>NW_028270149.1:36091625-36750893 GCF_037043375.1 Chiloscyllium plagiosum
AACTTGCTGAGTTTTTTCTAACAAATTGTTGTGGCTCGGGCAGAGATCACTTTTTATCAAAGTTCGATTTTGCAAAACATGATCAGAGCCAGGGTGATATGACTTAGGTTTGATTACCACAGGTCTGAGGTGGGGAATGAGTTGTGGAAAGGGTGTGTAGAGGAAGGAAGAAATTATCAAGAATTGTTGCAAACTATATCCTCTCATATTGACTTGTGTTTAAAAGCTGGTTCTTAACCTCTTCACAGTGATCACTATGTTTTCGGAAGCAAAGGAAGACTTTTCCTGTTCACAAGTATTTAATGGTGATCTACCTCTTACATCTCTGAAGGTAACTAGCTGACAATCCCCAAATGCAGACTAGATAACCATGATACGCTTTGTTTACCACTGTCCACATGAATTAATCTTGTCGAGCCTGCAATTATTTATCTGAACCTCAATTGTCTCATGGACACACAGCCCTGAAAATCAATGAAAAAGGAACTTTCATCACTACATTCTGAACCAGATTCAAATCCCAATATCACGTGAAAGGAAACAAAAGTACATTGTGCACATATTCTACGCTCCTTTTAGGTCTAAGTGCAAAGTCTGCTAAAATTTATGAGCAATATATATGGAGATTATACAATGTTACAACCATAAATATAAGTCAGAAAGGAACATAATTTAATCAGAATAAAAAGAATCACTGAGACCTCTGGGGCTTTTTGATGTATCTCACCTGGATGTACAAGATAAAGGTTGACTCGACAGCAGATTGACAAAAAATCTACTACTGCCCCCTTGTGACCCTTTATAAGTTATACTGAGTAACCTGAAGATCACATTCAAGTGAAATATTCATTTTTATTGGCATTTGTAAAGATGCCACATGAGGTAGGTATTTTCCATGAGTTGACATCCAAAAATAATTTTATCTCTTACGTCACCTGACAGCTCATTTGGTTTAGGCCAATCATAGCTCTGCCAGATAACCAGGAGAGATTCCAAATTTGATCACTCGTGTGTGTTGGTTTAGGTAATTCTAGGTGATTCTAGGCAAGCTACACCTCGATTCCATGCTCCCAGTTAGGAACAGTTGGAATTTATGATCATTATCCCATTAGCTCTAGCTAATAGGTGTGTAAAAATAGTTATGGATAGCATTGCACTTTAATGCAATACCTGCAGTATTTGAAGTATTTAATCTCATGCATGAAGAATTGTCACTTTAGGTTTCTTGACTTTTTATTCGAGCCTATGGAGCCATTTGTTGCTGATGTCTTCTGGACTGCCCCAAGGTACAATGTTGCAGCCTCTGCTCTTCATAATATACTTGAATGAGCAGCATGGTGGCTCAGTAGTCAGCACTGCTGCCTCACAGCGCTAGGGACCTGGGTTCAATTCCTGCCTTGGGCAACTGTCTGTGTGGAATTTGCACGTTCTCCCCATGTCTGCGTGGGGTTTGCTTCGGGTGCTCCAGTTTCTTCTCACAATCTAAAGATGCGCAGGATAAGTGGATTGTTCATGCTAAATTGCCCATAGTGTTAGGTGCATCAGTCAGGGGCAAATAGGTAGGAGAATGGATGTCAGTGGGTTACTCTTTGGAGGGTCGGTGTGGACTTGTTGGGGCAAAAGGTCTATTTCCATACCATAGGGAATCTAATCTAATGATCTGTCCAACAAGTTAAAAAGGGTGCAACTATTTGGAGATGACTACATGTTTTGAGTATCAGAGAAAACTCAATATTATATCAATTCAATATTGTATCAGTTCACTGCAAGATAAACTTACAGAACTGCAGGAATAGCAGGATTAATGGGAGATGGCATTCCAATCCAGAAATTGCTACGTCATGACCATAGCCAACAAAAAAGGATCCACAAACAAATAGTTTTAAGTTCTATAGACAATCAATCCAACACGTAAATACACAACCACACCTCGGGATTCATCTTAAAAACAATCTTCAACAGGTTTCCACATTTAGCATGTAACATTCAAAGCAAACAATAGATTCTTGCTTGCGCCATAAAATCAGTCATAGCTTATCGAATTTGTGTTTGTCCAAACTTGGATTACGGAAGTAGAGCATTGGATCATTATTTAGTGAGAGATATAAACAAAATGAAAGCAACTCAGTCTGGAATATACAGCAATGTCACGTCTTTGATGAAAATTTTGATTACAATAGCAAAGGAGGGAGAAAATCAAATTTACTGTGTTTATAAATTATGGAATAGATGAGTGGAAATTGACAGAAATATGTATTTGGTAGTCTCTGTCAATGACAAAAACCTCGGGTGCCATCCATATAAACTACAAAGATAATTTGCTTCCAAGACAGTGTATGAACAATCTTCCCACAAGAAACAAGCTGCCGAAAGAAACAGTCACAGCCTTATTGCTTGAAATCTTAAAGACTCATCTTTAATTCTTTCAATTTTAAAAGTTTTTATTATCTGAACAATAATCTCAATAGGTTATGCCTGGTTTAGCTCATGCAGTGTCTATAAATGTTGGTGAAATATGGATCTGTAATGCCAACACAACTAAAATCAAACAGAAGCAGTGAAAGGAGAAGAAGGTTTTACAACTTAAGAGTGAAAATATTTATTAACAATCCTGTTCAACTATGATAGAAACCATGTACAAATAACATCAGCATACACAGATTATAGGCCTAACCTACAACAGATGCCACTGACTAACTAAAATGTGTTTTAACTTCCCAATTGCTTTTGTAGTCACATTGAATAATTCAAAGTTTAGATCTTGCTTATGGGTCCACATAACTGCATGTACCAACCTGTCAAGACAACATTTCATATACATATTATATATGATTTTGAAAAAAAAATCTCCTGCAGTTTCCCAGAATATTGTTCCTCCAAGTTAACAAGTAAAGTGCAATTTTTGCTCTTTTCGTTCACACAATGTATAGGAAGCACTTTGTATTTCCACGTATTTCTGCAAATCTACAAGTTAAAATACTGAAGGTCAGAGTGTGCAGAGATTGAGTTGTGACAGCTGTCCCTGGACAGGAAATGCAACTTAGAATATTTTTATACCGTTAACTTAAGAAATTTTTGCAAATTGGCTATGATTTGATTTATGGAGTCAAGTTTTGCAAGAGAATCATGAACAGGAGTGACAAAAACTGACAACATTTGAAAATCATGCCCAAATTTTTAAAGAGGCAACATGTTGACAATGCATCAAAGCAACTTTGAGAGGGATGGCTCTAGGTTATTGTTGTGACACATGTAACAGAGATAAAGTTAATTGCATCTGTCTTCACTCGGCAGGATTCCTTTCAGACAAGAAAGCTATATTTGAGAATAGATTTTCACTTCTGTTGCAAAACATTTGCGGCTACATTTATTTTCATAACAATTTTTGGCCAAGAAACTGTTCCTTATTAAAAGTGTAAATTTGATAAGCCCTTTATTTAGCATCAGACTAGCTCATGGCTACAATTGTTTGGGAGAATAACATGACTGAGAGTCATTGAGCAGACACGTTGCACAAAATAGTGAGTGAATTGCAGATTATGAGTCTTGGTGAGAGGCATGTGCAATGGTAGAGTTAGAATATGTAATCATAGCTCTGAGTATGAGGCCACAGAGAAACAAAAATAGCAGTTCAATTATCTTTTTTAGACATTGCAGTGTGTTACATTTGACTCTAGAGATGGCACTTACCCAGGCAGTATCTTAGTCCAGGTCGGCTGTGCCTCACAGCCACTGAAACATTGCCTTTCTTTCTACACTATCCATCAAGACCTCAAGATCTCTGTTGGCAAAGTGAGGAGCTGATATGCCTTTCTTTGCCAAGTCATTCAGAGTAAGAATGCAGGGCCACAGTGTGAAAGGCAGTTAAAACTGAATGGCCTTAAATGCTGTGGAACTGAGTTCTAAATATGACACCAGTGGGAACACTCTTGAGTAGACAAGCTGGATGATGTGGCGGTCAACTGCATAATGAGTCATCTGAAGAGTGAATGATTGTGTGAGAAAATTTGACATGGGCTATGGCAGACCACTAAATGAATGTAACAGACAAAACCATTTGGTGAAAATCTGAGAAAATTGAACCGCAAATTGCTATTCTGATACCGATCCATTTAAGTTTTCAAAAAGCAAAGTGAAAAACTATTTAACCTTATAAATGTATCAGGGAATTTAACATGGTGAAAGTTATTGCTTTTCATTTCTTCACTCACTTAAACAGGATTTTAACCATATAAGTTGTGTTTTCTATAAAAATCATGTTACAAAAATCACTGCAAATTCTCACTTCTCTGATAAAATAACATTTTTGATCAACAGTATGGTATTTGTGTTGAAGGGGCACTCTTATTGGGTGTAGGCACAAATATATCACAAACCTTTGTTTAAAAGTTTTTTCTCCTCATTGTTTTAAAGAACAAACAAAAATAAAACAGTCCAAGATCTTGATTTCTAATCTGTTGAATCAGTTAATTCCACTTGGGTCAGAATTATGAAATGAGAAATGACTTCTGTGTTCGTAAATAATCAACTATTTCTGCTATCCACTAGGTTAGAATTGAATGACTTTAGATAAAAAGTGTGGAAGTGTGAGCATTATGTGAAAATAGCATTATATCTGGCAATGATCTTTCATCACCCAGCTCTGACCAAAAAGCCGATTGACAATCAACTTTGACAAAGTAAAGGAATGTATCATGGGACTATTTCTTAAGCAAGAGTCACTCTGTCAAGTTAAGAGGAATTGAAATTATGGGAAGAGAGAATAATTTCTTTATAAAAGGAAATCCACCATTCTCAGACATTTATGTCAGAAAATATTGAGGCAACTACAAACATTAGTTTGGCTGATTTTACCAAATCATTTTCTTCCCTACACTGGAATAAACTAGAATCCACATTTTCAATTGCTTCTAAGTGACATTAAATCTCATATCTTATGGCAGGTGTAATCCTCCAACAAAATAGTACTCTTTCTGAGTAATGCTCATATTTGTCAATGCTAGTAATGTGTGCATCAGATCAAAGACAGGTACAAACGATGAGTTGAGCTTCCCTCTTGAGATAAAGCAAAATGCAGGATTGTCCCCCATAAATTACATTTGGAACCATGAAACAGACCTCGTTAACTTTTCTGAGAAGTAACAACAAGATTTGATGGCATATTGTTCATGCTAATTACTCGAAAGGAATATGGATAGAAATTCAGCCACAGAATTCCATCACATCACTTCCAGTAGAATGCAACAATTTGAATATATACAGAGTGAAATCAAACTTCTTATTTTGACAAATATATTGAAATGTTTCAAGCTCAGGCACTTGGCATTATAGGATCTTAATTCAGGAGTAAAGAACACAACCCTTCTGAAACTCAATATGTCTCCTGTTCCATCACAGATCTGAACATAGTAGCCCATTGCTACACAACCATCAAAGATGCCTACTGCTCCTTCCCCTGCATGTATTCTGGAAAATCAGACCATACCATGATGCTCCTTCTCCTGGCTTCAAAGCAGAAATTGAAGCATAAGGACAAACCACAAAAAGTAGTGTAGTGTTGGTCTGAAGAAACAGAAAGACTTCTACGGGACTGCCGAGAGTTGATGGCAGTCAAGAACTCAGCAGCCAACCAAAATGAATAAGCTACTACTGTTACGAACCTTATTAGTAGTTGTATAGATAACTGCATGCTAAAAAGGTTAATCTGAGTGTTCCCCAACCGGAAACCCGAGACGAAACGGAGATGCACTCCCTCCAGGTCTGAGGTGTTCAAGTCAGGCAACCCTGACCTACACAGGAATCTAGATATGACACCTGCAAGGCCACCAGAGACACCAAAAAGCAATACAAAAATAAGCTTAACATCCAGAATAATTTCACATGGACACCTGTCATTTGTGGCAAAGCCTTTTGGCTAAGATCAAGTGCTTGTTCTTATCAGAACAGGTGATGAGTGGCAAGTTGTAAGAGCTCGTCAAGATCATTGCTGGATCATGATTGGACGTTGGAGGGTCGTTTGGTTGTGCTGACCTGCTCTTGGTGGATCTTCATGCTGGCTTCGGCCTAACTCCAATTCATGTACCAGCCAACCTTAGAGCTATGGCCTCAGCAGCCGCTCGCAGCCCTGGACAGGGGATTTACAATACAGTCAGGGTGACTGTGAAGAAGGTGGAGGATCGTACACCAGTCGATCGGACCCTGTTCATCAAGAAAGTACTGATGGGATGATGTGGGTTTGCTGCAGAGGGCTGCCCTCTCTCTCCTGCTTTGTTTGTGTGCTGCATAGAGCCATTTGCCGAGTCCATCAGCAAGGATGCGAGCCTGAGAAGGGTGACTATTCCTGGCAGAGGGGGCTTGCAGGTTAAGTCCTCCCTATACATGGATGACGTCGCCGTTTTCTGCTCGGATCCACTGTCTGTGCGCAGACTCACGTGTATATGTGACCAGTTCGAACGGGCCTCGGGGGCCAAGGTAAACCAAGGCAATAGTGAGGCCATGCTCTTCGGGAACTGGGCCGACCAATCCTCGATCCCCTTTACCGTCAGGACCAACCACCTGAAGGTGCTGGGTATTTGGTTCGGGGGGGCTGGGGCGTGCGTCAAGTCTTGGGAGGAGCGTATCAGCAAAGTGAGGCAGAAACTGGGCAGATGGAAGCTACGATTGCTCTCCATCGCGAGAAAAAACCTGGTCATCAGGTGTGAGGCACTGTCATTGCTATTATACGTGGCACAGGTCTGGCCTATTCCCAGAACCTGTGCCGCTGCAGTCACCCAGGCCATCTTCCAGTTTATATGGAGGTTAAAGATGGACCGGGTCCGAAGGGACTCGCTGTACAAAGATCTGGGCAACGGGGGAAAAAATACACCCAATGCCACCCTCACCCTGATGGCCACCTTTGTGTGTGGCTGCATCAAGCTGTACGCAAACACCAAGTGTCACTACGTACTGAGGTTCTACCTGTCCCCAGTGTTGCGAAGGATGGGCCTGGCCTCGCTGCCGCGGAACGCTCCGAGTAGCTGGACCGTTCCATATCACCTGTCCTTCGTGGAGAAGTTTATGAAGAAAAACACCTTTGACCACAAGTCCATCAGGAAGTGGTCAGCACGTAGTGTCCTTGAGACCCTTTGGGAAAAGGAGAGGGCGTATCCTATTGAGCGGTTCCCTGAGCAGACTGTCAAAGCCATTTGGCAGAATGCCTCATCGCCAGAACTTTCCAACAAGCACCAAGACATGGTTTGGCTGGTGGTGAGAAGGGCTCTGCCTGTGAGATCCTTTATGCACGCCCGGACTCTCAGCCACACCGCACGCTGCCCTCGAAGCGGCTGCGGGGGGGACGAGACTGTCACACGCCTCCTTCTGGAATGTGCCTACGCAGAAGAAGTCTGGAGAGGAATACAGTGGTGTTTGTCAAGGTTCGTCCCGAGCAGCGCCGTGATGCAGGACTCCGTGCTCTACGGCCTGTTCCCCGGGACGCACACTGAGACGAACATCAACTGTGCCTGGAGGATCATCAACTCAGTGAAGGACGCTCTCTGGGCTGTCATAAACCTGTTGATCTTCCAGCTGAAGGAGTTGACCCCGACTGAGTGTTGCAGACTGGCACATTCCAAGGTCCAGGACTACGTGTTGAGGGATGCGCTGAAGCTTGGGGCAGCTGCCACCAAGGCGCGGTGGGGAAAGACCACTGTGTAACATCAGCCTGCCTAAAGAAGAACAGGGGCCCCGCGCAGTCATTTGGGCCCTGCTGACGCCTCAGCTAAAAATGTAATCAAACAGACCTGTAAATAGGAATGATTACTCTGTTTTCGGTATGCAAACAAATAGAATGTTTACATATGTATGGCATGTCCAGTTGTACAGATCGTCAAAATATTTTATGAATAAAGTATATTTTTGAAATTAAAAAAAAGGATGTGTACTGCCTACAGGATCTCCCTGGGGCAGGCTACTTCAACGTGACCTTCAGGAGTGTGAAGCAGTGTGAGCAGCTCCTGAAGGTCTTCAAGGAGAAGGCAGGGGAGCTGTTATTCTTCATCTTATCGGCGATCCTGTTGTGTGTGCTTCCTGCATGGAGGAGTTGGGTTGTTACAATCTATATGTACAACCCCTATGTTCCAGTGGCTGATGTCCTGACCTTCCTGGGAAGGTACGTCCAAGTCGAAGGAGAAAGCACTGATGTGGTCGACCCTTTCGGGATCTGGACCAGTAAGCGGCAGGTTAGGGTAACCCTGAGGGTTGATGACAATGGGAACATCCTTCACTCACCCTCGAGCTTCGCAATTGCAGGGAGCAGAGGCTACCTGACACATGCAGGGCAGCTGAAAGTGTGCCGAATCTGCGGGAAGTCGGGACACATGGCAGCAGATTGCAAGGTTACCATCTGCAGGAACTGCAAACAGGAGGGTCACCTGACCAAGGACTGTCAGGAAGCAAAGAGCCACAACCTGTGCGGAGAGGCGGACCACATGTATAAGACCTGCCCAAGACGGTGGGGGGGGGAGGGGGGGCCCACTTACGCACAGATGACCGGAGGTGGCAATGTGAGCCGTGGACCCGCAAAGACCAGCAAGGTCCACCCAGTCAGCAGGGAAACGGAGTCTGGTGGCACCCAGAAAGAAGAGCAAGCTGGAGCGGAGGAGGCAGCAGCCAGCGGAGAGACACAGCAGCTGATCCTACCTCCAGCTGGGCAGATGGAAGCAATGGAGGAGGAGGTAATCGAGAAGGCAGAGGAGTGGATACCTGTTAAAAACAGGAAAAGAAAATCCTGCCAGGCCCCCAGAGCGTACCAGCAAAGGGGGAAACAACAAGGGAGGGACGGCCAGCTCTTCGGATGGTGAAGACGGGTGCAAGGAAGGTCATCACCAGAAGAAGAGACAGAGCGCCGTAGGTGAAGAGGAGGGCAGGAAACAACGGACCCCCCGAAGTCCACCCTCCACCCAGTGAGAACCAGGGAGTACCCACAGCCCACAGCTACAGGTAACAGAGAGCCGTGACCCTCTGACAGTCCCACTGTCAGACACAGAACTGGACGGTGCGGACCCTTGCCTTGGCTCAATGACATCAGAGCGGGTAAATGACCCCAGTGAGGAGCTGGATAGCTACCTCAGCCCAGCAAGGGTCCAGCAGTTTGTGCTCACCATGGGGATGCAGACAGCTACCCCAGAGACAGGACAGTCAAATGGACAATGGTAACCCCAAAAACAAGGGGTTAAAGAAGGTTCCTTTGCTATCGTATAATAGGGGGCCCACTCAGTAGTTGGGTCCCACCGGAGCGTTAGCTAAATACTAAGAGACGGGATGGTTAATAAACAGAACTGTAAATATGATAACTGTAAATTCGAATAACTCAATCTGTTCTCTGTAATGTTAAGACATGCAATGTATATATATGAACAGCATGACCAATTGTACAGGTACCAAAGATTTATTTCTATGAATAAAGTATATTTTGAAATTTAAAAAAAATTGTGGCAAGGCTTACACAACATGATGGGCTAAAAAGCGAAGTTGCCCAGAATTGCAGGTAACAATACAGCCATACCTGATGAGCTCAATGTATTTTACACTTGTTTTGAACAGAAGAACAATGAAATGGTGTCACCTACGCCAACAGCCTTGGCGGCACCTGCACCTTCAGTCACTGCTGCAGACGTCAGCTCAGCCTTCTTAAGGGTGAACTCCATGAACTGGCCTGGCTGGAGATCCCGGGCATGCGTTCGGATCCTACATGGAACAGCTGACAGAAATATTTGCAGAGATCTCTACCATGATCTGAAGTCCCAACCTGCTTCAAAATGACAACCATCATTCCAGTGCCAAAGAGAATTAATGTAGTGTGCTTCAATGACTATTGCCCAGTGGCCCTGACATCCATAATTATGAAATACTTTCAGAGGTTGGTCATGGCTCACTTTAACTTCAGCCTCCAAAATTTTCTTGATCCCTTGCAATTCGCCTAGTAGATTCACAACAGATCTAATGGCAGAAGTCATCTCCCTGACCCTGCACTCATCCCTGGAATATCTGAACAACAAGGATACCTATGTCAGGCTCCTACTGATTGATGGCCTTGAACACCATATTTCCAAACAAACCCATCTCCAAACTCCAAGACCGAGGTCTCTGCTTCCCCTTCTGTAATTGGATCCTCAATTTTCTGACCCCTAGACCGTAATCAGTAAGGATAGGCGCCAACTCCTCCTCCATGACAATTCTCAACACATGTGCCCTCAAGGCTGCATACTCAGCTCCCTACTATACTCCTTATACACACATCACTGTGTGGCCAAATTCTGCACCATCTCCATTTACAAAGTTGCTGATGACACCACTATTGTAGGTCGGATTTCAAACAATGAAGAGATGGAGTACAGGAAGGAGACTGAGAGCTTAACAGCATGATACAAAGACAATAATCTCTCTATCAACATCAAAGTGAAGGAGATGGTCATTGACTTTGGGAGGCAGAGTGGAATGCAAGCCCAAGTCTGTATCAAAGTTGCTGAGGTGGAGATAGTCAAAAGTGTCATGTTCCTGGGAGTGATGATAACCAACAATTTGTCCTAGTCCATCCACATTGACACTACCATCAAGAAAGCACAAACATGTCTCTACTTCCTCAGGAGGCTCAGAAAATTTGGCATCAAATTGGTTGCATCACAGTGTGGCATGGCAACTGCTCTTCCCAAGACTGAAAGAAATGATAGAAAGTCATGAATACAGCCCTGTCCATCATAAAAACCAACTTCACATCCATTGACTTCATCTTTCCCTCCTGCTGCACACTGAAAGCAACCACCATAATCAAAGCACCCCCCAACCCCCCCTCCACCACCACCCCAGTCATACTCTCTTCTACCATCTTCCACTGGGCAGAAAATATTAAAGTTTGAATATATGTATGAACAAATTCAAGAACAGATTCTTCCCCACTGTTATCAGACTTTTGAATGTACCTCTTAAATGTTCATGTTGATCTCTCCATACCCTCTCAGCAGCTGTAATGCTGTATCCTCACTCTGTTCTGTTATTCTGATGCAATTGTATAGTACAATCTGCCTATAAACTACGTAAATAGCAGTCTTCATTGTACCATGGTACAAAAGACAGGAATAAATCAAATAAAATCAATGAAACCATGGCTGATGTGATTGTGGTCCCAACTCCATTCTCCTTTCTTCTATCAAATCCCTTGGCTCTCTTGTCTATCAAAAGTATCTTCACTGAGTGTTGAATAAACTCAATTACTCAGCCTCCATGATTTTCTGGTGAAGAGAATTCCATAGGCTTATAAGGATGAGAGAAAACAATTCTTCTTCGAAATCTTAAAAGTGAGATCTCTTATTTTTAAATTGTTTCTTCTATTTCTAATCTCTCCACAAAAGGAAAATATTTCAGGTTTCATAAAGTTCCTTCAAGATCGAAGATGTTTCAGTAAGATCACCCTTTATTTTTGTAAACTCTAAGGCACAGAGGCTCAAGCTGTTCAACCTTATTTTTCAGAAGCTAAGCCCTTTGTTGTATGGGTATCTTGTCTTAAGAAAAGTTCACAATTAAGAACGCCATCTGTTGGGTGTACATGTATACGTTGCAACTGTTTTGCAATGGGTTTGCTGGATGACACTCACAAATCAGTTGGTTTGCTGTAAAGATTGCTGAGAATATGTTTTACTGTGGAGTTAATTTATCCTCAGTGAACAAATGATTATGAGATTATTGCCAATAACATGACATGGTAAATAGTGGGGAAAAGCATCACAGTATTTAGGCCTTGGTATGAACCAGAACAAACTCCCTCAAAGTAGATTAAGAAGACAGTCTGGACTGTAACATTTTCTTAATTTAAAAGTAAGTGTCAAGCAATGTGTTCTAGATGCAATTCAGTTGGTCAAAGTACTTGACTTTAATCATATTTTATTTTTACACTACAGACAAAATGAAAAGAAAAGAATTGACTTACTTATAACTTGATCAAAATGCTTCACAAGATAATATTTATATACTAATTAACTGATTTAATATAGTAACATCCTATAAACACATCCTTGGCAAACAGTAAAACAGATTGTCTGCACATGTCTAGTAGCAGGAAGAAGGTGCCAGCTTTTAGCTGTAACTGAGAGGGGATAAAGAGCCTCCACATCCATCTTCAAGACCTCAGCAAGTGCAGAAAGCTAAAACAAAAAATCCTGGTTCTGTGGGAGCTTGACCCCCATCAATTCAGGCTGCTTCTATTGTTCCAACTTTAAAAAAACACAAGGTCTCACAAACTGTTTACTGTATTGGCGTTAATCCACTGCTCGGCAGCTGTATCTCAACCTTTCTTCACAAAGATATTCAGGATAAAATACACATCTTAAAGCCACAGTATCATCGCAGGTTTATCATGCTGAACATTCAGTAAGCAAGCTAATCTACAGCTAGAACACATGACTGGCACTCTTGTGTTGAGCTAAAATGTGTGAGACAACTTCAATGTCCTCATTCATTAGTATTGGAGAAAGTTAAAAGCATAGATGTTCGTAAGCAGACAAATATTTATAAAGAGATAGATTACACTCTAAGTAGTCTTAAATCTTTGATATCTTTATTGGTGTTTCAGAGGGTGTTAAAAACATAGCTTCTGGTAAAGCAGACAAATCCCTAAAAGAGGCCTGTTTAATTCACTCAAGAAAGGAAAGTGAAAAGGGTGTGACAATTTGATAGCAAGCAAGAAAATGTCAAAGGCATATTGTCATAATTTCGGTAATATTTTAGTCTGTCTGAACCTCCAACTTGAATTGAGGCACAGCATAGTTCCTGATATCATTTAAACCATATTTTTAGCTATCATTTTTTGATTCATGTACGTCTGATGCAGTTAATCAAGCTATTAAGATTTGGTCAGTAATTGGGAATTAATATTTACACAAACTTGGCACACATCAAACTTCACAGCTGAATAGTTAAAAGAACCCCAAAAGACATGGTCCACATGGGTAGATCAATTCAGAATCAGATTAATCTTTTATATTAATTGACCAAAATTCATATAATTGACTGGGATACACTTAACATCAGAGGTCTGGATGGGGTAGAATTTGTAAGAAGCCTCCAGGAGAGCTTTCTAGAACAGTATGTCAATAGTCCAATGAGGGAAGGGGCCATATTGGACCTGGTACTGGGGAACAAGCCAGGCCAGGTGGTAGAAGTTGCGGTGAGGGATTTCTTTGGAAACAGTGACCATAATTCTGTAAGCTTTAGAATACTCATAGATAAAGAAGAGAGTGGTCCTAAGGAAAGAGTACTAAACTGGGCCAAGGCCAATTATATCAAATGTGAATTGGACACAGCTATTTGAAGGAAAGTCCACATTTGAGATGTGGGAGGCTTTCAAAAATAGGTTAAAGATAGTGCAGGATAGGCATGTCCCATTGAAGGCAAAGGATCGGAAGGGCAAGATTCGTGAACCGTGGATGATAGGAGAAATTGTACAACTAGCCAAGAGGAAAAGGGAAGCACAGATAAGGTCTAGGCAGCTAAGAACAGAACGGGCTCTCAAAGAATATTGGAAGAGTAGGACAAGACTAAAACGAGGAATCAAGCGGGCTAAAAGGGGTCATGAAATAGCTTTAGTGAGCAGATTTAAGGAGAATCCCAAAGCATTTTATTCTTATATAAGAAGCAAACTAGAGAAAGGATTGGTCCACTAAAGGATAATGAAGGAAGGCTGTGTGTCGAACCTGAGAGAATGGGTGAGATTCTGAATGATTACTTTGTATCAGTGTTCACTGAGGAGAGGAACATGATGAATGTTGAGATTAGAGGGAGAAGTTTGATTAATCTGGATCACGTTGACGTAAGTAGGCAAGATGTCTTGGGTAGGCGAGAGGTTATTAAGGTGGACAAATCCCCAGGACCGGATGGGATCTATCCCAGGTTACTGAGGGAGGTGAGAGAGGAAATAGCTGGAGCCCTGACAGATATCTTTGTGGCATCCTTAAACACAGGTGAGGTGACAGAGGACTGGAGGCTTGCTCATGTTGTCCCTCTGTACAAGAAGGGTAGTAGGTATATTCCGGGTAACTACAGAGCAGTGATCCTGATGTCAGTGGTGGGAAAGTTGTTGGAGAAGGTAATGAGGGATAGGATCTATTTATATTTAGAAAAGAATGGGCTTATCAGTGATAGGCAACATGGTTTTGTGCGGGAGAGATCGTGCCTTACCAACTTCATAGAGTTCTTCGAGGAAGTGACCAAGTCGATAGATAAAGGAAGGGCTGTTGATGTCATATACATGGACTTTAGTAAGGCATTTGAAAAGGGTTCCCCATGGTAGACTAATGGAGAAAGTGAAATCACATGGTGTGCAGGGTGTTCTAGCTAGGTGGAAAAAGAACTGGTTGAGCAACAGGAGACAGAGAGTAGTAGTTGAAGGGAGTTTCTTGAAATGGAGAAGGGTGACCAGTGGTGTTTCACAGGGGTCAGTATTGGGGCCATTGTTGTTTGTAACATACATAAATGATATGGAAGAGGGCACTATTGATATGATCAGCAAGCTTGTAGATGACACAAAGATTGGTGGAGTAACAGAAAGCATAAGGGACTGTCAGAGAATACAAGAGAATATAGATAGACTGGAGAGTTGGGCGGAAAAGTGACAGATGGATTTCAATCCAGACAAATGTGAGGTGATGCATTTAGGCAAGACTAATTCTCGAGCGAATTACACAATGAACAGAAGAGCCTTGGGAAAAGTTGATGGGCAGAGAGATCTGGGAGTGCAGGTCCATTGTACCCTGAAGGTTGCTGCACAGGTGGATAGAGTGGTCAAGAAGACATATAGTCTGCTTGCCTTCATTGGACGGGATATTGAGTATAAGAGCTGGCAAGTCATGTTAAAATTGTACAAGACATTGGTTCGGCTGCATTTAGAATACTGTGTACAGTTCTGGTCGGCACATTATCAAAAGGATGTGGACGCTTTGGAGAGGGTGCAGAGAAGGTTCATGAGGATGTTGCCTGGTATGGAAAGTGCTAGCTATGAAGAAAGGTTGAGTAGGTTAGATTTATTTTCATTAGAAAAAAGGAGATTAAGGGGGGAACCTGACTGAGGTTTACAAAATCATGAAGAGTATAGACAGGGTGGATAGAGACAAGCTTTTTCCCAGGGTGAAGGATTCAATAACGAGTGGTCACACTTTCAAGGTGAGAGGTGGAAAGTGTAAGGGAGATATACGCGGTAAATACTTCACACAGAGGGTGGTGGGTGTTTGGAATGCGTTGCCAGCAGAGGTGGTAGAGGTAGGCATGGTAGATTCATTTAAGATGCGTCTGGACAAATGCATGAGTAAGTGGGGAGCTGAGGGATATAGATGCTTAGGAATTGACAGTACATGCTTAGGTTTAGACAGTACATTCTGATCGGCTCAGGCTTGGAGGGCCGAAGGGCCTGTTCCTGGGCTGTAAATTTTCTTTGTTCTTTGTTTTTGTTCTAGAATCCAACAGAATCCATGGATTGTTTCATGACAAAATGAAGGGTAAAATGCTTGTGACATGATTTTTCAAATAGGAAGCTAGTAAATAAAACTGTTGAGTTGGTGATCACATTAACCCTATGTGGAAACTTTCCAAAATGATTTGCTTGTCAAAAGGAAAATATATAGTATTGAAGTTGCTGTGGTTCTGTTCGCCGAGCTGGAAGTTTTTGTTGCAAACGTTTCGTCCCCTGTCTAGGTGACATCCTCAGTGCTTGGGAGCCTCCTGTGAAGCGCTTCTGTGGTGTTTCCTCCGGCATTTATAGTGGCCACTATAAATGCCGGAGGAAACACCACAGAAGCGCTTCACAGGAGGCTCCCAAGCACTGAGGATGTCACCTAGACAGGGGACGAAACGTTTGCAACAAAAACTTCCAGCTCGGCGAACAGAACCACAGCAACGAGCACCTGAGCTACAAATCTTCTCACAAACTTTGAATAGTATTGAAGTACTATTCAAAATTGTATGGAAATACAAAGTGATCTTTGCATCACAGGAAAGTTTAACAAGTCTTCAATACAAATTTAGGTTGACACATTCACAGTACCATTCAAACATAGACTATGCATCACTTCAAGCAGACCACACACAAGAAACACCTTCATGTTACATTCAAGACCATTTGGGATCCTGTGAAAATCATATGCATCAAATTGTTGACGAGCAAGAATCTGATGAAGGCCATGAGGATCAGTGAACACTTGTTTCACACTGCAAATATTGAGGGAAACAACAAAGTCATCACACTGTCTGAAGTGTTTGAAAAAAATTCAAATTATCTGTTATCAGAAAACTGGTGAAGATTTTTAATTAGCTAAGAATGACACACGTCAAGTGCCAATATGCAAGTTCTAAAGAAGCATGCAGTGACAGACATTGGAAGCCATGGCAAAACGTCTGAAAGTAAATTTTCTAGCAATGGTTCACCAATTCCATGTGCAGGACTACCTAATACTGGGGAAAGGAAAAGTCAAAAGTACAATGGGTAATGGAAATCAGAAATGAAAACCAAAATTACTGTGTTCTGAGGAAGAGTCACTCACCCTAGAATGTTAACTCTGATTTCTATCCCCAGATGCTGCCAGACCTGTTGTCCTTTTTCAGCAATTTCTGTTTTGATTTCCACTTAATACTGGAATGGAATCAGTCAATCAATTTGCCTGGACACTGCAGATGTTCTGCAGAGTAGACACTGCTGTACCAGCAATTGGATGCTATGACCACACACAAGTTACAATCAATGGAATCAGTCTAACATAACAGACATAACAGAAACTGCAGCAAACTTTTCAAAACAGACATGGAAAAATGAATATGAAAGAAGAATGGAACATTTTGCTTTCTTCTGAATTAGTGCAAATAAATTTCAGTTTCTGTTGTGGAGCAAGAAATGAAGATTGAAAAGGTAAAGGTTGCATAAGTTGCTCAGGACAAATTCAAGCTTAAAAATAACTTCTCTGAAGCCTTTAGGAGAATGCCTCTGCTCAGCTCAAAAGTGAATGAAGAACTGGAAGAGAAAGAAAGAAAGCTGAACAACCTTCAACCTTCAGTGTTGAACCAGTGAAAAGATTGACAATTTATAGAAATGTGAATGTAAAACAGATCAGGCTCTGCAGGAACTACTGCAGAAATATTACCTTCAGCAACATGGTGGGTGGCATGGTGGCATTGCTGCCTCGCAGCGCCAGAGACCTGGGTTCAATTCCTGCCTCAGGCGAATGAGTGTGTGGAGTTTGCACATTCTCCCCGTGTCTGCGTGAGTTTCCTCCCACAGTCCAAAAATGTTCAGGTTAGGTGATTTGGCCATGCTAAATTGCCTGTAGTGTTAGGTGAAGGGGTAAATGTAGGGGAATGGGTCTGGTGGGTTGTGCTTTGGCAGGTCGGTGTGGACTTGTTGGGCCGAAGGGCCTGTTTCCGCACTGCAAGTAACCTAATCTAAAAACACTGGAGAAAATTATAGACCTGCAGAAAGAGACAGAGATGTACATTGCACATGACAATGAGTCACAAATCACTCACATGACAGCTCTTTAAGAAATAAATGCCAGTGGGATACTTCAATGAAAGAACTCAAATAAGCCACAGTGATTGGCATTGTTTAGAAAGAAAAATACTTGGCGCAACTGAAGATTGAAACTTGGATAGAATTAGAAGGATCTAGATTGTAAAACCAGAAGGTTCTAAATTAGCTGAAAGCTTTTCAGAAATAAAGTAGTAAATATCAAGTAGATTTGAGCGACTCAACAGATCGTCAAAAATGTAAACATTTAGTGGGTCATTTGGAAAACAAAAACTTGGCATCAGGATGAGCAAATTCTGGGACACCAACCCAAATCCATGAAAGAAAGATTTGAAAACACAAAGAGAAATGACAGGCAATAATGCAGATGACATGAAAATCAAAGTCACCATCATAAGATATGAGATCTGCATCTATCAACAAATTTCCAACGTGCTCTAGAGATTCAGAGGTTCACTTGTTATTTTCAATAATTAAACTCCCTTTTGGGAAGGTTTTTGTATGTGTACCTTGCCTTTAGTAGCTCATCTTTAATGGCTCCATGTGCTATGTGTAAACAATATTATTACTCCACCTAGCAATTCGTCTACTGCAGATCTGCAAATTCCACACTCAGAAATTAGTTAGTTTGCTAAAATATCTGCTTCTTGTAATGTGTTTTATTGCTTTAAGTAACTAACACTCACAGGTAATTATTGTTGAAGGTGTTTGCACTATTATCATCAACATGACACTTTTCATGGAGGAGAAAGTGAGGTCTGCAGATGCTGGAGATCAGAGCTGGAAATGTGTTGCTGGAAAAGCGCAGCAGGTCAGGCAGCATCCAGGGAATAGGAGAGTCGACGTTTCGGGCATAAGCCCTTCTTCAGGGCACTTTTCATCCCAGGAATAAGTCAAATAAAACTTCTCTGAACCATTTCAATTCAGCTAAGGTAGAAAAAGCAAAATAATTTCACTTCATTGAAGGACACTTCTGTCTTGCTTTATATGGGTGACATTTGATGAGATACTTTTACAATGGACTAGTGAATTGAAATTCTGCAAGTCCCATGTCAATACTCAACTTCTCTTGTCACATGTAAAACAAGGCATTGGTCTACTTATTTTGATGGTTAAAATGGTTATTCCCTTCATTGACATGTTGAACAAAGGACAGTATATGTGAATTCACAGGTAACTGTGCTATACTTGCACGTCACATATTCTTTTATTTATTTATAGGAGGGGAATTTGTAGATGGCATTATTCCCATTCATCAGCTGTCCTTATACTGCTAGGTGGTGGTGGTCACAGGTTTGGAAAGGAGTCCTGGAGTCACACATTCTATATTAAGTTTTCATTGTAGAAACATCATTTTTAATTGAAATGAAACAAGATGCCAATTGATAAATTAGTGGAATGTGTGTCCTTTGATTAAAAGGTTTGCTCTGGCTTCTGAATTGAATATTTTGTAGTGCAATTTTGTCTCATTAGAGTCACAGAGTGATAGAGATGTACAGTATGGAAACAGGCCCTTCGGTCCAGCCGTCCATGCCGACCAGATATCCCAACCCAATCTAGTCACACCTGCCAGCACCCGGCCCATATCCCTCCAAACCCTTCCTCTTCATATACACATCCAAATGCCTCTTAAATATTACAATTGTACCAGCCTCCACCACTTCCTCTGGTAGCTCATTCCATACACGTACCACCATCTGCATGAAAAAGTCTCTTTTATATACTTCCCATCTCATCCTAAACCTATACCCTCTAGTTCTGGACTCCCCGACCCCAGGGAAAGGACTTTGCCTGTTTACCCGATCCATGCCCCTCATAATTTTGTAAACCTCTATAAGGCCACCACTCAGCCTCCGAAGCTCCAGGGAAAACAGCCCCAGCCTATTGAGCCTCTCCCCATAGCTCAAATCCTCCAACCCTGGCAACATCCTTGTAAATGTTTTCTGAACCTTTTCAGGTTTCACAACATCTTTCCAATAGGACGGAGACCAGAATTGCATGCAATATTCCAACAGTGGCCTAACCAATGTCCTGTACAGCCGCAACATGACCTCCCATCTCCTGTACTCAATACTCTGACCAATAAAGGAAAGCATACCAAAAGCCTTCTTCACTATCCTATCTGCCTGCAACTCTACTTTCAAGGAGCTATGAACCTGCACTTCAAGGTCTCTTTGTTCAGCAACACTCCCGAGGACCTTACCATTAAGTGTATAAGTCCTGCTAAGATTTGCTTTCCCAAAATGCAGCACCTCACATTTATCTGAATTAAACTCCATCTGCCACTTCTCAGCCCATTGGCCCATCTGGTCCAGATCCTGTTGTAATCTGAGGTAACCCTCTTCGCTGTCCACTACACCTCCAATTTTGGTGTCATCTGTAAACTTACTAACTGTACCTCTTATGTTCACATCCAAATCATTTATGTAAATGACAAAAAGTAGAGGACCCAGCACCAATCCTTGTGGCACTCCACTGGTCACAGGCCTCCAGTCTGAAAAACAACCCTCCACCACCACCCTCTGTCTTCTACCTTTGAGCCAGTTCTGTATCCAAATGGCTAGTTCTCCCTGTATTCCAGGAGACCTAACCTTGCTAATCAGTCTCCCATGGGGAACCTTGTTGAATGCCTTACTGAAGTCCATATAGATCACATCTACTGCTCTGCCCTCATCAATGCTCTTTGTTACTTCCTCAAAAATCTCAATCAAGTTTGTGAGACATGATTTCCCATGCACAAAGCCATGTTGCCCATCCCTAATCGGTCCTTGCCTTTCCAAATACATAGAACATAGAACAGTACAGCACAGAACAGGTCCTTCAGCCCATGATGTTGTGCCAACCATTGATCCTCATGTATGCATCCTCAAATTTCTGTGACCATATGCAAGTCCAGTAGTCTCTTAAATGTCCCCAATGACCTTGCTTCCACAACTGCTGCTGGCAACGCATTTCATGCTCTCACAACTCTCTGTGTAAAGAAGCTATCTCTGACATCCCCTCTATACTTTCCTCCAACCAGCTTAAAACTATGAACTCTCATGTTAGCCATTTCTGTCCTGGGAAATAATCTCTGGCTATCGACTCTATCTATGCCTCTCATTATCTTGAAAACCTCAATTAGGTCCCCTTTCCTCCTCCGTTTCTCCAATGGAAAAAATCCGAGCTCAGCCAACCTCTCTTCATAAGATAAGCCCTCCAGTCCAGGCAGCATCCTGGTAAACCTCCTCTGAACCCTCTCCAAAACATCCACATCTTTCCTATAATAGGGCGACCAGAACTGGACGCAGTATTCCAAGTGTGGTCTAACCAAAGTTTTATAGAGCTGCAACAAAATCTCATGACTCTTAAACTCAATCCCCCTGTTAATGAAAGCCAAAACACCATATGCTTTCTTAACAACCCTGTCCACTTGGGTGGCCATTTTAAGTGATCTATGTACCTGCACACCAAGATCCCTCTGTTCCTCCACACTGCCAAGAATCCTATCCTTAATCCGGTACTCAACTTTCAAATTCGACCTTCCAAAATGCATCACCTCGCATTTATCCAGGTTGAACTCCATCTGCCACCTCTCAGGCCACCTCTCAGCCCATCTCTGCATCCTGTCAATGTCCAGCTGCAGCCTACAACAGCCCTCTATACTGTCAACGACACCTCCAACCTTTGTGTCATCTGCAAACTTGCTGACTTATCCTTCAATCCCCTCATCCAAGTCATTACTAAAAATTACAAACAGTAGAGGCCCAAGTACAGAGCCCTGTGGAACACCAATCACCACTGACTTCCAGGCAGAATATTTTCCTTCTACTACCACTTGCTGTCTTCTGTTGCCCAGCGAATTCTGTATCTTGACAGCTAAGTTCCCCTGTATCCCATTCCTCCTGACCTTCTGAGTGAGCCTACCCTGGGGAACCTTATCAAATGCCTTGCTGAAGTCCATATACACTAGATCCACAGCTCAACCTTCATCAACTTTTCTAGTCACATCCTCAAAGAACTCGATAAGGTTTGTGAGGCATGACCTGCCCCTCACAAAACCATGTTGACTGCATTTAATCAAGCCATGCTCTTCCAGATGGTCATAAATCCTATCCCTCAGAATCCTTTCTAACACCTTGCAGACAACAGATGTGAGACTTACAGGTCTGTAATTGCTGGGGATTTCCCTATTTCCTTTCTTGAAGAGAGGAATTACATTTGCCTGTTTCCAGTCCTCAGGTACGACTCCAGTGGAGAGCGAAGATGCAAAGATCTTCGCAAGTGGCGAAGCAATCGCATTTCTCGTTTCCCAAAGCAGCCGAGGACAAATCTGGTCCGGGCCTGGCGACTTGTCAATCTTAATGTTTGACAAGATTTTCAGCACATCACCTTCCTCTATCTCTATCCATTCCAGCACGCACACCTGCTCTTCAAAGGTTTCATTCACTACAAAGTTTGTTTCTTTCGTAAAGACAGAGGCAAAAAACTCATTTAGGGCTTCCCCTACCTCCTCAGACTCCACACACAAGTTCCCTATGCTATCCCTGTTCAGCCCTACTCTTCCTTTGACCATTCTCTTATTCCTCACATAAGTGCAAAATGCCTTTGTGTTCTCCCTAATCTGTTCTGCCAAGCCTTTCTCGTGCCCCCTCCTGGCTCTCCTCAGATCATTTTTGAGCTCCTTCCTTGCCTGCCTGTAATCATCGAGAGCTGAGCTTGACCCTAGCTTCTTCCACCTTATGTAAGCTACCTTCTTCCTTTTGACGAGAAGCTCCACCGCTCTCGTCATCCAAGTTTCCTTTATCTTACCCCTTCTTGCTTGTCTCAGAGGGACATATTTATTCATCACTCGCAACAACTGTTCCTTAAACAGTCTCCACATGTCTATAGTGCCTTTACCATGGAACAATTACTCACAATCCATGCTTCCTAACTCATGTCTAATCGCATCATAGTTTCCTCTTCCCCAATTAAATATCCTCCCATTTTGCCCTAATCCTCTCCTTCTCCATAGCTATGTAGAATGTGAGGCAGTTCTGGTCACTATCACCAAAATGCTCTTCCACCCAAGATCTGATACCTGCCCCGGCTCGTTTCTGAGCACCAAGTCTAGAATAGCTTTTCCCTTCGTCGGCCTGTCAACATACTGAATTAGGAAACCTTCCTGAATACACCTTACAAAAATAGCTCCATTCAAAACTTCTGCTCGAAGGAGGTTCCAATCAATATTGGGAAAGTTAAAGTCACCCATTACAACAACCCTACTCCATCCATACTGTTCCAAAATCTGCCAACCTCTGCTTTCTTCAATCTCCCTGCTGCTGTTGGGGGGGCCTGTAGTAAACCCCTAATGAGGTGACTGCTCCCTTGCACATCCTGTCCCTCAGGATTCCCTCCAACAACTTGCCCACCACCAATGTCAGGTTCATTGGTCTATAGTTCCCTGGCATGTCCTTACCACACTTCTTAAACAGTGGCACCATGTTAACCAACCTCTAAGGATTCACTTGATCTGTCCTATCTATACCTTACATATGCTTCCTTCTTTTTCTTAACCATACCCTCAATTTCTTTCGTCATCCAGCATTCCTTATACCTACCAGTCTTTCCTTTCACCCTAACAGGAATATACATTCTCTGGATTCTCGTTATCTCACTTCTGAAGGCTTCCCATTTTCACGCCGTCCCTTTACCTGCGAACATCTGCCCCCAATCAGCTTTTGAAAGTTCTTGCCTAAAAGCATCAAAATTGTCCTTTCTCCAATTTAGAACTTCAACTTGTAGATCTGGTCTATCGTTTTCCATCATTATTTTAAATCTAATAGAATTATGTTTGTTGGCCCCAAAGTGCTCCCCCACTGACACCTCAGTTACCTGCCCTGCCTTATTTCCCAAGAGTAAGTCAAGCACTTTCTCTAGTAGGTACATCCACATACTGAATCAGAAAATTGTCTTGTACACAAATTCCTCTCCATCTAACCCTTAACACTATGGCAGTCCCAATCTATGTTTGGAAAGTTAAAATCCCCTACCATAACCACCCTATTTTTCTTACAGATAGCTGTGATCTCCTTACAATTTTGTTTCTCAATTTCCTTCTGACTATTGGGGGGGTCTATAATACAATCCCAATAAGGTTATCATCCCTTTCTTATTTCTCAGTTCCACCCAAATAACTTCCCTGGATGTATTTCCAGGAATATCCTCCCTCAGCACAGCTGTAATGCTATCCTTCTTCACTTGCCTCCCTTTCTATCCTTCCTGTAGCATTGAAATCCTGGAACATTAAGCTGCCAGTCCTGTCCATCCCTGAGCCAGGTTTCTGTAATTGCTATGATATCCCAGTCCCATGTTCCTAACCATGCCCTGATTTCATCTGCCTTCCCTGTTAGGCCCCTTGCATTGAAATAAATGCAGTTTAATTTATTATTCCTACCTTGTCCTTGCCTGTCCTGACTGTTTGACTCGCTTCTGTTCTTAACTGGAGCAATTCTGCCTTTCAATGAAGGAATAAACTCAAACAACTGAGTGCATTTACAGTTTTCTGTCACCCACTAAGCAGATGGATATTTTTCTACAATCAATGTAGACCTGGGGTACTCGTCAAAAATGTCCCAAGTACTTATGCATCACACTTCAATAAACAGCGAATGGAACTTTGAAAAGGAAATCCAAAGTGCCAACATGTAAGGTAAAGGCACACCCAACTTTGTTTGTTCCAAATCTTTTCCTGCTGAAGGCAAGTCATATCAAGCACAGAAAAACATTTTATTCCATGGAGGTGACAACAGATATTGTCCCTTCCCATAAGCTCAGTCAATATGTTGCTTCAGCTTAAATAACATGCTGTTTGCACTGTGCTGACTCCAAGTCTGATAACAGTGTTTCACCACTAAGTGAAACAGTATGATTCTAAATATGTTTTAAACCTTACTTAATTTGCAACATTGATATTTTACTCTAATAAATTTTATAGTACTTGCTATGCTTCACAACACCTTATCTTAATATATGCAGGGTTAAGTATCTCAACACAAGTGGTTGACTGTCTCCCTCTTCCCTTAATCATAAATAACAGACATATTAGACTACATAGCTGAACTGTTAACTAAATTATTAGCAGGATTGATGAATGCGTCCTGAATTTATATGGAGATGTTTTTATTCCTGAAGGCAACAGTAAATGCATTACACCAGACTTTCGTCATGCTAGCTTCATAACAGAATGACTCAATATCCTATCTCCACAGGTGGTTGATAGGTGAAAGGGTTTTATTTCAGAACATTCTGTGCACACAGTACTGTAATACCCATCACAATTCCAAACTCTCTCACTTCATTCTCTACTTCAGAGTCAATAATTAGAAAAGTATTATAAAATATTTATCCCCAATGGTACGTGATGCCATTTTTGCTGGAAACCCAATCTAATCATTTCACTAACCAATTGTATCCATCAATAAAACTGATGCCTGCTATTTGTAAACAGACATTTGCTTAGCATTAACCTGTGAAATGAGCATTGACAGTTCTTCTGGAGCCCATCTCTTATAAAACAATTTCATTAAGATTTCAGTTCTATTTGAGATTGCCAACTTTTCTATTCTTAACAGTTCCTTTCCTCTGAAATGTTGCGCTGGCTTTAATTAACCAGTAATCTGGCAACACACATAAATCCTGTTGAACCTGTGGTCAAACATAAAAGATAGTGCAAGTACTTATAATGTTGTTTAGCTTTGGGACAAATTTCCAATAGTTAATAATACTGGAATTTTTTTCTTTCTTTATTCATTGATGAGATGAGGGCATCACTGGCCAGGCAACATTTATTGTCCATCCCTAATTGCCCAGAGGGCAGTTAAGAATCAATCACATTGCTATGGGTCTGGAGGCACATGTAGGCCAGACCACACAAGGATGATACTCGCCTTCCCTAAAGGACATTAGTGAACCGGATGATGGGTTTTCCATGACAATCAGCAATGGATTCATGGTCATCATTAGATGCTTAATTCCAGGTTTTTTAAAAATTAAGTTCAAATTCCACTGTCTGTCATGGTGGGATTCAAACCCAGGTCATTAGCTGGGTCTCTGACTTAACTGTCCAGCAATAATACTACTCAGCCATTGCCTCCCCCAAGAAGAAGTAGAAGAAATGGAACAACATTGTTCCAAATCACATGAATGCCCAACAAGGGCCATCTGGAGCGCAAATATACTCTGCAGAAGAAAACACTCCCTTGAACCTAAAAGAAAAAAACAGGAGAGCTGGTGAATGAGACACACTGGTCTGACTAATTTTTTACATTTTAAAAGGAGGGATCAGAACCATCAGGATATTCACTGCCAAGTATTACAAAATTATTTTACCTATTTTTTCACGCTGGAAAGATGTATGGGCTGAGAATTGTCTTATAAAACATTTGGAGAAGTTGGATCAATTAATATAGATCTGAAGAACAATCACAATGGACATAATGGACAGATCTAAGCCAAAGAATCCTGCCACTTGCAAAATTTGTTTTCTCTGCCCCTTATTTCCTCAAAGTTGCATGTGCAAATTATATTAACAGGGATGTCCATCATCACTCACAACATCTTATTACATGCAATTAAATGTAATGTCCTGCCTGGTTAGGGCATCCATTAACCTTTCAATTGATAAGTAATTATATGAAACAGGCCAATTCCCATGGTAAGGATGCCATTATCTGTGCTATACAAATACTCACCCTGCAAACATCAGCATCTGACTTTACGGAAGATTAATAACAATGCAGCTCATTGAAAAACACAAACTTAATAAACAACACCAGCAAGAAGGGGAAATCTTAATAACAGCAGGATATGTTGGGTGGCTGAAATTATCATGATGAGAAAACATTCATTAAAATGCATCTTTGAATGTGGAATATTCAGAATATTCAGCTGGTTTGCAAAAGGAAATATAAAAGAAAGAAACTGGGGAATAGGTGAAACTATGATGATATTGGTGGAGATCATTCAGTAGAATTTAATGCCCGACAATGAGATAAGTTTGGTGGTGGGGGTAATGAATTGAATGGGAGGATTAACACAAAGAAACTCATCAGCTTCAGTACTGCCCCAATTAAACCCAGGGCAGAAGATTGAGTGGAAGGCCTTTTGTTTAGCCAAAGTTCCAATCCTTAAGCAATTAATGCCCATTGAAAGGCCTCATCATCTAGTGCAAGACAGGTGATTCGCCATTAGGGAAGGCCAAAATGCCTGTTGCTTGCTGCACTTCAGCGATTGAGAGTTCCCCCATTTAAAGGCACTCAGTGCGCTTATTCAAGAGACTCAACTTTGGAAGGCAGCTTGGATGCCTTCCAAGAACTGCCTTCCTCCCAGCCCCACCCCCCACCCTCCTATTTATCTGTCAGCCCCATTCACCACCACCACCCCACATTCCTAATGAAGGGCTTATGCTGAAATGTTGATTTTCCTGCTCCACAGATCCTTCCTGTCCTGCTGTGCTTTTCCAGTGCTGCACATTTTGACTCTGATTTCCAGTATCTGCAGTCCTCACTTAAGAACTACCCTGCTGCCAAAATCCATGGATCCTCTCCCATGGCCATCATCTGATCCTTAGCGCCATTCTGCTGGATCCTGGAATGATCCTTGGCCTGATGTTGATACATCGTCAATGGCAGCCACTGTTTTCCAGTTGGTGCTGTCAAACAAACTTGATTGAGTTTTTTGAAGAAGTAACAAAGAAGATTGACGAGGGCAGAATGGTAGATGTGATTTATATGGACTTCAGTAAGGCGTTCGACAAGGTTCACCATAGGAGACTGATTAGCAAGGTTAGATCTCATGGAATACAGGGAGAACTCGCTAGTTGGATACAGAACTGGCTCAAAGGTAGAAGACAGAGGGTGGTGGTGGAGGGTTGTTTCTCAGACTGGAGGCCTATGACCAGTGGAGTGTCACAAGGATCGATGCTGGGTCCTCTACTTTTTGTCATTTACATAAATGATTTGGATGCGAGCATAAGAGGTACAGTTAGTAAGTTTGCAGATGACATCAAAATTGGAGGTGTCGTGGACAGTGAAGAGGGTTACCTCAGATTACAACAGGATCTGGACCAGATGGGCCAATGGGCTGAGAAGTGGCAGATGGAGTTTAATTCAGATAAATGCGAGGTGCTGCATTTTGGGAAAGCAAATCTTAGCAGGACTTATACACTTAATAGTAAGGTCCTCGGGAGTGTTGCTGAACAAAGAGACCTTGGAGTGCAGGTTCATAGCTCCTTGAAAGTGGAGGCGCAGTAGATAGGATAGTGAAGGCGGCATTTGGTATGCTTTCTTTTATCGGTCAGAATATTGAGTACAGGAATTGGGAGGTCATGTTGCATCTGTACAGGACATTGGTTAGGCCACTGTTGGAATATTGCATGCAATTCTGGTCTCCTTCCTATCGGAAAGATGTTGTGAAACTTGAAAGGATTCAGAAAAGATTTACAAGGATGTTGCCAGGGTTGGAGGATTTGAGCTAAAGGGAGAGGCTGAACTGGCTGGGGCTGTTTTCCCTAGAGCGTCAGAGGCTGAGGGGTGACCTTATAGAGGTTTACAAAGTTATGAGGGGCATGGATAGGATAAATAGACAAAGTCTTTTTCCCCGGGGTCGTGGAGTCCAGAACTAGAGGGCAAAGGTTTAGGATGAGAGGGGAAAGATATAAAAGAGACCTAAGGGGCAACCTTTTCACGCAGAGGGTGGTACGTGTATGGAATGAGCTGACAGAGGATATGGTGGAGGCTGGTACAATTGCAACATTTAAGAGGCATTTGGATGGGTATATGAACAGAAAAGGTTTGGAGGGATATGGGGCGGGTGCTGGCAGTTGGGACTAGATTGGGTTGGGATATTTGGTCGGCATGGACAGGTTGGACTGAAGGGTCTGTTTCCATGCTGTCCATCTCTCGAACTCTATGACTCTAAGTAGCATAGCAAGCAAGGCAGGTGTATCGTTGATCTGCTGCTGCCAAGTTAAATACCTGATTAGCACTTAACTCAAAGGGCTTTACTGAAAGTAATCTGTGCTGCTCTCTCACTGCCCCTGCAGCCAGCAGACTCCTCCATTGAATATTATCCATTACTACTAATATAAACTTTAGGGAAAAAAAACGATGGGTCTGAGAAAAAAATACTTAATAAATAAATTCACTTTTGAAACTTCAGTAACTTTCAGATGATCACATACTTGACCATACTGGACCAAAGTTCAGCTGATGGAATTTAAATTTTCTGAGTGAAATCTGGAAATTTATTGTCAGTAATGTTGCATACCAAACTATTATTAATTGTCATAAAAGCCACAGGAAGAAATTTGCTGTCCTTAACTGTTCTGACACAGGTGTGACCCCTCCACTGACACTCTCATTGGCTGAACTGGTCCTCATCCTCAATAATTTCTCCTTTGAATCCTCCCACTTCCTCCAGACCAAAAGGGTAGTCAATGGCACCCGCATGGGCCTCAGTTATGCATGTCTCTTTGTCAGCTACGTAGAACAGTCTATCTTCTGCAGTTACACTGGCACCACGCCCCATCTTTTCCTCCGCTACATTAATGACTGTATTAGCACTACCTTGTGCTCCCATGAGAAGGTTGAACAGTTCACCAACTTCACCATCACATTCCACCCCAACCTTAAGTTCACCTGGACCATCTCTGACACTTCCCTACCCTCCTGGACCTCTCCATTTCCATCAATAGTGACCGACTCAACATGGACAAACCCATCAACTACCACAGCTACCTGGACTATACCTCTTCCCACCCAGCCTCCTGTAAAAATGCTATCCCTTATTCCCAATTCCTTCACCTCTGCCACATCTGGTCCTTCTGGGACATCTGCTCCCAGAAGGACCAGTTCCACCACAAAACACATCAGATGGCCTCCTTCTTCAAAGACCGCAATTTCTCCTCTCACGTGGTCAATGATACCCACCAGCATATTTCATCCACTTCCCACACCTTCGCCCTTGAACCCCATCCCTCCAACCAGTACAAGCTCAAAACACCCCCACCCGGCCAACACCTTCCACCCCACCAACCTCCATATACATCACGTCATTGTCTGCCACAAACGGACCCCAACCCCAGAAATATATTTCCCTCCCCACCCTTATCTGCATTCTATAAAGACCATTCCCTCTGCAACTCTTGTATCAGGTCCACGCGCTCCACCAATGCACCCTCCCCTGCCACTGCAGAAATTGCAAAACCTGTGTCCACACCTGCCTCCTCATCTCTGTCCAAGGCTCCAAATGAGCCTTCCACATCCATCAGAGTTTTATCTGCACTTCCACACATGTCACTTACTTTATCCGTTGTTCCCGATACGGTCTCCTCTACATTGGGGAAACCGGACATCTACTTGCAGAAAGCTTCAGACAACATCTCTGGGACACCCGCACCAACCAACCCCACAGCCCTGTGGCCGAACACTTCAACTCCCCCTCCCACTCCACCAAGGACATGCAGGTCCTCAGCCTTCTCCATCGCCAAACCCTAACCACTCACGCCTGGAGGAAGATCGCCTCATCTTTGACCGTCTCCCTTGACCCAGATGTGACTCCAGAGTAACAGTCATGTGGTGGAATGTTAACTGCTCCCTGAATTGGCTGAACAAGCCGTTCAGCTTCAGGGCAGTTAAGGAGATGGGCAACAAAGATTGGTGAGTAGTGGGTAAGATTAAATAATTGGTTCCTAGTTTATTTTTTGTAATTGATGAGGTTCACATTGGAGGAGAACTCAGCCCTGTGGAATGCTCCTCCAGTAATATGTGGGAAATCAGGGATGGTTTCAGCTTCCATAGTTACCATGTACACTGGAAGTGTATTCAGCTGCCACTCCTGATTGACCACATGAAGCGCTTGGAGCTGCAGATGGACTCATTATGAAGCATCCATGAGGCTGAGGGCATTATGCACAACACATTTAGTGAGCTAGCCACATCACAAGTAAGGGCTACACAGACAGAAAGTGTTGGGTGACACTCCAGGAAGACAAAGTGTTGCTGAACAAAGAGACCTTGGAGCGCTGGTTCATAGCTCCTTGAAAGTGGAGTTGCAGGTAGATAGAATAGTGGAGAAGGCTTTGGTATACTTTCCTTTATTGGTCAGAGTATTGAGTACAGGAGTTGGGAGGTCATGTTGCGGCTGTACATTGGTTAGGCCACTGTTGAAATATTGTGTGCAATTCTGGTCTCCTTCCTATCAGAAAGATGTTGTGAAACTTGAAAGGGTTCAGAAAATAGTTATAATGATTTTGCCAGGGTTGGAGGATTTGAGATATAGGGGGAGGTTGAATAGGCTGAGGCTATTTTCCCTGGAGCATCGGACGCTGAGGAGTGACCTTATAGAGATTTATAAAATCATGAGGGGCATGGATAAGATAAATATACAAAGCCAGCCAGGTGGCGGAGTCCAGAACTAGAGGGCATAGTTTTAGGGTGAGGGGGAAAGATATAAAAGAGACCTAAGGGGCAACATTTTCACGCAAAGGGTGGTACATGAGCGACCAGAGGAAGTGGTGGAGGCTAGTACAATTGCAATATTTAAAAGACATCTGGATGGGTACATGACTAGGAAAGGTTTGCAGGGATATGGGCTGAGTGCTGGCAGGTGGGACTAGATCGTGTAGCGATATCTGATCGGCATGGACAAGTTGGACCAAAGGATCTGTTTCCCTACTGTATATCTCTATGACTCTATGACTCTATGCCTCTATGACTAGTAAGCAAGTCTCAAACAGATATACCATACTGGACACTGTGGTGGGGGATGGCTTCTCAGTTGAAAGCAGTAGCAGTCAAGTTTGTGGCACAGGGGTCGGCTGTGCTGCACAGCAGGGGAGGAAACAGACTTGGGGAAATTTCTTGAGAGGAGATGCCTCCCTGGTGCGAGGGCCAGGGATGTCACAGAGCAGTTGCAGTTCATTCTGAAGGGGAGGGTGAACAGCCAGCAGCCGTGGTACATATTAGTACCAACGACATGGGAAAAACAAAGGAATAAGGTCTTGCAACAGGAATTTAGAGTTAAGTCATAAAGTAGAAAGGAAGACAATTAAGGTTATAACCTCTAGATTACTTCCAGTACCACGTGCTACTGAATATAGGAATAGTAAGATAGGTGAGATGAATGCATGACTAAAGGGATGGCTTCAGATTTTTGGATTTTTGCCACAGCTTCTGGGGTAGTTAGGACCTGTACAAATTGGTTGGGTTTCACCTCTGCCAGAATGAGTCTAGTATGCTTGCTGGGGGGGTCTGCTCATGCTGTTGGGGAGGTTTTAAACTGATTTGGCGGGGGTGGGGCACAGCGTAGATGTAAAGTTGGGAGCAAGGTTTAATCAAGATAAAGAAGAGATCCCAGGACAGTCCAATAGGTGGAGAAGGCATGGGTAGGAAAATGGGCGATCCAGAAAGCTAAATTGTATATATTTTAATGTGAAAAGCTTGACCCCTGCAGCAGATGAACTATGACATTATTGTAATTACTGAGATTTGATTAAAAGAAGGACAGGACTGGCTGCTCAATATTCCAGGATATAGAACTTTCGGGTTTCCAGAGGGCGACGTAATAGAAGTTGGAGCATTGCATGATTGATAAAGGAAACCATCACTGCAGTAATGTAGTAGGATGTCCCAGGAGGGTCTTCAAATGAGACTATCCAGGTGGAGCTTAGAAATAAAAATCGGGTCATTACTTTGCTGGGATTATACAGGCAACCCAAAAGTCTACATTTCTAAAATGTACATTTTGAAATTGAAATTATTTAAAAATAGCATAGTGAGAATTCAGGGCCAATATATTCCTCTAAGAGAGAAGGGAAAGGGCAGTGACTGTAAGAACTCTGGCAAGACAAGTTGGCAAACTGGATTCAAAACTGGCTTGCAAATTGAAGGCAAAGTGTGATGGTGGAGTGTTGTTTTTGTGATGAGAAGCTTGTGATCTGTGGTGTACCACAGGGATCATTTCCTGCCATGGGGCAGCATGATGGATCACTGCTGCCTCACAGCGCCAGGGATCCAGGTTCAATTCCAGCCTCGGGTGACTGTCTGTGTGGAGTTTACACATTTTTTCCTGTGTCTGCATGGGTTTCCTCCAGGTGCCCTGGTTTCCTCCCACAATCCAAAGATGTGCAGATTAGATGAAGTGCCCATGCTAAATTGCCCCTAGTGTTCAGGGATGTGTAGGTTAGGTGCATTTGTCTGGGGTAAAAGTAGAGTAGTAGAGGAGTGGGTCTGGATGAGTTACTCTTCAGAAGGTGGCTGTGGACTTGTTGGGCGGAAGGGCCTGTTTCAACACTATAGGGATTCTATTTAAAAAATTCACCGAACAAGAATGTATTCACTTCTGCCTTAAAAATAATCAATGACCTACCGCTACCATTATTTGAGGCAGAGAGTTCCAAAGCCATACAACCTTCTGAGGGAAAGAAATTGTCCTCATCTCTGTTCTAAATAGGTGAGCCCTAATTTCAAGGTGCCTTGTAGCTCTGGGTTTACCTGTAACAGGAAACAACATTTCCATATCCACTTGTCAAGACCATTCAAGATATTATATGCTTTAATCAAGTAACCCCTCTCTTTTTTAAACTCAAGTGGACATAGCTTGTCCAAACTATCCTTATAAGAGAAACTGTTCATTCGAGGTATCAAAATAGGAAACCTCCTCTGAACTGCCTTCAATGCATTTACTTTCATCCTTAAATAATGAGACCAAATTCACCCACAGTATTGGAGATGTCGACTCACATATACATACTCCCTGCATAATGGAAGTGTGATATCTATAATTTTATGTTTCATTTCTTTCGTAATATAGGATAGCACACCATTAGCCTTCTTCATTACATGCTGTAAATGCATAGTAGACTTGTGTGACTGATGCAGAAGAACATCTGAATTCCTCTTTGTTTCAGATACATTGTTTTCTTATTTTTCCTGCCAAAGTGAACAGCTTCAAATTTTCCACCATTATAGTCCATCTGTGGATTTTTGCACACTCACTCAACCTATTGAAAAACTTCATTATGTCTTCTTCACAACATACTTTTCTATATACCTAGGTGTCATCTGAAAATTTAGTTACCCTAATTTCATTCTCCTCATCAAGGTCATTGACATGATTTACAAAAAAATGAAACTTCAGCACAAACCCCTGAATAACTTCACTCATAACATCCTGAGAGTCATCAGGTTTGAGGGACCAAATGGCCAAACCCTGCTCTACTTTATATGTTTGTATGTTCTTAAGTCTAAAAATCAAAGCACTGTGGTGCTTTCCTTTTCAATTACATCGCACACATATCTTAACTTCATAATTTGATGTCATGATCAAAAATCAATATATGTGATGCTTTACCATATCATGGGAGCAAAGAACATCATAAACCTGGAGATGAAGTCAAATTGAAAGCCACCCTCAGAGGGTGCAAGCTGGACAGGATAAAATAACCTCAGAAAGATCCACATCCTCTGTCATGAAGTAACTTTGACAATTGAGGGGAACCGAGCCATGTGTCTTCAGGACAAGCAAGAACGGCACAAGTTAAATGCCTCTATTCATCCCTCCAACACTGATTTCATTTGTTGCATTTATCATCAGGGATGCAAACTGATACTTGAACTAATGTCACATATGAGACAACAACGTAGTATTTAAGTAATCTTTGTTGCTTTATTTTCAGCTGAATACGTTTGAATAGTTTTGATGGATTTTGAAAAATCCATCAATATCAAAATATTTAATGTTTGTCCAGATTGTATATCACAGAAAAAAAAACATGTAATGAAGCATGGCGTAGTTTGTTATTATTTAATGTGTTTACGGTAAGAGATTATGTTTGGTTTTACGTGAGTAAATGTGTTGTAAGAAAATAATCCTAGACAAATTATTCCTTGCTTTATGCATTTTATATCTTAATTAAATTCATTGAAAGCTTTTCTATATTACCAATACTTGTTATTGTTAATGATATTAAATTTCACTCTAAGGAAATAGTTCAAAATTGCAATAAATGCAATTCAACTTTTTTTCTCATCCCCATGTTATACGTGGAGTATGACACATGAAACTAAATGCCCTTGAAGGGGTAATTCCCTCATCATCAAAGAGACAAATGAGGCAAGAAGCATGTTCTTTTCATCTTCATGACAGGATCTAAAATAAGGTGACAATGATTATTTATAATGTTGGTAGGCAAACAAATAAAGCTGTCAGACACATACATAAAGATCGCACTTCTTTAGAATCCATGATTTTAAAATTAGCCATTTTACATCATATATCAGTTCCTATAATGTTTAAATCCTTCAGCTTTCCGTCAACCCTTTTCCTCCCATACTTGTTAATACTCATTATTCTGAACACATTTCATTTACAAAATGTAACTGGAAATTCAGCAAGCAAGTAACTAAATACTTATGACCTGCAGTGCATGGAAACCAGGACAGATTCAATCCAGGCATTTATCACCATTATAGACTACTCACAAATAGCAATGAATTGAAGGAACATATTGTTACAAATTTTATCAGACAGTCTTTGTTCACCAAAAACATGCACAATAATGTTTAAATTGCAGTTTGCTAGGACTACTGTACTCCAAACCTCATTACAACCTCGATCTAACTCTGGACAAACAGTTGAATTCCAGAAGTATTCTGGGAATGGATGCCCTTGGCATCAAGGCAGCATTTGGCCAAACACAGCATCAAGGAACACTAGGAAAATTGAGGTCAGTAGGAATCAGGGAAGAAACCTCGCCACTTATTTGAGTCATACAAACATGGCTTGGACGAGAGTTATTGTTTTTTGGAGGCCATTTATCTCAGCCCCACGACATTGCTGCTGGAATTCTCCAGGATAGTGTCCTCAGACTAATTATTTTCAGATGTTTCATAATCTGAAGTTGTGAATCTGAATATTGAGTCTGAGATGCTGTGAAGACCGAATGTGCCCAGGATAGAAATGTTAGCATGGGAGAAAGATGATTCATTGAAATGGCAAACAACTGGTTGCCTTTATTTGTTTTTATTTGAATGTTTCAGTATTTCTATCAGCAAGCTGGGCATAAATTTCATCAAATTGCACGATTTTTAGAACTTTTTTGGGACAAGACTTTATATGTATGTGTGCAATTGCATTGTAATGTGAGTTGCCAGTATGTTCTAAAATGTGGTATTATGGTGCAGAAGCAAACCATTGTGTTTTGGAGATTTGAACATGATGGTATGGAGAGGCTGGCACATGTTGGATGAAGACAGCCATGAATGTGGGATGTAAATGGCTAGTATTTGGGAATGAGTTCTGAGATGGTGGTGCTATGTGTCCAAAGTGACAGTCTGGAGAAGTAAGAGGCAAGCTGGAATCGCCAGGTACCCAGTCATGTTGGGAATTCTTGGTGTCAAATTTCTAACTGTTTCTAACTGGCAAGTGGGAGAATAAGAAGCTGTATGTGAGATATGATGTTAATGGGGATGATAATCAGCAAATATTCTTATTCGTAGGCCTCGCACTGTTGCTGAAGAAGAATTGTATCTCGATGTCTGGAACAGTTGGAAAATGCAACTTGTAACACCCAGTATCAAGAATGACTTCACTAGATTTCTCATGCGATTCTCTCAGGTTTCCTGCCTTAGCCCAGGTTATTCAGGCCCATGTCAGAGTCTGCCCTAATGTACTACCAATTTTTGAACAACTGAAAATGACTTTTAAAAACTATTCAGCTATTTGCTAGCTTTATGACATTATCCTTTATAGCCAGTTTCTCAGTAAATGAAGGGAAATGAAAGATTAAAGTATGTCTGTGCATGAAAAATGGCATAATTTTAAGAACCTCCATGAAGGATACAAATAGGCACAATCAGTGGAAACTTGCAGTAATGATTAATTTGATCTGGTGGCACAGTTAGTTTTATGGCCTGTGTCAGCATTTAGCATGATATTTTTAAGCAACTTCAAAAGATCATGGGAATGGATATGCACTCAACTTATGTTGATTTGGTAGATTTCACTGATAATACCAGCATAACTCAGATCCTGCAAACGTCAGCTCAGTGATTCAGAGTTTGGTCTTGTTACCACATTTTATTTAATCTGAAATGGAACAATATCACCAGTGAAATTGCAATAATGTACCTTTTTCCCACCATGTTTGTTGAATGGGTCTTACGATAGAGATAAGTTTCCCTTTGAGGTTCTGAAAAGGTAGGCTTGTGTGAAACAACGGACTGACAAGATTGTTGAGGAATTGTCCAAAGCAAACTGTATGGAATGACATCAATGGGACTTACATTGCAAGTCTGATTTCTGACATTAGCATTTTCATAATGGGGCATCTATCAAGAGAGCATTTTCAAAAATAGTTTCAATTTCAGATTGAATAGAAACCTTATTTGATTTAAAGGGTATAATAGTTTGAGGGTAGGACTTAAGTGAAATGCTTGTTTTCACAACATTTCAATTGAAGGAATTTTTTGTTGTCAATGATTGTTCCTTTTTGCAATAGCTGCATTATCAATACATCTATGTCCTGTTATTTGCCCATTGTAGATACCATGTGAATTGGCATGAAGAGGGAAGGGCAAAGGGTGGTAGGTGATGAATATCTGTTGGCAGGATTTAGTTTAAAGTCTAAAAAGGGCCAGTCATATGTGTAAATGGGTACAGGGTGGAATAGATGGGGAATGCAAAATACGTAAGGGGAGGGATGAGCAGGATAGCTATTTTATTTTTTAATGATGTTAGAGGCTCCAGGCAGAATTTCCACCCAACCTGCCTCAGGAACTGGCAACCTCTGAGGCGCTTCTCAAGTTGCCTGGCAGGTCCCAATCGAGGTCAACCACCTTCCTCAGACTGAAAGTCAGAAGTGCTTGCAGTCATTGTTAATGTTGGATTAACAAAGGCAAGACTTCCTCCCATCTTTGTACACCAGATCTGGGAATGAAAATTACAGTCCTGATTTGGGTGCACTGTGGCTCAGTAGTTAGCACTGCTGCCTCACAGCACCAGCTATCTGATTTCGATTCCCACCTTGGGCGACTGTCTGTGTGGAGTTTGCACATTCTCCCATATCTGCATGGGTTTCCTCTGGGTGCTATGGTTTCTTCCCACAATCCAAAGATGTGCAGGTCAGGTGAATTGGCTATGTGAAGTTGCCCATAGTGTTAGGTACATTAGTCAGGGGTAAATATAGGGTAGGGGGATGGGTTACTCTTCGGAGGATCGGTGTGGACTTGTTGGGCCGAAGGGCCTGTTTCCATACTGTAGGGATTCTAATCATTTGTCCTTTTCCCGAGAGTTTTTCTCCTCACTACTGTAAACCTTTTACTCACACTTAAACAAAATGCAACTCTCTATTTTCACTCCTGCTCTATTAGTTTGTGCTTTCGAAACTGCTCCACACTACTTTTCTAATATCAGAGTAGCATCAACAACATTTGCAAAATTATATCCCATTAAACATCAGAAAATAATGCATTTACCTACATTAATCATTTGTCCTGATGGCAAGTTCATTGAAGTTTATTCAGAGTCATAACTCACAATCTAAAGTTGCCATTACTGTTTAGAGATACTGGTCTTATTCTGTATGTTCGATGTCTCTTGTGCATATTTCGGATTTCTAACATACAATTATTCTTTGAGTCAGATAGAACCCAGCATTTTACAATTTTTCAATGGCTGTATGCTATTATGCCTTCTCAATGACTTTAATCAGAATTAACCAAGACAAAGTCAGGGGCCATGCTCCAGCAATTTTACACCATTGATCATCTAATAATAATATATAAATGAGAGCTCTAATGGGATTTGCATATACATTGCCATATTAATTTAGACCAAAAAGAATCCTCGAAAATAATTGAGAGTGAGATCATTTAAAGTCTCCTTTGGATTTTAAGGTCACTTCAAAACACTTTAAGATTTCAAGATCACCCTAAGTTTTGCCTGATAATTCAACATTTCCAATTATTAGGTAATGTTTCATGGAAATGAATGATTTTTTGAGATTACAGAATGTGAAGAAATGTAATGATGTTAAATAATTTATCTGCCTTGGTCAATGAACATTAAGCTCTGCTCAATCACACGCATACCAAGAACACAAGCTTACATTGCCACTATATTTTATGCTGTGTGACATTCTGCTTTGTTGAAGTTACCTAGTTGGTTACAGTTTCAACAAAGTCACAACCACGTTCTAATAAAGTTGGGTAACTATGTAATCACTCTTGAGCAAGCCCAATTTACGTGCAAAAGTTGTAGACAGCAGACTGTGAAAATACACAGCCATATCTCAAGCACATCCAGCAAAAATACACTCCAGCCGGAGCAGGAGACAATCAATGTTCCAAAAGTGAAGCGCTAAAGTGATTATGTAGGATTATAGTAAATTATATACAGGCATAAATGTAAGGCATTTTGTAATGTTTTCTTTTTTTTTAACAGTGCCACGTAAAGGCAACTATTCATTGATGAAATTAACCAGTTTGAAACATCCCATTTTTAGTTGAAGTGTGAGATGCGAATATAATTAGATACACGGTGATTTAGTGGAGATTTTAAGAAAAGAGAGGGCGGGCACCCACTGCCATTACCAATTAGAAAACCTACCAGATGAGTTCTGATTAGGCACTTAAGTGGTCACCCAGCAGGCTTCTTGCTTAATCACTTCCTGGGAAAAAGATATTCTGCCCTACCTGATGTGTTGGCTACTCAGAGGCTAGCAGCCAACATGTGAAGCAGTGTCACTTCAGAGGCCCAGACTGCAGATCAACACTGAAGACCAAGGAGTAAGAGGAAGACAAGTGTTATTTTAGTGGGTGAAGATGGGTTGGGGGTAGCAAGGGAATGGGTGTCAGGGGGTCAGAGCCACAGGCAGCTTTATAGTTTTTAGGAATCACTCCCTGCCCTAGTCTGAGCTCCAATCATCTTCTGATTCGGACAAACCGAGGTCCTGCCAACCTGTAGGCACACCGCTCCATTTTGTCAGTAGAGAAGGCTAACATTATTTCTGATTGTGGGAAACAATTAATTGAGTTGATGGTGAGATGAAGCCCTTAGATGGCCATTAATAGACTGCTCAGGAGTTTTAATTAGTAGTGGATCAGGAAGACTGACCATGGGCCTTCCTACCCAAACTTAATTTCTCAAGTCGTGAGAAGGAGATGTTATCTCTCTGGTGTCAACTCAACCCATTAGCTGCTTCATCTGTCACGTTCTTGCTTCATTTTAAAGGAGAAGAAAACCTCACTCAAAATTTTGAAATCAGGCACAGAGGCCAGGTGAATGGATGATACTTTGGATGTAACCTCCTCTATTATAGAGAGGCTAATTGTCCCTCAGAGGAACAATTAAAGACTATCCATCAAATAAGAGACAGCCAATGTGCCAAGGAGTGGCAAATAGAGTTTAATTTATCTAAATGTGAGGTGTTACATTTTGGAAAGACAAATCAGGGCAGGACTTATGCACTGAATGGAAAGATCCTGGGGAGTTTTACCGAACAAAAAGACCTTGGAATGCTAGTTCATAGTTCATTGAAAATGGAGTCACAAGTAGATAGGATAGTGAAGAAAGCATTTGGTATGCTTTCCTTTATTGGTCAATGCATTGTGTATATGAGTTGGGAGGTGCTGGTATGGCTGTAAAGGGTATTTGTTAGCCCACTTTTGGAATACTGCATTCAATTCTCGTCTCCCATCTACAGGAAAGATGTTGTGAAACTTGAAAGAGTTCAGAAAAAATTTGCAAAGATGTTGCCAGGGTTCGAGGGTTTGAGCTGCAGGGAAAGGCTGATAGGCTGGGGCTGTTTCCCTTGGAGCATCAGAGGTGAAGACGTGACCTTATAGAGGTTTATAAAATCATGAGGGGCATGGATAGGGTGAATAGGCATGGTCTTTTTTCTGGGATGGAGGAGTACAAAACTAGTGTGTATAGGTTTAAAGTGAGAGGAGAAAGATTTAAAAGGGACCAAATGGCAGTTTTTTTCATACAGAGGGTTGTCCGTGTATGAAATGAGCTGCCAGATGAAATGGTGAAGGCTGGTACGTTAAATATCTGGATGGATATATGAATAGGAAGGGTTTTGAGGGATATGGGCCAAATGCTGGGAAATGGGACTAGATTAATTTAGGACATGTGGTCGACATAGATGACTTGGACTGAAGGGTCTGTTTCCATGTTGTACATCTTTATGACTATCTGACTGGATCAGGAAGGAGTAATCAAAAATATAAAGTACAAAGATTCCAATACAGGGTAAATGCTAAAGTAATTAAGAATGATGATTATTGATTTTATGGAGTCACTTAATTTGCCAACAAATAAGTCTCAAAGAAATTTATCTTATCCCATATTATGTATATCATTCTTTTCTGTAACGTGTAAATATATATATCCATTCTCATGATTTTTGAAAACATTTGTAGCTCAGGTTGATGATAAGTCCATAAACTTGAAGGTTTGTTTTCAGACGTTTTGTCACCGTACTAGGTACCATCATTATTGAGAGCCTCTGGTGAAGCGCTGGTGGTATTTCCCACCTCTCTATTTATAGATCTTAGTTTCTTCAGGTGGGTGATGTCATTTCTGGTTCTTTTTGTCTGGGAAGGGTAGACAGGATGTAAGTCGATGTGTTTATTGATGGAGTTCTGGTTCGAATGCCATGCCTCTAAGAATTCTCATGCATGGCTTTGTTTCATTTGTCCTAGGATGTGTGTGTTGTCCCAGACAAAGTGGTGTCCTTCTTTGATTGTATGTATATCCATTCTCATGTTAAATTCAATATTTTTAAAATCAGTAATACATCTCTCTCCAGCTTTATCACACTTGAAGATTGCAGAATCTCTCTTCTTAAACTGCTCTTGCCTCAAAAACATTCTTCTATCTTCAAAGTCAAACATTTTGGCAAAATGTTTGGTCATCTCTCCTCAGTATCGATTTCCTTCGTACAAAGTGCATTTCCATGATGTTACTGACTGACATGGATGTGCAGATCATTATTGTGTATTTTAACACAAAAATATTGGTTTAGTAATAATGGTAATCTTTTTGCGTGCAAACTGGCTATAACATTTCCCTATGTTACGACAGTGACTACAAGCTGGAATTTATGGGGTGGCTGACTGTACCACCACCCCCTTCTATCCCCTGATGAACGATCAAGGGCAAACTGTCCAACTTCTTAAGGACTACTCTGCAACAATAGCATGCTGAGAGTGGTCTAAAAAGGTTGAGGGTTGGATTTCCAGGCCTCGGTGGAAATTCTGCCTTCAGCACCTGCCAGCTAGCCTTGTGGAGTTCAATCAACATCAGAACACAGCAGTGATGTAATGACAAAGAGGCCAACATGGATTGAAGGTCTGTACCCACACCTTTTGAGCAGAGTGTTTTTACTGAATCTAGTGAGGGGGAGTTGGGGCTGACTAAGTTTGGGGAAAGTGGAGCAGGGGAGTTTGCATTTGAGATGAGACAGATCGGCCCAAAGGGGACTACAGTATGGCAGGCATTCCACTGCACACAAGCCATCTCCCCTACCCCCAACCCAAAATAAAATTGGTACCCACCCTCAATCCTGCCTTTTCACTAGCTTTAAGGAGAAAACAACCTTCTCACCCTTGTTCACTTCTCACTGCCCAGCATATTATAGTACAAAAAGAGGTTTGATGCCTTAAGTGGCCACCTAATGGCTTTAAAAGACATGGAGGAGGTGGTGTTTAGTACCTTGTGTTGGTATTCTACATTATGGATTTGGAGATGTCGGTGTTGGACTGGGGTGTACAAAGTTAAAAATCACACAACACCAGGTTATAGTCCAACAGGTTTATTTGGAAGCATTAGCTTTTGGAGCACTGCTCCTTCATCAGGTGGTTGTGCTGTATAAGATTGTAAGACACAGAATTTATAGTAAATGTTTACAGTGTGAAGTAGCTGAACTTATATATTGAAAAAGACCTGGATTGTCTGTTAAGTCTCTCATTTTTTAGAATGAACATGTTGGTCCTCATTGATTATCAATGAGGATGAGCACCTCTCCAAGACCTTCCCCACACTTCTCACCTTTAAACATCCATCAAACCTCAAACAGATCATTGTTTGTAGCAAACTGTCCAGATTTCAGGACACCACCATACAACCTTGTCATGGTAGATGATGTGCAAGACATGTCAGAGTGATACCACCATTATGTATGGGGACACCTCCCACCATGTATGTGGCAGGTATTCATGCGACTCAGCCAACGTTGTCTATCTCATACGCTGCAGGCAAGAATGCCCTGAGGCATGGTATGTTGGCGAGACCAAGCAGAGGCTATGGCAACGGATGAATGGATACCGCACAACAATCAACATACAGGTGTGTTCCCTCCCAGTCGGAGAACACTTCAGTGGTCTGGGCCATTCGACCTCGGAACTTCGGGTGACCAACATCCAAGGCTGACTTCAGGACAGGAAACAACGAAAAGTGGCTGAGCAGAGGCTGATGGCCAGATTCAATACTCATGGGGATGGGCTCAACCGGGACCTTTGGTTCACGTCACACTACAGGTGACCCCATTGCACTATATACACAGACAGACAGATGCACACACACACAAACACACCCTCCTATACATACATACAGACACTCCTACAGACACACACACTCTCTTACAGACCCATACACTCATGCAGACCCTTTCTCATACGCTCACACATACACTCCCACACTCACACATGCACCCTCTCACAGACTTATACCCCTTTACACACACACTCTCCCACAAACATTCATGAACACCTCCCCCACACACCCACACATGCTCATGTAAGTTTGTGGGGTGAAGTTGTACTTGCAGAATTACGTTTTAATTTGCTCAAAAACTGCATGAATCTATGTAAGATTCTGTAAATTGATTTTTTTAGATGAGAATCAGTCTGACCATTGTGGTACAGACAGTCTCACACAGGGCATCTCACACCTTAAATGCACTATGTTGGCTGACATGACACCAATTGTTAAAGTTCAATTGAGAATGTAACTTTTAAATGTTCTGCGATTTACATATGAAAAAACTGAAACCAACATGTTCATTCTAAACGATGAGAGACTTAACAAACAATCCAGGTCTTTTTCAATGTAAAGTTTCGGTTTCATCACACTGTAAACTTTTGCTTAAATTCTGTGTCTTACGATCTTATACTCCACAACTACCTGATGAAGGAGCAGCGCTCTGAAAGCTAGTGATTCCAAATAAACCTGTTGGATTATAACCTGGTGTTGTGTGATTTTTAACTCTGTATTATGGAAGTGATGCACAGAATGCAGCGAGCCAACCCCCTGACATATTTAACATGCTAGCACTGCCAAAGAAAAACATAATAGGGTGAGGGGAGGAGGATGTGTGAAGGGGAAAGATATGCTATATTCGGTTTAATATCACATTTTCAAAGTACATCGCTATTTTTGAAGTGCTTTGGGATAATCAAAAGATAAACAAACATTTTTCATTGTTCTTGAAAATGATTTGTGATGTCATGCAATGGGCTCACATAATGCGTGGAGCCAATTAAAAGTCTGCCTGAAATTATTTAACTTTAAACGCTGAACAACTGTCAGAGACAGGTGACTATTACATCAAAGTCTGGGCTGAGTTGCAAGCCAAGTTTCTGGAAAGAACAGGATGCATTTTAATGGCACATTTTTTTTAATAGAATCCCTACAGTGTGGAAACGGGCCCTTTGACCCAACAATTCCACACGGACCCTCCGAAGAGTATCCCACCCAAACCTATTCTCCTAATCTATTACTCATTATTTATCCCTGATTAATATCCCCAACCTACACATCCCTGAACACTATGGGCAATTTAGTATTGCCAATTCACTTAACCTGCACATCTTTGTACTTGCGAAGAAACCAGAGCACCTGGAGGAAACCCACACAAACACGGGGAGAATGTGCAAACTCCACACAGACGGTCATCCAAGGCTGAAATCGAACCTGGGTCCCTGGTGCTCTGAGGCAGCAGTGCTAACCATTGCCACCCTTTTCCCACCAATCTCATCCACATCATTCTGTGTTTGATCACATGGGATGTTGAATTTTCACAGCCCTGAAATACATGAATGGAGGAGCAGGAATCATCAGCGCAAGGTCTGGACAGCTAGTCCCAGGACCAGGGAAAATAGAAACACAAGCTTGGGGAGTTGGAAGAGTAGATCAGGAATTATGCTCTACTTCCAATTAAGGACAAGTAAATCTATTTAAAAACTCAACAACAGCTTGACCAGGTTTGTAGTTTAAATTTTTAAAGGTTAAATATGTTATCTGTACCTTCAAAAACTGAACATCTGAAGGGAGGCATGTAAAGAATTGGAGCCATGGCTGCCCCAGGACATCACCTTCACACCATAAAGAGAATGAACAAAGCAAATGGGGGCTGAGAATTTGGTAAGAGAGTAGCCTTGTTCCTGTGTAGATGGCAAAGAGAGTGGGTACTCAGCATACCCACTGGGTACCTTATGGCATCGTTATAAATGAGCAGATGTCTGCTTTTGGATCAATTTGTGGAGCCTTCACAGGACGGTCAGCTTCAAGCAGCAAGAAGGTATGGGAGAGGAAACAGGGCAGCAGGCAACAAAAGCACAACCCTTAATACAATATTTGTCAATGCTTCACCTAATGAAGGAGCAGTGCTCTGAAAGCTTGTGATTTCAAAAAACCTGGAATATAACCTGGGACTCCTGAAGTTGTCCACTCTCATCCAACACTGGCACCTCCACATCATGTATTACATCTGGTGTTCAAAGTGGCATTATAGTCACCGGACTTAGAATGGACAAATACAATTTTGAAACAAGAAATATGAGCTGCTCAGAAATTCATTAGCTCTCTGCACTGAGCAGTGTGTATATTTTTCATGGTGGGTGTATTAAATAATATTTCAATTGACAATGCCATATGTTAACATGTTGGAATATGGTCAATTGGCATTGAACTTACATCAAGTAATTTTCAGTTTTGTTTAGTTGGTTGCAGTTGATACCAACAGTTGGTTTTTAGCAGTGCACTTATACTAAAGAGTTCATAATTTTGGTTAATACTGAATTTCATATTGATTGAAAGTGCCAGATGGGCTAAAATTTCTCTTGTGGAATCCTGGAGAACCTAGAATGAATGTCTATAGCTTACATCACCATCTCTGCATCATTGTATTATGTTGCAAGCATCTGAGGACAGCGTCTCTTCTCTGCTCAATGTAATTTCTCAAAGAGCTTTTGTCTGTGTTCAAGGTATGCCAATGCCCAGACCCATTTCTCATATCAGCTTTTGAAATTTCATGACAAACCTTCATCAGCTTAGAATTGGACTTACCTAAGACCTTCAATCCTAGCTTCCCTGCTTCAGTTAACTTTAAAAGAGTATATTTTGCATCCTTACTCAGATTAAATCAGACTTCTGTCCTCTTCTCTAAGCCCCATTGGAACCTCATGTTGCATGTAGTTTTGAGCTTCCTGTTTTAAGTCTTTTTGGAAACCTGCCTTATGAATTTTGTGTCCTTTGATTCCACACCCCCTATTCTTCTAAAACAGGACTCCTCCTCATGCCATACTTCTAAACCCCTGTTGTCTCCAATAACTTTGCCATATCCTTCAGTTCTCGACTTAGTCTGTCGAACACTCTGCTTTCATATGCCTGATTCTGTATTCTTGTTTTTGTTATTGTCAGGTGCTTTGAGACTTCTTCCTGAATAACAAAATTACAATTTACTGATGATAGTTATCCAAGAGTTTGACCAGAATTCCCCATTTAATTTATACCAGCTTTCTGTTGCCTACTATCACCACTACCCCCAACTAACTAGCTGCTGAACTTCTGCTGAAAATGATGTAGAATGTAAAATATGTCCACTCCCACACAAATAGATAACATTTGCCACAATTATTGAATCATTTACTGCCACATGTATTTGAAATAAAATACAATGAAAAGTGTGTACTGTTACCATGCAGAGCTGACACTCACATTAACTCAAAGTAAAACAAAAGTAAAGAAAATAACTTAAAGAGAGTCCAACTTTTCCTTCTGCTACAGTCTGCTCTGGGCTTCCTAATCCATGCTGTGCTGCTGCCAGAGACCTGCTCTGGCCTACACCAGCCCCCACCATGTCATCGCCAAGTCCTGCTCTACACGGAAGCGAGAGTCCCACTCCAGGCTTCCCAGGCCTGCCGAATCTGTAGCCACGCTGCCTCTGAAGATGCTGCCACCATTCCAGAACCCGTTGAGGCCGTCTTCTTCTGAAGAACTCTCTTTGTCAGGTAAGTTTGAGCAAAAAAAATAAAACTAAGAACAGAAGGAGAGAAAGGAAAAATAACAAGTGGATGATGAGGACAAGCCTGGGCACAAGAGCTCAGATGCTGCCTACTCTGCCACTGCTATTTAATAATGGCAATGCCCTAAATACAAATGATGATAATGCATTACTCAACATATTTCCCACAATTGCACTTGAAGGGCACTGGAGATGAGGAATACTTCAGTTTCTTGTCATGATATGGGGAGAGGTACATTAGATTTTAAATTGCACAGAAACTTTGATCTTTCACTGGATGACCAATTATGCAGCTGTACCACATTCAAATCTAAACTCTTAAAACTTGTATATCTATACACATAGGAGAAAGTGAAGACTGCAGATGCTGGAGTACCAGAGTTGAAAAATGTGGTGCTGGAAAAACACAGCAGGCCAGGCAGCATCCGAGGAGCAGGAGAATCAATGTTTCGGGCAACAGCCCTTCTTCAGGAAACGTCGAGTCTCCTGCTCCTCGGATGCTGCCTGGCCTGCTGTGTTTTTCCAGCACCACATTTATCTATACACATACTCTGTTTACAAAGCTTTACTTCCTGTTGTCTTGTTTTTGTTATACTTTTGTCTTGACCTTTATCCATTACAATTCCCATGTCCACATCTATAAAGGGGTTTGCCCATGTAAGCTTATCAGATTGCAAGTACATTCCCTCACCAAAAGCCAGCCACCAAGCTTGCACCTCTCATTTACTTCTAATGATTAAAACAAAACTGCTCAAAATAAGAGTGATAACTTTAAGTATTGGCAGCATCCTTAGGCTTAGGTGATGTTATGAATCTGATTGTTCAGGAGGAGGTTGTTCAAGCATCTTTGAGCTGTCATTGGCCTTATGTTCTGAAATGCAGACAAATTCTAATGCAGCTCTTAACAAGACTGTTCTGCTTCCCAAACTCTTTTAAGATTTGCAATTTGGCCTTGAATCCTGTGTGACATCATGTGAGATTTTTTTTCAACAATTGTCTTATCTTCTGGAATAGTCAGAGGCCAATTGGCCCATAGCATTTGTGTTGGTTCTTTGAAAGAAATATCCAATGACTAGCTCCCAAACTTGACCCTTTGCCTTGCAAACTATTTCCTTACCCTAACCTCTCGTAGTGTGATTTTTTTTCTGGGCAATATGGAGAATTGAATCCATTTCAATACATGGCCACTGGTCCGAGAAACCCCAAACAATATTTTCTTTAGCCAGACAAAATTTTTAGATGTTTAAATTCTTTATGGGAGTTGGAAATCTTTTCAGGACACCATTGAAATAATACAAATGATCTGATTGTGGAAAAGAAATTGGTATTAGGACCAGGTCATGATGTAGGTAAGCTCCCATTCATTGTAGAAGCATTAGAATTCTATCAAGATGTAAAATGCTTGCCTGCTCTGTGGGTTCAGATGAATACTGGTGATTAGTGCACACTACTGGACAAAGCAACTTGAACTGTCTGACTATATTGCTCCTTCAACCAACTCTGGAGAAATACATTTCATTCATTACTTATTTCTTGATGTTTGTGGTGTTTTATATCAAAATTGATTTTTTTTCCCATATATAACACGAAGAAATGTCAACATATTTCATTGTATGAAGCTTTGTGACATTTCTGATGTGGTAAAGTCTTTCTTTCAAAGGTAGAATGACGACAACTTGACCACATGCAGCAGAGTGCTTACTTTTATTGCTGGATCATGATTTTTATGTGTAGTTCACTTTAAGACTTCCTTCCTGTTACATACTATCGATGATGTAAGTGGTTAATATAAAACCTTACAGAGAAAATTGCTGTACTGTAAACAATTCTTTCAACAAACTGCAGGTCTTGTGTAAATTGGCACAATGAAAATTGTAGTATGGTTGCTGTGTAAGAATTAGAATTCTTTTACTATGTGGGATAGAAGGTGATCATCTAATCAGTATTTCTTACAGCATTGTAATATGTGGGTGTAAGTTCCTGTGGGATATAAAGAGAAAAAGAATAGACAAAATAAAAAAGAATAATATTTCAGCTTTGTGAAATATCAGAAGTAGTGAAGTCAAGTGCTCTTAAAGATATACAATATTCACAAAACCATTTTTCTTCCAAAGAGATAAATTAATTTCTATTTTTAAAATATGTAAATAATAATACTGACAGTTCTTCACAAATCAAAAAAAATGATGAACATGTTTAAACATGTTTTTCTCAGAAGACAATATGTGACCCTTTAAGAAGCAAGGGAGCTAGAACGGGGGGAAAAGGTTGTCACGAAGTGCTTATTAGTAACAAACATGTTCATGAATTCACCATCAAATTCCTTCATGTAGTATTTTATCAGAGTCATACATTCATGTTTTAAATCAAAGTGATTGTCATCATTGTTCAAAATCAAATAGCTGTAGATGTATTTCATCTAAATGCACTCGGTGTTAATATCACACATTAAAATGTAAACACAGAAGACAGAACAGTAAGGAACAATGCTCAAAATACAAGGAGACAGGGTTGTTTCACCCTGAAAATCCTAGGAAAATTCAATTCCAAAGGTAACAAATTAGAGAAAGGGCATCCCTGTACATGGGAGAGACAGAATTGTTTATAGTACAGCAATGTTCTATATAAGGTTTTATATTAACTACTTACATCATCAACAGTATACCACAGGAAGGAAGACTTAAAGTGAAACTACACATAATAATCATGATATAGCAATAAAAGTAAGCACTCTACAGCATGTGTTCAGCTAATCTTCATTCTACCTTTGAAAGAAAGACTTCATCATATGTCCTCCAAGCAGAAATCTTAACTCTCTCATGTAGGGTGCTCGAGCTCCACCAATCCTTAACTCCCTCTGTCTTGCTCTTGATATTTCTCAAAACTGAGAATATCTGATTGGAAGAGCAGTGGCAGTGTGAATTGGAGGAGCTTTTCCTGGGCTAATCCAACAGCATGAGGGTGAATCTTTAATAAAGGCAGAGTTGGCATGGGGGAATTATTACTCAGTCCACTTGAAATGAGGTGACTCTCCATTAGACTGGTTTCATACAGACTGGGTGTGAATTTCAGTTGGTTGTAAGGCCAGGTTGGTTTGGCACTTGGGTGATTGTATGTGTTTCAGATAAAAAAAAAAGCATGATTGACCAGGTTACAACAATATCATGTATCTCTCAGGGTTTGCATCAAATTGAACCCTGACCTCTCCAGCCTCTTGCCTCTTAACTATCATGGTTAAGGTGGCCAGGGCTCAGCTATTACCATATGGAGAAGCTTGCAATCATCAGTTGACGACTGAATCACCATGGTCACCAATGTCTTGTTTGAAAGGAATTTTTAAAATTACATCCACTTTGGGACATCTAATCTCAGTAAGAGGTCTGTCAGCCTTACTGCACTAGTGTAATTTCTAAATGCTTAAGCAACTGTAAACATTTTCCATCAGAATAGCCAGATGTATTTGTTAATCAACAAGGTTTCCAATGTCTTCATCATGATTTGGTATGTCAGCATTGCACGAGGTTTGTAATGCACATCAGCTCTCCATTAGATAACTTCAATGGTTAGTTCTTGGGAGAGTAGCATTCTGATTGCTCAAAATAAGGTCTATTGCCTCACTGGACTGGAGGTGTCACTTAATATGCCCTAGTATAGGCCAGTTTGATTGTACTAAAGTCTTGGATCCTGCACAACATGATACAGTATTGAAGACGAGAACTGGTGTGAGTGCATGGGATTTTTTGAAGAGAAGCAGCATTCAAAAATGCACTTGCTGTGTGCAATCATAGAGCTGCCTGCACAAAAGAATCTGTGATACCTTCATTCAGCAAGCTTCACTTAGAAGTATGCTTGCAGCTTTGAAATCTTCCTACTTTCAACTCATCCAAACCCCTAACCATAACAATATTATTATGCGATCTAAAGGCAGCACAATGAGGTAGACAGATTCTGTTTACTTGAAGATTTCCAAGGATTAATTTACAGTTAAGCTGATATACACTGTTCACAGTGATCTCCAAATATAGATTGTGTATCAACTGCTGCAGTGGATAGATCCTGTGGCCTAAGATGATGTGAAAACATCGAGGTACTTGGCTCAGTTGCATGTTGAACTCTTAAATGGACCCCCACCATTTTAAAGGTGATTTCACAATTCCAAAGGTAGCTCTTGTATACTACAAGTGAAAACACATGATATCGATATAGGGATTGTACATTTTACAAGTATGAAATTAGAGTTAGATGTAATTTCAGACTCTTTGTCATTATCATTTCTCAGCTAAATGCATTGACCAGGGTTAAAATTTAGACAATACTTAACAGTTGGCAGTCAGTCAACATTAACTAGTGCATTACCTGTTGCAATGCTTCTATCAATCAATTACCAACCAACCAACAATCTCTTTTCATACAGCAATAGTGTTATGTTCCTTTGTCTTTAATATTTCTTGTGGTTGTCTTGATGAGTGTAGGATGAAAAACTTCAACAAATATATTTTTCTTCAGCAATATTCAAGTTCTATATCAACAGATGACAGATTTGTTTTTTAAACTAAAACTAAATTGCACAGAGGCCATGATGGGATTTGAACCCCAGTACCTGAGCATTAACCAGGGCTGTTGAATTATTAGACCAGTGATATTTTTACAACATTACTATCATCTCCACATCATACTGATTAAAGTTTTTGTATAACCTGTGGTAGGAAAAGCAGAGAATCCTACTTTGATATTGCTAACAGGTAGATGAGGTTTGGAATTGGTTAATAACTTTTTTTTATTATCTAGATTTTGGAGGATGACAGTTGGTTCAATGATTATATCCATGCCTAAAGGCTCTTCAGGAATATTAGAATGTGATATTGCACTATTGTCTTACTTCAGTTCTTCCCTATGAGGCTTTTGGCTAAGGTTGTAATAAAAGAAAGATTACTTAACATGTCCGGTACACTTGGATCAATTGAAAGAATGACCAAATCCAATTGCTGCATATTTCATGGAGGTCTGCTATAGAATAATCCTCTTAAAACTGGAAACTATGCTTATCCTTAAAGATTGTGACAACAAAATGTTCTGATAATTTCAGTGCCCTTTAGGAAAATCTGATGATAATATAATGTAAAGTCAAAGTTTCAGCAGAATTTCAAAAAAAATTTGAGATAATTTTTTAACAATGTAAAAAATTACATTGACAAAAAAAACAGAAAATAATAAACTTTTCATGGTTGAAAGTACAATTGCATTTCTAGCTTTCAAATTTCGTCCTTCAGCTTGTGTAACTTTTCCAGCATAGATTGAATTGTTCACTTAATTACAATCTTAATATAGAACTTAATGGTCCACAATGATTCCACATAAAATAATCTTCTCAAACATATTTCTGTGCTTCCTGCTGTCGTTGATGTTATCCTAAGTTGTGTGCAAGCCAGCCAAATGTGGAAGATAGAATGTTATTGCAGCACTATCATTTATATGTATGTTACGATCTTGTGAATCAAACTCGTGACACCTCAGGCAGTTTGCAAAACCTATTGGCAAAACTTATTTTCCTAACTATTGGCAACTTAGTATATCAGTTTGTGCAGAAACTGCTTTGACTAAATTCCTCTGGTTTAACTTGTAAGTGAAATATTTTTAGTAATAATAATCAAAAGCTTTATTTTTCCATCCTCTATTAACTAAAGAGTCATGAATAGTTCCTTCTTCAGTCTGAAGTTCATTTTCCTGTCTAACTAAGAACAAATGATTTTTCAAAAATCGAGTTGGCTTTTAACCTTTTATCAAGCTAACTGCTCCTCAGAGGTTTTAGAATAAAGTTCTGTTCACAAGGTTGTTGCTTCCATTCCTTTGTTTTCTCTTCATATATTTGTTCTCATTTTTATCAAGCCTAATTTCGTGTCTATAAAATATTTGTCGATTTAGGAAGTTTCTTACAAATAAGACAAGACTTCATAAGTAACCAGCACAGAAAAGATAACGATTTCTCAATCTTTCTTCAAATTTCTCCTATTTTTCTTCTTTTAATATTGAATGGGGTAATGTTCAGCAAACGTTAATACCTTCTGGTAACTTACACAAGTTATACTGAAGAGTCATATATATGTGTCAGATGGTAAATACCAGCTAATTCTGATGTTATGAGAGAACTAAAGCTGAAAATTTGTTTCTTCACCAACACGTTATACATTATCCAAAAGCAGAACTTCTGGTTAAGTTTACTCCTGGTTGTATTTGGGCCAAATCTACTGTACTGACTGAGATAATTAATTACACACCAAAGTTTGGTGCTGGAATCTTCTAAATTAATATTGTCAGAAGTATTTATTTACCAAGTTATTGGAAATGCTAAATATCTGAGTTTCTAAAGTAACACTCAAAACAAAGCAAACCTAGTTCCTCACAAACAATATGTATCCATTGAGTCTGGTTTAGCAGTGAAGTTGATTTATTTTGTATGGGCATTCTCTCAAAGAAGCATTTTTAACAGCATTGTACGATTGATGTTTGAAGAGGTGTTTGGTGATGCATTTGAGCTCCTGGAGGAGGTTAACAATGCAAGGGAAAATGGTAGGATATTGATAAGTCTGGATTAAAAAAAAAGAATTTTAGAATATATGCTTATCAATCTTGAAGATGACTTGAGAGGTAGATAAGGTAGTCAAGAAGACATAGAGGATGGTCATCTTTATTTGCCAGGACATACGATCCTGGGAAGATATGCTACAATAATATAAAACACTGAATTGACCAACTGGAGTACCACATGCACTTCTGGTCATCACACGACAGGAAAGACGTAATTGTATGAGAAAAGGCTGAGATAATATTTACAGTTGGCTGAAATGAAGAATTTGAGCAATGAGTGAAGGTTTAAGATGCTAGTGCTGTTTTCTTTGAGAATTATGAGATTGAGGGGAGATTTTGTTTATAAACCCTTATGAGGGCTATTTCAAATGGACAGGAAGACTTTCTTCCTCTTGGTGGAGAGGTCTATAATCAGGGTTTGAGATAAAAAGCAGGGAGGATAGTGGCAATTAGATGATAATTAAGTTTACCCTGAAGCTGCTGGAAAACTGAATCTCACTGCTTGAACCTGTAGCAGAAACACATAACGCATTTTTAAAAAAAATGAATGTGCACAAAAACCTACAAAGCTATGGACTGAGACAAACATAGGAAATACTGGAAAAACTCAGCAACCCCCTGGCAGTATCTGTGGAGAGAAACAGAGTTAACATTGGAAGTCTGGTATGACTCCAAGACTGAGCTGGCAAGGAGGACGAAACTGGATGACTACTTGTTGGCTATTTCAGATATGATGGGCCAAATGTTTTGCATTTGGATTGTAAATTTCTATTGAATCTATGATTTTCTGATGTACTTGTGACAATTTTTCTATGAGGTGCACATCCAGCACAAACAGATGTGATTTAAATGTCTGCCAACCAAAAGGTGCCCAATACAGTTTTGCTCTCCATGTGGTTGGTGGACTGATACATTGTTGCTTAGTGCTTGACTGCACTATTGTAGTGAAAGTGGCATCTCAGATGTACATCACATAGCAATCAATTCCTAACTCTGTACAAAACAAACACTGGTTGATTTTCCACTTCATTTTTGAAATGAAAGCACTCCTTGTGTCTGACAGGAGATTCTGATCAGGGATTTTTCAGAAATGCTGAGCCGTAATTTCATTCTGACAAGTCTACTCTTTGTGCAAAATACTTGGGAGAAAGCAAGGTACTCCATCTTTCTCACAGCATTTGGATGCCATGTCCTTTGATTTAAACATCTTGCATCACATGCACAACTACTTTGTCTGCTCCTGTGTAAGGGAACTGTGAGGTTACAATGCCAGGTGGCTAGGGTGCTCAGGAAAATGGTGACAAGGGGACAAGGCAAGTGATGGAAACATGAGGAAGGTCTGGGGTGGACAGAAGGGGTGCCAGGTGCCAGTTAGCAGGGGAAGGGGCAGCACTGCCATACCCAGGGAGAGGGGGGTCACAAATGCAGTGGTGGGGAAGGGGGTAGCATCAGTGGAGTGTCAGATCAATGCCCCCAGAATATCAGGGGTCAGGGGATGCTACAGTTGAGGGTCTGCGTAGTTAAGTTGGGGGGGAGGTTGGGGCTCAGAATCGAGAGTGTGGTGCTGGAAAAGCACAGCAGGTCAGACAGCGTCCGTGGAGCAGGGGCTCAGTTTCATAGTTGCTCAGGGGTTAGACTAGTTTGTCTATTTTAGAGTCTGACATTTCCTGAGAAACTACTTAAGTAATTGCAAGATAATTTTTCCGAACATCTCCTATTTAAATGGATACTTCTGGAGAGCTCCAGGCATTAGGGAAGCACCCTGTGCAATCGACAATTTCCCAGGCAATGCCTTTAGAGTGTGTTATGGCAGGTCCCCATCCATACTTCCCTCCAAACTGCAGAAATTACAATCTGGCCATCAGAAATTCCAGGCAAAATGAACAATATAATAGATGGGTCTCAAGTGCTATGGTGAATAAGTTAACAGAAATGAAATGTCAATGCATTCCCTTCAAGAATTAGTTTCAGCTGTAAACAATGTGGCTGAGACCAGAATGTTTATGAGTTTTAGAGTCATAGAGTCACAGAGACGTACAGCACAGATACAGACCCTTCGGTCCCACTTGTCCATCCCAACTGGATATGCTAAACCTAATCTAGTCCCACCTGCCAGCACTTGGCCCATAATCCGCTAAACCCAACTTCTTCACATAACCATCCAGATGACTTTAAATGCTGCAATTGTACCAGCCTCCACCACTTGTGGCAGCTCATTCCATATGCACACCACCCTCTGTGTGAAAAAGATGTCCCTTAGGTCCCTTTTATATCTTTCCCCTCTCACCTTAAACCTATGCCCTTTAGTTCTGAACTCCCCCATCTCAGGGAAAATACATTGTCTATTTATACCCCTCATGATTTTATAAACCTCTATAAGATCACCCCTTAGCTTCTGATGCTCCAGGGAAAACAGCCCCAGCCTATTCAGCCTCTCCCTATAGCTCAAATCCTCCAACCCTGGCAACATCCTTGTAAATCTTTTCTGAATCCTTTCAAGTTTCACAACATCTTTCCAATAGGAAGGAGATCAGAATTGCACACACTATATTCCAACAGTGGCCTAAGCAGTGTCCTGTACAGCCACAACATGACCTCCCAATTCCTGTACTCAATACTCTGACCAATAGAGGAAAGCATACCAAATGCCTTCTTCACTATCCTATCTACTTGCGACTCCACTTTCAAGGAGCTATGAACCTGCACTCCAAGGTCTCTTTGTTCAGCAACACTCCCTAGGGCCTTACCATTAAGTGTATAAGTCCTGCTAAGATTTGCTTTTCCAAAATGCAGCACTTCACATTTATCTAAATTTAACTCCATCAGTCTTCTCAGCCTATTTGCCCATCTGATCAAGAGCCTGTTGTCCTCTGAGGTAATCTTTTTTGCTGTCTACTACATCTCCAATTTTGATGTCATCTGTAAACTTACTTATTATACCTCCCACGTTCACATTCAAATCATTTATATAAATGTCAAGAAGCAGTGGACCTAGCATGGATCCTTGTGGCAGATCATTGGTTTCTTTCATATTTTCTGTTTCTTCTGACAGTACATGACTTAAGCATTGGTATGAATAATCACTCTTCCTTCTCGCAATTCTTCAGAAAGCAGCTCTTCCTCTTCTTTTTTGCACTCACACCCTCAAAGTATGTTTTTAACCTTCTAACTGTTTCTTCCTCTTGCTCAAAATTGCTGCTTTGTCCCTCATGAACAGGGATGCTGAGCTGTTGAAATGAGTTAAGTATGGTCGTAATTAACAGACTTCCGAAAGAAGAAGGTGGAAAACATCAAAAGGAAGTCTACCAGTACATAAGTAGGTCATCCCTGTCTTTATTAAGTTGCTAGTCATTCATCGTCGAAGTTTGTCATCAAAATATGCTAATCAAATCTCCTTCTTGCCTTTCTCGAGGTACAAATGATGCAGACAATCCAGTTACATTTAAAAGATGCAGCATCAGGCGTTCTGGCCCTTCCAAGCACCAATGCAGAATTTTGCAACCTACATGACATGTAGGGACAGAGGTGAATTACCAACCACATGTAAACAAGATCTGGTGAAGCTCAGGAAACTAAGTACTGAAAAGTGAGCTTGCATTCTAACTCCACTGATGATCAGAATTAGAAATATGATTTAAGGAAATCAATAAAAGCTAGTTATATTTATTGCCAATGTGACAGGGTGGTGCCAGGAGCTGAGATTCAAATCCCTCACAGGTCCCTCAGAGGTTTCCACTCAAGGCATTGCAGAGGTAGTTGGGTCCTCCAACTCTATTCTGCCTTCCCCCTTCAAATTTGGAAAACAGAAATAGCTGGAGAAACTCAGCAGGTCCTGCAGCATCTCTGGAAAGAAGGCAGAGTCAATACCCAGTGACCCTTTTCTGGAAGGGTGCTGAAGAAGGGTTAATGGACCAGAAGCATGAACTTTGTTTTCTTCCCACAGATGTTGCCAGACCTGCTGAGTTTCTGCAGCTATTTCCGATTTTGTTTCAGCGTGCATAGTCCTCTTTTTTTTTGTTGTTGAGAGTCAACTTGGCATGTCTGGCTCATCTAGGTGCAAGCTTCTCTGGAGTCGCACAAACAGTCAGGGCTAATAGGAACCCCATCAGAGGCTCCCCACCAACACCCCCACCCCAGCCTCACGGAAAGGCACAGAGATGTAGAGGGAAGGAAAGGAAGAACATAGTAAAGGTAGTTTTGTAAATAGAACTGTTGTCAGGAATTTTGATAATTTGCTACTGTGGTAAATAGATGGTGTTTTCTCTAAGAGCTGAGAGCTATTCTCTCTTAGCAGTAAGCAATTAGCTAAGGGGCTCTGTCCAACTGCCCCCTTCTTCTATGGCATCAGAAGCATGTCAAAAGCATCAGATTTAAATTTAATATGTTTTTGGGAGCTCAGTACCCCGTTTGGATTGATTAGCAAAATTTAAAGCCTGTTGTCTCTATAAAAACTGCTGCTAGGCCTTTGATACAAAATGTTTCAATTCAGGTGTTCTCTGTCTCTGCAAATTTTAAATCTGCTGCTCACAGATATCCATTTTTTAAAAATCTCTAATTGCAGAAAAAAACAACATCTTTTAGAGGTATCACGCAATGCTTTCCACATTTTACAATTTTATAAACACCAACTTCACAACACTGTACAGAAATGTTGATGACTCTGACTTTAACTTTTGTACATTTGCTTGAGTCTCTCTGTGTAAGTGTATTTTCATTGCAGCTGGCAGTAGTTCATGGCCACTCCTGAGTTGTAATGGATAAAGTTCTGCCAGGACCGTCCATTGCACCATCTGCGAAGAACGGGAACGACATGGCACTCTTGGTTCAGCATCCCCAATGGCCTTGCTCCTTTCGTGAGCAAAGATTCAAGTTTGAGAGATTTCTTCAGCAGTGACTGTGCAAGGGAAGAGCCAAATGCAGAGACAATCAATTCTGTAAGGTAGCCAGCGAATATGCAGCTTTCCTTCTGTGTGCCACATCTTTCATGGGCCTGTGACCTAATTTCTTTCCTCTTTAAAATCTTTTGTTTCATCATTGGAAGAGAAACCTCCTTCCTCACTGGTTAAGTCATTTAACCTGGCCATTCAGTGTGGTTGCAGCCATTTTCTTCCCATTGCACACATTCAATTCGAAAGTGGCAATGAACGTTCCTCTGTCAGTGGCTCCCAGCCTCAGGCTGACTATGCCAGTGAGCCCTCAAGTCTTCACATCCTCTTCCTAGAAGCCGATTTCACAAATTCCAAAGGGATCAAATGCCCACCCAACCTGCCAACCCTTACTACACAGACCTTGGCATATCAAATGAACATGCCTGGAGTGGTCATTCATTGCCCACTTCCCTTTGAAACCAAGGTGCTCTGAGCATTAATAATCCCACATCTTGCATTACACCCTTCCCAGCCACACTTTACAGTATCACCTGTACACCCTCTGAAATCCTGCTATCCCTCCTTCACAAGTTTGCTGTGCCCCTGCCCAGAGCTTGCCAGCCCCACTCCAAAGACTAAGCAAGTGAGGCTCACTGCCAAGGCTATAGACACACCTTCTCCCAACTCCTTTCCCCTTTAGTTTGTGTGGACAGATTGATTGCTCCCTGACATGAACTGAACAGCCCCAGACAAGACATACCCAGTCCCCTGACTCGTACCTGTACATTTCCCTGAGTGTAGTATCCCTACCTCCCAGATTTGTTGCTGCAAAGCCAGCTGATAAACCATGGCCTATTGCTTGGACTGCACAGACATGGACCCCTGACCAGAATAACCCTTGAGGAGTGCCTGACCATTGACAGATACACAAAGCTGCCCTTTACTTACTGTGCTGGGACCCTTGGCTGTTGGGTGTTTCTATGGACTTAAGTGAAGACTACATCTCTAAGACTTTGAAATATGGCTGCCTGCTTATTGCACATATTGTGTATTTGTATGTAAGCTGCTGGCACATGGAGTCGTTGTGAATTTAATGTAGCACACTGTCATACAGCAAGGTCTGTGCCACCAACATTGAGAGCTGCTTAGCAGTGAGGCAGGGATGCTATGAGCAAGCAGGTAGGCACAAATAAGTGAGCGCTCAGACAAATAGCCCCAACATGTATCCTAATTCAGTCTCCTCATTGGCTGCCTGTCCTTGTATGCGAGATGTCCCTGCTGAAACATTTCAATACAAGTTGTTGGAATATCCTGCAATGCAAGTCTGTGCTTCCAGAACACACACCAGTGAATAGTATAAACGCCAGGATGGTCATGATGGTTTGGCAGATTGCAGATGTAAATGTCTATGGAGGAGGAGTGCATTCAGCTGGTGCCTTTGGATTGTGGCCAGAGATATTGGTGACTAGTTTCCAACATAGAAATTGTGCAGAGCAAATAGCAAGCATATAAGTTGATTTTGATGATATGCAGTTTGGCTGTCTCATCTATTTCTTTGCAGGACTTGATCAGTTTTCATTATCTTGCATAAGATCTAAATTGAACACAACAATTTAGTATTGTTCCATAAACTCATGTGCTGTGTTGAAGATCTCAAAATCATGTGCTTTGTTCTGGTTCAAATTGGAAGAACTATCTGAATGGTAGTTGATCATACTCTTGTGCTATTTTCTGTCTTCTTTCAAATAATGTGCTAAGCACACATACTTAGTTGGTGACAGTATGTCAGGGAAGAACTGTGTGGATCTGTCATCCAAGTATGAGATTGTTGCTGTGAATACTGGTAATACAGATTTAATATTGCTTTCTGAAAATCTTGGAAGTTGCTTAACATTTACATTGAACTTTACACTTAATACTCCTGGATTTTATAGTACAAACAGTGAATTCTGCAAGACCATCTTAGGAGTCCTGATGGTCTGAAAAGGAGTCTCATTGGGAGTTAACTGGAGGTACTGCAGAACTAGGCTACTGCAAAGACTGGAGAATTCTGATAGTCAGTGAAGGTAAGGTTCTTACAATTTTAGATGCTCAGCACAAAGTTGCTATACTTCAGCAATAAAATCAAAGCGCTGGAGAAACTTAGCAGGTCTGGCAGGATCTATAGAGACAGAAATAGAGTTTTGGATCATATGATCCTTCTTCAATGTTCCGAAGAAGTCATCGGACTTGAAACATTAACACTGGTTATTTAGTTCTGGATTATTTAAGTACTCTACTTCAATCTTTGCTGCATGTAACTCCAGCTCTGAGTGCAGACAGATTGATAGATGATTATTTTAAAAAAAGACTTTTCACGACTATCACACCACAGGCACCAGTTCAGCCTTTAATGTCCACTTACTGCTGCTAAGAAAATGTCACAACTAGCTTTTAGTGCCTACTTGCTGTCGTTCTATTGCCATTTATGGTTTCCTGTATGTTAGCCAAAGCAGCACTTACACAGAAAGAAGGGTTCTACGAATCAGACATCACAGAGTTTATTTAAAAGGCTAACTAATCACAAAGATGCAGACTTACCCACATAGTCTGGGTCCTATAGTTATTGAGAGACTGAAGGGGCTGGGGCTGTTTTCCCTGCAGCGTCAGAAGGCTGAGGGGTGACCTTATGAAGATTTATAAAATCATGAGGGGCATGGATAGGATAAATAGACAAAGTCTTTGCCCTGCGGTGGGGGAGTCCAGATTAGTGGGCATAGGTTTAGGGTGAGAGGGGAAAGATATAAAAGAGACCTAAGGAGCAACACTTTCATGCAGAGGGTGGTGCATGTATGGAATAAGTTGCCAGAGGAAGTGGTGGAGGCTAGTACAATTGCAACATTTAAAAGGCATCTGGATGGGTATATGAATAGGAGGAGTTTAGAGGGATATTTGCTGGCAAATGGAACTAGATTAGGTTGGGATATTTATTTGACATGGACAAGTTGGACCTAAGGGTTTGTTCCTGTGCTGTACATCTCTATGATTCTATGTTGTTGTACTTTGCACATAAAGAAACAATTGATTATGCTCACTCCATTGTACAGAGAATATGACTGAAGGCCAGGTGGATATCTTTACACTGGAATGTCACGTGTCATGATGTTATGTAATTGTCTCAGAGGTATGGTCTGGAAACTGTACCATAATTCAACAAATAATGTGTGTGTAACATCAGGGCTCTGGATAAAAGAATGAAATATTTACAGAATGACAAGCAGAAAGATCAAGGCCAGAGTACAATTGCTAAATATTGAACAGGACATCGCACAAAAGGAAGCATGTGGAAAACAATGCTTAAAATGAAAGAAGCTGAAACACTTTGCACATAAATGTTTAACTGCAAAGAAGAAAAGCTAAATACAAAGATGGCTATTGGAGAGATAGAGGATGATGATTCTGATCAATCATTTTGTGCCATACAACAGGTTGCCATGGTTGAGTTGAAAGGTGATAAATAGTTTGTGACTGTTAGAATGATGACTGCAGGGGAGAGCATGATATGACTGGGAAGTGTTAGATAGATCCGTTACTTCATGCAACATCATGAGTTTGCAGATTATCTAAACAGGCTCAAGATGGTGACTCGAAAACTAAATCATCAGAGCTAAAATTGAAGCTATACAATATGAAGATATTCATCATAATTGGACAAACTAAACTGAGACAGGAGAATCGACGTTTCGGGCATAAGGAATGAGGAGGGTGTGCCAAGCGGGCTGAGATAAAAGGTAGGGAGGAGGGGCTTGGGGGAGGGGAGTTGGGAATATGATAAGTGGAAGGAGGTTAAGGTGAGGGTGATAGGCCGGAGAGGGGGTGGGGGCAGAGAGGTCGGGAAGAAGATTGCAGGTCTAGAAGGCGGTGTTGAGTCTGAGGGTTGGGACTGAGAAAAGATGGGGGGAGGGGAAATGAGAAAGCTGGAGGTGGAAGATGAGGCGCTCTTCCTCCATGCGTCGTGTTGCCATGGTCTGGCAATGGAGGAGGCCAAGGACCTGCATGTCCTTGGCGGAGCGGGAGGGGGAGTTAAAGTGTTCAGCCACGGGGTGGTTGGGATGGTTGGTGCGGGTGTCCCAGAGGTGTTATCTGAAACGTTCCACAAGTAGCTGGCCTGTCTCCCCAATGTATATGAGGCCACATCGGGTGCAGCGGAAGCAGTAAATGATGTATGTGGAGGTGCAAGTGAATTTCTGACAGATATGAAAGGATCCCTTGGGGCCTTGGAGGGAAGTGAGGGGGGAGGTGTGGGCGCAAGTTTTGCATTTCTTGCAGTTGCAGGGGAAGGTGCCGGGAGTGGAGGTTGGGTTGGTGGGGGTATGGATCTGACAAGGGAGTCGGGAAGGAAGTGGTCTTTCCGGAACGCTGATAGGGGTGGGGAGGGAAATATATCCTTGGTGGTGGGGTCTGTTTGGAGGTGGCTCCTCCGCGCTAGAACCTCACCCCTCCAATTGCCACCAGGACAGAACCCCACTGGTCCTCAACTACCACCCCACCAACCTCCAGATACATCGTATCACCTTTCGTCATTTCCGCCACCTCCAAACAGACCCCACCACCAAGGATATATTTCCCTCCCCACCTCTATCAGCGTTCAGAAAGACCACTCCCTCTGCGACTCCCTCGTCAAAGTCTTTACTACCACAGGTATGAAATATTTCTGTTGACAAGCAAAGTCGAATGAAATCAATAGTTTTCCATCTACATTTTGAATGCTGTTTGGGAGTGTATGCCATTTGACATTTCTACGAATCCAGAAAAGAATCAATGAAGACAGCATGTGATAGTGATTGAAGTGATTATGGATAATCTGCTAGTTTTCCGATCAGAATCTAGAGTGACTTTGAGAAAGATTTCTCCAGATGTACACCATTGAAGGACATAGATTATCTGCAGACACAGAAAGGACTTTGCCTTGATGCTGACAAGGAGATAAGTAAAAGATAGTAGCAATCAACAGATATAAACATAAACATAGTGCAAAGATTTTTTTGATTTATGAACTGCGTATCAAAGTTCTTGCTTAATTTTAAGAGTGCAAACCTCTTTACTGAGAACAAAAGCATCTTTCACTCACAAAATAACAACTAGTGATGGCAATGACAGTGTTGAGTAGCAGAAGTCAACAATGAAGCCAGCAAGGCAGGAATTGTATGAATCATTTTACAACAAGGACAACCAGTTATGTTTGCATCTCACTATTGTCTCTTCGCTTGTGAGCATTTTACTCAATGGGAATGATAAAGTGGGAGTGGAATCCAGCTACAAGCCACTTCATGCATCTTCCTTAAAGCACTTCTATCTGCTCAAATCATCTGCAAAGAACATTGCTTGCAATTGATATCTCTGGAAATGGCACAATGTAGAAACATGGAATGCAGATGCACATTGCCAATATGTCATCAAAAACTGCACTTCCTTGGACAAAAGTTAAGGATGCTGACCAAGAGTGCAAAGTCTTTCATTTCAATGAGAATCAATAACACAACATGCTCTGAAAGATATCAACTCTGATTAAGCACACAGCATAGGCATGACATTCCCAGAGTAGGAACAACACCATAGGGATGAACAGATGCCAGACAGATAGCCAATAACAATAATTGAGAACCATTAGAGTTCTCAACACTTCAAATATTACGTATGCAATTTATGCACAGGGACTGACAAAAGTGGGACAGAGTCGAATGAATATAAAGATTTTGTTTACAAGTGATCATTTACTTTATAGACTATGCATGCTGGAAACATAGCACTACAAATAATCACTGGGAGTGACTTTAATAAAATTGTGTTTTCTTTCTGAAATTTTCTATAACTGAGCTGCTCATAGATCTCACATGGAGATCACCGTGGCTCTATGAATTGTGGTCTTGGTATAATTCCACAGACAGAGTAGGAGACAACAATTACTACTTTGCCAGCAGGACCAGCAGTCTCCAATCTCTGGTGCACAGCCTCCAGTATGAGAAACAGTCAGTGAAGATCCACCAAGAAAGAGGAGTTGTCTGTTGAGGCCCTGCTAAAGACAGTGCAGTACCGATTACAGATGCCCTGGCCCATCATCAATAAACTGCATTATTTGCTGCAGGACAACTTGTATTCAGAAGGACTGAACCTTCTGGCATGTAATTAATGCTTTTTGTTACAGTGCAGAGCACTTCATATCCTTCCCTCGTGACAAAGAGAGTTAAACAACTCAGACACAGTGATATTCCACCACTGATGGTTTTACCCCTCTGCAGGGCACAATTACCTATCACCACATTTCTTTGAAAGTACCCTTTTTTGTGAACAGAAAACACTCTCTCTCCATTTATGTACAAATCAGATGTGATGACTGAGGCCAAATTCTGGAACTCAATGCCAGATATCCTGGAAACTGCTGTGATGTGTACACAATGGAGAACTGATAGGTTCCTGCTTCCTTCCAAAATATTCAGATCATAATGGGGTGGCTGGTGAGTGACAAGGCTACCTTCTCCAATCATGACTCATGATACCTTTACAACACTTAACTGAGACAGAATCAAGTAACAAGGCTGTTTATACTTCCACTAAATCCATAGTGGAACAAACCATGGACTCTATTAAGGTGAAGTCTTTATGCTTGAACTACTTTGATTGAGCCTTACGGTACAATCCAGAAAATCAATACCATGCCACAGTGACTTGCTGCATGCTTCACAACTGGAGCTCATAAAAGGGAATGTCCTGGATGCAGATAACATAGATAAATGAAAGGTATAATTGGAGAATAAAGATGAGGATGAGGATCAGGAAATTGAGCAGGAGGATTATCTGAGAGAATAAACTTAATGAAATCCACTTCCAGGATAAATTAGCTTGGTTTGGACCTTGTTCAAGATTCTGTTGTCAATCTGGCAAACAGCCATTCTTACTATTCAGGACATATGGACCTTTGTTATTTCCAAACTCTTTGAGCTTTTGTGTTGCTGAATTAATGTTTTGCTATCAATCTGATTGTATGTTTGTTACATTTTGTGTTGTTGCACTTTCAAGTATGTACACATTATATGTTCGAGTGACCATTTTGGGAAAAGCAGCAATCAGTCAGGTCATTAATTTGATTGGATTTCATTGATTTATTGTCACATGTACCTAAGTACAGTGAAACGCTTTCTTTATGTGCAATACAGGTACTAATATGTTGCCATGGTTTAGTAGCTATGAAGGTCTCCATCAGGATATCAGAAGAATCTTCAGGAATCGCCTTTTAACCATTCTATTGTCAGTAACATTTTAGTGTTCCACAGTATGCATTGAATGTTTAATTGTTCTGAAATGTTTGAGTATTCAGTAGAACAGCATTGAATCTTTGAGAGACAGTGGTCTGTGCAGTTTTCTTCCCATCCTACCAATGCAGTATTAGGCAGATAGAGAACTGTGTCCTTCACATTGTACATCTGCCAGCCCTCAATGGCAGTGTGCTCCTTTGAAAGGCTGACTCACAGAATGAACCTTTCCCTGCACACGTGTGCAGAATCATCACAGATAAGTTACTCTCTCTCCAAAAATGGGTGTAAGTGTAGAGTACAAGCCAGGCACTGGCATATTCCTGGCACAATAACTTTAACATCAATGTTGGCCATGTTAAGGTGTAACATTATAATTGCAATCATCTGTCAGTTCAAGGGGCCCTGGCCTCTGAGGCTATTTACACTCTAGGTGTCAGTTGTTTAAGTTGTGAGCAATGACCGATACTTGGCCATTAAAACTTCTTCATCTTTGGGATGCTCATCTTCAAATGGGTGTAAATTCATCAGGTCCAACAGTGAAAATTATGTCATAGCAGGCACTTAGGAAGTGTCAGCGAACAGAAGTAGGAGGTAGCTTGTAATGATGTTACGTTCATGCCACTTTCAGCAAATTTCCTTCTTTCTCCTCTTCTTATTATGTCTAAATGTAATCCTTATGCCCACAGCTAGGCTAGAAGAAGTCTACTCTGTCTTTGGCACTGTTGGTCATTCTGTGCCCTTGGTGCTAATGGGCCTTGAGGGCCTCGGCCTGCTGAGAGTGCCCTTCCTGCATGTAGGCTGCACCTCCCTGGTTTGAACTATACCAGGTTTTAAGATCACATGCAGGAGAAATGTCTACTGCCACCACTAGCACCACTCTGTCTCACTCTGAGAAAGGGCCATCTCGAGTGAGGTTGAGATCCCTTGTTTCCCTCTCACCTTGCCGTTAATGCTGAGCTCTCAGTGTTGCCACAGTGCAGGTCCACGCACATTTCCAGAAGACACTGATTGTGCTCAACCTGGATCTCTGTGGTTGTAACCAACTTATCCATGGAGACAATCAGACACTTGCATGCTGGAACCAGCACAGTACTAATAACATTGGTGGATTTCTCCACCCTTTGCTCCAGCTTACAAAGTGCCTCTCACTAAGCTGCCTGATGTTCCTGAGCCTGACTGTGCATTTTGACAGTCATTAATGGCCAAGAACATGAGCTTGTCTTCTGCCCGCTTCAGAAGGTGCATGGTCCATGGGGTTGTTTCTTCCTTGATATGCTCACTAGATTGTACCCTTGAATATAATCTAGAAATTTAAATGAAGGTTTCTGAGCTGGTAGAACATGCAGTTAAATGATGTGTCCATGCATCATCTGAGGGATCAATGGCTTCTTCCTTAGAGTTGAAGAAGGACCTTAGGATGCCCAATGCCAACCTCACTGTAGAAGCTCCCTGATGCTGCTAGTGCCTACATGAGCTTTTATCATTTAGACACATGTCTAAATGCGATAAAAGCTCATGTTGGCTAAAAGTGAGTTACTAGGTGAAAGCGAGGACTGCAGATTAGAGTCGAGAGCTGGAAAAGCACAACAGGTCAACCCTGAGTCCAACCCCTCAGCATCAAAGTGGATTTCACCAGTTTCCTCATTTCCCCTCCCCCAACCTTATCCCAGATCCAACCCTTCAAGTCGGCACCACCCTCATGACCTGTATTACCTGTCCATCTTCCTTCCCACCTATCTGCTCCACTCTCTTCTCTGACCAATCACCATTACCCCACCTCCACCTACCTATCACACTGTCAGCTACCTTCCTCCCACCCCCCACACTCCCCCCCCCCCCCCACCATTTATCTCTCCACCCTGAGGGTCCCAGCCTCATTCCTGATGAAGGGCTTTTGCCTGAAATGTTGATTCTTCTGCTCCTCGGATGTTGCCTGACCTACTGTGCTTTTTCAGCACCACACTCTTGACTAAAATGAGTTACCACTGGTGTTGATGGGTGTGCAGTACAGTGCAGCACAATGAATCTTACTGGGTTGTTTGGTCACCGCTGTCTCTCCCTTCCCATATGAACAGGCATGCTCCTCACTGGCCAAACCTAGAATTTCTCTTTGGAGTGGAAAATGTAATGTCTACCCTCCCCCACACCTGCCAATCTTGGATCTCTTTGCCAGGTTCTGGGCTATTTTATTGTGCAATGAGACATCAGGAGGGATTGAGTGTGATCGAAGTAGCTGGAAGAACAGTTAGTGATGATGATTAAGGATGAACACTTATGTGGTATCCTCAGTGAGCGAGCAGAAAGTGCACAGGGCAGGAAGAGTGAGTAGCTTGGGAGGATGTAGTGAGTCAGAGCTGTCAAGTGGGAATAATGCATGCAATAGCGAGTGCTATAATCCATGAGCCTTGGTGAATTGTTTGTGCAGTGACAGTTTGAGTGAACGGTGATTCTGAGTTTGAGACAACAGACAGAAAATGATCATCCTTCCTTTGAGGAGTGCAGAAGTCCTTCTTCCTGCACTGTTGGGCATCACCTTTTGCTTGGGACACAGTACTAACCCAGGCTGTTATTGCTATCCACACAGGCTTGGTCTAGAGCTGCAGTCTCTTGAGGTACTCAGCTGGAAAATGGACTGATCTCCTCGCACTGCCCTATCTAAAACAATATCCAGGTCCCTATCCATAAGCTTTTCTTTCCTGGGACCATACCCTGAATATAGAGGTTGAGCACAATATTTTGGGAAGCAGTTCCTGGCTTGCAGTATCTGAAATGGTGCCAGCAGCATAAATACCAGAAGGATATGGCAATGGCGAGTGCTTCCACCTTTCTGGCTGCAAGGTTCTTTGGAAAAAGTGTCCAAGAATTTGGTAGCATAATTAACAAGGGGCTGAAAAATCACTCTGAGACAACTAGGAAATCACTTAACAAAACATTTCAATTGAAAATAGAAATATTCCACTCAATGTTGTTGAGACCAACATGTACCATAATGTTTGTTTGATGGCCCTTTCCCTGCAGAATATTCGACATACTGTCCATGAAGTCATTTTCTTTGGCACCAGGAAAGCAACATGCACATTACACTCGTTATAACATGACTGCATGTCATCAAACTATGGAAGCTCCCATAAGGTGTAGTCGCCATTGTCCCACTCTCTCATTAGAGAGAGTTAAAAATCACACAACACCACGTTATAGTCCAATAGGTTTATTTGGAAGCACTAGCTTTCGGAGCACAGCTCCATCATGGGGTAGCTGTGGAGCAGGACCATAAGGAATTGCATAGCCTCTTCCTCACAGCTTATATCTCTTCCAAGTTTTGTGTCATCTGCAAATTTGAAATCAGGGTGCTTTTATCTGTGGATGACATCTTCCTGCATTACCCCCTTCCCAGTTATATGCAAGCCCCTTGCAGATAACATTGCCCCCTTCATATTTGTAATCTCCCCTTCCCCAGAAACTATTGCCCCAGTCTCAAACATTAACTCGTCAAGTCTCATTCCCATCGCAATGGCTGCAATTTCTCCAGCGGACCCGTCCCCATGAATTCTCTGAGTCCTGCTCCACAGCTATCTGATGAAGGACCAGCGCTCTGAAAGCTAGTGCTTCCAAATAAACCTGTTGGACTACAATGTGGTATTGTGTGATCTTTAACTTTGTCCACACCAGTCCAACACCAACTCCTCCACATTATCATTAGAGAGAGACACAACTGGTGTTGAGATTAGCCTGAGGGAACACTGGCTTCAGGCAAGAGACAAGGTTGTGAAGATAGGACATTCATCGTAATTTCAGCCAATGGTGGGAATTGATCCCATACATTCAGTGTAGCCACAGACCAATCATCAGCTAATTGATTCCCAACACTAATTGACCCTCACAACATGTCTACATTTTACTGTTCTCTCATTTCCAGTCCCTTATCTTCTGAAAAATATTTTGCACCCTCTGAATAATGGATAGGTCAGGCAAAAAATCATGTTGACTTTGTGGTTTAGATTAACATCTTTGTAACAAAGAAACACTGGAAAAGTATTTATTGTCACCAAAATCTTCAAGCTTTTCACATTATGCACAAATTATCTTTGAATAACATCGACTTCGGCTTGGCTCCTGTGTAGCAGTGATACTTATGACAGACAAGTGAGACTTCTAGACCTAACTCTGTGGTTTGTGCATGTAAAATGGGCTGACACTTTAGTTTTTTATTGGAAGGAAATATTTATAGCTGCAGTACCATTAACTTATTCATTTGTGTAACATTCATCATAAATCTCTATTCTGGTCAATAACTTAACAGCACAAAACTCCCAACTGTTGTATTGATTCTCCATACTTATGTTGTAAGGCTTTTAAAGTGGTTCCTCAGTAAAGTACAGTTAAAATTCAATAGACTACAAAAATAGTTCAAGACATTTAGCACCATCACCCTTAAGATACATGTGTGTTTACAGGAATCAGCAACAACAGCTAATATTTACAAAACACACAATTACATTCAGCACCAAGTCTGAGAGAGGGTGCAGTAAGGTTCACAGCTTTTGTGCAATATAATAATGCTGCTTTAGAGACCTAACTGTGGTCAGGGAACAAAATCAGAAATATATGTGGAAAGAGTTCATGACCACAGATGTGGTTCCATGGATGGAAATGTGCGGAGAGCCTGGTGCATCATATAGAAGCAAGATGAATAATATGTATACATGGCTTTGAGACATGCTGACACCTTTGGCCCTTCTTGTTGAACATCTGAATTGTTTCATGGCCTCTGAGAACTATGCTTTTATACACAATGAGTTGTCCAGCAGTATCTGTGGTAGGATGATGCAACATAGATGGGTGCAATGCTTTCAGATGGCCAGGGTTTGGGACCTCTTTGGAGTGGTTCATGTGCAATGCAGGTGTCTGTGTGCAATGTTTCTTTTTCCCCATTAAATGGCCCAGAATTGATAGATGTTGTATCTCCCTCTCTAACAAATGGAGTCATTTGACCAGCCTACTCAACAGTTTGGTGCAGCTATTTTCTTTCTCAATGCGGACTTTCAGTTTCCAGGATGATGAAAGATGACAGTGTGCGTTCTTCAGTCAGTTTCTTCCAGCCTCAGCCCAAACATGTCAGTTTGCTCTTGAGCATCTACATCCCCTTCATAGGAGTCATCCTAGAAACCTAACAGGGTTTACATCTCCCTACTGGATGTTTTCTTTTTGATAGTAATGCCTTGTAGGGATTTGGGGAACATGCAAGAGATTGGCACAAGATTACAGGGCCTAGATAATGGTTTCCTAGTAATAAAAGCAGGAGTCAGCCATTTGGCCCATCAAATCTGCTCTGCCATTCATTAAGATCATGGCTGGTCTCTTCATCGTCTTAGCTCCTCCTACTTGCATTATCCCCATAACCCTTGTTGCCTCTACTGTGCAAAAACTCATCCAACTGTGTCTTGAATATATTTAATGAAACTGCCTCTCCTGCTTCTTGGGCAGAAAATTCCATAGATTCACTTCTCTTTGGCAAAAGCAGTTCCTTCTCATCTCTGTCCTAAACCTACTCCCCCTAAACTTGAGGCCATGTCCCCTTGTCCTAGTTTCACCCACCAGTGGAAACAACTTGCCTGCCTCTATTTTATCTATCCCTTTCATAATCTTATATGTTTCTATAAGATCCCCTCTCATTCTTCGAAACTCTGCTGAGTACAATCTCAGGTGGCTCAACCTCTCCTCATAGGATAATCCCCTCTTCTCCAGAATCAACCTGGTGAACCTCCTCTGCACTGCCTCCAAAGCCAGTATTTCTTTCCTCAAATAGGGAGACCAGAATGGCTCATAATACTCGAGGTGCAGCCTCACCAACATCTTGTACAATTGTAGCAGAACCTCCCTGCTTTTAAATTCAATCCCTGTAGGATTGAATGCCAATATTCCGTTTGCCTTCCTGATTACCTGTTGCATCTGCAAATCAACTTTTAGCGATTCATGTATGAGTATCCCTAAGTCCCTCTGCAAAACAACATGCTGCAATATTTCACAATTTAAATAATACTCTAACCTAATATTTTTATTTCCAAAGTGGATAACTTCACATTTACCAAGATTGTACTCTATCTGCCAGACCCTTGCCCACTCACTTAAGTTATCTAAATCTCTCTGTAGACCCTCCATGCCCTCTGCATAGTTTGCCTTTCCATTCAATTTAGTATCATCAGCAAACTTGTATACTTACACTTGGTCTCCTCTTCCAAATCTCTTATATATAATAGAGCCAGTGCAGGAAAAATGGACCAAATGGTCATGTTCTGCACCATAATAATTCTGTGATTCTTGATTCTGTGCCAATCTCCTACGTCTCCCCCATACCTTTGCACACTATTTCTATCTTCTTGAACACCTCATTTGAATGTCTCCACCACATTTCCAGGCAGTGTTTCCATACCCTCACCACTCACTGAGTGAAAAAGTTTTTTTTTCTCACAACACTTGTGCTTCATTTGCACATCATGTTAAATCTATGCCCTCTCATTTTTAAAATTATTCTTATGAATAGGAACAGCTTCTCCCTACCTACCCCATTCATCCCACACATAATTTTGAAAATTTCTTTCAAATCTCCTCTCAGCTTCTCATTCCTGGAAGCAGCCTTTTTAAATCGCTCATGAATTCTCCCCAATATATTCATAGTTTTCCTACAATATGACACGCACAACTCTACACTCTGCATGTACTCCCGTTGGGATAAACATCACCTCACTTTTCTGGGACTCGAAGTCCCTATTAATATTGCTGAAGATATGCTTTACTAATGACTCGATCTACTTGTCCTGACAAATTCATTAATCTGTGCCCAACTTTAGGACTGTGTCCCTTATTTCATATTGTTTTTCAATGTTCTTCTGACAAAAGTATACCACCTCACGTATCTTCACATTGAACCTGTCCACCCATTCCACCAAGTTGTCAATGTCCTTTTGGAGTTGCACATCACCCCCCTCACAGCTTACAACTCTTCCAAGTTTGATGTCTTCTGCAAATTTGAAATCAGGGTGCTTCTACCTGTTGATGACACCTTCCCGCATTACCCCCTTCCCAGTTAATATACAAATCCCTTGCAGATAACATTGCCCCATTCATAATTCTAGTCTCCCCTTCCCCAGAAACTGTAGCTCCAGTCCCAAACATTAACTTGCCGAGTCTCATTCCCATTCAATGGCAGCAATTTCTCCAGCGTACCCTTCCACATGAATTCTCTTAGTCTGTCAGCTCTATCCAGTGAAACTGATTGTGGCCCAACCCCTTGAGTGACCTAACCAGACAGCCCTGTATGAGAAGTGCCTGAACTCTGAATGGTAGCGATACATTCTCCCTAACACATTAGCCATACCCCCTGGATTTGTTGCTGCACAGCCAAAGGACTAATCATGACTCATTCCGCTAGACTTGTTGAGTCACAGACTCCCTGACCAGAACCCCTTGAGAGTTGACAATTCCTCAGACCAGTATGGATTGCTGCCCTTGACTTACTGAGACCCTCTGACAACTTTTGTATGCTTCCACGGACTTCAGTGAGGACTACTCTCCTAAGAACTTAAGATATGGCTGCACATGCTGTAGGTTTACGATATAAGCTGCCAGCACATAGTGTCAGCATGAAGGGAGTTGCAAAATGAGTAAGCATTTAGATCCTATGAACTGCCCTTAGATGCAGCCTTGTCCAATCTGTAACATAAAGTCTTATCCATGTGTGTTAACTGCCCCTTCTCTACCCTCTTCACGCTAATTTACAATGTATGCTCAGAGTGCACTGCCAGTTTATTTGTGAATGCTGTGCTGGTCATCAGGGGTTAGTCGATGTCGGACATTAATGCTCATGGACAAAGGATGTGTACGGCTGATGCCAGGAATTGTGCCCTGAACTGCTGGTTGGTTGTTTGCAGCATGGAGGTTGTTTAGAGCAAATGGTGAGCTGAATCTGCCAGGTACCTATTCTAATTTTTACACCAAGTTTTCTTGACCTCGAGATTGTTTGGCGAGCTTGGTAAGACAGAGCTGAATTTGAATGGTGAGCTGGGCCATCAACAAGATGGTAAACCAGCAATAATTGTCCATAATTGGCAACATGTGCTGCCTGTAGGCTTTGAGGGATGAGTTGGTTGCAGAGACAGCAGCTGAGGAACATCACATGGCTGTAGTATCAAGTATAGAAAACTCACCATACCACTTGTGAAAAGTCTAAGAAATGCAATGGGTAGCTCCCAATGTCAAGACTTCAAAACAGAACAACCTGCAGGATTGACATTCAACTATCTTAATGAGCTACTGCAGGACATCTTGGAGATGGAACATACTGCTGTGGCTGTATAGTGGTGGTGAAGTGGATATTGAAGGTGGTGGAGGGGCTGCCAATCAAGCAGGTTGCTCCATCTTGCATTGTGTCAAGCTTCTTAGATGTTGTTGGAGCTGTACTCATCTCGGTAAATGGACAATAGTTCATTTTCTAGTAGCATATCACATCTAGAAAAGGAAATTGATATCAGGAAACATAGGTCACTGAAGATACTGTCAGCACCAAGCTTCAACCTGGTCACGAGGTCCATCCCAGAGGTTCCATATCTCCTTTTACCTCCCACTATACCAATAATCCATCTCCACTTATCTGCCCCGTGTAAAAACCCAACACATTAAACTTTGCCTTGCCCTCGAACTGCAGCATTACAGCTGGATAATGACTACCCTGCTGTTTATACTCCCATTGTCAAGGCTACTATTGTGGTTACAATCAACAATCCTCAACCTTCCTACAGCTTATTACATCCTCATTCACTTTTACCTCTCCCTTCACGACCTTTATCCCCATGGATACAGGTACCTCTGCTTCCACTCTTCCACAGTCTTGATTCTCCCATCCCTGTTGGCAGTGTCCCCCATTTTTTCACTGCTGCTCTTTGAACCTTCCAAAAGACTATTGTGCTGACACATTGAACTACATTTTCCCGAGACCTCAGTGACATCAATGAGCAGTCCCTGGACATGACCAGCCAAGTACCAGACCACTGTATTGGCAGCTGTCCAACTGGTTGTTTGCAATTCCCCGAGCAACATATGCTGGTTCTTACAGGATTGGCTTGAAGTGTACACTCCCTAAACTGCACTGGAATAGTTCACCTGACTATTCATTTCTCAAAAAGATTTCTCAAGAAGATCATGTCAAAGTCATTGGTGCCAATATTGGGGAAGGAGGGAGTTGCGGCAATGGGACTGGCTGCACCTGAAAGCCCTCTGCGACTCCTTTGTCAGGTCCATGCCCCCACCAACTCACCCTCCCATCCTGCATCTTCCCCTGCCACCACAGGAATTGCAAAACCTGCACCCACACCTCCGTCCAATACCCAAAAGGAGCCTTCCATATCCATCAAAGTTTCAGCTGCACTTCTACACATGTCATTTACTGTATCCGTTGCTCGCAATGCGGCTTCCTCGACATTGGGAAGACAGGATGCCTACACGTAGAGCGCTTCAGAGAACATCTCCGGGACACCCCCACCAACCAACACCACCGCGATCTGGCCGAACATTTCAACTCCCCCTCCCACTCTACCAAGGACATGCAGGTCCTGGGCCTCCTTCATCACTACTTCCTCACCACCCGACACCTGGAGGAAGAATGTCTCATCTTCCGCCTCGGGACCCTCCAACCCTATAGCATCAATGTAGAATTCACCAGTTTCCTCATTTCCCCTCCCACCACCTTATCCCAGATCCAACCATCCAACTTGACACTGTCCTCATGACCTGTCCATCTTCCTTCCCACCTATCCGCTTCACCCCCACCTCCACCTACCTATCGCACTCTCAGTTACCTTCCCCCCCAACCCCACCTCCCTTCCATTTGTCTCACCACTCCCTCGGCTCACAGCTTCATTCCTGATGAAGGACTTTTGCCTGAAATGTTGACTCTGCTGCTCCTCAGATTCTACCTGACCTGCTGTGCTTTTCCAGCAACACACTGTCACACCTGACAGATGCTGAGACCAGAGTCCTGGAAAATTGCATAATTCGGGATCTAAAGAATGGAGCGTCAAACTAAGTAGTGGGTTGGTGGGTTTCGTTGCATGGAAAATTATGGAAGAAGTGAAAGATGGGAAGGGCTTGGGGGAGACTATTATAGTTTCCAGAGCAAATAACAGGACAAAGAATATGGAAAGACTCAAGAATTTAACTTGAGGTATAACAGGTAAAGGGACAGCTATCGAGAAGGGGAACAATCCACATAGGACTGAGAGTTTTATACTTAAATACACGAAACGTACAAAACAAGATAAATGAGCTTGTAGTGCAGATTAAATTTGGCGGGTGATATGTGGGTGTCACAGAAACGTGACTGCAAGGGGAAAATGGCTGGGAACTAAATATTTAAGTATACACATCCTATCAAAAGGATAGGCAGATGGGCAAAGGGGTGAGGCTGCCTTGTCAATAATAAATGGAATTAAATTGATAGCAAGAAGCAACATAGAGTCGAAGGCATTGAATCTGTGTGGATAGAGTTGAGAAACCGCAGAAGGAAAAAGACCCTCACGGGAGTTATGTCCACGCATCCCCGCGGTAGTCAAGATGTGGTGCGGAAAATAAATCAGGAGATAGAGAAGGCACATAAGGAAGACACAATTACAATAATCATGAGGGACTTCAATAGCCGGACAGATTGGTATCGGATCCAAAGAAAATAAATTTGTGGATTATGTATGAGATGGTTTTGTTGGAGCAGATTGTGGTTGAGCCCACTGGAGATAAGCAGTTCTGGATTTGGTGTTGTGTAATGAGGCATATTCAATTAGGAGCCTCAAGGCGAAGACTGAAGAAATTCTAATGGATTTGTCAATCATGACCTTGCATTGACATACTCTGCATTCTCTTCCTTAATAATGGACTCTCAAAACTTAGCAATGATCAAGGTAAGATGACCTGGTCAAAATTTCTGCCTTATGCTTCCCTCCCTTCTTAAACAGGGGTGTTACATTAGCCATTTTTCAGTCTTTTGGGACTCTCCCTGGTCCCAGTGATTCCTGAAATATCACCAATGCTATGACAATCTCCTCAGCTATCTCCTTCAGAGTTCTGGGATGTAGTCCATCTGATCTGGGTAATTTATCCACCCTCAGACCTTTCAGCTTTCCCAGCACCTTCTTCTTATTGATGGCCATGACTCACCTCTGTCCCCTGATTCTATTGAAATTTTGGCACGTTACTGGTGTCTTCTACCATGAAAACTGATAAAAAAAATAGTTATTCCATTCCTCTGCCATTTCTTTGTTCCCAGTCACTACTTCCCTAGCCTTTTTTCTAACAGTCCAATATCCATTCTTGACTCTCCCTTACATTTTATAAATCTAAAAAAAACTTTCAATCTTCTTTTATATTGAGCTAGTTTATGTCATATTTCATTTTCGCCCCACTTATTGCTTTTTAAATTGTACTCTTCGAGTTTTCAAAGGCTTCCCAATTCCTCAGTTTCACCAGTAAATTTCACCACATTGTGTGCTTTTCCTTTTGCTATTATGCTGATCATAATATGGTAGAATTCACCCTGCAGTTTGAGATAGGCCTGAATCAGATGTAATGATATTACCATTGAGTAAAATGCGGTTCTAAGACATGAGAGAGGAGCTGGCCAGAATTGATTGGAAGGGATGCAATAAAAATGGATGACCCATTGGAACTGAAATGAGGAGGTAATTCATCAGCTGAAGAGTGGTAAATCTGTGGAATTTATTGCTGCAGAGGGCTGCAGAGGCCAAGTCCAGGTTCTTGATCAGCAATGGGATCAAGGGTTATTGGGAAAATGGGGTTGAGAAACACACCAGCCACGATTGAATGGAGGAGCAGACATGATGGGCTGATTGGTCTAATTCTGTTCTTTTATCCTGTGGTCTTATGGTTTCTGAAAGCTGTGGATTGTGGGCCTACTAATGGTACTGGAAGACCCTGACTAACAGCATCTGTCACTCACCCCATCCCTTGACTATACAGAGGACCATATGATCTATTTGGTCCATGGGCAGCTGGCACATTCTGTAGGTCTTTGTGTGCCATTCACTAAAGTGTCACCCCAGACAAATCCCTACTGGTAAGCAGCCTTTCTTTGTGTCTGGGCTAAAGACTGTCTCAAAATGGCAGTAATTAAAGCCGTGGCTCTGGTTGAAGCATCAGTGTGCTAACAGTAATGGCACATCATGGCATTGAAAGGCATGGATACTGTGAAAATGCAGGTAGGTGCTAAGCATTGAGGTGCTTTAAGATTTTATTGAATAGGGGAATCAGGCTTGTGAAATTACACGACCTGCTCCTTCCACTATTTCTGAGTTTCTTATGGCAAAATTCTCATGTGTACCAATAAATAAATGAGATAAACTGAGAAAACAATACACTTTAATGAGTGGCAAAGAAATTGTGGACATGCTGATTGTATGCAACAATACTTTGATTCAAAAATCTTCGCTTGATAAGGCTGGATAAAATTATTGATCTGAGTTGGATTTAGTCAAAAGGTGAATGCTCATTCCCTTTTTAAACACTTCCTTTATTATGGTTCACCATTCTTGAAGGGGCTAGCATGCTTACAAACCTCCTCAAACCAAATTACTTTGCCCCAGATTCACAGATGCATTGCACAGCCATGTTGGATAGAAATGGAAAGTGAATAAAATAACAATTGGGCAGTCACTGTCCTTGCACTTCATCACACAGAAATATTGCTGCACTGTGCAAAATACAGTTCATGGAAAGAAAATCACCTTGAAAATTGATTATCCAGACACTGCATTTCTCGGAGTGAAACTGACCTTGTGTAGCTCATGTTTTATTATCAGCTGATCATAATTGTGGTTCATTAAACATTAGTGATCAGTTTGCGATATTATTTCACACACATAATTATTGTTCTGACCCAAGAACTCTTAAATTACCACCCATAAAAAAGCGAGCTACCGTGACCTCAAGTAAAATAAAATACACCATAAATGAAGCTATTAATCTAATAATTGCTACCCATCATCATTATATTCATAAAGTTTGTTGATGAATAGCAAAGAATTTTGAAAAACTTTTCTCCACTGAACAATTTGCTAAGTGTTCTCAGAAAAGATAATCATTTTGTGTCTGTGTTTAATTGTCTGTCCAGTTTCATCTTGGGCTCCTCTCTCATTTCCTTGCTTGGTTCTCCTCTGTTCTGTCTGGTTACTTTAATCCTTCTTGACTCTATCCTCAAGGCAGAATTGCAAAGACCCTGCTGGCAAAAAAAGTTAACACCCAGAGTTGAACCCTTGATGGAACAGCCATTAGGATTCAGAGGGAAATGACCAACTTTGTTAAGGTTCAGAAAAGACATGCCAGGGCCTTAATCAGCAATGTGTGAGTGTGCGCATGAGCATGTGCATGTGCAGTCAATGTCACTGTCAGCAGCAGCAGCTCAGATTACAGTGTGAAACATGATGAAACTGAGCACTGCATTAAAATGGTGGCTTTCCACAAGAAGGGCTGCAACCTGAACAGCAGTTCAACACAAATCAAGCGTGATGGGTCGAAAGCAAAACAGACACAGAATGATTGGGAAAATTGCAGTGTTCAAAGCTTTTCAAGGAAAGGACAAGGGAATCAAGGTTGTGAAAGTGCAAAGAGAAATGAATGTCTGTAATGTGCCTAATGAGAAGAAGTAAAGAAAGTTTGCAGCCCAGAGAAATGTAATTTGACCCAACTGCTTTGTACTAGTGCTTACACTTCACTTGAGATTGTTATTCATTGCTTCATCTCACATTTTCAACATCTGTTTGTTTCTACCTCTTGTATTTTTCTCGTTCAGTGTAATGCAATTCTAGTCCTCTCATTTACTTTGTGTGGTAGCAAATTATGTTCTAATCATTCTGTGGATAAAAAGTTTCTCCTGAATTTCTTATTGATTAGCGACTACCCTATATTTATGTTTGTTAATTTTGGATTACTTCACAAGCAATATCCTTGTAAACCAATTCCTGTGTGCCAAGCTATACCTTATTATTTAGCTTTGTTCTGAGCAAGGACAGTCATTATGAAGCATGCATAAGCAATGTGCTGAAAAATCTGTCTCAAATAGAGAACCCACAAGATATTTGTCCTTACGTTATTTGGAACAATGAGCCCAAAATATTAATCAAAAATTATTTGACATTACATACATTTGTAATTCAAATAGGCAGACAACAAAATTACTTAAAGGCAGCCTATTATATTCGAAGAAATCCAGAAAAAATGCAATGAGTGAGATGATCTCAGAGGATAACAGATATCTCATAGAACAAGCAAAAAGAGAACAATAAGTTAGGTCAGGAGATGATCACCTGCTTTGAGAAATCAATCAGAAAAAGATCATGCACCACTTTGTTTTATTCATTCATAAGATGAATATCACTAGCTAGGCCAATAGCTTGGTGTATAATTCAAGATAAAAGACTATCAACCGAATACAACAGGAGACAATTTTGCATTTAGTTGATGTTCCAAAGTAAACTGACTGCCTCCACCAACATTGTTTAGCATTTACATTCCGTACTTGTTGTAAATTCGGTTAGGTTTGTGACAATATACAGCATTGTCCATAGCCAAACTCTATCAAGCGTCCATTGATTTAATGAGTTCAAACTTACAAAATAGAAGAACTTGCACAAAGATCTCATTTCAGTTGGAACACACAGGCTTGCTTAGGCATGCACAACTGCTGTGGTTGTAAATTTGCTTGCTGAGCTGGTAGGCATGTTCTGAAACGTTTCATCACCATGCCAGGTAACATCATCAGTGGGCATCCGGTGAAGCGCTGGTGTCCTGTCCCACTTGCTATTTATGTGTCCTTGTCTGTTAAAGTGGGTGATATCATATCCAGTTCTTTTTCTCGGAGGTTGGTAAATTGGGCCCTAATCAATGTGTTTATTGATAGAGCTCTGGTTTGAATGCTAGGCCTCAAGGAATTCCTGTGCATGTCTTTGTTTAGCCTGTCCTCGGATGGATGTTTTGTCCCAGTCGAAATGGTGCCCTTTTTCGTCTCTGCGTAAGGATACTAGCGACAGCTGGTCATATCTTTTGGTGGCTAGTTAGTGCTCATGTATCCTAGTGGCTAGTTTCCTGCCTGTTTGTCCGATGTAGTTTTTGTTGCAGTTCTTGCAGGGTATTTTGTATATGGCATCCGATTTGCTGGCTGTTGGTACAGGGTCCTTTAGGTTTATCAGTAGATGTTTCAGTGTATTGGTAAGTTTGTGGGCTACCATGATGCCAAGGGGTCGGAGTAGTCTGGTCATCATTTCCAAGATGTCTTTGATGTATGGTATTATGGATAGAGTCTGTGGGCGTGTTGTGTCTTCTTGTTTGGGTTTGTTGCTTAAGAATCGGCAGACTGCTTATCGGGTACCTGTTGTTCTTGAATACGCGGTATAGGTATTTTTCTTCTGCTGCTCATAGTTCCTGGGTGCTGCAATGTGTTGTGGCTCATTTAAATAATGTCCTGTTGCAGCTCTGTTTGTGGGTGTTGGGACGATGGCTCCTGTAGTTGAGTATCTGATCTGTTTGTGTTACTTTCCTGTAGATGCTGATCTGCAGCTCTCCATTGACTGTGCATTCCACTGTAACATCTCGGAAAGTGAGTCTCTTGTTGTTCTCTTCCTCTTTAGTCAAATTTATGTCAGTAAGGATGCTGTTAATGATATTGTAGGTTTTTTCTAGTTTGTTCTGTTTCGTGATGACAAAGGCGCCATCTACATAGCGGACCCAAAGCTATGTGGAAAGGGTGCTCATTCTCGTCTCTGTATCATTGCTTCTGCCAAGAATCTTGATGTTGATGATCCCATGGGTGAGATGATAACAACAGCATGGGTTCAATTCCCACACCAGCTGAGGTTATCATTGAAGAACCGTCCCTCTACCTGAAGCATGGTGACTTCAGGTTAAACCATCGTAGTCATCTCTCTCTGTCTAATGCGACAGGAGTCCTCTGATGTGGGAACTTTACTTTTTAGCACCATGAGAGAAAACTACTTCTCTCCATCCATCTTGCCACACCCTTGCAAAATTGTAAGCACTTTAATCAGATCATTTCTTGGATTTTCCCATCAGACTTACCCAACATGTGATCTCCTGGGAAATAATTATGCCAGTTAAATGCTGTTGGAATGTTGCAGGGTTTTTCAAATGTAGTATTATTGTAAAATACATCTACATTTTTCAAATGTAGTATCATTGTATATAAACAAAACACATCATATACTGCATACAAATGAGGCCTTCCAAACACCAATCAATTTTTGTTTGGTACTGTTGGTCAAGGCAGTCTTTTAGGTCTGCTGAAGAAAGATCTCTTTTCTTTCTGTTTGACCCTTCAATAACAGACACCACCATAGTTTGCCCGAGGGTATGAAGGTGGGGATAATATCACAGAATTATTGTATAGACTGCCTATTACTTACCCAACCTGCCAACCCATTTCTCATTTTACAGAGAACAGTGGAGACATTGGAAACTCCCAGCTCCCCATTCTTGAGACTCTTGAAGATCTTAAGTGGCTACTTAATTAACATGAAGTGCATCGTCATATTTCCACTGCTAATTTACCTGAGGTGGGAGAGACCCATGTGAGTGTTAGCTGAGTGGACTGATCTGTGTAAAGTCAGAAGGCATGCAACACCAGGTTAGAGTCCAACAGGTTTATTTAATATCACAAGATTACTGGGTGTTGCCTCTTTGTCTGGTGAATGAAGAAAAGCACATGGCACAGAATTTATAGGCAGAGAGAGCAACGGGTCAAAAAAAATCAAAAGATCGTACAAATAGTGTGAGTGGAGTGTCGAATAATAAGTCTCTGAAGGTGATCAAAAGTGTCGGGTAGTGCGAGCAAAGTGTCAACAGCTGAAAAGTAAGAGAAAGGAATGACCCAAAATCCAATTAATTGAGGCAGATAGATAATTACAAAAAATTAAAAACAAGGTGGTGCTGGACACAAACCAAACAGCTGGAATAACATGATAGGTATGAGTCGCACATCGAGGGTGTAACTAAAGTAACAAGTAATCCAAAACTGTACAAGCTGATTAAGGTACTGAAATCATAACAAGTATTCAACGTGATGGTGTCAAAACAAGACAGAAAGGAAGATTTTACAGATACAGAAGCATGGTGAAGTTAATGTAACGTGACATGAACCTAAGATCATGGTTGAAGCATTCATCATGGGTATGGACTGGTCTATCAGTTTCTGCTCTGCAATTTTGCATTGTTGTGTATCTCAAAAGCCGCTATGGAAGATGTTTAACTTAAGATCAGATGCTGAACGTCCCTGACCGCTGAAGTGTTCCCCGACTAAGAGGGAACATCCTGTCTGGCAATTATTGTGTTGTGTCCATTCATTCATTGTCATTCTGTCTGTATGGTTTCACCAATATACCATGCCTCAGGGAATCCTTGCCTGCAGCGTATGAGGTACACAATGCATTTTGAGAAGATTTGTAGCTCAGGTTGAGGTTCTGAATGTAGGTTTGCTCGCTGTGCTGGAAAGTTCATTCTCAGATGTTTTGTCACCATACTAGGTAACATCTTCAGTGAGCCTCTGGAAAAAGCATTGCTGATGATTCTTGCTTTCTTTGGATTGGTGATGTCATTTCCTGTGGTGATGTCATTTCCTGTTATTTTTCTCAGAGGCTGGTAAATGGGATCCAAGTCAATGTGTTTGTTGATAAAATTCCAGTTGGCATTCCATGGCATTTCATGGAAGCATGTAATTCCAACTGGAACTCTATCAACAAACACATTGACTTGGATCCCATTTACCACCCTCACTTTTGTTTGGTTGAAAGGTGTGGTCAGACAAGCTGATGATGGATTTCCCTGTTGGTAGTATTAGCTTCAACTGTGGTACCGGCAGGAGTGCTTGGTTGCTGCTGTTGGTGATGCTAAGTTTCTCCCGTTTCCTGTTCTTGGTGTGCATGGAGGTAATGCAGCTCCGTTGCCTTTTCTGCTTGCTAATGTCTAACAGCTGGTCCACTATAACCTGAGCGCAAGCTGAGATTATGGGTCCTCTCTCAATTTCAAGGTTGCAGTGTCTGTGTAGTATTGATGTATGGGCTGATTAAGGATGGTGAGAGAGGGGTGATGGCAGAGTCTCACAGTGTAGTCTGTGTTGCTGGTCACCTTGAATGGGTTCATCATTTGTAGTCCTTTTTAGATTTTCTCTGCTTTCTTGCATCTCTACAGAAACTTTGATGTCTGTATCGATATGTGCGATCTTCTCGGAGATCTTCTCTATTTTGAACCGACGATTTGTGGTGTCAATGGTAGCCATGATGTAGAAGTGCTGTTGTTGGACTGGGGTGGACAAGGTCAGAAGTCACATGACACCAGGGTATAGTCCAAAAGATTGATTTGAAATCACAAGTTTGCAGAGTGTTGCCCCTTGGTTAGGTGAAGTGAAGAAAGTCACAGGCACAGATTTTATAGGCAGAGAGATCAATGGGTGGAGAGATCAAAAGATCATGCAAATAGTGTGAGTGGAATATCAAATAATTAGTCTCTGTCGGTGATCAAAAGTATCAGATGGTGTGAGTAAAGTATAACTAACTGACTAGTAAGTGAAGAGTTTTTCTTCACTTCACCTGATGAAGGCAGCACTCCAAAAGCCTGTGGTTTCAAATAAACCTGGTGTCAGTGACTTCTAACCCTTGTGTAACCTCCAGCCCAACCCCAGCATCATGATCTGTGTAAGGTAAAGGTAGTATCTTTCAAGGGTTTCTCTGCACCCTATCATAGGTGTACCATACTCCTACTGCCCTCCTCTCTTTACCCCTCCAGACGCCACAACCTTAAACCGCCCCCAGCAAATTCAAGCCCATCAGTGGGGCCTGCTACCCTAGATCTACCTTCAGTCTGGTCTCAATGTCATGAGGGTCTATCAAACACGTTTCTGATCTAGATTTTTTTAAAAATTCTACATTCATTCCACCCAGCAGCAAAAGCAATATTGGTTCATTTTCAATAACATCTCTGGGATTTATTTTTTGCAGTTTCAAAATTAACTCCACTACAATATCAAGAATTATGTTTTATCTGACTAAGAAAACAAATTACAAACCATCACAAACTGCAGTTCAGTATTTCTGAATAATTCTTATTAACATACATTCCTACCTGTTGTGAGCTATCAACATAATTTGAACAGTAATTCCTTTGCTGAGTATAAGTAACTGTATTTGAAATTGGATTTGTGAAGCTATCATTTTTTGCCTAGGAAGTGCAAATTCTCTCAGGAATAGCAAATTGCAATTTCCAACATCTTTAATTTAACCACCTAACATTGTATTGAACAAAATTTCTCAAGATGCTTTTTCTTAGATCAAGGTATTGAGAAAAAAAAGCCTATTTACACTCTGTGAACCAGCATCACAGATCCATTCCCTAGATTCATATATAATCATTACTGTGATATTGTCCTGTCATATCCATGCTTTTACAACAGATTTGACACTTGTCTTCAAATTTGTAAAGATGGAATTTCTATGTCTAAGTCATTTTCAATCTGTATTGACACAAAGTAAATAAATACGTTATAAGAAATTTATTTCTCTGGAATTCCCTTAAAAGGCCATATGCAGTGCTTACAACAAAGTAGCTCAATAATTGTTCAACTGCAAGCTAAAATAAAATATACCATAATATGCAGCATAAAAACTGCAAGAACAATTGGCACAGAGGAATGTTGTAGAGATATAGGGCTGAGTTCAATGCACCCTATCTTCCCAAGGTTGTTTCAATGGGTGGTAATGGTCACTGTGTAATCAGGCAGCAAAATACTGGGTGGAGAATCTGATGCCTTCTCAAATCCCTCAGATTTAGTCCAGAGGACAAATGAGATGCTTAAGTGGTCATTTAAGGGCATCTTAAGAGCCTTATCCTGTCACTGCTGGTATTTAATAAGAAGCGGGCAGGTCAAATGCTACATAGGCATACTCCCTGAAAAACCCTGGAATAGAGGACTCCTCTCTTTTCCATTATCCTCAATGGAGGCAACAACAAATGGGAACAGAGGGACTTGAAGGCAGACTCCCCTGGATCCTTTAAAGCATCCACCCTTCCTTTCCAGTGGGGCTTGTTGGTGAACCCACCTAACTCATCTTGGCTATTTGTCACATATGATAAAATTGTAAATATAAATATAAAAAAATCATTTTCATTCATGCTGTGAAATCTGAACAAAGGGACATTCCCTTCCCATTTCGCTCCATTTTAGTTAGAACTGCTAATCCATGTACTGGAAAGCTAGTTATTTCCACATACATCTTCCTTAGAGGTATAAACTCATGATATCTTATTAGTAACGTTAATGCTGATCAATTGAAACTTGAAAGGTCAAGCAAAAAATTATTAAAACCAAAAAATTTTAACATTTCATAATTAGTAGTCATGGATGCAACAGATATGAACTGGACAGATACTTCACAGAGAATATTATTCAACATGGGAGACAAAATAATCTCTAGCACCCAACTCAATTCTTCTCATTTACAATGTAAAGTTCTTAAATACACTTCATGCACATAAAGTAAATTTGAAAACAAATCTCTCTCTCCCTATTGTCACCATCTATTCATGGAAAAATTGTGATAATATTACCCCTTTTATAATGAGTAGGAATGCATTTCCCCCATCTCCTCTATTGGTGGACTCCGACCTAGTGCAACCACAAAAACACGAAGGTAAACTCAAATCAGAAATAGGTTTTTTTTCACATATTCTTAATGTAGGGAACACTCTATAGTGCCGGCATGCTCGCAAACATACATAGAGAGATAGAATCAGAAAGAATAAAGATATTATTCAATTAGCACCTTCTTAATGACAAACTAACCAAGGGATACCATATGATCAATTTCCTCGTTTTTAAGATGGAGTCCAAAAGTCTGAACCTGGAATTAGTAGTCTGAAATTCCTTTGGAAGAAATATTTGATGTGTTAACTAAGATTTGAGGAGTTGTGGGTAGTTTTTGCTCCATAAAAAATTTTGACAATCTTTGAAAATCAGAGGAGGTTTTGTTAAAATGTAACGTCCGCTTCACTTTTACAATGAAAGGAAGGTTCATTTGCAGAGGGCACAAATCCAGATAGTTGGTTGCTTTTTATACAGGCATCTTTTCCTTTGTCGCCCGGAATTAGGAGTGTTGATATTGCCAGAAAATGCAGCAGCTAGCTCAGGGGTGGGGAACCTGCGGCCTTAAGGCCACATGCGGCCTTCAAGGACACTGTGTGTGACCTTTTGAATGAATCCAAATTTTGCAGAACAAATCTTTTATTTTTTATTAATATTTTTTTCATCCTTTATTGTTTTTATTTTAATCTTAAAATGTATGTATTTAAAATACCGGAGAGTAGAAGAAAATTAGTAGTTAGATTTTTACAAAATAATGTGAATTTTGAAGAATATATAATTGAAGTTTCTTGGATGCAGCCTTATTAGATTACATAATGCGGCCTTCCAACATGAAAAGGTTCCCCACCTCTGAGCTAGCCTATCAGCTAACAACTATTTTAAAATCACATGTTTAAAAATACTGTTGGATTCAGTGCAGTGGGAATCATGCAACTAAAGGCTTCTGGAGAAGGAGAAGGAATGACCATAAAAATGCTTCCGTTGAAGAACACTAACTGTGGCCCATTCCAGAAGTAAAATGCAAAATTATTAATAATTCGTCTCATGATTGGTTGAACTATCAAATCTATTGTGTTCGATTATTATTGCTACTGATAGTCATCTCTGAACCTGGTTAGCAAAATAGATCAATCAGGAGTACATGGGATTTGATTGTCCGGTTGACATTGACTTCTGAGAAGTTTCTGGAAGATTACTGTTGAGTCCTGTCACATTAATTCGGTAATCACCTTTGTTGGACTGTTTATTGTAGCCATGGTGTGGAGGAGCCGGTGTTGTATTGGGGTGGACAAAGTTAAAAATCACACAACACCAGGCGATAGTCCAACAGGTTTATTTGGATGCACTACCTTTTGCAGCACTGCTCCTTCATCAGATAGCTGTAGGACAGGATCATTAGACACAGAATTTATAGCAAATGATTACAGTATCATGCACCTAAAATGATATATTGAACAAGCCTAGATTGCTGGTAAGTCTAACAGCAATCTAGATTTGTTCAATATGTCATTTCAGTTGCATGAAGCTGTAATCTTTTGCTATAAATTCTGTGTTGTATGGTCCTGCTCCACCAGTTATCTGATGAAGGAGCAGCGCTCTGAATGCTAGTGCATCCAAATAAACCTGATGGACTATAGCCTGTTGTTGTATGATATTTTAAATTATGTCTTTTTAAAACAATCACTCAATATATCTGTAGGTATGTAAAAAAATGTTTATTTCCTCCTCCTCACTGTTTGGAATGACAGTTTCAAACATAAACTGTATCTATTCTAATAAACATAGTGTTTGATTCATGGTAGCAGTCTGAGTCAAAGGTTGTGTGTTCAAGTCCAGTTCAAGAGTCTTGAGCTCATAATCTCCAGTGCAATACTGTTGAAGGTACTAACCTTTGTTTGGAATGTTAAGCGGATGTTCTCCGTTCAATCGCTGGTTGATAAAAATATTTTCACAATACTATTCAAAGAAAAGCACCAAAATTCTGTCTAGCTTCCTGGTCAATAGATGTAGGTTTGCTCACTGTGCTGGAAGGTTCATTTCCAGATGTTTCATCACCCTACAAGGTAACATCTTGAGCTTCACACGGAGGCCCACTGAAGATGTTACCTAGTAGGGTGACAAAACGTCTGGAAATGAACCTTCCAGCTCAGCGAGCAAACCTTCATCCAGAACCTCAACCTGAGCTACAAATCTTTTCAAAACTTCCTGGCCAATATTTATCACTCAAGCAACACTGCTAAAATAAACTATCTGGTCGTTATTTCATTTCTCCTCAGTCCTCTTCATCTTTTTTCTATGCGGATATGTTGTTGCATTTTCTATATGACAACAATGATTACATTTCAAAAGTTTTTTATTGATTGTAGACCACTTTGGATCATCCTGAAATTATAAAAGATGCTACCATAAGTGTAGTTTTTCCTTTTTTTCCTTCAAGATATTAATACGTAATTCAATACTCTGCACAAAGAACGTATTGCACATAATCTGGCTACTTTCAGCCACACAGGCTGCTGAGCTTCCTGCTAATTCCAACTTAATCATCATGAATTAACCATCTCTCCAAGGTACCTTTTTCCAAAGCTGGACGAGCTTCTGGTTCAGGGGGTACTGGAGCAAACTGAGCAGGACTCACTGAGCTACTTTTCTTCCACTTTCTGGTGATATGTAAATGGAGCCTGCCCACAAAATTACATTGATAGCCACTGGGTTCAACAATCAAATTCAATGTAATTACAATGTCATTAAATTATGCCTCTTTAGGGATTGCACTGAAGTAAAGACAAGTTTTGGCTGACAATTTTACTGCAATTGTGGCATATAAGTGAAAATATAAGTTCAGAGTCAGATTGGATTTGTTATCATGATTAACAGAAATAACGTATGGGGCAGCCTCAGACCTATGCTTTTGAAATCTCTGGAAAACTTTGATTTCTTCCAGGATGTTTGTCTATTATGTACTGTCATTGCTCAATGTGTACTTGCACACATCAACCAGATGAACACATTCTATGACACAACCTCAAAATCTCAAAAGAACTGAAGGTGATAGAAAAACTGTGTCATTCCAGTCCATATGGTACCCTGAACATATTTGTTCTAATGTTACCAGACAAAGTACACTGCAGTTTCATGGAGTTGAAAAGGTAGCCCAGCACATCTAGCAAGCAAGCTGTGGTATCAAGCAAGCGGGAGATGGAGTTTTGATGACTCCACGCTGTTCATTTTCTAGACGTAAGCCACGCCACCATTGGAGATCATGATATAGAAGGAGGGGAATTATTCCACAATGCTCTGCTGGATTCCTTCCATTGACTGGCACAGAACAGCATCAATGGATGCTAGGCAGTCGGATGATGTGCTTGGCTGATTCATCACAGTTGGTAAGTAGTTAAAGAATAATACAGAGAGCAGGATGTGAAGATAATTGTATCTTTGCAAGAAGTGTAACAAATATAAATTAAACTCCCTTGATAGTCTTTTTTTGCTGAATTAATGGTTGATAAACCAAAAATAAAACTGCTTTGTCACCTCACAGAACCTCAACCAAGGTTGAGTTACAGAACTGGAAATTACAGTTAAAATAACAGCTTACAAAAATTAAATACAAGATAGTTGGTCAAATATGTGCTTTAGATTCAGTTGCAATTAAGGTTATAATTTTAAAAAAAGGCTGTTTGGTAAGTTACTAGTTCTTAATATCAAGAACAAAGATTTGCAATAAAATATTAATCCATGTACCATATTGTGTTTCCTTACCTGTCTCTTATTCTTTCCTTTCCAAGTTGTAGCAGAGGCTCAGTAAAGATTTGACTGATACTCACTGAGAAACAGCAACACAAAGGAAATAATCATGAAGTGTTAAACCTGTTAATAAAAGACAAAAAAATCTATTAGCATTTCATTAATGAATGATATTTTGTTTCTGTTGCATTATTTAATAATTCAAACAGCTGATAATGTGATGTCCTGAAAACCATGATGTACAAAAAGTTATCTTACAAAAGAAGCGTATAGAATTTCTTTGCTCTATTTGAGATAGAAACCTCATTGTAACGAGCCTCCCGCAAGCAACTGGGGGGAGAAAAATCAAATAGCTGTGTGCTTGTACTCACCTACAGTGCATGCAGAGTTGTAACCATAGCAACTCACACCAAGTAACTGCCCCTGAGCTTTCTGTGGCATCAGTACCACACACTAAGCACTCTTGTGCTCCATAGCTCAAACAATGTCACACTCAGACACTCTTCCACTTAATCTCAGCATCTCCTGTCGGCAGTAGTAACTATAGCAGGATTTCACAAGTACTCTGTTCTTCACAAATGTAAAAAAAAATTCAGTTGAATAATGCCGAACAACTAAGATCTAACTTTAACTTTAAAACAGAACTGGAATACATTTTGCTGCAGCTTCTCTGACAGATCAGTGAGTTCATGTATTCAGTGTTCTACTGATCTGTTCAGGTAAGGAAGATCCCCAGGATGTCATATTATGAGATAACGCTGAAATCGACTGGATGGAGGGTAAATCCTGGCGTTATTTCCCTGGGCCTGGTTCAAGAAAATAAAGTCAGGATTAGGTTAAGTGGCTTGTCAACACTCACTGCAGTTTCACAAAAAATAGAATTCACTTGGGGAAAGCACTAAGAGACCATTCATGATTGTTGCTCAAATACGCTTGCACAATCAGTCCTTTGCAATATTTGCAGAATTTTGATTTAAAAAATTATAGTGAAAACCAATGAGGTTTTTTTTCTGTGAAGAAAAGCTGCATACTTCCTTTGTTGCTCTTTCCTATGAATGGAATCATACAGCGTTGTGAATTACGTGGACTATTGTGAGATTTATGGCAGATCATGCAAGAAGTCTAGCGAGGTTTACCTTGAGGTCAGGATCAACTCACTGCAGCACCTCACCATGTTTCAGGTTCTGAGGTGAGACTCTAATGAGGAAGTGGTCAGTAGCCTATTCAGGGTGCGGTCAAGCAAGCATGGATCCAAAATTAGACCTTCTAAATTCACCCACAGCTGGAGAAATCAGGCTTGACAGAAAATTGGCCAAACTAAATGGCAGCCAACAGCTCTGAGTCGCAGAGAAAAGTGGAAATCAATGTCAGAGGTTCAGGAGAACCAGTTACAACCAGCTTGAGGCTTGTGTAATGAAGAAATATTGATTAGGCTTTCTGGCACTTTGACTTCCAGCCAGCATCTGAAGACGTGAACTTTACCCCTCCCCAGCATGGCAACAGTGAAGGGTGTTGACATCATCCCATTGGATGTTTTGAAGGCCAGAGAACCTTCTGGGAAGGCTGTTGTATGGGTAATAAAAACACATGCCTGGAAGCCACACCTTTAGTGAGAACATGTAGCAAGACTCATGGCAGAAGACCCAGGCATCAAACCAAGAATTAAAAAGTCACACAACATCAGGTTGTAGTCCAACAGGTTTATTTGAAAGTACAAGCTTTCGGAGCACTGTTTCTTTGTCAGGTAGCTAGTGGGACAGGATCATAGGACACAGAATTTATAAGTAAAAGATCAAAGTGTCATACAACTGATACAATGTATTAGACAAAGTTAGATGACTGCTAAATCATGCATGAGGTTGCAGATTTTGATTGATTAATACATAAATCTCAGAATTTCTTTCAAGTCACAGCCCTGAGATGACTTAATGTTGCATCAGTGGATAAAAAAAAGGTGACATCTTAGCACAGACAATGCATTTAAAGGTGTGAGGTTAGGATCTGTCTGTATCCTGACCTGGAGTCAGACTGGCTTTACTTTCAAAGAAAGAATTTATGAAATTTTACATTGATTGACTGCCTACGGATTACACCTTTTTTGAACAAAATAAAATGTATCTGCGATGCAAATTCACCCCATAAACTTACGTGTGTGTGTGTGTGTATACGTGTATAAGGGAGAGAGAGAGAGCATGTGTGTGTGAGAGAGACAGAGAGACAGCGAGAGAGAGAGAGAGAGAGAGAGTGCATGCATGTATGTACATACTTGATAGAGTGTGTGCACACATATGATGGAGTACATGACTGTGAGAACGTGCAGATGAGTGTGAGCGTGTGTGTTTGTGTGTGAGAGAATGTATGTACGAGGGAGAGTCTTTGTGAGTGTGTTTGTGTGTGAGAATGTGTGTGTATGTGAGCTGGTGTTTGAATGTGTGTGTGAGTGTGTATACTGTGGTTGGGGCCACCAGTAGTGTGACATGAACCCAAGATTCTGGTTGAGGTCATCCTCATGGGTACCGAACTTGGCTATCAGCCTCTGAGAGTCTGTGTTGTTGTGTATCCCAAAGTCTGCCTTGAAGGACGTTCACTCAAAGATCCGAGGACAAACATCCTTGATCGCTGATGTGTCCCCTCATTGGGAGGGAACAACCCTGTCTGGTGATTGTTGCATGGAATCCATTCATCCATTGTCATAGCAGATGCATGGTTTTGCCAATTTATCATGCCTCGGGTATCCTTGCCTGCATTACATGAGATAGACAATGCTGGACGAGTCACATGAGTACCTGTCGTGCACATGGGGGATGGTGTCCCATGTGTAATAGTTGTATCGGGCACAGTAAGTCAAGGGAAACCTCTGATATTGGTCTAGGAACTTGTACAAGGTCAGTCAGCTGCTCAGGGCAGTCAGCGTCAGGATTATCTCCTCGAAAGGGTGAGGAGCTGAATTTTGAGCAACGCAAAATCTGTCTAGACTCTTTCTGTCCTGTTGTGGGTTGGTTTCCTCATGCAGTGAGAAAGAGGCAGGTGTCACAGGAAATGATGTTTGGTGGTGCTGGCAGGCTTGTGTTGTAAGTGAGTTAGCAAACTTACAGAGAGTACACAGCATCAGTCATGAATCAGAGTGAATGAGGAATGATATTGATTGCAATACTCATAGTGTTAGAGCATGAACCTGGCTGGGAAATGGATACAATGGCAAGAGACAGAGTGAATGAGAGGTATCAGAGAGAAGATAGTGGCAATGACACTGGTGGAATGAAACAGGTCACTGGCCTTCTTCCTACATTGCTGTGCACCCCTACAGACAGCAGTGACCACACTGACCCAGGGTTAACCTGGGGCCAGGTTGCCACGGTCCAGTGCTGTGGCCTCCACTAGCAGATCTGGGGGATGGGAACACCTGACTTCTGCACCAACAGGATCTCCAGCTACATGCCCACAAAGTGGATGCTTTCTCTGCAATAGCTGGGGCAAATGGAGCAGATCTACACAGACACTGCTTGTCAAAGCAATGTTTTAAATATGATGCTAGTGCCAGGGATCACACATCCATTTCAGGATATTGCAGCATTGGTGAGTTGTTCTTGGTGTGATGGGTGGTAGAATTGAATGGAAGGGGTAGCTTAGTGTGAGGTAGCTAGTTAATGAGGTGAGTTTGGAGAGATGCAGAATTAAAAGTTGTTCAGCTTCACGGAAAGAAATTCAATGAATCTGACACTCAACTAAAAAAACCCTTAAGATTCAGCTCTATGCAATCACCTTCAACTTCATCAGTGGAATCACTACAATAATCAGCAAATTCTTCTGCAGTGTCTTGATTATTTTATGTAAGACATATTTCATTCACACACTCAAACAAATCAGCGAAGGATTGTGTGCTGTCAGATAGTTAATGACATCAGCTAATTCTCACTTGTAATGTATAAATACACTGAGGGCCCTCTTGTGGTACAGAGGTAGAGTCCCTACCTCCCAGCACACCACTGATCCAGAATCTGGTTTCCAGCATCTGCAGTCATTGTTTTTACCTCCCTACCTCCTAGACCAAGGGACCTGGGTTCAGATCCCACTTGCTCCAGCAGTGTGTAATAACATCTTTGAATTTAAAAAAGGCTGAATTTTGAAAAGAAGAATAACTAACTACTTTGGGGCCTTTTTATGGCACAGAGTTAGTGTCCCTACTTTTGAGCCAGGAGACCTGGGTTCAAATCCCACTTACTCCAGAACTGTGTAATAATATCTCTGACCAGTTTGATGAGACAATAGATATAAATACACAGAACTGCTTTTGTGGCACAATGGCAGTGTCCCTACCTCTGAGCCAGGAATCCTGGGTTTGAGTCCTGTGTACTCCTACTGACTATTACTACTACTACTACTATCATGTAGTAACATTCCAAACTGGTTGATTAAAACATAAAAACGCAAATGCACCAGGAGTGGCAAGGGGGGCTTTGGTAGTGACCCAGGAGACCCAGGTTCAAGTCCCACAAATTTCAGACATAACACCCCTGGAAAGTTAATTAAAAATACCTACAAATGCATCAGCTTCCTCACCTTTGGTTATCTGAATTGTTCTTGCCAGGTGTTGCATGTTCTTTGATCAATCTAAAACACAGGTGATTTTAATGGTGACAGATAATAGAGGAAAAGCACATGGATGATTTGGTGTGGGAAAGAGCTATTCAGTTGTGTGTTATAACAATTTGAGAGAAATGAATATAAATGCACCAACTTACCTCTGGACTAGGAGGCCTGGCTTCAAGTCCCACCTACTCCAGAGGTACGTCACAACACCTCTGAACAGTCAGATCAGAAAGCATTTATAATTGCACTGGGATGCACTGGGAATACATACCACCAGATAAACCAGAAAAAATAACAAGCTGAATCTTTTTGCTGAGTGCTGGTTGCATCAAGTATTCAGAGATGCTTTTGCTATAAGGCCTATCGAATTTTCTTGCAACTTCTTACCAAGCTCATATCATTAACTATCTACCCTGCCCCAAAACATCCCATTATTTGATTTTAACCTCATTTTATCATATTCCTGGTATAACTTGCCACTGCTAGATTATCCCATTATTGACAATTATCCCTGGGAGTAGTGCCATCTTTAGAAGGCCATTATGCACAGGTAAGCACTGAGAGTCTGGTGTTGCCATGTATGGGTCATGACATTTTGCCCAGACATGACAGACAGGGAAATTTGGTGCCATGTTTTGTGGGTAGGGAGGTAGAGGTCCTACTGATTGGGATGGTGCAGAGGTGGGAAGCCCTGTTCCCCCAAAATTAACAGAAGAGGCCACACATCCAGACTATGTCAGCTTGGCATGAGGTTGCCACCTGGGTTAGTGCAGAGGAGTGCTCAGCAATGTTGCAAGAAGATCCATTCCACAGTACATCTGCCACTACTTTCTCTCTGATATCTCACACTCACTCTATCACCCACTCTACAGTCATAAAGCATGGAAACAGACCCTTTGGTCCAACCAGTCACATCCAACATAATCCTGAGCTAAACTAGTCCCACCTGCCTGCTCCTGGCCTATATCCCTCCAAACCTTTCCTATTTGTGTATCTATCAAAATGTCTTTTTGGTATGGACCACGCCAGACCCCCTCAAAGTATTTTAAGAAGGTAGCTAAGCCAATGTGAAGTAAATATTCCAGGTGTGATACAGTTGGTCAAACCACTTGGCCTTAAGCAAAACAGAATTTATTTAAACCCTCCAGTTGAAACACGAGCAAAAGAAAACAGAATTTAGAATATCGGACCCGATACAGTAACAATTGCTACTTATTGTCTCAAGTCTGTGGTCAGCAAGGTTTTAGAAAGAATTCAGAGGGATAAGATTTATGATTATTTTGAAAAGCATAGCATGATTAAAGGCAGTCAGCATGGCTTTGTGAGGGGCAGGTCATGCCTCACAAATCTTATTGAGTTCTTTGAGGAGGTGACGAGACAGGTTGATGAAGCTCAAGCAGTGGATGTGGAATTCAGCAAGGCATTTGATAAGGTTCCCCATGGTAGGCTCATTCATAAAGTTAGGACACAGGGAGATTTGGCTGTCTGGATTCAGAATTGGTTGGCTGACAGAAGGCAGAGAGTGGTTGAAGATGGAAAGTATTCTGCCTGGAGGTCAGTGATGAGTGGTGTCCCATAGGGCTCTGTTCTTGGGCCTCTGCTCTTTGTAGTTTTTGAGAAGGTTGAGGGGCGGGTTAGTAAATTTGCTAATGACACAAAGGTTGCTATTGATAGTATCGAGGGCTATTTCAGGCTGCTGTGTGACATAGACAGGACGCAGAGGTGGGCTGAGAAATGGCAGATGGAGGTCAACCAGGATAAATGTGAAGTGATGCATTTTGGAAGGTCGAACTTGAAGGCTGAACATAGGATTAAAGACAGGGATCTTTGCAGTGTGGAGGAACAGAAGGATCTTGGTGTTCAAGTGCATAGATCCCTCAAAGTTGCTACCCAAGTGGATAGGGTTGTTAAAAAAGCAGCTGGTGTTTTGGCTTTCATTAACAAGGAGATTGAGTTTAAGAGCTGTGAGGTTTTGCTGCAGCTCTACAAGACCCTGGTGAGACCACACTTGGAATAATGTGTTTCGTTCCGGTCACCCTATTATAGGAAAGTTATGGAGGCTTTGGAGAGGGTGCAAAGAAGATTTACCAGGATGCTGCCTGAACTGGAGGGCTTGCCTTATGAAAAGAGGTTGACTAAGTTCAGACTTTTCTCTCTGGAGAGAAGGAGGAAGACAGGTGACCTGATTGAGGTATGCAAGGTAATGAGAGACATGGATAGAGTAAATAGCCAGAGACTTTTCCTCACAGCAAGATTGACTGGCACAAGAGGTCATAGTTTTAAGATATTAGGAGAAAAGTATAGAGGAGACATCAGAGGTAGATTCTTTATGCAGAGAGTTGTGAATGCATGGAATGTGTTGTTAGCGGTGGTGGTGGAAGCAGAGTCATTAGTAAATTTGCCAATGACACAAATTTGCCAATGACACTTAATCAACTGCTGGACATGCACATGGACAGCAGTGAATTGAGAGGTGCATAGGTTAGGTTATTTTATTTTAGATTAGGAATAGTCCTCAGCACAACATCATGGGCCGAAGGGCCTGTTCTGTGCTGTACTTTTCTATGTTCTATGTTAACTGTTCCATACAGCAACTTCCCACAAACACACTCCTTGGTAAAATGGTAAACTCAAACAGATTTTTACAGATTTCAGATGAAGGTCAGAGGAGTTCTGTACTGAAGCTTGCAACACTCCTGGATGCACACATCTTGTGAATGCTACCGCTAAAATAAACTAGTAAAAACCTGAATAGAGAGAACTGACTACTCCCTTTCTGTTGTTGAACTCGCCTCTTCCTCGACTCTTTGGTACCTCTGCCTTTACGACCTCTCTTGAAAGAAACCAAGACAAAATGACCTTTTTAAAGTAACAGCATCATCACACTTTTAAACATTGTAATTCTACCAGCATCTACCATTTTCTCAGGAAGTTAATTCCACAGGTGAACCACCCTGTGTATAAAAAAATTGCTTTTTATCTTTTTTAAATCTCTCTCCTCTCACCTTAAAAATCTGCCTCCTAGTCTTGAAATCCCCCATTCTAGGGAAATGACAACTACCACTATCCATATCTCTCAGACTTCAATTAGATCATCCCTCACCTTTCTCTGCTCCAGTGAGAAAAGTCCCAATCTATCCAGCCTTTCTTTATAACTCAAACCTTCTATACCCAGCAACATCTTGGTAAATCTCTTCTGAACCCTTTCCAGTTTAAAAATGTCTTTCCTATAACTGGGTGACCAGAACTGAACACAGTATTCCAGAAGAGGCCTCACTAATGTCCTATACAATCTCAACATGACTTCCCAACTCCTAAACACAAAGGACTGAGCAATGAAAGAGGTTCATGCTGTACCGGTCTTTCTATTGGCTGAAAGATCTTCCTGTATTCGCTATTACTGACCCCAACCCCAATACCACTAACACAACACATCCTTTGCACTGCTGACTCACTTGGTGGGACACCTCCCCTACTGTAATGGTGGTGTATCTCCTTTAATACCTACCTCTCTCTCAGTCCAAGATGAAAACAGCACACAGTAAGGCAGAAAGAGTGAAGAAGAGTGGTAGGTTAGTTCCTTTTTTGGAAGCATTCTGATTCTGACCGCTCTGAGTGTACAAACTCCTATATTGGTATCGGAGATGCAGACTAGTCCAATTCATAAGCTAGCTAAATGTCCCTTATGGCACAGTGTCCTTGCTGCAGCATGACAGTGATAGTCATCGCTGCAGACCATGCGTAAGTGTAGAAATGTACTCTGAGTGGACAGGAGTGTGCCATAATGATGCATAATCGCCGGCAGACATTGGATTCCATTGTTAGTGAACACAGGGTGTCGGTGGCCAGTGAGCCATGAGGTGCAGTATCCCGTGAGCATGCCCTGAGATGTTGGTGCCTGGTGTCCAACATGGAGATCATTTGAAGCACACAGCAAGCTGAAGTCTCCAGCTATCCACTCTGGTTTCCATGTCAAGAATTCTCAGCATCCAGCTTTTCCAGTCGATTTGGTAAGGTAGAAAACTGAATATTAATGAGGAGAGTTGTGGTGCTGATAAGGCGTGCAACAAGCTATAAATCCCCTTAATTGGTACCTCACTGCTGCTTAGTGAGAACCTTGCTTCGGCAGATGCATAAAAGATTCAATGAGTTGTGTCCGATGTTAAGATGGGCCTCACTGGACTTCTTGTGTGACTCTGCCACAAATGTCACCACAGCACACTTCATTGATACTCCTATAAACTTCTGCCCAATTTTTGTAAATGTAACATTTATAACCATCAGCAGTTTTGTAGGCACCATTACCAGCATTCTGAGGCTAATCGGCAGTATTAGTGGTGACATTGCTAGTTTTGCTGACTCTCACTTCTAGTAAATGAGTGCAGAACTAGCCTACAATTTCCAAATGATCATTGGCATCTCCTGCTGCCATTATTTCCAGTTTTCTCCCCTTCCAGGATCTCTCCTTCCTCTTTTACAACAATGAATGCAGCAAAAACCTGACCTCTGAGAAAGGAAGCAATATATTCCAAACATTTCTCTGCAGGAGAGGAGCAGACAAGTAAATATTGATTCACATGGACCACATCTACCTCCCCTCTAAAACAGCCTGATGTTTGAAAACATCAGGACCCACAGGAATGAAAACAGTGTGAGTGTACAGAAAGTAATTTTATGTCGTAAAGTGCAACAGAAACAATGTTACACTAAGCCAATCATCCATAAATTAGTACTAATTACACAGTGATAGAAGTGAAGCCCACCCAGACGAGCAGGAATGTGGCGATAGCATAAATTTTCTGATTGATTTAAAACTAATTGAGTCAGCTAAGAGCTACTGCTAACAAAGAAAACACAAATAGAAAATCCAGTCACCCAAGATTTCACACAGAACTCTCCAAAAAAGCATTCCAGACTGCTTTTCAAAATCTGCTGTTTAACATTTTATTTGATCTCTTTAAAAATAATTATTACTCTAACTGAGATTAGAACACCAGGAGGATTGCTGGCTGTGTGAAACAGAGACTTGTTATCAGATCAATGCAAAATGAAAATAATGTTAGTTAATACTTCCTTAAAAGGTACGGCACTATTTCCACAACCAGAAATATAATGAGTGAATCCTTTTTTCACTTTAAACTAAAAATTACACTGGGGAAATATGTCACCTTTTTCCTTAAATAGGGCGGGGAGATTGTGACTTCTTGATAAATCATCACAGTAGTAATCTAAACACCCAGATTATCGCTCAGGTTTAAATCTGAATTGGTGGAATTTGAATTACATTAATAAATCTAGAAAATATGAGCAGTAGTGCCATGAAATTACTACAGATTGTTGAAAAGATCCATCTGGTTCACCAAGGGAAGAATATTTGCCTTTTCAACTGGTCTGGCGTACAGGTGACTCCAGTTCCATAGTGATGTGGTTGACTCTTAACTATCCTCTGAAATAGCTCAGCAAGCCACTCAGTTCAAGGACAATGAGGGCAAGTCATCAATTCAAGGGCAGATGCTTGCATTGCAGCAATGAGCACACACCATGACAGAATCAAGAGAATTGAACAATGTATATGGCCTTTTTACATGTACTTTGTATTAAAAGATTAGCATTGTGATTTTGACTATTTTCTTTATCCAAATTGTACACAAAGTGATGCATTCAATTAAAATTCAGAATCATCATTGGAACATTTTAATGCTGCATTGAAATAAGAGTCAACCTTGGCACTATTTTATCATTTTGCAAGAAAATAAGCTCCAACATCCACCCTCTATTTTTGAATCTCTTATCCACACAAATTTGTGGATGACAATTAACAGCAACCATATAAATTTTTTGTACATAATGTCACATAACTTGAAAATATTAACTCTGCCAAAAGTATTGAAAAAATTTGAAATTAGACTTCAGGTGCCAGATTTTCCCAATAGAGGCAGGATTTATGAGGTGTGTTTGATTCTGGGTGGAAAAACTGCACACCCACAAACACTGCATGAAGCACAATTTTCAAGGCATCAGAATTTTAATGAACCTCGCGATGGATTTGCTACCCAGTTAATGGCTGGACACGGCAGAAATGGAGGCAGGACCCCAGGGAAGCGGACCAGATTCTACTCTCAATGAGCCAGCATTGATGAAGCTGTCTGGAGAGGTGATGGCCTAGTGTTATTAACACTGGAGTGAATCCAGAGACCCAGATAATATTCTGGGTACCAGACTCGAATCCTGTCATGGCAGATTGTGGAATCAAATCCAATTTTTTAAAAACAAATCTGGAATTGAGTACCTAATGATGACCGTGCATCTGTTGTCGATTCTTTGGAAAACCCATCTGTTTCACTAATGTCATTGAGGGAAGGAAACTACCATCCAAATCTGGTCTGGCCTACACGGGACTCTGAACCTACAGCAGTGTAGTTGACCCTTAACTACCCTCTGGATAATTGGGAATGGGCAATAAATGCTGCCTAGCCAGCAAAGCCCTTAGCCCATGAATGGATAAAAAGAACTGGGTCTTAATGAATGAAAGGTTGATTCATAACATTTTCTTTCAGCTCAGTTATATATGCTCATTTTTGTTTCACATTTCACTGTTCTGCATTGAATACACCTGCTTCAGTGTTACCATCCTTATTTTATCCAAACTGCAGCCAGTCAGCTTCACCTCATAGATGATCAATCCCATGAACATCTTGAGTGGTCAGAAAGCCAGCTCTGAGCAACCTCACTCATGACTTTAATTTGCCTATTTAATGAGCGGACAATTTCATGTTCCTGGTCGTGCGACACTTTTCCCCCAATCCCATTCTTGGAAAGGGATCAGAGCATGGAAGAGTGGCAAATTACCTCCATGCATGTCATTGGCACCATTTGTTTCATTATTCTACTTCTCGTCAGCAAAATTCAGGATGAGAAAATTTTGCCCTAAATATAACTTGAAAAAGACCATTAGATATAAGAGGAGGAGTAGGCCATTCAGCCCATCAAGTTTGTTCCACCAACCAATGAGATGATGGCTGATCTGATAATCCTGAACTCATCTTTCCAGCCTTTTCCTTCTGACCCCCGATTCCCTTACCGATTAAAAATCTGTCTGCAACAGCCTTCAATATACTTAATAACCCAATCTCTACAGCTCTCCATTGTAAAGAATTCCACAGATTCACTACCTCTGAGGGAAGAAATTCCTCCTCATCTTTGTCTTAAATGTGCAAGTCCTTACTCTGAGGTGATGCCCTCTGACCCTAGATTTTCCCACAAGGTGAAACAACTTTTCCACATATGTTCTATCAAGTCTCCTCAGAATCTCATGTGATTCAATGAGGTTACCTCTCATTCTTCAAAATTCAATGAGTACAGGCCCAAGCTACTCATAAGATACTTCTTCCATACCTGGTATCTGCCGAGCGACCTTTCTCTGGGCTGCTTCCAATGCCAGAATAGCTTTCTTACGATGAGAGGTCCAAACTTGTTCACAGTATTCCTTCCATGGCCTGACTAGGGCCTTAATTTTAGCAAAACCTCCCTACTTTTATACCCCATTCCCTTTCACAATCATGTAATAAACTACTTGCAAAACAAGTAAGCCCAAATTAGACAGAAACCATATAAATATGTATTTAAAACAAATGCAATCTAATTTAACAGACATAATACTAACAGAGGAAACACAACAAAAACAAATTGATCTCACAGGTTTATCCTTTGGCTATGGTGGCACTACAATGGTACAAGAGTATGAATATTTCACAGTAAAGTGAGAAATGGATGTGTTGTGTTCTTGACTGCTCAAAATATATTGCTGCTCCTGCCTAAAAGATTTATGCCATGCAATGTTAGAAATAATAGCATCTTAGAGACAGTGGTTATAAAAATAAAATTGAAATTCAGTTTGAGTGATTTAGTCAAATCTGAAAATAGGATGTTAAAACAGAAAACTGTGCAGATATAGGAGAGAACTGATGAAGAAAAATTAGGAAATGAGATTAAAATAGGTGCCAGTAGACAACCACATTTATCCTGATTTTATATTCATTTAAGGAACAAAAACCTACAAAGGAAAATGAGTCCAACTGTCACCACCTGGGAAGTTAATCTGTATCAGTTTAATGTACCCGAGTTGTTAAGATTTATTATTTATTCATGAAGTTACGATTATTGGTTCTTTGTGGTGGAACACCTTCAAATATAATCAAAAGTCATTAGCGCTAACTAATATCATTCTGGAGTTCTAACAAAACCTGATGATAAAATTTAAATAATTTAAATATTTTGGAAGTTATGAAATGCATCTGCAATTTTTGCTTTCACTCATTGTTCATTGCTTTCTTACATTGACAACTGGGTTCTCTTCAGTAAAAGCAAAACACTGTGGACATTGGAAATATTAAAAGAAAGTACTGAGAAAGTCAGCAGATCTGGCAGAATCTGTGGAGAGAGAAAAGTTTGGAGTCGAAAATGAGCCTTGTTTAATCTGAAGAGGAGTCCTACTGGGTTCTTTTATTGATGAGTCCAAGATTATTTATCTTTGAATTTGTATTTTTTCAAGTTGGAGGAAATAATAATCCTTGAGAAGCATTCTGACCAATGCAATCTACCATTTCTTAATAAATCACACATTGAGGGTGCTGGACATGCATTTTGTGTCCATGCTCATGGTTTATTTCCACATTGACATAAGTCCTATGCTACTGCAAGGAAAATTGTGTTCCTACTCATGATGCAGGTTTCTTGATTGTGACTGTTAATGTTTTCATTCATAATGATGCCACCCATAGTTAGAACCCTTTATTGCAAGGATGTGAATGCAGCTATACCAGAGAAGCCTAAAAGGATGGCTGGTAAGGAAGCATAAGAACTTAAAACACCACAGACAGGTTAACTGCAGAAAATGAATTGATTAGATTGCTTGTTGGGATGCATTAAAATATACCTTACAAGTTTGTGAGAAGTCTCACCTTCCTTTGCATCTTTAATTTGTCTATGTTTTTTTCTCTCTTCCCTCTACTGCATTTTTTTTCTTTCCCATTTTTATTTCACGCCATCCTCATTTTAATTTTTTCTCTCCCTCACATATTTTTGTTTTATTTACCTTTCTCTTTATCTCCTTTCCCCCTTTTATATTGCATTTCTTTCTCACTGTTTAGCTGCTTCCTACAGTATTGGAGTTGGCATGTGGCCAAACTGCAAAGAGTAGCACTGGGAAAATAAAGGTTCCTGACAGGTCTCTCAATCAACATGGAGAGTGGGATTTTAAAAGGTGGCAGGGGAGTCGGCTGATGACATTAAAAATGACAAGCTGGCTCCTGCTAAATGTTACTCTGGACTTTCTTGCTGTGTCCCGAATGATGATTGCATTCATGTATAAAGGGGAAGTCAAGAATACAAAAGTCACCAGAGCCATCAAAGCTCATCTCTTGCGTACATTAACTCTCCCATTATGGCATCTCACTGCATTTTAAATAACCTCAGTACACTTCCACTATTACCTTGCTTAGTAGATTATTCCAAAGATTTATTACTATTCTGAGCAAATATTTTCCCCTGATAGTATTTCTAAATTTACATTTTAGTAATTTGTGGGTCCAATATTTCTTCCTGATCCAACAAACAGGAAAAACAGATCCAATGGATATTTGTACAATTAACTTGCTGGAGGATATCACTCTGATAAAAAAAATGCTATTGCATTTCAAAGTAATTCATTGGATGTTTGTTAGTGAGATGCTAGACAAATTTTAATTTGCTATATTTTACTGCTTGCTTCCACTTTCACTTGCATTGTGCTAAATATTAGAGGCTTCCACTCTACCATTTTTTAAAAATAAATGGCTCCTGATCCATTTAATTTGGTGCAATTAGAATCAGTTTTTTATTTAGCCGTAAATTGATTAGAGAAAAATGCTAATTTTGAAAATCTGGAATGGAAATTTTAGTGTTGAAATCTACTCACTAATGATTATGCTAATAGCTGCATTGTTAAAATTAATCAGATTAATCTATTTCATTTATAATAACAATTTAACAGATTTCTAATGGAAAATATTTCATAGAATGAAATCCTTTAAGATAGTTGTAATAATGTAGATTGATTATATTGCTATTAATAATATGTAATTAATTTCATAATCAATGACTTTCAGCAGTCACCATGTACCACACAAACACAGGAATAGAAGTAGATTATTCAGTACATCAAGCCTATTTGAAGATTTGATTAGATCATCCACCTCAATGCCACTTTCCTGCACTTTCTCTTTATCCTTTGCTCACATTAATCACCAGAAATCTATTAATTTCAATTTTGAACATGTTCAATGATTGTATTTCCACAGGTCTCTAGATTAAACAATTTCAAAGATTCACTACCCTCTGTGTGAAATGATTCCCCCTCATCCCAGTTTTAAATGGGATTATTCTGAGATTATATCACCGATTCTCGATATTCCAGGAATCATCCCAATTCCATCAACACTGTTAAACTTTGTGAAAAGGTCCGAAGTTTCAGTAAGAGCACATTTGATTCCTTGAAACTCTCAGAAATATGGGCTCAGATTCCTAAATCTCTCCTCATTAAAAAACAGCCCGCAATCACGGGGATTAGTCTGGTGAATATCTGTTGTACACCTTCCATATCAACTATACCATTCTTTTGATAAGGAAATCAGAAGCATATGCATAATTTCAGGTGCAGTTTCACCAAACCTCAATACATTTGTAGCAAAATTTCTTCATTTCTCAATTTAACTTCACTTGCATTGAATACCAACCATTCTTTTTGATGGTTGCTCCAGGAACACACATGTGCAAATATAAAATATTATGATGTGGAATTACATTTGATATCATCCACAAATGCAACACTGTGCATGCACAGGGAAGCATTTGAAATTTTGTAATGAGAAAAGTGGTGGGTTTTAATGTACTCTCTCACTCCACCTTCCTAGGTCCCAATCTCCTCATCCGGTTCTAATCTCCTCCCATCCTGATCCTGTCCTCCCTCATCCAAGTTACGATCTTCCCCTCCCAACCCAGGTCCTGATCTCTCCTTTCCTCCCCTCTTCCTGGGTCCTGATCTCTTCTCCTCCCCACTCTTCCTGGGGCCTGATCTCTCATAAGGGGCAATTTTAGCCCCTCCACCTTTTCTGTCATTTAAGATAATCATGGCTGATCTAATCTCGCCCCTACTTTTCTACCTGCTTCCATAATCCTTCAATTCATTACTAATCAAAAGGATTTATCTCCTCCTTAAATTCACTTAATTTCCCAACATCTACCATCAGATTGGGTAACGAATTGAGAGAAGTAGCTTCTCCTCATTTCTGATTTAAACCCCTTTTCCGAAAACAATTACCTCTCATTCATGATTGTCCTACAGATGGAAACATCCTCTTTTTGTCAACTTTGTTAAATCCCTTTAGTATCTTATATACTTCAGTCTCTCATTCTTCTAAACTGCTCAAGCTGTCTTCATAAGACAAATCCCTCCTCATCTCCAAAATCAACCACATGAACTTTCACTGAACTAACTCCAATGCATTTATATCCCTCCTCAAACAAGGGTACCAAAACTGTACATAAAACTCATGCCTCGTACAGTTGCAGCAACACTTCCCTCCTTTTATACTCTATTTTTTCAGCAATAAATACTAAAATTCCAGTTGCCTGCCTTATTAACTACTGTGCCTGCAGTAGACTTCTATCATTCATGCACAGTGACATGATCTTTCAGCACTAAAGCACTCTCAGGTTTCTCTCTATTTAAATAATAAGTTGCTTTTCTATTCTTCAACCAAAAATGACAACTTCGTACTTATTCATGTACAACTCTATCTGCCAAATCTGGCCCATGTCCTATTCATATCGATTTGTAAGTTTCTTATTTCTTTACGACAACTTGTTTTCCCAGCTGTTTTACTGCAATCTGTAAACCTGGCTCTGGTACCTTCTAATTCTGCATCCAAGTTATTAATACAGATTGTAACTAATTGGGGGCTGAGAATAAACCGTGGTACCCCACTAGTTACATCTTACAAACCAGAAAAAGACTCATTTATCCTGACTTTCTGCTTGATTAGCCAATTCTCTGGGTGAAAGTGAAGACTGCAGATGCTGAAGATTAGAGTCAAGATTAGAGTGGTGCTGGAAATGCACAGCAGGTCAGGCAGCATCCGAGGAGCAGGAAAATCCTGATAAAGGGCGCCTGCCTGAACTGCCAGTTTTCCTGCTCCTCGGATGCTGCCTGACCTGCTGTACATTTCCAGCACTCTAATCTTGACCCTAGCTAATTCTCTGTCCAAGTTAAAAAACTGCCTTCAACCTCATTTGATCTTAACTTGTGTATAACTGTTGGGCTGCACCTTGACAAATGGTTCATGGAAGGCCACATATACTTCATCTACAGCATCCCTATTATTCATTTTGCTTAGTACATCTTTAAAGAAGTCCAGTAAATTAATCAAAAACTGATTTAGCCTTCATAAAACCATACTGACTCTGATGGATTTTGTTTTGACTTTCCTTAATAATGGATTCTCACATTTCCCAATGTTAGACCAATTGGTCTAGTTTCCTATTTTCTGCTTTCCTCCATTTGTAAATAAGGGTGTTATATAGTATTTTTCCTATCCATAGGAATGTTTCCTGCATTCAGGGAAGTTTGGAATATTATAACCAGTGGATCCACTTCCATTAAGACCTTAGGATGTGGTGACCTGGTAACCTGTCTGCATTCAATCCCATCAGGCCCTGGTGACTTGTCTGCATTCAATCCTAAAGGTTTGCTCAGTACTTTTCTCATAGTTGTAAGTATGTCTGTCGAGCTGAGAAGTTGATTTGCAGTCATTTCGTCCCCTGTCTAGGTGACATCTTCAGTGCTTTGGAGCCTCCTGTGAAGTGCTGCTATACTGTATCTAATGGAATTTATTTGGTTCCGTTCTTGCTGCCTCCAGTTGACGGTTACGGTTATTCCTTTTCCCCACAATTACGACAATCGGCACCTGAGCTACCAATCTACTCAAACCTTGACCAGTATTTTTTTCCGAGTAATGATAATTGTTTGAAGTTCCTTCTTTTCTTTAATCTCTGCATTTCCTGTTACTATTGAGATGGTTCTAGTATCCTCTACTGCGAAAACTGAGGCACAATTTTGTTATAGCGTTTCTGCAATTTCTGTGTTCCCCATTATAAACACTTGCGTCTGATACTCCAGTGGACCATAAGTCACTTTATATACTGATAGAAGCCTTTTGCATTCCTTTTTATATTTTGTGTGAATTTTCTTTTCATTGTGTACCTATGCTCTTTTTTTTTTAATGACACGGTTTACTATTGATTGAATTTCTTGAGGTGGTGATGAGATGAATAGATGAGTTTAATGCAGTCGATCTGCATGGACTTCAATAATGCTCTTGATCATGTGATCCAGTGCAATTTGACAAAAATAATAGCTTAGTGGCAGGAAGCAGATGATAATGGTCAGAGTGTGTGACTAGAACATAGAACATAGAAAAATACAGCACAGTACAGGCCCTTTGGCCCTCGATGTTGCGCCGATCCAAGCCCACCTAACCTACACTAACCCACTATCCTCCATATGCCTATCCAATGCCCGTTTAAATGCCCATAAAGAGGGAAAGTCCACCACTGCTACTGGCAGGGCATTCCATGAACTCACGACTCGCTGAGTAAAGAATCTACCCCCCCTTAATTTAAAGCTATGCCCCCTCGTAATAGCTGACTCCATACGTGGAAAAAAGTTCTCATGGTCAACTCGATCTAAACCCCTAATCATCTTGTACACCTCTATCAAGTCACCCCTAAACCTTCTTTTCTCCAATGAAAACAACCCCAAGTGCCTCAGCCTTTCCTTATACGATCTTCCTACCATACCAGGCAACATCCTGGTAAACCTCCTCTGCACCTGTTCCAGTGCCTCCACGTCCTTCCTATAGTATGGCGACCAAAACTGCACACAATACTCCAGATGCGGCCGCACCAGAGTCTTATACAACTGCAACATGATCTCAGGAATCCGGAATTCAATTCCTCTACCAATAAAAGCCAGTACACCATATGCCTTCTTCACCGCACTATTTACCGGGGTGACAACTTTCAGAGATCTGTGTACATGGACACCAAGATCCCTCTGCTCATCCACACTACCAAGTATCCAACCATTAGCCCAGTACCACATCTTTTTGTTACTCCTACCAAAGTGAATCACCTCACACTTACCTACATTGAACTCCATTTGCCACCTTTCTGCCCAGTTCTGCAGCTTATCTATATCCCGCTGTAACCTGACACATCCTTCCTCACTGTCAACAACTCTACCGACTTTCGTATCATCCGCAAACTTGCTCACCCAACCTTCTAGCCCCTCCTCCAGGTCATTTATAAAAATGACAAACAGCAATGGTCCCAAAACAGATCCTTGCGGAACACCGCTAGTAACTGCACTCCAAGATGAACCTTTACCATCAACTATTACCCTCTGTCTTCTTCCAGCCAGCCAATTCCTAATCCAAACCTCAAACTCACCCTCAATGCCATACCTCCGTATTTTTTGCAGTAGCCTACCATGGCGAACCTTATCAAATGCCTTACTAAAATCCATATATACCACATCTACCGCTTTACCCTCGTCTACCTCCTTAGTCACCTTCTCAAAGAATTCAATAAGGTTTGTGAGGCAAGACCTGCCCTTCACAAAACCATGCTGATTATCCTTGATCACATTATTCCTATCCAGATGTTCATAAATCCTATCCCTTACAATTCTCTCTAAGACTTTGCCCACAACAGAAGTGAGACTCACCGGCCTATAGTTACTAGGGTTATCCCTACTCCCCTTCTTGAACAAGGGAACCATATTTGCTATCGTCCAGTCTTCTGGCATTATTCCTGTAGACGAGGACATAAAAATCAAGGCCAATGGCTCTGCAAGTTTGTGGCATACCACAGGATTCCGTGCTGAGTCGCTTGCTGTTACATACATTCATGATCAAGAGATGAACCAATGAGGTATGGTCAGTCAGTTTGCAGATGTCAGAAAAATTCGTGGTGTGGTAAATAGAAAGGGGAAAGCCTCAGACTTTCGGACGATAGATAGGCTGGTGAGAGTGTGAACAGTGTCATATGAAATTTAATCCTGAAAAGTTCCAAGTAGTGCATTTTGGGGGAATTAACAATACAAAAGAGTACACGTTGAATAGAAGGATCAAGAAGCAGTACAAAGGATCAGAGAGACTATGGTGTGTGCATCCACAGATTCTTGAAGGAACAGAATAGGTAGATAAGCAGGCTAAGAAGGTAGACAGCATACTTACCTTTGTTAGTCAAGACATTGAGCAGAAGAGAAAGGATGTTATAATGGAGCTATATAAAATGTTTGTTATGCCACAGTTGAAGATTTGAGATAGGGCAGAAGAGATTCAGCAGGATGTTGGAGTGATTAATCTGTGAAGACAGAACAGATAAGCTAAGGTTGTTTTCCTCAGCACAAAAGGCTGATGGAGGACCTGCTTGAGGTGACAACATTCTGAGAGAATAGATAGGGGAAAAAAATGTATTCTAGTTAACCTAAGTAGAGGAGTCAATAATCCAGGGACATGGTTTTAGGATAAGGAGCAAAAGGTTTAACATGAATTTTAAGAAACATTTTTTCAGCTGGAGGATTTTGAGCATCTAGAACTCATTGCCTGGAAGGGTGGCAGATGTGGGAAGCCTCAAGACATTTAAGAACTATTTAAACAAGCACTTGAAACACTATAGCATACAAGGCTAAAGGCCAAGCACAGGAAAATGTGATTGGAATAGATGGATGTTTAATGACAAACAAGAACACTATAAGCCAAAAGCTATCTTTCTATGCTGTGAAAACTCTATGACTCTCTGTTCAGTACTGGTCTTCTTCATCAAATAAGGATACAAGTGGATTTGAACGCATTCAGAGAAGGTTCACTAGACTAATACCTAGAATGGGCAAGTTGTCCTGAGGGAAGATGGGCAGACAAGGTGTGTATTTGTTGGAATTTAGAAGATTAAGAGGTAACTTGTTTTAAACATACAAGATCCTCAGGGAACTTGACATAGTGGATGTGGAAAGGATGCTTCCTCTTGTAGGAGAATCTAAAGAAGTCTCACAGTAAAGGTTTATCCATTTATGACAGGTATATGCTTTTTTTTCCTCACAGAGGGTCTTGAGTCTTTGAAACTCTCCCCCTCAAAAAACTGATGGAATCAGAATCTTTGAATACTTTAAAGGCAGAAGTGGATGAATTCTTGATTAGTAAGGGGTGAAAGACTATCAAAGGTAAGCAAGCACGTGTGGTGAACAGAGTAGGCACAATCTTATTTAATGATATAGCAGGCTCAAGGGATTGAGAAGCCACTTCTGTTCCTAATTTGCATGTCCATATGCAATTTAACTAATTGCAGCACCAAAGCTGATTTTTTGCAATGACAGAGAGGGTATTGAAGTTAAGGGGATTGGATTGGTTCATGCAGTCGAATTGATCGGTCTGGGTAGGGTACGCAAAGTCTGTTAGAGGTGGGGGAAATTGAGGGTGAGAGCTCACATGGTGCCTTATGCTTTATTGCTTTTGTTTTAAAGCATAGGGTGGCATGGTGGCTCAGTGGTTAGCACTGCTGCCTCACAGTACCAGGGTCCCAGGTTTGATTCCAGCCTCGGACGCCTGTCTGTGCGAAGTTTGCACATTCTCCCCGTGTCTGCATGGGTTTCCTCTGGGTGCTCCGGTTTCCTCCCACAGTCACAAAGATGTGCAGGCTAGGTGAATTGGCCATGGTAAATTGCCCATAGTGCTAGGTGCATTATTCAGAGAGAAACGGGTCTGGGTGGATTACTCTTCAAAGGGTCATTGTGGACTGGTTGGGTAGAAGGGCCTGTTTCTGCACCGTAGGGAATCTAACCTAATCTAATCATCAACACAATGCCAGATGGGTTGTCCTCCAGGTGCCCCCCACCCCTCCAAAAAAATCTACTTCCACAGAATGGGGCCACCTCAGAACAAAAATTTAAACTTATCAGCCACTTTCTCCTGGCCCAGGTTTGCTGAGCTGATAAATGTCCCAACTGTGCTCTCCCAATCTGGGAGCAAAACCTCAATCCATAGACTCACAGAAATAGAGTGGAACTTTAATTTTGTTAGCCTGAAGTTAGACCTAAATCAGAACAGCAAAAATGTTTCTCTTAAGATGTAGTCATCTTGCCCAAAAGGAACCTCTAAATCAGTCATACATTGCATAAGGCACAAGTTATGAGCTCAAGGCTTGCTGAGTTAATTGAACTCAGATAGTGTAGGATTTGGCACTGCTCCACTAATCTCCAGAGAAGAAGCATCAGCATTTCGGATCACTACCCAAATGATCTTTTATGTGGATGTCAACTGAGGAAAGGATTGGACTTTGTCATGTCTGCCAAAGCCAAATAATCTGCAAATGTTCACTCTTCAGTGTTATAGATAGAAAGTGGATTTTTGGATTAACCATTCTAATTTGCGGTGATCAAGACAAGATAACATCTACAAAAATAGTAGGAAACAAAATACAGTGAAGAGAAGTAAGAGGGAAACTGAGTTACTGTTTATAGAAGAATGTATATCCAAGAAGAATTTCCATTCCTTCTGTTAGTTGAACTTGTCAAATATAATTATGTCAAGAGTGTAGCAACTCCATTTAGCAGCGTCCAATATGTCAAACACACTTCTAGCCTATCAGATTTTGCCTTTTCCATGAAGGCAATTTACAGGCTGGGTCATATTGAACTTTAGTAAGATGATTTTATTGGACAAACAGAACCCAGAGCTGTTTGGTTTTGCCAATGAGATCACTGTGATTATTGCAAAATCATCCAATACCATAACAACATAACTAGCTTAGGTTATTTGGACATCTTGCCATCCTCTTGTAAACATTAGTCACTGTTAGTAAAGGTTACAAATTGGCCAGGACAGAACTTTTCACCTGACAACATATAGCATGCTAGCAAGTGGACAATGAGGTTGAATATAAAATTATGAGGAAGTTTTTTTTATTGCACTTGCAGATTTATAAACAAATTTTATAAAAAGTTTAAATACTTCTTTTTAGGTCTTACAAACTTGTAGATATCCATAGTTTAATCTTCAGCTATACAAAAATGTGCTTACCCTTGTATCGTACACTGGAATAGTAATAACGTGAAGGGCGGACAGAAGTAAAGTTTTTGAAGTATGTTCAGAACAAATTTATAAATTAGGGCAGGTGAAAGGTCACGGGACTGTGAGATATTGCTGGTGTGTCTGCAGCTTGTATAATTGAGTGAATCCCTTCCCACACTTGAAGCAGGTGAATAGCCTCTCCACATTGTGAAGTTGCCAGTATTCAGTGAGGTTATATGTTATCCAGTTTTCTTTTGAGATTACTGCTATTTAATTAGTTTTCACCACCTTTTTGGGCAGTACATTCCAAATCACAAATTGTGTTGAAAGGAAACACACAAAAACAAATCATGTTATACGGAATTCTTTTCCCAATTCACCCTACATCTCTGGTCTCTGGTTACTAACCAGTCTGACACTAGAAACAGCATCCCCATTGTTTTCCAGGATTTTTGGCCCTTTTACCAAATATCCTCCTCGTCTTATTTGCTCTAAGAAGAGGCACACTATCTTTTCCCAAATTTACCACATAAATTATGCTTCTAATTTCGAGATCACTCATTATCTCCAAAGTCTTGGCATCCTCCTCATCTTCATCCAATGCAACATTCCAGCCAAATGTTAATTAGTCTTTTATAAGATGTTTAACATTACTTCCTTGTTGTTGATCTGTATTGTTGTATTTGTGAAGCTGTGGATCCCATATGTTTGTCTTCCCATCTTTAAAAACCCTCTCTGCACCTGCACCCTGTTTGAAATTGTACTACTTAGTTCAGATTCCCTATCCTCAACCTTTGTATTAAAATGCATTATTTTGCATCTCTCTTGGTGAAATTTCATCTACTATGTGTTTGTCCATATCGTCAATATACATTGTCCTGAAGTATGCTACAATCCTGTTCAGTGTTTACATTGAAAGCATTTACAAGATTTAACTCATCTGCAAGCTTTGGAATTATGCCCTGTATATCTAAGACTAAGTCATTCACATGATGGTGAGTATATACACAAATTAAGTCTAGAAAAAAATAGTGCTCTTTAACATCAGTGCCTGAAAAACACCACTACATCCAGTCTTTTACCTCTTATAAATATACCATGCACCATTACTCTTTGCTTCTGTCTCTTAGTCATTTTCATATTTACACTACCTCTGTACCTTTAATCCCATGAGCTTTCATTTTGCTTACAAGACTATTTTGTGGTATTTTGTCAAATGTCTTTGGCATTTATACATCCTCTGTGACTCAACATCCATTTTTCTTCTGAATGTTTCTGTGAAGCACATTGGGATTTTTTTTCTCCATTAAAGACCTTAAATAAATTTGAGTTGTGATTATTCTAACAACTCCCTTTCCAGCCACTAACTTGCAGTAATCAAATTCAATGTCGACTTTCTGTTCTCCCCTATGTTACTGAATGTGTTAACTCTTGCTGAGATACTGCTCAAAGAATGTTTGCTGCTTAATCATCTCTCACCGTCATTTATCATGAGTGAAATCAGCTACTCAAAGATGGCATCACAACTAAGCTTGGTTCTGACCTCAACAATATTCACACATTAAAAAATGCTCCCAAAATCTGGGTTGCTGGGTAGCAAACTTTTGCAAGAATTTAACTGCTTTTCAGCTACTCAGCCTTGGAAGTTTCAAATTAACTGTGCTGTTGGCTGAAATCAACCAGCTCAGGGCAGAAAGGGAATTGGAACAGAAGCTTCACAAGATAAAAGTGTGCCATGCTTCTGTTATAAAATGTATCATCAAAATCTACCATGTGCCTTTCAACCATGCAGATCATTATCATTCTGCCTCTATTTTACTCTTATAATCATTAGTTTCCTTCCTCCCAACCAGTCTTGCCCCTTACTATGGCATTTTCTAAACCACTCAGCAACATCTCTCAATGGAAAGCTGTCTCTTTGACTTTTGTTTTATTTCTTTCCCTGGCTCAACAACACAGAGGTTATCTTTGAAAAACAGGCATGCCCAAAATTCAGTGATCCAAATCGACTCTTGTTCTTTGTCTCTGTATTCATTGCTTGCTGGTCTAGTTTTTCTCTCTGAAATTGATGTACACTTTGAAAAAGGAAACAACGTTGAAATTTCTGTTTTGCCTCTACTGAATTCCACTGAATTCACTGCTCAGCACTGACAAAACAATTTTTGAATAAATTTCCTGATAACACAGGATTCTCCAGTTTTTGTTTCAAACCATTGACTAATAAGGACAGCATTTCCAATGAAAAGCAACGTCTGGATAAAGCTAAGCAAGCTTAGCTAAATAAAAGCAACATTTCTGAATAAGTACTTCAATTCATTAACAAACATTAGTGCACAAGTTATTTACTTTGAAACTTTAGCACAGTGAAATCTTCTTTCACATGATCAAATCAACGTTCTCCACAGATTTTCAGATGGTTGCTGCAAGTTGTTACTTCTTATTCCAGTCACATCCTACATGAGACAATCTTCCATTACCATACTGTGCCAATTTATACCAACACTCTTACCAATTACGTTCTTAAAAATATGTTACAATTGTATGTTTGAATCAGTTATCTTCTTAAACAGAGTGTCCATTAAATTGATCAATGTTTTCGGACTGTCTATCACCTGTGTCGATCATCGGTAATAATAGGGGCATCCTTTAAGGCAGACTGCATGCATTGTGGTCTGGCTTGAAATGCCAAGATTTGCCATAGGAACTGCAATAACTCCACAGTAGCTGGTATCCCATCACCAAGTCACCCTTTATTTGCACATGATCCAGCTCCCTCAGAGCCAGCTCAGAACTTCTGACACTCCTGTTTTATTTTTTTTTTTAATTAACCTCCACACTACCACCTAAGTGCGGTAGTGCTTATTTTATCCCCAGCACCCATGGTGTGTGTGTGCAGGTGTGAGACACAGTGAAAGACACAAAGTGCACAAATCTTTATTCAAATTCCACCACCAGGAAGATAGAAAAACACCCGGGTGGCCAGTGACAAACACTGCCCTTCATTCCTCTGCTTATTTTTTTTTTTTTACGAATCTTTATTCAAATTCCACCACCAGGAAGATAGGAAAACACCCGAGTGGCCAGTGACAAACACTGCCCTTCACATCAAGGGACAGTACTGTGTGATCAAAACAGTGAAGGGGAGGGTAGGGACTAAATCAAAATAGAATTGGAGGGAGAAATGATGCACTCCACTCCCTGCGGCACCCACCTCTCCCTGAACAATTCCAGGGTGTTGGTGGACACCGCGTGCTCCTTCTCCAAGGACACCCGGGCTCCAACGTAACCGCGGAAGAGGGGCAGGCAGTCGGCCCTAATGACTCCCTCCACGGCCCGCTGCCTGGACCTGTTGATGGACTCCTGTTTTATTTTTTATTTTTTATTTTATTAAACAAGTTACAAAACAGTTTACAAAAAACATTGACAGCTGTACACAAAAGACAGCAGTTTTACAAGGGAGGGGAGCAGCAAAGCTAGGCCCCGAACCCTACCGTTCAACCATTTTACAGGGAGAGGAGGACAAACCTCAAATCCCAGTTCCACGTGTGACAAGACAGTGACAATGACATTTATACATTAGACAATACCGTTACATACAAAAGTGCAGACAATACAGACCCAGCAAGCCCCCGCCCCTCCCACCTTCCGACCGCTCTAAGGCAGCCCGCCCCTACCCACCTTCCGGTTCTCGGTCCACCCCATGCCCCTTCCAGTTCTCGGTCCGCCCTGACACACCTTTCGACCACCTCTAGGACAGCCCGCCCCGGTACCCGCCCAGGGTGACAGCAGTCAGGACGGCCTACCCACCTGGACTCCTGTTTTATTTTTTTTTTTTTTATTTTTTTTTTTTTCCCTGTTTATATTATTTTATTAAACAAATTACAAACCAGTTTACAAAAAACATTGACAGCTGTACACAAAAGACAGCAATTTTACAAGGGAGAGGAGCAGCAAAGCTAGGCCCCGAACCCTACTGTTCAACCATTTCACAGGGAGAGGAGGACAAACCTCAAATCCCAGTTCCACATGTGACAAGACAGTGACAATGACATTTATACATTAGACAATACCGTTACATACAAAAGTGCAGACAATACAAGCCCAGCAAGCCCCCGCCCCTCCCACCTTCCGACCACTCTAAGGCAGCCCGCCCCTATCCACCTTCCGGTTCTCGGTCCACCCCATGCCCCTTCCAGTTCTCGGTCCGCCCTGACACACCTTTCGACCACCTCTAGGACAGCCCGCCCCGGTACCCGCCCAGGGTGACAGCAGTCAGGACGGCCTACCCACCTGGACTCCTGTTTTATATCTGTCAGCTCGGGCTCCCGGATTGGATTAAATTAATAGACCCAATCAGGGAACACATACCTAGGAGATCTATCTAGCTGATGTCTTACAATCACAACATCCCCCTCCGAGTCTAAGGACATAGGCCAGTTCTATTTTTTGGAGCTCCTCCTGGAGCTTTTAGGACCTGGTCATGATCCTTCAACTCTGCCTGTGATATGGATGGCATGTAACACACAGTAACTCGCCTCTTACACGGAGATCATCTTGGAAGAAATTCATTCTTTTCTTCAGATGGCCAAGGCCTCGAGGTGATAACATCTGCTATGTCAATTTCAGATCCTAAGATATCTTCAATGCTTGACAGAGAGGGAAAATTTCCAGGTTCTGCAACAGTCAGCATGGTTATTGAGGAGCCAAACACATTTTGCTCCTGCACTGTTTGTGAGTTTGCAACTTTCATATGATCCATGTGGTTACTCAGGACCCCACCAAAACTTTATACATCAATGGACCTGACCTCACATCCACCATGCTTCTTACTCATGGTTCCTACACCAAACTTCGTCCCCTTTAGTATACTGTCCCACTTGCTTTGTCTGGCACTGGTGTTCCTGATGCCATTTCATCCTCCCTCCAGGACTGGGTAGATCAGATTTAACCGAGTATGGAGCCTTCTTTCTATTAACAACTCTACTGGAGCTATCCCTGTAGTTGCATAAGTAGTGATCCTATAATTAAATAGGAACTGGGGCAATTTGGTATTTAGAGAAGCTGTAGGCTGTTTCTTTAAGCCTGCCTTCAAAGTTTGGACTAATCTTTCTAACAGACCATTAGATGGTGGATTGTATGGAGCTGTTTTTATATTGTTCTGGACTAGGCCAGACCCCCTCAAAACATTTCGAGAAGGTAGCCCAGACCGTAACTTTTCTAGTTGTTTTAAGTAGGTGTATAGCGGATATTCCAGGAGTGATGTAGCTGGCCTAACCACTCCGTTTTAAACAAAACAGAATTTATTTACAGACTGCTGAGTGTAAACACAAACAAAAGAGAACCAAATTTAAAATAACTGAACCTATCTGAAAACCCAACCGACTCTATTGCAACTTAATGATGCTGTTCCAAACACTTGCAACATTTCCATAAACACCCCGTTGGCAATACGTAAAATAAAACACAGGCTCTGACAGGAGAGACAGAGAATTAGCATGAAACTCTTTCCTTGGGTCCCCACCGAAAACTTGATCATCGGCTTCAAACAAACTGCTTGCTTAAACCAAATCAGAACAAAAACCCTGAACTGGGAGAATTGGCCACTTCCCTTTCATTGTGCAAGTGTTTTAAAAAGAAACTTAAAAGCCTTTTCAAGTCTGCTTTTATTACCCCTTTCCAAAAAAAAACAAGGACAGAATAATCTTGTTAAAGGAGTAGCATCATCGCAATATGTCAAACACCATTAAACTTTTGGAAGTGCTCAAATTCCCTGCTGATAAATGATGGTCCATTATCTATGACTCACACTTCTTAGAGTGTTTGTATTGCAAAGGATGTGCACAGTTTTTCTATTATCATCCCAGTGTTTGATGAATGAATTGTATGCACATCCATTCAGCCTATGAAATAACTTGCATAGTCGACATGTAACTGAGTCCAGGATTCATCCGGCCATTTCCACAAATGTGTGGGAGAGGCTAGTGGTAATTTCTGTCTTTGCTGGCACTCTAGGCACTGCCCCACTAATGCAGCTACGTCAGCATCAAATCTTGGCTACCAGGCATAATTTCTTGGAAACCCTGATTGACCCCTGGAGTTCAGCTAGTATCTGCTGGTGACCTTTGCTCAGGATAATCATTCTTGTTCCCCATAATAATATGCCATCCTCCACTGTGGTCTGAGTCCAAAAGACTTTCAATTCTGATTGTGACGTTCCTTTGGTTAACCATTCACCACCAACCATTTCAGTTTTGCCAGGACTGGCTCTTTCCATATCCACAGTCTGATATGGTCAGCTGGGACTGGAAGTGGGTCCAAGAAATTTAAAACTATTCTGGATTCTTCCAGTGGTGGTACCACCATTGGTGTATCAGTCAGCGGGAGGCAGCTGAATACATTTGCATTTGCTACATGGCCTTCCGGACGGTGTTCCAACTTAGTATTAGAGCCCCACCACTGAATTTGGCTTGTAACTATGGGCAACCTTGTCTTCTTTTAGTAGACCTGACATGGGTTTAAATATGACTGTGAAATTTTCTTCTCAATCTGGACACTTTTACGCTTGTACATTAGCCAAAGTCCTGGATGCATATTGTTACAAAGCCAAAACATAATACTACTTTAAAATAGAAAGTATTTTCAGAATTTTGAAATAAACTTAAATTTCAGGCTCTGCTGCCCGAATGGAAAGGCTGGGAGATGAGCTGTTCCAAAATAGATGCATGTAGCATATGGCTATTAAATGGATACCTGAATTTTGTTTGTTGTTTTGACAACCATTTGAATTTAACCAATCAGTCTAAATTATGCCCAGGACATTAAAATTCAATCGACTTAGAATTTATTATTTTGACACTCAGAAACCAATCAAATTGCATGAATTTAATGTGTCAGGGGGGTTTTAAAATATATGCACATTTTGAAAATAAGAGCGAGCAGCCACCATAGAGCCAGAGAGCTAACTGCCCAAGTAACATTTTGGGCTCAAAGAAATTAGAAAACATTCTCTATCAAAGGCACTGTTTCATGTCAAACATACACAGTAAAAAAGAAAGAAGGCGACTCAGGGAGATCAGTAGCTGGAAGATTGAAGACAGCGGAGAAGACAAGAAACTGTGTGGTATTAAGATTCAGTTAATGAAATGTTTAGTAAATGTGTTATTGGAACAGCATTTTTTTTTAATATAATTGGGATCAGATAGTAAGTAATTAAGGGGGAGCTTGAATTTGTGAATAGGTTTTGTTTAATGTTCACTATTAGAGTTAGAACAATAAATTGTTTTTCTTTAAATAGTAGAAGTTAGGAGTTCTGTCACTCACATATTAACAGATTGCGAGGCAAGGTGAGCTTTTCTAGGTGTTTGATTTTATTTAACAGAGAGGTTCGACCTCCGTGTCCTAAAATATGCTATTGGGCATTCCTCTCCATTGGACCAGTTATGAGCTAATACCTACTCCTATGGCATATGGGGAAGCACAGTATGTCAATGCCAGATCTCATTTGGGATCAGTGTGCTAACACCTTAGAGGATGATAGCTGTTTCTTCACTTCCCTGAAAACTATGGTTTGGCTACATAACTATTTCCAAGGCTGACCCTTTTTTTAAAAAACTGTTGACACAATTGTGCCAGGATGTCGATTCTGCAGCCCAAATAAGTCACTTGGAATGTCAGGAATACACATCTTTCCCTTTCCAGGCATAGGACCCCTCAGAAAACATCTGAGTACCATGTCTGAGTATTTAAAGTGCTCCTTTTTGGTCTTCCCTGTTATTAGCATGTCATCGAGATGATTGATGACCTACAGTAGACCTTGTAAAATGCTCTCCATCACCCACTAAAAAGATTGCACAGATTGACGATACCCCAAATACAGATATTGGTACAAACCCTTATGGGCATTAATTGTAGCCTAGCTCTGGGAATCCTCATCGAACTGCAATTGCAAATACACATGGCTCATGTTAACTTCATGAAGGACAGCCCCCCACCGACACCATCTTGTGTATGAATCCTTGATGCAAGGGATTGGGATTTATTCAGCTGTGAAAAGCGAATTACCGTTTGTTTAAAATCTCCACAAAGGCAAACTGAGCCATCAGGCTTCACAAATAATGAGACTGGTGCTGCTCATTCTGCAAACTGGATTGGCTTGATGATTTTTTCCATTTTCCAGCCCCCTGCTTTCTGCCTGTACTTTTGCCCGTAAGGCAAATGACTCTGGGCAAGTCTTGCAGAAACATAGAATTGCTTCCTGGTCAACATGCAGGGTGGCTTTGCTACCTTTGATAGTCCCTAGGCCTTCCTGAAGTGCTTTCAGGTATTTTAATTAGGACTTCACTCAGACAGCCTTTTCTAACTGAAAAACATTAAGCTAATCTCGGTGAATCTTTCTCAACCAATTAAGCTTGGGCCCAAGCCTTTTACTACAATCAGTAGAAACTGAACAAGCTGCTCCTCATAAGACACCAGAGCCGAAGTCATAGCCTTAATCTGTAAAGGTTCCCCAGTGTAGGTTCTCAGATTAGCCAAATTCTTGCACAAACTGAAGGATTGGTGTCCAAAGCAAATTTTGTTAAAGATTGATCCTATGATCACGGAAATGGCCACGCCGCTATTGACCTCCATTAAAAGTGTTTGGCCATTTAACCAGATGTTTATTTTGATTGGTTCTGATGTAGATGTTGCTAAGCAATTTAATTGTTCAAAGCCAAATGTAAGTGGTCTTTCCAGGTTGTACACTCTCCTGGATATCAGCCTATGAGTTCTCTTACTCAATTTACGTCTTGTGGGACTCTTTGGCTGTCTTTAGTCTGCATATCAATTGCAACTACAGTGGCTTGCTGGCCCAGATCCTGAAGAAAATTTGAACCGTTTGGTCAAGGTGCAGCTTTCTTTTGGAGTTTTGCTGTGGGCTAATCTAGAATCCCTCTGTTCAAGATATGTACTGAGTGAAACTATGCAATTGTCTTCAATCAAGAGGTGTTCCCCAAGCTCAGTAGGACTGGCTAGGGTGTCCACTTCCATCAGCATACTCTACAACTCTCATGCTCCACTTGCCATATTTTCCAATGATAAAGCCAGTTGACGTGCCTGTTGAGTCCAGTTGGGCTTCGGCTAGGCTTTTTTACATGGTGACATCATTGATCCCACAATATATCTGCACAAATAGATTTAAGAACAGATTTTTCCCTCCTGTTAGATTTCTGAATAGACCTCTCAAGCTTCAAATTTAATGTTGGACTCGCTCTGTACGCCTTCTCTGCAGCCATAACATTGTATTCTTTGCTCTATTCTATTTCCCTTGTGCACTTTATATGGTATGATCTGCGTGTATTGCATGCAAAGCACAGCTTTTCACTGTACCTTGGCACATGTGACAATAATAAATCAAATCAAATCCCATATGGTCTCTCAGCATCTCATTAAGGGTTAAACCAAAGTCACATGCCATGTTAACCTAGTTAAAAAGCCTCGTGCTGATTCCCTTGATGCTCGAAATGCTGCAGAGAGCCAATAGCATCTCAGAATTAGTGGAGACTTGGCATTGTAATATTCCTTAAGTAAACCTGACAACTCTTAAAAGTTTAGTAATTGGTCTCTCAGGGAAAGTTAGGCTCCTAATAACTGAAAAAGCTCCAGGAAAATTCCTTATTGCTTTTATTCTTCCCCAATGTCACTTGCCTGGAAATAACACATTCTTTCCATATATTGGACTCAGTCTTTGAAGGCTGGATCCAAAGAGTCAAGCTTCCCAAATAATAGCATGATGCTGAAAAAGCTTACCCCTACTCAAAGGTAACTGTTGCAAGTGACTTTCTTCAGGAGCATGCTTTTCTCTCGTCACCACTCAAATAACTCCACAGAGGGAGATATCCTGTCACCAAGTCAGCCTTTATTTGGAGAGTCCTTTACATTGATCCAGCTCCCTCAAAGCCAGCTCGAGAGTGAACAGAATGTCTGACACACCTGTTCTTTTCTTTTAATTTAATTTATTAACCAATTCACAGTTTACAAAACAATTAACATTAACAGCTGTATACAGAGAAACAGCAATTTTACAAGAGAGGAGCAGCAAAGCAAGGCCCCAAACCTTCCATTCAACCAGTTCTCAGGGTAGATGAGGACAAACCACAAATCCCAGTTTCAAACTTTACAAAACAGTAAAAATGACATTTCTATATACAAGACAGTCCAATTACATAAAAAAGTGCATAAAATGCAGACCCCCAGAAGCTCACCCCCACCATCCCTCCCACCTTCTGGCCAATCTAAGGCAGCCCGCAGCTGTTCAGGGTGCTCAATCCACCCCTTCCAGTTCTCAATCCGCCCTGACACCTTCTGACCACCTCTAGGACAGCCTGTCATGCTTCCCTAACCCCTCCCAGGACAACAGCGGTCAGGACGGCCTACTCACTTTCCGACTTCCCTAACCACCCTTAGCACCTTCTGACCACCTCTAGGACAGCCCGCCCCGATACCCACCTGGGGTGACAGAGCTGAGGGCGGCCTACCCGCCTTCTGGTTCTCGGTCTGCACCTACGTACTATTGGGCTCTCACCCACCCCGATGTGCCATCTGGCCAGTGGACTGCCCTGACACCTTCCGGCCACCTCTAGGAAAGCCCCTCCCCTCCCCTGGGACAGCAGCGTACAGGGCAGCCCACAAGACCTTCCAGATCTCAGCCTGCCCCTACTGGCACTCAGCTGCTCTGACACCTTCCAACCACCTCAAGGACAGCCCGTCCTGATTACCCCTTCTCGGGACGATTTTGCTCAGAATGGCCTACCCAACCTCTGGCTCTCAGGATGACAACTTTCAGGACAACCTATGAGCCTCCCAGCTCAGTAAGGCCTGCCAGACCCGGGGACACAGAAGGCAGTGCATGTGATAACCCAACAAGCAACACGACAGAATTAATCATCAACAAACAGAGTTCTTTCTGATGCTCAGAATCTATTAGCATAGACAGTTCTCTTCAAAATGTAGAGTCCATTCCCAGTAACAGAGACCACTCTAGTTTACAAAGTGCATTGTCAGAAATGGAGTCCACTCCAAACTGCAGAGTCCGTTACTAAAAACGGGGTCCACAACCAAGGGCAGAGTCCACTCCAGGAGGTGGCAAATGCACACCCCACAGGTATTCAGTCTCCATAGAGTTCTGGCCCTTCCTTGGATAACCAGGCCCACACTCAGTAAGACAGTACATTGTAAAAGGTGCAGTTAACTCACAGGGGTTTGGTCCACTTCCAAAGGCAAGGATTTCTTCCACACTCTAGGATACAGCAAGTGCTCACCTCCCGGAACACACAGATGTTCAGTCTGTGCAGAGGACCAGTCCCAGGGCCAGGCCAATCCACAGAAATAGCTCATCTGGAAAGTTGTAGTTTCTCACAAGGGGTCAGTCCAAACACCAAAAAAAAGTGAGGACACATACAAAAAACAAAGAAATCTAGAGTCCAAGGCTAAACCCTACCATAAAATCAACATTGTCCTTTTCTCAAAAGTGGAAGAGAAAACAACACCTAAGCTGCGACCAGCCAGTGAAACAATAATCCCCTAATGAGAACCGAGTTACACCTGAAACACATTGACTGTGTAGATCAGGCAGTTTAGAAATCAGTCCTCAATAAAAAAGGAATACCAGTTAACAAAACTGGCTTTGTAAACCAGCCAGTTCAGGAATCAGTTTTCCCCCCAAAACAAACAGAAAGCAACAGTAACACACTGGATGTGGGCATCCAGCTCAGAGTCAGTCCCCTCCCTGACACAAATTGGAGAGTTCTTGACACTGATCCAGCTCCCTCAGAGCCAGCTCAAGAATGAGCAGAATCTCTGACACACCTATTCTTTTATTTTCTTTTTTTTTCCCCTTTTTTTTCTTTTAAAGAGAATTAGATTAGATTACTTTACAGTGTGGAAACAGGCCCTTCTACCCAACAAGTCCACACTGACCCACCGAAGCGCAAACCACCCATACCCCTACATTTACCCCTTACCTAACACTACGGACAATTTAGCATGGCCAATTCACCTGACTTGCACATCTTTGGACTGTGGGAGGAAACTGGAACACCCGGAGGAAACCCACGCAGACACGGGGAGAATGTGCAAACTCCACACAGTCAGTCGCCTGAGGTGGGAATTGAAGACACACCTATTCTTATCTGTCAGTCAGGGCTCCCTGATTGGACCAGATTAACAACCTCACTCAGGGAACACATTAGGTCCACCTGGCTAAACTAATTATAATCACTACAGTAACAAAACTGAATGGTATAATATTAAAATTTTTTGCAGATGCAGCTTTTGGCACAGGAAGATAACGAAACAGGTAAATCCAATAACTAAATTCTAATCTGTTAGCTCAGTAATGATGGAGGGCCCAAATGAATTAATTTCTCATTGTAAGTTAAGCCTACCTGGCTCAATCATCTCTACCTTTTTCATTCTGAAATCACTCTTGATATTAGGCAGTGTCTGATTATTATTTAATCAGTGCTTCCATGGCTTCTTGTTTGATGTATTTTTAAATGCAGGTGACAAACAATACTCTGGATACTGTGATTCTTGAAACATGCCCAAACTCTTGTGTGCCTCTTTGGAAGAACTTCTGTACAGGCATTCTTTGTGGCTTATTATTGTTTTTATTATAAGACAAGAAGAATCTTCCAAAATGTCTCCTTGATTCTTTGAAGCTGAGCTCTCTGAGTCTTTCTCTTAATCAATGGATTTTTAATTTTAATGTCTTTATCAGCATTTCTCATGCTCCAACATTCGGTTCTATTTAAATTGATGATTACAATTACTACTGAAATACATGGGCAGCATGGTTGCTCAGTGGTTAGCACTCTCAGCACTCGGAACCTGGGCTCAATTCCAGCCTCGGGTGACCGTCTGAGTAGATTTTGTACTTTCTCCCTGTGGCTGTGTGGGTTTCCTCAACATGCACTGGTTTCCTCCCGTATTCTAAAGAAGTGCAGGCAAGGTGGATTAGCCTTGGGAAAATACAATTGCATTGCAATCTGCCGTTCCGGTAAGATGCTCATCAGCTCCACTTGTTCTTTTACTTTTTTTCTCTTGCTTTTCCTCCCTTCTCTTGGTATAAGACTCCCAACACCGACCTCTGATTCCCAAACCCCAAAGCGGGATAAGTGATCAATGGCCTGAAGTAGGAGCGCTAGCCACCAGCGGACTAGAGAGGGAATGTCACTGACCAACAGCCTGGAGTGGGGACGTCAGTGACCAACAGCCCGGAGTGGGGACGTCAGTGACCAACAGCCTGGAGTGGGAATACCAATGACTAACAGCCCGGAGTGGGAACGTCACCGACCAACAGCCCGGAGTGGGGATGTCAGTGACCAACAGCCTGGAGTGGGGACGTCAGTGACCAACAGTCCAGAGTGGGGATGTCAGTGACCAACAGTCCAGAGTGGGGATGTCAGTGACCAACAGTCCAGAGTGGGAACGTCAGTGACCAACAGCCCGGAGTGGGAACGTCAGAGACCAACAGTCCGGAGTGGGGACGTCAGTGACCAACAGTCCGGAGTGGGGACGTCAGTGACCAACAGCCCGGAGTGGGAACGTCAGAGACCAACAGCTCGGAGTGGGAACGTCAGAGACCAACAGTCCGGAGTGGGGACGTCAGTGACCAACAGTCCGGAGTGGGGACATCACTGACCAACAGCCCGGAGTGGGGACATCACTGACCAACAGCCCGGAGTGGGGACATCACTGACCAACAGTCCGGAGTGGGGATGTCAGTGACCAACAGTCCAGAGTGGGGATGTCAGTGACCAACAGTCCAGAGTGGGAACGTCAGTGACCAACAGCCCGGAGTGGGAACGTCAGAGACCAACAGTCCGGAGTGGGGACGTCAGAGACCAACAGTCCGGAGTGGGGACGTCAGTGACCAACAGTCCGGAGTGGGGACGTCAGTGACCAACAGCCCGGAGTGGGGACATCACTGACCAACAGTCCAGAGTGGGAATACCAATGACCAACAGCCCGGAGTGGGGACGTCACTGACCAACAGTCCGGAGTGGGGATGTCAGTGACCAACAGTCCAGAGTGGGGATGTCAGTGACCAACAGTCCGGAGTGGGGACGTCACTGACCAACAGCCCGGAGTGGGGACGTCACTGACCAACAGCCCGGAGTGGGGACGTCACTGACCAACAGTCTGGAGCGGTGATGCTGGTGACCAACAGTCCGGAGTGGGGATGTCAGTGACCAACAGTCCGGAGTGGGGATGTCAGTGACCAACAGTCCGGAGTGGGGACGTCAGTGACCAACAGCCCGGAGTGGGGACATCAGTGACCAACAGCTCGGAGTGGGGACGTCAGTGACCAACAGCTCGGAGTGGGAACACTAATGACCAACAGCCTGGAGTGGGAACACTAATGACCAACAGCCTGGAGCGGTGATGCTGGTGACCAACAGCCCGGTGCTATGCATGGTGGCTTCTGAGCGATCTGACCACATGGCCCCCCTGTACTGGTCTGGTACAGAGAACTTTTAGAGACAGACTGTGATATTTTAACATTGGCTCTTGTTTGTTCTGACCTATGGTATACTATACAGTTGTAATATAACTTTTCATTTCTCTATTCTTTAACTAAGGATTGTACCTAGGTACTCTGTACCTAAGATGGTGTCATGTGTTGGTGATCTTGTTACACTGTAAACAATCTCTAACTGAAGAAGCTATCCCTGGGCACACTTGATTTAAGATGGTGCTGTAATAAACTTTTCACTGGTTCATTTGAGTACATATGACAATAAAGCTGATTTAATTCAATTTAATTCAATTTAAACGGATTGGTGGGGGGGGGGTGGTTCTGGGTAGGATGCTCTTCAGAAAGTCATTCTGGACTCAATGGGCCAAATAGCCTGCTTCCACACAGTGGGGATTCTATGATTCTATGATATCATTTATTTTTAAGCAAAGTCTCATATCAAGTTTGATTTTGGAAATCGTAAATCATTTTCAACTATTTGGGGCAGCACGGTGGCTCAGTAGTTAGCACTGCTGCCTCACTGCACCAGGGTTCTGGGTTCAATTCCAGCCTTGGATGACTGACTGTGTGGAGTTTGCACATTCTCCCGGTGTCTGCGTGGGTTTCCTCTGGGTGCTCCGGTTTCCTCCCACAGTCCAACGATGTACAGGTCAGGCGAATTGGCAGTGTTAAATTGCCCATAGTGTTAGGTGCATTAGTCAGAGGGGAATGGATCTGGGTGGGTTACACTTTGGAGGGTCGGTGTGGACTTGTTGGGCCGAAGAGCCTGTTTCCACACTGTAGGGAATCTAATCTAATTATTTGGTGACTTTTCTCACTCAGCTTAGTAAAGTTAATTGCGTCAAATTCCCACAGTGTGGTGCCTGGAGCTATTAGGGAGATTGATGACTTGTCAGGAGTAATGAGAAAATCATTCTTCTGAATATTTTTGTTGGCCTAACAGAGGTACTACATTTTGGGGCTCATTCTATACAATCCTAATTTCCAAATACCTTTATACCACTTCTTGCTTTTTCAGTGAGATCAATCATTGTCTGACAAAGAAAGATTAGACTATTCACCAGCTTTTAAAATGTAAGTGGTCACCAGACAAATGAAGTCTTACTTTCATTGAATAAATATTGTGGGATTGCTCAGATGCTATCCTTTTTTTTTCTATCTGGTAAATAAGGACAATTAACTATTAAGGTAACTATTATGTAAATCTCAGCCTGTACTCATGAGAATGCAGTGATTGAAAGGGTGGGAAAAATAAACCAAAGCAATCCATTTTACCTATTTGCATTAAACAGTGGAAGTTTATGCACCATTCCCTTAAGCCATTAGTGTTGGCATCTTCTGTTGTATGTCTAATATTTTCACAGTACTTTCAAAAATCTGGCTGTAAGCAGAGAGCAGATGCCACAATGTTTCCAGTATGCTGCACTTGGTCTGCTCCCTAAGGCTTTCTATAATATGGACAAAGAGCCCACAACCCTTGCTCCGAGAAGAAAAGGATCTGAACCAATCCAGCTATGATGTGGAGGTGCCGGTGTTGGACTGGGGTGGACAAAGTTAAAATATCCCACAACACCAGGTTTTCGTCCAACAGGTTTATTTGGAAGTGCTAGCTTTCAGAACCTTTTTCCTTCATCAGGTAACTGTGATGAAGGTAGCTACCTGATGAAGGAGCAGCACTCTGCAATCCAACTAGTTTTCCTGCGCAGCTGTTTCTCTTAAACAAGAATTACATCAGATTTTTCAGGGAATCTATCTCAACCTCACGGAGGGAGTCAGAGAGATCTTGGAGTGCTTGTCCACAGATCTCTGAACACAGCTGGACAGATTAGTGGGCTAGTTAAAACGGCAAATGGGGAACTTGCTTTATCAATCATGGCAAGATTATATAGAGAGGTAAAGTGTGAGGTAATCTTGGAGCTGTACAAAACTTTGGTTAGGCCACTGCAAGAAGTTCCGGTTGCCTCATTGCAGGAAGGATGTGATTATACTGGAGAGGGTATCAAGGCAATTCACCAAGATGTTGCTTGGGATGGAGCATTTTAGCTATGAAGAGAAACTGAATAATCTCCTTTGGGGCTGTGAATGCTGAGGAAGGACCTGATTGAGGTGTACAAGATAATAAGTGGCGTGGGCAAAGATCACAAGCAGCAATTCCCCTTAGTTGAAGACTCAATAACAAGGGGGCAGGGAGTTTAAATGGGATTTGAGGAGAATGCATTTTATCCAGAGGGTGGTGGGAACTTTGAATGCACTATCTGGGAGGGTAGTACAAGCAGGAAACATTTAAAAAGGACTTAGATGAGCACTTGAAATGTCATAAGATTCACGGCTATAGACCATGGCCAACGAAATTAGTGTAGATAGGTCTGTGCAGACTCAATGTGCTGAAGGCCCTCTTCTGTGCTGTGTGACTCTATGATTTTATAATTTTATGAGAATCTCATGCAAACTGTGTATTGGAAAGACAAACAGGTAAATTAGTTAACAAAAAGTAGCAGCTGATCACAGAGTGACTGGAATGTTTGGCAGTTTTGTGGAAAAAAATATTCTGTTCTGTGAAATTAGAATTGTTTGTGCAAATACTTTCAATTAATTCCTGCATGTGCTTTTAGCTTATGTGATTTGGGATGATAGAAAGACAAGTCTTTAGCAATGTGGGACTTTGGGAAGGGGAAAGTTGAAGTGATTTGTATTTGTGATTTGTTCAATTATGGAAAGGGCTAAAGGTGTGAAATCTTCTGGGCAACTTCAATATTCCCTCCTTCCAGTGCAACCACCTTCTGAAGTGATAAGTGAGGCTTTTGTATCACCTCCTCATCCTGATTCCTTTGAGGTTCTGCAAACCTTTTATATTGTGTGGTAATGTATTACATAGCAATCCACAATGATTCTCACGTTCCCTGCTGGTTCAGCAATTAAAATGAAGATAGTTAGAATGAGTTGGTTCTCATTATAACAGTTTTATCTTTCTTGTCACAGACACTCAACTAGAGTAGTAGGGGTGTGGATGCACTAGGAGTAAGTGAGGACTGCAGATGTTGGAGATCAGAGTCGAGAGTGTGGTGCTAGAAAAGCACAGCAGGTCAGGCAGCATCCGAAGGGCAGGGGAATCGATGTTTTGGGCATAAGCCCTTTGTGTGGAATGTACTGCCTGCAACAGTAGAAGACTGACCATCTTTAAGGGCATTTAAATGGTTATTGGACTGGCATATGGAGAGAATGGAATAGTGTAGGTTAGATGGGCTTCGGATTGATTTCACAAGTTGGCGCAATATCGAGGGCTGAAGGGCCTATACTGTGCTGTCATGTTCTATGTTTTAACTAGTGCTCTCAGCCATGACTGTAGTGAATACCTGGCATCATAACTTAATTGGTCATCCAGAATCCTAGTTTTCAGTCATGAAGAATGGAAAGGTGCATTGTTATATGATGAAAAACATAATGAACATTTCCTCGATGAATTGATGAGCTTGGCCACGCACGTGAGCTGACATTAACAGGAGCAAACCCTTCCTACTTATCACATTGTGAAGGCTGCCATGTACAGCTTTCAGTGTCACATTCTATTTGTCAATTGTTCCTTGCACCTGTGGTAACTCTGTTTGTCTGTAAAACTGAACCACTAACTCTTTACATCTCTGCTTCCTTTGGGAAAGCACATGCAATTCTTTTGCCCTCCTTTGTAGATCATCAGAGGTTACCCTTTTTTGATAATGCCTGAAAGGATCCAACCAGCAGGCAGTGATGACCTTAACTGGTAACAGTGTCTAAAAAAAAAGACATTTTATTCCAACTTAATCAGCTGCAATTTCCTGAAAAACCCACTACGTTAATTCTTAACAGTGCATTCCTCTTTGCGCAGTTAATTGATTCTTTGTTCTCTTGCTTGTACTGATGTTGGACATCAATCCAGGATCCAATTTATCTTTGACTTGACAACTTTAAATAGTTCAGTAGCATCACCTTCAGACTTCCTTTATTTTGAGTGTAAATTCATACCTCAGTTGCTCAGCTCCATTTATCAACTTAGTTGCTTTTCCTTGCGCTCCTTACAAGGTCAGGATGTTCCAGCCCATGCTAAACTCACCAGAACACACACGTGAATGGTGAAATATTACTTGGAAAATGAATTTCATTTTCAAACTACCATTCATTCTCTTCTTTCCCAAAGGAATAGAACCATAAAATAATAGAGTGCAGAAGGCTACCATTTTGTCCATTGTGCCTCGTAAGTGCTTTGATGGAATATCCAATTAGCCTTTCCCCATAGTTTAGTAGTCTTCTTGAATACTAGAGCATTCACACAATGCCCTACTGAAGGTAGCTTTTCTGGCTGAGTTGTTAATAATTTTACCTCTGAATGAAAAGGACTTGGGGGTCAAGTCCCATTCCAGCATTTGTGAATCATGGAAGAAGCATTCACACGTAAATCAAAATATTCCCACTCAGCCTGCAATCCTTCAAATACTGCACACCATTCTGAAAAGAGATGATAGTATGAATATGTAAAATAAACAAATGCTTTGCAAGTTACTATTTCTACTATCTTCATAGGCAGTAGATTCCAAATCAAAAACGCTAAATGAAATATGCTATAAAAAAATGTTTCTTATTTTTCAGATTGCCTCTGGCTGATTTGATAATCCTCTTAAATCTTTAACCTTATGTTATTGATCCTTTTAGGTATTGAAAACACTTCCTGCTTATTTACTGCTCACATGTCTGTCCTCAGTATGCTGCAGTGTTCCAGTGAATCACAGCACAAACTGGAAGAACAACATCTCATCTTCAGACTGGGCACTTTACAGCCTTCTGGATTTATTTTTGAGTTCAACACCTTCAAATTGTGAACATTTATTCCCTTTGTTTTGGCCTGCTGTCATGTCCTCCGTTCCCTCCGTCCCACTTACTGTCCTTTCAAGTCTGGCAGGAGACACATCATTGTTCTACCATTCTCACATCCTGATCATTTAATCTGAACTATCAACATCTTTTCTTCACCGGGACCCTACACCTACTACTCCAGCAACCACTCCCCCGGCCACGCCATAGCATAAATGCTGTTCCCTCCAAACTTAACTTCAGCTCTGATGAAGAGTCATCTCAACTTGAAAGGTTAGCTTGCTCTCTCTCCACAGATATTGTCTGACACGCTGTGATCACCATTCCTTGTTTTCAGTACAATTCCCAGCATCTGCAGTAATTTGTTCCTGTACTGTATTGTACAGTTTGATGATACCACATTCAGCGCAAAAAGATTGGAGTGATACAATGGTGTACCTTGCTCTCAGTTTACATGATATATTATTCTTCATATGCTCCTGGCAATTACTTTCCCTGCAGATACAGAAAGAGTTCATCTGCGTACTAGGTCAGACAACAAGCCTTACAATCCATCCAGATGGAGAGTTAAAAGAAAGACATAGCCCATTTATATCAGAGTCCAAGTCTATGCTGATAATTTTGGACTAATTGTTCACAAAGAAACTCAGCTACAAAGGCTCATGGATTTTCTCTCCTTCCACATCCTCACTACAACAGTTCAGCAAAACATGGTGATAGGACAGACTGTCACATCTCTACCCCTATCACAATGGTTAGCAAGTTCCTTTTATCCTTGTGATGAAGCTGTACCTTGAACAAGCTGATACAGTCCTTGGCTCTTCTTTTCAGAGAGGTCGAAAACAACACCAAGTCTGAAAAGGCTGGGAATTGAAGGGTTTTCAGGCCAATTTGATAATAGCTGACAGGTACTGCCTCAGACAGAGGCTTTCAAGTTAAAAAATACACTTGTACAATGAAAGGGGTGCGTCCAGCTCTCCCTGCTCAGATTTACTACAGGTTGCTTTTTTTAGCGGTAGTGTGAAAGAAAAGGTGGCTGAACCCACAGAAGCAGGTCCAGGCTGGTTCTTTCTCTCTCTCTCCCTCTCTCTCTCTGACTTATATCCTGTAGGATTTGACTTTCCCTTTTGTGCCAAGGGGTGTTTATGGGGATTGTTGCAAGTATTTGGAACAGCATCATTAAGTTGGGATGGTCTGTTGTGTTTTTGGAGAGGTTAGATCATTCGTATTCTGTTTTCTGTTGTTTGTGTTTTATTTAGTAATCTTGTAAATAAATTCTGTCTTGTTTAAAACTAAGTGGTCTAACCAGCTGATTCTTCCCTTTACACCTGCTTAAAGCAACTAGCAAATTTGGGTTTGGGCTACCTGCCTGAAATGTTTTGAGGGGGTCTGGGCTGGTACATAACATCCTTAATACGCCTCTTTATGCAGGACTCGATGCAAACAAAAGCAAAGCAGTCACAACCTTTGGACAACTCACAAAATGTGCGTTAGAATAACATCAAGCTGACTCTTAGGACTAACACTTCAGCACTTTGTTGCATGGCTGTGAATCATGGGATGAAGCACAGTTATTAAGAAAGGAAGCTCAAGAAGTGTTGGCTTTCAGCACATTGTGTGAATCTAATGGAGGGACAGAATCACAAATGCCCAGTCCTCTCAAAGGTAAAGCTCCAAAGTGTGTTAGTTTCATCAAGCAGAGGCATTATTGGTAACTCCAGCATGTTTACAGGATGAACTTAGTCACAAATCTAAGCATTTTCTATGGCCAGGCAAAGCCATATGAAACACAAACTGATTAACTATGATCTACTTGAAAGGTAGAACAGGGTTGAGAGGCCAGATGGTATATTTTTGCTCCTATTTCAAATGTTTTAGAAGTTAAATTCTACTGCAAGGATGCTGTAAATGTGACATGAAAGAATTCAACATCAATCTTAAGATGTGGGACATACCAGGCAATGACAGAGGAAAATGGGAATGTAACCAGAGGGTCACTGCATATTGCCATGATGGTAGATGCCTACAATTAGCAACAGGGTCCACCACAGAAAACAACAACCCACATCAATACTTGATAGCCATTTAATATGCAACACATGTGACAGAGCCTCTCATGGATTAGTCACTGCAACCATCTGCAAATGTACACCAAATGAAATTTCCCAACTCCAACAGATTTAATTTGCTGCATGTCAATCATTTTATGCCAATGACAGAATCTTTTCACTGTTGCTGACTCTATGCCTTTATTATTAAAGCCAAGGAATCCTATGGTTATTTTATTTCTCAACTTGGCTTGATACTTTCAAAGGTTTGCATACATACACTTCCACGATTCTATACCTGTGCCCACTTGAAACTACTACCATTTAATTCAAATTGCTTCTCATTTTTCCTGCAAATTGGCAGCAAATCACTCATCTATGTTAAATTTCATCATCTGCATGTCTTCTCATTTCATTAATCATATGTCTTCCTGAAATCTGTTCCTAATCTCTTCATTGCTTATCACATTTCTGCATATCACATTCTCTGCAAACTTTGGAATCATGGTCCGTATGTCCAAGTCTCAACAGATATTTATGTATCTCAAAAGGTTTACTTTGCTGGATTTTACTTCTCTTGGTACCTGGAGCCCTCTCTTACTCTCGAATGCACTCATTCTGCATGTGAGAACATGGCTCGTAAATGCTGTCTGACCAATTGAAATGGGAAATCATAACAGGCAAATCCTTCTCCACACAAAATGTCCTTCTAACTAAAAATGTTTCATGGCGCAGGGAAGTGGGAATCCTGCCTGACCTTTCCTCTTTATAATTGAATTCCATTGTGCTCAATTCACTTCAGATGCACAGGCTGAATCTTGCATAATTTTTGCAGAGTCTGAGTTGCATCAGGTTTTTAGAAGTGTGTGTTGCCATGAGATCTAACAACTTCCCTCAACATACCTTAGCTAATATACTCTATTAATGGTCTACACTGCCTCTGTAGAATCTTTTGCATTGGATTTCTGTCACACTTTTCCACTTGTCATTCTAGAATAACGCATTACTCAGCTGATATCCACCCAAAGACCAACATCTCTTGTGCCTGCACTATCTTTCAACTTTGCAGTTCACCCAGACAAGTACTGGCACTCTAAAGCTGCCCTGCTCATTGGTGGACAGAATCCGAACATGTTAGAGATAGGGAAGATGGAACAGTAATGTACTCAGTGACTTGGAGGTCCTGATGCATGGAGTGTTGCAGAGAAGGACTGTCCTTGGTCCAGAGGATTGGTGGAGGAAACTGTAGCACCACACCCTGCCTGCCTGGTATGAGGTCACTACCTGGATCAGTACTATCTCCAAGGCATGGAGAATTAGCTGCAAAAAGGTCAATGACCTTCTCCGCTCCACCAGGCTAAATGCCAAACTCTTCTCGCTGCCATCTCATTCAGCCTTTCATTGCCAATGCACACAGACCCACTCATGTCCCACCACTCTCTCAATTACCCACAAAACTTTCCTCACTTGCTCTCCCCTCTCAACCTCCCACATCATTAATCTGCATGCTCTCCATGTAATCTCCACAATCCTTTGCCACATCTCAACAACTTTCCCCCATAAACATGAATATTCACAGCTGGTCCCTCACTGTAATATCATTCATTTCATCCTGACCCCCACCTTATTCCGATTACAGGAGAAGACAGGCCACAACAGGGCAGAGATAAGCAAGATGGGTGGAGGGATGCCCATATAAAACTCGTTATTGCCTTTGAAAAGAGAACTGTGTGATTGCTGAAACACTTATGCCATGACAAACACCACTCTAATACTATTTCCACTATCCCAAGGGCCCCACTATCACTATCAATCATTGACCACTACTTCTAACCACTGAACATAACACTTACTTTCTTTTTTTGTCTTTAGGTTTCGACAAGCCTACCCTCAACCTCAGCTTCGAAACAACTGGTGCCATCAAAAGCTCCATCATCACCAGTGAGGACAAGCAGCTTCAGAGAAAGCATTGTCAAGGCTTCCTCCTTCACTCCACTTTAGCCCAGATACTGACTCCTTCGTGGGGATCATAGACAAAGAGAATATGGGTATACAATTTCATTTTAGCACCTCAATGTGAGAGATCTGCTGATGGCCCAGGCCACTGGTGCTCAGAGTACTACTAGAGACCAGTCAGCTCCTGGCAGGAGAGGAACCTGTGGCTTCGACAATTAGGGACTTCATACAAATGCACAGGAAGGAGCAACAGTAAAAGATAAGCATATTGGACGCAGTGACCCTGATTGCCAAGAAGCTCCTTCAGTTGTGCGACCATCTGTCTGTCCATATCAATAGCTTGGTGGCTTCCTTGGAGATCCCAGCCCAGCACACTCAGGATCACTGGTGAGTCGATTGAACTTGCACTCCATCACCCAATCCACTGATTCCCTCCTCACAAAGATAAGGTGCAGCGCCAAGAGGCTCCCAGCCAGAGGAGAAACCACACTCAGGCCCCTCAGTAGTCTCCACTCATGCTATGAGTTTGTCACATAAGCTGCTGGCACATGAAGCAGGTGAGAGCTTGATATAGCAACCTGCCATACAGCAAGATGTATGTCCCCCAGACTGAGGACTGCTTATCAGCAAGACAAGCTGTCTGGCTGTGACTGTGATAACTGGCACAGGATGGCACAGCAAGTCAAAACAAAGTAGGGTTGCTGTGAGCAAGCAGGTGGGCGCTAAGCGAGCAAGTGCGAATTGAGCAAGTCAGCATCCCTGAAATGTAGTTTAGTCTCATCTATGAACTGAGTAGATGTCCTGAAACACACTGCAATGCAAGTGTTTCTGAATCACACTGACAATGAATTTAAAAATGTACTAGGATGGTCGAGTTGGACTGACAAATGTCAGATGCCAATCTCCATGGAGGAAAGGCAAGTGCGCTGCAACTTAGGTCACAGACAATATGGAGATCATTTAGAGCAACCAGTGAGGTACACACTCTTGTTTCCTTGTTCAGTTTTCCCAACATGAGTTTTTTTTTATGAGACTGGGAAATCAGGCTGTGAATATTAATGAGGTGAATAGTGGCATGAACAAGATAGCTAACAGACAATAATAAGCATCCATAGACAACTTGTCATAGTCTAGCGAGAATCTCTCCATGATGTTGTGGAAGGCATAAAGGATGGAATGAGATAATCGCGACTTTGAGTTGGGATTCACTGATTTTGTCCTTTGATTTTGTCATTTTGCCACAGCCCATGTTACTCAGACCCCAAATAAAAGAGCCAAAGGGTTGCAAATGCTACAAGTCAAAAATAAAACAGAAATAGTTGGAGATACCAACAAATCTGGCAGCATCTGAAAGAAAGCAGAGTGGCAAATACCCTGTCAAACACCAGGAGAGACAATAAAAGTAATAATGGTGAACAAGAAAAATGATTATAATCAAAATTATGTTGGAGAGAGGATCAGAATTTCTTTAAGGTGGGCATATCTGGAAGAGATATGGCAATGAGTTTATCACTAAACAAAAAAACTAAGTGAAGGGTCACTGGATCCAAAATATTGACTCTGCTTTCTCTCCACAAATGCTGCCAGACCTGCTGAGTTTCTTCAGCAAATTCCATTTTTGTTACTCAGAGGCCAATAAGATTCTGTCCAATAACTCTGAAGATTCAAAATAACATTTGCTCTATTTGTACAAACACAAAATGTCTTCACAGCATAGAACATTGAACAGTATGGCACAGGAATAGGCCCTTCAGCCCACAATCTTGTGCCAACATGACACCAAATTAAATCAATCCCCGCTGCCTGTCCCTGATCCATATCCCTCCATTACTTGCACATTAACTAAATGTCCCTTAAATGTGTCTTGCACATCTGCCTCGACCATAACCCTGGCAGCATGTTCCAGACTCTAACCACTCTCTGTGTAAAACACTTGCCCCTCACATTTCCTTTAATCTTTCCCCCTCTTACCTTACATGCATGCCCCCTAGTATGAGACATTTCAACTCAGGGAAAAAGATTCTGACCATCAACCCTATCTATGCATCTCATAATTTTATAGACCTCTATCAAGCCTCCCCTCAGCCTCTGCCACTCCAGAGAAAACAAACCGAGTTTTTCTAGCCTCTCCTTATTGCTCATACCCTCTAATCCAGGCAGCATCCTGATAAACCTCTTCTGCACCCTCTCCAAAGCTTCCACATCCTTCCTGTAATGTGCCAATCAGAATTAAACACTCCACATGTGGCCAAACCAAAGTCTTATAAACCGAAATATGATATCCTGACTCTTGTATTCAATTCTCCAACCAATAAAGGCAAGCATGTCATATGCCTTCTTTATCACCCTATTACCTTGTGTGGCCACTGTCAGGGAGCTATGGACTTGAACTCCAAAATCCTTGTGAACATCAATGCTGTTCAAGGTCCTACCATTAGCTATAAACTTGCCCTTAACACTTGATCTCCCAAAGTACATCATCTCACACCTACTCTATCCGCAATTTTGCCATCCATATCTGCAACTGATGTATATCCCACTGTATCCTTTGACCACCTTCTACATTATCCACAACGGCATCGATATTATGCCATCTGCAAACTTACTAACCCACCCACCTATATTTTCACACATAACACAAACAGCAGAGATCCCAGTTTGGATCCCAGCAGAGATCCCAGTATGGAACACTACTACTCTTGAACCACCATCCAGAAAAACGACCTTCCACCACTACCCTCTGCCTTCCATGGACAAGCCAATTCTGAATCCACACTGCTAAGTCACTATGGATCCCAATCATTTCATCATCTGGATGAGCAAAATCTGAGGGACTTGTTGAAAATCTTACTAAAATCTATAGAGACAACATCCACTGTTCTACCCTCACTGATCACCATCATCACTCCTCAAAAAATTCAGTCAACTTAGTAAGACATGTCCTGCACAAGGCCTCCTGATTATTCCTAATTAGGCCATACTTTTCCAAATATGCATAAATGATGCATGTACATCATTACCAATTATAAATGACAAAACAATTATAAATAAGATACACAATGATTTTGAATATATTCTGAAGTTTACTTTCTAACTATTTTCATAGGGATATATTAAATAACTATGAACACACTGCAATAATTGATCAAGTACTTATTTACATTTTAAAAATGTAATTTTTGCAGTCAAAGTCAACATCTTTTTTTTCTATTTCTAAAATATTTAGCATCTTTCAGTTATACAAATTACTTATAAGTATAACATGTGCATGACATGAAGGTAGACTTTTTCTGAATAATTGATTTGGAGGTTTTCAGTTGTCTAATTGCTGGAGGCTATACTTTCACAAATGGAGGATGGCATTTACAATTCAATGCTCTAATCTAAATAAACCTATCATGCCCTGACAGAGCAGATGTCTACTTTCTGATAGAAGAGCACACATTTAAAATAAATATTTCTCCCTAAGATCCTCACATGACAAAACAAATCATTCTTTGTATAAAGATTAATTTCATTGGGATATGTTGTAATTGTGGTTTGTTCATCAAACTGTGGGGTGGCATGGTGGCTCAGTGGTTAGCACTGCTGTTTCATAGCACCAGGGTCCCAGGTTCAATTCCAGCCTCAGGCAACTGTCTATGCGGAGTTTGCACATTCTCCCCACGTCTGCGTGGCTTTCCTTTGGGTGCTGCTATTTCCTCCCACAGTCCAAAGATGTGCAGGTTAGGTGAATTGGCCATGCTAAATTGCTCATAATGTTAGGTGCATTAGTCAGAGGGAAATGGGTCTGGGTGAGTTAGTTTTTGGAGGGTCGGTGTGGACTGGTTGGGCTGACGGGCCTGTTTCCACACTATAGGGAATCTAATCATCAGGGAACCTAAAAAGAGCTCAAAGTCCGGAACTGTATGAGTACTTTAATAGCAGTCTTTTCTTAAAAGGTTTAAACATATGCAGTTTGCCTTTAGTCTGACAACTGATGTGTCTTAGGCAAAAGTGAGGACTGGAGATGCTGGAAACCAGAGTCTAGATTAGAGTGGTGCTGGAAAAGCACAGCAGGTCAGGCAACTGATGTACCTTCATGATTACATGTAAAGTTCCTCACAATGCAGAGGGGTTGATATAAAATGAATACGCAGTGGAATGACCACCCACTGAAATGAAGCTAAATCTGATGCAAACTGAAGTTAGATAATGCTGTATTTTTATATAAAGGATCCTTGATGCTCCAGCTAAACTAGAACATACATAGCTCCAGCTGCTTCATAATTGGGAATAGTTTTTTGATAAAGAAAAAGAAGTGCTGCTAATATATACTTCTGAGTTGACAAAGATTTTAATGAAACCTAATATATAAATATGAAGGCAAGATATAAGGCATGTGTTCATGGAGGAGACCAACATGTTGGACTGTATTTGTGTCAACAACTCACTTTGATCTTAAGTCAGCAATTTTCTCTGCCTGAATTGGGTTAGTTATCAGGACAAAGGGATTGCACCCTGGCCACTTTTAATTACAATTTTCAGTTGGGGGAAACACATTTGTGCACTGTTTACTTGCAGTCTACCATGGCCATTTGACCTCTATTATTACTTGCCTTCATTTTAAAAATAGCCATTAAAACACATACATGAAGCATCCCATCCAAAGATTCCAGGTAAAATTGTATGGATTCTGAGAATTCTAAGAGTCAGCTATTGTAAGAACCAGCATGAAATAATTAGAATTGCATTCTGCAAATTTGAGTTATTAGGTAAGCCAAGATGGCTGAGAATTTATCAGTCCCTAATGCTCTAGGAATGTAAAGCAATATGAGACAGAATTAGAATTTCTCCCAAATTCAATGGCAAATTATGAGGTAGCTACAGAACTGAACAAGTAAGACTGTCAATTTTACGATTAGTGCTGGGAAAGTGCACTACAAGCTATGTTGCACGCTGGCAACTATCCTTGAGGAGCTGAAAGGCCAGACTGGAGAAGTTTTAAAGGCTTTGAAGACACAGTTTGAACTTTCTATTCAGAATTATTTGTAGAAATGCCAGAAAACTGTTGTGGTGCAATGATAACAACCTCTCTCTCAATGTCACCAAAACAAAAGAATTGATCATTGACTTCAGGAAGAAGGGAGGAGAACATTCCATGGATTTATATCAGTGGAGCAGAGGTTGAGAGGGTTGACAGCATCAAGATCCTCCACGTGACGATAACTGACAACCTGTTTTGGAATTCCATGTAGCTGCAACGGTCAAGAAGGCAAAACAACACCTCTTTTTCCCCAGGCAGCTCAGGAAATCTGGAATGTCCATAAGGGTTCTCACCAACTTTTACAGATGCATCATAGAAAGCGTACTATCTGGGCGCATAATGGCCTGGTACAGCAAGTGCTCTACCCAGGACCATAAAAAGGTTGGGTGTGCAGCCCAGAACAACATGGAAGCCAACCTCCACCCATGGATTCCATTTACAATTCTCATTGACACAGAAAGGGTGACAATATCATCAAAAGCCCCCTTCCGCCTTGTAACACTCTCTTACAACCTCTTCCATCAGGCAGAAGATACAGAAGCTTGAACACCTGCTCCAACAGTTTCAAGGATAGCTTTTTCCAAACCATTATTAGACTGATGAATGGATTCTTTAAATTCAAATAATGTTGATGCTGTTAATGTTGATCTTGTTTCGTGCACCTCCTCTACAGTACAACCTTTCATGCCTCGCTCTGTGACTGCACCCTATGATCTGTATGTCCTTGTTGCTATGATTTGCCTGTACAGCTCACTCTACTTAGGTGCATGTGACCACAATAAATCAAATCAAATTAAAAGATCAAGATTTGAGTATGTAAAATGTAAATATTGCAGAGCATACCATCTCAAGGGAAAACTAAAGACAAGTACATTACCTGCAAGAAGCTAAATTATTTTACACCCAGGTGTTTAGCCATAAGGAAGCAAAAACTGTTGATAAAGTTGGCTGTGAGAGAAATGTCAGGTGAATCATTCAGGTCAAAGGGTGATAAATTGTTTGTGACTGTTAGAGTGATGCCTGTAGAAGTAGAGGATGAAGTAAATGTGAAAAGTCAGATAGACACTAATGCTTCTTCCAAAGTTGTAAGCTTTGCAGACCCGTGTGAAGTGGCTCAAGATGGAAACCCATTAATGAAACTCTCAAAGATAACATCAAGCCTATATGAAAAGACTATGTTTATCTCATGAGAGCAAAAAAATGTAAAAGCACAATGCAATGGGAAGAATAAATATGTGCAGTTTCAGATAGTAGACATTCAGCAAAATCCACTCATCTCAGCTCAAGCAAGTCGAAAAATTAGACTTGTAACCCTATGTGTGCCCAAAGAAAATTGCAACATTTTGCACAACATTAAGCTAATGATGGCTGAACAGATCTTAACAACTCATGTTCTTACAGGTTGTGGATACCTTCTTGTAAATGTAACTCTGAAACAGATGAGGGTATGTAATCAACTCAGCATCTACAGAGAAAGGTGTCAACTTTCCAGTCTTAAAGTTAAGACAGAGGGAACTGGCAGCCTCACCAAACCAGGAGATCTTGAGAAAGGGCAAGAAAGTTGAAAAGGCCTCAAAACCACTCTTTGTGGAATTTGCAGCTGATGATAAACAAGTGAAACTGAAAGAAGCAGTCAGCATTGAAAGGATACAGGAACCATTATAGAGTCATAGAGATGTACAGCATGGAAACAGACCCTTAGGTCCAACTCGTCCATGCCGACCAGATATCCTAAATTAGTCTAGTCTCACTTGCCAGCATTTGGCCCATATCCCTCTGAACCCCTTCTATTCACATATCCATCCAGATGCCTTTTAAATGTTGTAAATGTATCAGCCCCCACCACTTCCTCTGACAGCATATTCCATACACGCACCACCCTCTGCGTGAGAAAGTTATTTCTTAGGTCTCTTTTAAATCTTTTCCCTCTCATCCTCAACCTATGCTCTCCAATTTTGAACTCCCCCACCCCAGGGAAAAGACCTGTCTATTTATCCTATCTATGCCCCTCATGATTTTAAGAACCTCTCAGCCTCTGACACTCCAAGGAAAATAGCCCCAGCCTATTCAGCTTCTGCCTTTTGCTCAAACCTTCCAGCCGTGGCAACATCCTTTAAATCTTTTCTGAACCTTTTCAAGCTTCAAAACATCCTTCCTATAAGAGGGAGACCAGAATTGCACACAGTATTCCAAAACTGGCCTAATCAATGTCCTGTATAGCCACACCATGACCTCCCAACTCTTTCACTCAATGTACTGACCAATTAAGACAAGCATACCAAATGCCTTCTTTACTATCCTATCTACTTGTTATTCCACTTTCAAGGAACTATAAACTTGCACTCCAAGGTCTCTCTGTTCAGCAACACTCGCCAGGACATTACCATTAAATCCTGCACTGATTTGCCTTTCCAAAATGCAGCACCTCACATTTATCTGAATTAAACTCCACCTGCCACTCCTCAGCCAACTATAAGAAGTTATGCAATGATTCATTGAATTAGTGATTATCTAACAAAGTAACTCCCTAAATGGTCATCAAAATATGAACAACATAAGATAACTGCTTAGGATATGGAATGGTTTCGAGGAATGGAACAAAAAATGGCTTGCACTGGAAGATTCAGTGATCTTATTGAGGTGTGCAAAATTATGAACAACTTTGACAGGGTAAAGAAGGGTATTCTCTTTCCATTAATTGGTATGTCCGTAAGTAATAGTTACAATTTCAACATTGTCAGCAAGAAAACTTGGAGTGTGATGAGAAGAAACTTCTTTACTCAGAGAGTTCCTGGATTTGGAATGCACTGTCTGGGAAAATGGTGGGGGCAAATTCCATTAGATGTTTTAAAAATGAGCTGGATACATACTTGAAAGTGATGAATTTAGAGGGCTATGGAGATAGAGACTGGCTGGGTAGCTCTTTGGGTGAAATGATTTTCTTCTGCATTGAAAAAAATCTATGATTCTATAACTAGTGATGACAACAGCAGAGCTGAGAAAGTACAACAACAAATTATGAGGTCACCTTGCAATGTGATGCAAGGGAGTCAATAATAAAAGCCAAATATCACAGATGCTAGTGATCTGAAAACAGAAAATATGACTGTGCAACACTGTGTTGTGCTTTGGTTTTCTTCAAACACTTGCACATCTTACACAGTTTAGTCAATTTTCTTTTGCAGAACATAAAGTGCACGTCATGAAATGCAGAATACTATTTTGGTGGATGAGATCATTCACATTTTGTACGAGGTTAAGAAGTCTGACTGTTCTTGTCAATAGCTGCTAAAGCAATTGCAAAATCAAGCATCATGTTACTGTCCTGCCACAACTGCTTCAAACAGACATTTATGTTATAAGCTTTTGCTCTGTTCAGAAGAGCCTGTGGAAACATTTACAATGTGTACCTGCAATATTCAGTTCAGCCAGCCTTTCAGGGAGGTCAGCCTAGCATTGATGAATTAATTACTATTCTGATCTAAATATTGGCAGAATGACATGAATTCAAGTCAAATTATTCTGAAGTTGACTTGGACTCTATTTAGTGTTCAAAGCATCAGAAAATTTTATTTTCATCTTTGCAGCCATCACTCGAAATGCTGGAGGATTTAATTCAGAACCCTTCAGTTCCAAAAGTGACAAAGAGCTTGACTGCCTGTCTCTTTTTCCATATTCTGTTGGTCTATACAGTCTTTCCTTAAATAATTGAATTCAAGAAGATACATGCTATTGCTCCTTTTGTGCTGTTTTGTGCTCTTTTAAATTGCCAGAATAAAAAGGATCTGTATTGCACTGTAACATTTCTTCCCATTTTTTACAAAGTGGTTTGTATTCCATTTTTGTTTCTTGCTGTTGCTGCTTTAAAAAAAATTGCAGGTTTGTGCTTGTAGGTGGTTCTCCGAGCAATAAAGTGAGTTGTGATGTCACACTTTTTTTTCATCTTTACACCAATTTTGAAAAGCGAGTTAGCAGAATCAACCACCACTTGTATGCAGGTAAGGTATTTTCATATCCAGATTAGTTTCTTGTCAACTACTTTTGCTATATATTACAGTGTTTCATTACAGGTCTATAATCTTACTTTAGGGTTTCTTTCCAGCCCCTTTTAAAAGTTCTATGTTTTAAATCAGATTAGGTTTTGGCTCATGTCTTTTCATTAAATAAGGAAAGTGTTCTTACAAGTGTTTCTTGCTTCTGCACTGTTGCAGCCTTCAATGCAGATTTTAGAATTTTAGTCTTGGTTTTTAACTTCAGCTCTAAACCCGGACAGATGATGGGTGACTGTTAGGAAAATAACTGTTCACAACAGCCCATTCAGTTCCAACTTTCTGTGCCCAGCTTGTAGTTTCTACGTTTTGTTGCTACTGCCAACATGATGTCAGCCTGATGGGCTTCTTGTAGTTTTCTATATGTTAGCCACATTGCATAATCTTGGGGAAAATCAGGTTCATATTGAGTCAGACATCTGGAAGTTTATTAACAACTAATGAGATATATTGATATAACTTAGACTTACAGATACAGCCTAGGTCAAATGTTTAATTAGTTTACTTTTAATGAATGCCTATACTTGACTGGCTTACTACTGACTAACTGTCTGCTTGCTAATAAATAAGTGCTGACTGAATTCAGACTGAATGACAGAAAGCAAATGGAGACCTCTTATGTCAAATGTCACACACAGTGAAGTGATCCAGATATCTTAAAGGAAAAGTGACTTTTTTGAGATCTGTGCAACAGTAAAAGTGCTTGATTGGACTTTAATCCCATCAGAGCTTCAGGAAATAATTGTGCCAGATAGACAGGAGCACTGTTTTAGCTGTTACATTCAGTTAATTAAATCAGGTTATTCCTCTTAGTAGATGTAAAAGATTCTATGACACTATTTCAAATAAAAACTAGTGGAGTTATTGCACGTCTCCTGGTCAAACAACATAATAAAAGTAGAGTCAGTGATCATTATCTAGTGTTAATTATATTTAATTTCCTTATCAAACATTCTTGAGGCACGGTGCTGGTGTCCCTCCTTCTGGACCGGGAGGCTTAGGTTAAAGTCCTAACTGGTCCAGAGTTGTGTTATAACATCTCTGAACAAGTTGATTAGGAAAATATGTATCTCTACTGATAATCGTGGAAACTTGCTGTATAAATGAAAGTCATAAATTTAACAGATCATAATGAAAAAGAAGAGAAATTAGGAGGACATTTTTTATCCTTGCAGAGGATTAAGATTTGGAAGACATGGCTGAAAGAGTAGTAGAATCAAATTTGATAGGATCTTTCAGCAATGCAATTCCTAATAACATCTACCTGGTGGAACGTCTTGAAAGGTTATGGGAATAAAATTAGTGCATGGACGATTTTGGACATCCTTACCACAGAGAGCTGGTTCAGCTATGAAGTGCTGAATGGCCTTTGTTGGTCATGGAAGATTCCATAATTATGTTCTTCCTCGCTACACATTAAAGCAAGTAAACAAAAGTGTATTCACCATGTCTTTGACAACATCCAGCAACCTACATAAAGATTATTAGTTCGGTCATCATAAACAGTGAAGTGCTTTGGGGAGTCACAAGTAAACAGTTAAAGGTTTTGGTGAGTTCCAGATGAACAGTGAAGGGTTTTGGAGAATCCCAAACTTATATATGGTGCTATATATAAATACTGATAGAAATACAGACTTGATACATGAGATGGGGATTGCTACTTTTCAAGGGTAGCACAGCATTAAGCATCAATTGATGCAATGCCCCACAGTCCGAAAAAAAATTATTGTGTTCTTTGTTATGAACTGCACAGTTAAGCTGGTTAAGTTCCAGCAATGCCTAACAAAGACTTGGATATTTCTTTAGTTTGTCTCTAACCACCTTAATTAAGTTTCCTCGGCTTAAGCATATTGAGTTTGTCTCTAAAAATGTATTGAATATACTTCCCATGTCAGCCAAATACTTGTGTGGATTTCTTAGTAATTTAGCTTTCCCAATCTTTTTAGCTCAGTGATTGGTCTCTCTGTACATGTCAAATACTTGATCAAAAACATAAATCCAATGATTCTGTATTCTGTACCCTCAACTATTAATAATTTGCATTCTGCTTTTCTGCAGCTTTCAGCAGAATGCTGAACTCTGTTATGCTAGATTTCATTCGCAAGTTGCCTGGGATTCAGTTGTTGAAGGCAAGGGAATGCTATTAGGAAACAGGATTATCCTGTCTTATCTACAGCAAGTAATAATCCTGATTAAAAAATAAACTATTGGTGCAATTTCTTTTTCAATATCTTACAGCAGTGAAATTCTTGCCTCATCTTAGTAACTGCTTACAGTGACAGGATTGAAATCTGGGGTCCACAATATAAAAAAAAAATCAGGCATTAGGTTTACATATCAGCACTCTGCAGTGTTACATTTTCTTACAATCCCACTGTTTCATTGTGACTTTTTTGCTGTTAGCAACTTATTTCTGGATGTTTTATACTAAATTAAAACATTCATGCTGTCGTGATAGGTTTAAACTCATGTGTTCTGAGTTAATAGTCCAAAATTCTCAATTATTTGTCCAGTAACATATCCATTGGATGACTATCACAGTAATCAGAGTTTCAGGAAAAATTCAATAAGACAGAATTAGTTCTCCCAATTTCTTCTCTGACAACTCACCCGAGAGGACAGTCAAGGCTTTTGTTAAAGATTCAGCCCCCCAAAAAAAATCTAGTGCAACATTCCCTCAGTGTTACACTGAAAAATCAGATGAGATTATATTCTTAAACCCTGGAGTTTGACCCCACAATTCTGTGATTAAATATATGAGAAGACTAAGAGACAAAGCAAACTTGTTGGTACAATTATGTGAATTAATACACTAAATGGAAGATTCCAAACTCAGATTGATTTGCTCATTGTCATTTAAAGATTATATCATCCTTTTAATTCCGAAGGTATCAAGGTCAATTTTATTTTACATGACGGTGCATATAGTAAGCTCTCTCTCATTATGCCTAGCCTGCATAGAGCTTTTCGACACAACAAAGCAGTTTATCCTCCATCTGTTTTTCTCCTTTGTTTTTCAGCTGGACAGGACTGTCCGTCAGTTACTTCCATTCTGATCAACCTAGTCATAGCAGAAGCTCACTGCAATGACATACCTTCTTGCTGCTGAACCAATATCTTATGGAACTCCAAGGATATTTCTTTGACCCTATTCTATTCATCAGTTTTATGCTGCCCTAGAGGCAACACCATTCAAAATTAACACCCATGAGTTGCACATGTATGCTAATTTGTCCAGCTTCACCTTTGTAATACTTCTCTCCACCCCTATACAGCCTCTGATTTGTCATGATGCTCATCTGACATTCAATTTTCAGATATCAAAATATCTACTTTGAGTTAAGCATTGGGAAGATGAAAAGCTCTTGACTTTGGTTCCTTCCACAAACTTCATGCCCTATTTACTGACTCCATCTCAGTGTCTTCCTTCAGTCTGGCAATTGTTTGAAGATGAATAAAAATGTTTACAATATTGCCATGTTTGTGATCTGAGCTGAGTTTCAACCAAATAAAAGGAGCTCTTTTATTGATATAGCACTGCTATGACCACGAGATGTCTCAAAGCACTTCATAACTGATGAAGTACTTTTGAAGTCTCATCACTGTTATAAAGTAGGTAGCATAGCAATCAAATTGCACACAGCAAAACCCAATTGAGGGATAAATATTGGCCATGATTTTAAGAATAACTCCCCTGGTCCTCTTCTAAATAATTCCAGAACATCTAATATATGTACCCAAGAGGGAACACAGAACCTAAGCTTCATAGGATTGTCTATTTCTTCCCATTATTCAGCCAAGCTGCTGCTGAAATTAAGATATGCCTTTGCTCAGTGAACACTCAAGTGTTCCATTGATATCACTGATAATCTCTCACATTGCAACTTCCATTGCTTCAAGTTCATCTAAAACTCATTAATCTAATGCACTTCTGGTTTCACAGTTCTTTGATTTTCAAACTGTCATTCCTGTCATCAACTGTCATCCTGGTTTTCAAATCCTTCCTCAGTCTTGGCACTCATTGTGTAACCTCTCCAAGACTATAATCCTGAGATCTTTGTCCTCTAATTCTGGCCTCAGTTTTGTCACTCTATTATTGGTAGGTGTGCTTTAAGCTTCATTGCCCAATGTTTTGAAATCCCTTCCCTAAATTCTCCCACATATTTATCCAACTTGCGTCCTATGAGGCATTGCTTAAAAGCTATTTCTTTTATATCCTTTTTGGTCACCAATCGCAATATCTCTTTATTTGATACAGTAATACTCTCTGAAGTGCCTCAGGTCATTCCACATTAAAAAGCAAGCTGCTACTGACTGGGCAAATATATGTCGGCCTGAGCCAGATAAGATGCACCGGGGATGCCTGTTTAGTTTGCTGCAGCTCAAGAGCCCAGTATAAAGGAGCCTTTATACACAAACTTGCAGCTGCCCCTTCATCCTACGTGTAGGTAACTGACCAATTGATCATGCAAAATTCAAAAGGATCACACAACTTTATTGAAGTGTTTGTCAAAACTAACAGCAGTCACACTAATTTATATTTTCTATTAAAAATTAATCATCGCAATGAATAAGTAATTTGGTGCTTTTAAGCATTAGGGTACATGAATGATCTAATGAATTCCAAGAACAAATTTTAATTTTCAATAGTACACATTATCCTGATCAACAGATGTGTTGAATGTGTTAAGGATCAGTCGGGCCTGTAGTAGGCCCAAGAGTAAAATCGTAATATGTACAAAGGAAGAAAGGAAGAAAGTGTGAATCAGCTCAACAAGTTCAAAATCGCTCGGCTGACCACAATAAACAAACATTTTTACTTACTTTTAGCATGCTGCTTAATTGTAGTATTGATTAAAATTATGGAGAAAAATATAAAGTTCTCTTGATGAAAGGAAAATTATTTTATTCTTCATTAACCTCAAGGAAATAATAAAGTGGAACGTCAAATTCACGCACAAAAAAGGCACAGATATAATTTGTTAGAAGAGGAGAAAGCATAGTACAAAAAGGATTTAAAAATAGGCAGCTTCAAAAGTCCTTAGAGTTCTGTTAGATTTTTACCTGAGACCACCATTGTTTAATTAATGTCTTGTACCCTCACCAATCACAAAGCTTGTGGATATTTTTGGCTTCTTAATTAATTGATATTTTCCTGATATGCTTTTTCACTGGATATTGTTTTTCAAATTACTAAAATAAACAGGGGATGAGGGAGGGAGGGGGGAGAGAGAAAGAGCGAGACAGAAAGAAAGAGACAGAACCTTCCATTTTTGCTAATATTAATCCATTTCCATTTCTCTTTCCAAAAGCTGGTACCTGAAATATAGTTCATTTGTCAATCTTCATTTTTGGCTTCAATGGTTTTCCACCTGTTGATGACTTTAATCTGAGTGTGAAAATTTCATCCAGTTGTGAATATTCTAGGAGATACTAATCTGAGTTTCAATAGCTTTTTATTAAGATTCAATTTTAGTCATTCTAATTCTTGTTTACTGGCGCCTGTGTGAGCATAGCTCAACCTAATCAGGAGACCACTGTGATCATCTTGAGTCAGTGTTTTCCTTATTTAAAATTATTTTAGTCCATGAAAGGTCTTAGGTAAAAAATCAGACAATTAGACCATACGACAATAGTAATAATAGTACAAGTAGCCCATTCAGCCCATTAAGGGAGAAACTGAGGACTGCAGATGCTGGAGGTCAGAGTTTAGAGAATGGTGCTGGAGAAGCACAGTCGGTCAGGCAGCATCTGAGGAGCAAGAGAATTGATGTTTTGAGCATAAGCCCTTTATCAGGTAAAAGGATGAAGAACTTATGCTCAAAACGTCGATTCTCCTGCTCCTCAGATGCTGCCTGACCGGCTGTGCTTTTCCAGCACCATACTCTCGACCCACGTTCAGCCCATTAAGTGTGTTCTGCCACTCAATCTGATAATCCTCAACTCCACTTCGCTGCGTTTTCCCCATAACCTTATATTCCCTCGCTGGTCTATCTCAGCCATGAATACATTTCATGACATTTTAAAGACTTTACTGCCCTCTCTGGTAAAGAATTTCACAATTTCACAATCCTCTAAAGAACCCTGTCTTTATCTCGGTCTGAAGAGGATGACGTCACATTCTGATATTTTACTATAATCATAGATTCCCCCACAATAGGAAACAATTTTTCTCATCTCACCTTCATCTGACCAATAAACTTTGCATGATTAGGATGGAATGATCACATCAAAAGTGAGACACAGCCCAACATCCCAAAATGCTCCAAATTATTCTGACTACTGAGATGAGGATGAAAGCATTTTTACATTTCATTTAGGAATTAAGCACAAAAGAAAAAGATGACACATTTTTTGGAACTCAAAAAATTAATACTGATGTTTGAACTGTAAAAACAATTGATCCATCTATACATACTATGTTGACTTACAGCCCACAAAGTAAGCACGGAAACTAAATATAATTTTTAAAAAATACACAAAGGGTGTATTTGCGGTTAAAGGGAAATTCAATCTCAAGAAAGGGAACTAGTCTAAGTACAAATAAGGGTTTCACATTTGGCTGAAAGCAAATAAAATAGGAGATAAGGATAAAGTAAATGTTCTACTCACCATGATGGGGGTCAAATACCTTTGGTGTAGTGTCTAACTAGGGTTGCCTGAGCGATACCATTACTATGGAATACATTAAAATTAATGAGATTTGGATTCCATTATGCCTTAAAAAATGAAATTGGAGCGAGAGTGGCATTCCATTATTGGAGACAATTGTCAAATGAGACTGCTCAATGTTGTATTCTCGAGTTAAAGAAATTATCTCACAGTTGTGGATGCGAGCTTAGGAAGCAATGTTGTAAACATTTTTGAGAAGACATGTGAAGTAATATAATTCAGATCAAACCTTTGAGTAAAGGCATACAGTAATGAAGAAGGAGACCTGTGAAGAGGTCACAACAATTAAAATCTCAAAAATAAATAATTGCAAATTATAATGAAGTTCTTTTCTAAGCCTGGCCAAGGTAGCTAATTTCATATTCTTAGGGTCACAAGATCAAATATACCATTGTTCTGACAGCCACCAATCACTTTAATGTCCCTATTCCCTGTCAAAGTGCCATAGCTATGGAGAAGTCAATCATATATAGACAAGATGCCATTGTGGAGGAAAAGCAAAGGTCCAGGTCACAGTCAAACATCGTTTGAAGTCATGGTTATTCGAAAGATAGTTCAGGAGCTTAGTGTCCTTAAACATGCATCTGATATAAATGAAATTGTAGTTGTTGTTATCAAGCAAGAAGATTAAAATTAGCAATTAGAGCAATAGAAAAAGCACATGAAAGTTGAGAGCAATATGGCTCAAGATATAATTTCAGCATACATTTTAGAAATGAAACGCAAATTCACAACTTCCTTTTATTAGTACAACAGTTGTGTCAGTGTGTGATATCTTGGAGAGAAAGTACAAGAAGTCCTGAAATCACATTATTTTGCAAAAACAGGTGTGAAACTAATTATTCCAATAACAGTACATCAATATTGGTCAAGTTAATGTTAGAGTGGAATATGATGATGCATCTTCTCACTTGCTATTGGTAGTGAAGAGGCTTGTAGGATCTACTTCACATACTTTAACAAACCTTTTTTTGCAGTTGAAATTGAGGTGTTACCATCTCACATGGCATCACAAAGTTCTACAAATACCTGTGAAGTATTTCACTGTGTTTATTGATTATCATTTCCTTACAATCATATTTGATACAAAGAAGTGTTTACAGTTTCAGACTTGGGCATTTTATCGTTGATGTTCCCTCAGCACGATATTAGATTTGGTTTAAGTCAGCCAATCATGCTTATATGGACTTTTCACAAACACAAATGATATGCCATGGCCTGCCAGGGACACCAGTGAAGAAACTTGCTGGAATGTGATGCTCTATAAAATGTTCAATTACAGAATTTCAATAGTGTTCTGGTGGAAAAAGATGCCTTTTGGATCATCATGCTGGTACTGGCTCATTGAATGAGCATCAATACCAAATGTTAATCTCCCTCTTTTTTCCCATATCTTTGCACATTATTTTCATCCAAATAATCATCCAATGCCATCTTGAATACCTCAGTTGAACCCACCTCCACCATACCGGCAGATGGTGCATTTCATATTCCAAATACTTACACAGTAGAAACATACAACTTATATAAGTTCAATGTCACCTCCACACCCTTGAATTCTATGTCCCTACTCGTAAAACTGCTGATACTGTATGCTTTAGTTACTGCCGTGTCTAACTGTCCAGCCGGAGTCTGTGTACATATACATCCTTGTTCTTCAGCTCCTACATTCCATTCAGAATTGCACCCACAATTTGTAATGTCTTTCAATGTTCTTTCCTCCAAAATTCATCATCTCACACTTCTCTGCATTGAATCCCTTCTGCCACCTATCTTCCCATTCCATCAACTTGTCTATGTCCTTCGAGAGTTCTATGCTATCCTCCCCACAATTCTTCCAAATTTTTTCTGATCTGAAAAGTTTGAAATTGGCCCATGCACACCAAGATATAGATCATTAATTTATATCAGGAAAAGGGTATAAAACAATAATTACCCCTGGTGAACACCACTACAAACCTTCCTCTAGCCCAATATATCCACTGACCATTATTCTCTGTTTCCTATCACTCAGCAATCTACTGTTGCTACTAACCTTTTTATACCTCTTGAAAGACCTCCAGCAAGTTAGTTAAATATGATTTCCCCCTTTAGAAATCCATAATGACTCTTCCCAATCAAACCAACTTTATTTCCACATAACTACTAATTCTATCCCGAATAATTGTCTTGAGAGGCTTCCCCACTAGTGGGCCTAAATTGACTGCTCTGTAATTACTGGGTTTATCCTTCCAATCTTTTTTGAACTATGTTTGCAATTTTCCAGTCTTCTGACGTCTCCCCGAATCCCGGCAAGACTGAAATATTGTAACTGGTGACCTTGAAATTTCCATTCTCACTTCCTTCAAAATCCATGGATGCATCTCTTTTGATACTTGTCAATTTTCAGCATCAATAGTCTATCCAACACTTCAGCCCAAGACTTTGAACACTCCAAGTGACAGAGTTCTTTCTCTGATAAAATGGCCTGCGTGTCATATACCTGATAAATAAATTATACCATGAATGAGGGGATGGGTGCAGAATAATGAGGTTGACCTTGCTGTGGCTGGAACGACCAGAGAGGGTGGGGTTGCAGGGCAGAGATGGGTGGCATAGCCAGATGCATGAACGTTAGGTTGGGAAGAGGTGGCTGACATGTAGGACAAGTGGGCTGCAAGGTGAATAGGGTTAGGGTGGTAAGGGAGTATTAGAGAAAATACATTTAAATTTTAACAAACCTTTGAAATATTTTGAATTTTAAGAACAAGCATTTACATACCTTTTGAGACCTGCCTGATACAGCTCAGTACTGACTGCATTTTCACCTGAATATCCAGGCCAATTAATCAAGGGATGGATAAAAGTGGAAATTGGCCTTTTAACCTGTCTGCTATGGAATCAGCCCACCGCTATGTCTTCCTCAAGTCTGCCAAATTGGTTAGCAGGCAAAGTTACACTCTAGGGCAGTCTAGAGATATAAGTAAGTACAATTCAGTTTTGATCCTAACTCCTGATTCCTTCCACCAAGGAATATTCATGATTTTTAATGTCTGAGGAGAAAAACCTTTCTGATAACCTGACCAGTATTAGTCCTATAACACTACAACTAAAAAGTAGATTGACTGGCTAGTGTAAACTAACTTCTATATTTGCACATACAGGGCAATTGAACATGGAAATAATCCATAATTTGACATTCTTCAAGATAGCTTGACATATAAAGCCAAAAATATGGGTATTCCAGTTGTCAGGGTGACATGGTGATCTGGATTTAGTACCAGATTTTGGTGACTGTCTGTGTGGAGTTTGCACCTTCCCCCCATGTCTGCACGGATTTCCACCAGATGCTCAAGTTTACTCCCACAGTCTAAACATGTGCAGGTTAGGCAGATTGGCCATGCTAAATTGCCAGGTAATGTCCAGTTATAAGCTAGGTGATTCACCATGGAAAATACGGGGTTGTGGTGATAGGCTGAGGTGGGTGGGTCTGGATGGGATGATGTTCAGAGGGTTGGTGCAAATTTGATGAGTTGAATAGCCTCCTTCTACATTGAGGGATTCTATATCACACTACATCACATTGTCATTCAGTTCCTGCACTTCTTCTTTTCCACTATATTATTAATACAACAATGTTTATGAAAATTTTATGAAATTATCATAGTCATGCAATAAATTACAATCATTCTGCAAAATCTTACATAAATGACCATCTCTGGTATTTTCATTGCACAAATATTAATTAAGACAGAACTACTTTGATATACAAATGTAAACTAACATGCCTGCCTCAACTTGAAGAATAATTAGTTTTAGTAGTTAATGAAATGCATATTTTAAGAGACATTTGGTACTCAAACTACTCTGTTTCCTTTCAGTGCTATGTGCCAATGGCAAAACATTTGCTATGTCTGTTTTATTTTTGTTGCAATTAATTGAGCCGCTTTTCTTTGAACATTCTCCATTCTTTCTGAATCTGATTACACATTAGCAATCAAGACATTACACCTGAGTGGTTTTCCCCTTTTCAAATATACTAAATTTAACACAAACACTTAGCAGTTGGTAAGACAATACGCAACACTTCAAAACAACCATTTCCCAATACAAAGCTAAGTTAAGATGTCAAAGATGCTAATCAATCTCTTGTGTGCCTTGTTACTGGAAAGTAGCTTATCCATTTCAATTTGTAAATTTGTGAGAAAATATTAAGCAAGGAAAGTGAACAAATGGATCTAATAAAGGAACAATTATGTAATTAAATCTGTACTATCAGTATGCTTTATTGTATGTCATCATATTTCAGATATTTGAACTGTGAAGTGTACATTTATCACTGACATGAAAGATTTTTGTTGACACTATTGACCTTCAAAAATGGGAAGATGAACGTCCTGCCCCCGTTTCTTACAGATTCAGTTGCTGTTACCAGGAAGGGGTGTTTAGGACATGGTTTTGACAATAGGGGAACCTAACACAGTGGAATTATTTAAACTTAGCACTAAGTTCAACCATTTTTTTTTATTGTTCCAATGGCCTTATTCGAATGGATGATAGTCGTAATTTAATGAAGTATGTTTGCTGAAGAGTCATGATCTGAACACTTTTAATCCGCTGATCTTTATACATTAAAAAAGCAAGCATAAGCAGTAAGTGAGAGATAAGAGAAAAGTCTGCCAAACAGATTTGATTGACACCATCTGGTGAAAGTTAGAAACAAGGTGACTACCTGTTCCAGACTTCCAATTGAGTTCTTTTTTTGACATTCTCAAGGGCTAATCACACAGTTATAAAATAATTTAGCTCAGCAGGGATTTATGAGTTCAAAACCTGTGTGACAGTTTAACCAGTCCCTTAAAAGCTTTAATTGTCTCTGATGTGGCAACTGAATAGAACCATATTTGTTTTTACATTGGATTCACCACTTAAAGCAATGGAAACCTCAGAATTTGTTTCATGGACAGGTAGTTTGTTTCGATATCAAACCTGGATGAATGATAGCTGTTTTGATTATTAAAAAATATCCACACGGCACTTGAGATATTCTTATTATGGATACTGGGTGAGTTGCTATGGAGGAGGCATGGGGATAGGAGAAAGGATAGGCTGACATGAGTTGATATGAAGGTGGGATAGATGTAGCGGAGTCATGAGTTTGTATGCAATTTGCATGATTGTATTAAGGGCTTGGATGCAACATGACGATTTAAAAAGGCGAGGGGTGAATAAAGAGCTCGAGTAGCTATGAAGATGACATGGAAGAATGAGGAGATATAGGAGATAGTAGATGGAGTTGTTTTGAATGGAGGATATGAGGGGCCATGCATGAGTCATGCTGGGAAGGGAGGTGGAGTTTAAGGGTGAGGTCGAGAGGGAATTTCTAAAATGAGTTCTAAAACAACTGGCTTAGAGTCCCAGATAACTGAGGCAGCCTTTCCAATTAGCATGTGATGGCTTTCACCTGAACCAGCTGCCATCTATGCTCGATGCCTGGAGTCAGATAGGTCAGACTATCCTGCACTCACCCCTTCAGAGTGAAAAGACATCTGACAAAACTTACTTTCTGAGTTGAGCTGTTTATCTCTGTGGGAAAATCAACACAATCATGAGGATTTGAACAATGGGAATAAGTGGATCAGGATGGTACAACATCAAATGAACCAAAAGCAAGTGTTGGAATATGTCTAGACTGTGGTTAACAAAAAAAGACCCACTACATTCACTGCTTGCAGGAGTCAAGGCAATTTATATAAGTTCAGTTTAACATCTGTTACGTTGATGGAGGTGCTGTTTTGTATTGTTCTTGTGTAGTTTTACGTTTGAACCAAGATTTGTCTGATGTGTAGCACATCCATAATATTCTGTTGCAGAATAGCTATGAGGAAATAAAATATTCTAACCAACATGAAGTTAGGGTTGTGGTGATAGTTGTTTGTTTTATATGCCTTAGAGAGTCAAAATGGATGTGGTAATTCATACTTTTTTCCATATGCTGTGGGTTTGGAGTGATGGATAGTGATAGCAGAGGGTCCAAATTTCTTTTCATCATATGGCTGACTAAAACGCGTTTTTTTTTTCTTTAATTCACTCATGGGATGTGGATGTCACGGCTAGGTCAGTAGTTATTGCCTGCTCCGAGTGGCCCTTAAGCATGAAACAGTTTCAGGGCAATCCCCAGTTTTCAAAGGAGAGACTGAAAGAAAATGACTTTTGTGAAAAACTGGTTAACCTGGCATCTGTGCAGGCAGGATTTCCCAGCAGATCTGACAGAATAAGGACACACTTACTTCTGGGCACATAGATCCTCAGGAGGTATGAGACAACTCGAGCGACAAAATGGCACCCGCTAGACATCATACCAAAAGACAGCTATAGAAATGTCTTATCGAAAAGACAGGGAGGTGGGCAGAGGGGGCAGGCTGGCCTTGTTAGTTAAGAACAAAATTAAATCTATGGCACTGAATGACATAGGGTCGGATGATGTGGAGTCTGTGTAGGTGAAATTGAGGAACCACAAAGACAAAAAAACCATAATGGGAGTTATGTACAGACCTCCTAACAGTGGTCAGGACCACAGGTGCAACATGTACCGGGAAATAGAAAAGGCATGTCAGAAAGGCAAGGTCACGGTGATCATGGGGGACTTCAAAATGTAGATGGACTGGGTAAATAATGTTGCCAGTGGATCCAAAGAAAGGGAATTCTTGGAATGCTTACAGGATGGCTTTTTGGAACAGCTTGTCATGGAGCCCACAAGGGAGCAGGCTATTTTGGACCTAGTGCTATGTAATGAACCAGACTTTATAAAAGATCTTAAAGTAAGGGAACACTTAGGAAGCAGCGATCATAATACGGTAGAGTTCAGTCTGCAGTTTGAAAGAGAGAAGGCAAAATTGGATGTAATGGTGAGACAGTTAAGCAAAGGTATTTATGAGGGCATGAGAGAGGAACTGACGAAAATCGACTGGAAGCAGAGGCTAGCGGAGAAGACAGTAGAGCAAAAATGGCAGGAGTTCGTGGGTATAATTGAGGACACAGTACAGAGGTTCATCCCCAAAAAGAAAGATTATCCGGAGGGGGTTAGACAGCCGTGGCTGACAAAGGAAGTCAGAAAATGTATCAAAGAAAAAGAAAGGTCCTATAAAGTGGCCAAGAGCACTGAGAAATCAGAAGATTGAGAAGGCTACAAAAACAAACAGAGGATAACAAAGAGAGAAATAAGGAAGGAGAGGATCAAATATGAAGGTAGGCTAGCCAGTAATATTAGAAATGATAGTAAAAGTTTCTTTCAATACATAAGAAACAAACGACAGGCAAAAGTAGACATTGGGCCACTTCAAACTGATGCTGGAAGGCTAGTGATGGGAGATAAGGAAATAGCTGGAGAACTTAATAAGTACTTTGCATCAGTCTTCACAGTGGAAGACATGAGTAATATCCCAACAATTCAAGGGAGTCAGGGGGCTGAGTTGAATATGGTTGCCATTACAAAAGAGAAAGTGCTTGAAAAGCTAAAAGGTCTTAAAATTGACAAATCTCCTGGCCCCGATGGGCTACATCCTAGAGTTCTGAGGGAGGTGGCTGAGGAAATAGCGGAGGCGTTGGTTGAGATCTTTCAAAAGTCACTGGAGTCAGGGAAAGTCTCGGATGATTGGAAGATCGCTGTTGTAACCCCATTGTTCAAGAAAGGATCAAGACAAAAGATGGAAAATTATAGGCCAATTCGCCAAACCTCGGTTGTTGGTAAAATTCTAGAATCCATCGTTAAGGATGAGGTTTCTAAATTCTTGGAAGAGCAGGGTCGGATTAGAACAAGTCAACATGGATTTAGTAAGGGGAGGTCGTGCCTGACAAACCTGTTAGAATTCTTTGACGAGGTGACAATAGGTTAGACCAGGGAAACCCAGTGGATGTGGTCTATCAAGACTTCCAAAATGCCTTTGATAAGGTGCCACATGGGAGGCTGCTGAGTAAGGTGAGGGCCCATGATGTTCGAGGTGAGCTACTGGTATGGATTGAGGATTGGCTGTCTGACAGAAGGCAGAGAGTTGGGATAAGAGATTCTTTTTCGGAATGGCAGCAGGTGACAAGCGGTGTCCCACAGGGTTCAGTGTTGGGCCTGCAGCTGTTCACATTATATATTAATGATCTGGATGAAGGGACTGGGGGCATTCTAGCTAAGTTTGCCGACGATACGAAGATAGGTGGACAGGCGGGTAGTACTGAGGAAGTGGGGAGGCTGCGAAGGATCTAGACAGTTTGGGAGAGTGGTCCAGGAAATGGCTGATGAAGTTCAATGTGAGCAAAAGCGAGGTCTTGCACTTTGGAGAAAAGAATACAAGCATGGACCACTTTCTAAACGGTGAGAAAATTCATAAAGCCAAAGTATAGAGGGATCTGGGAGTGCTAGTTGAGGATTCCCTCAAGGTAAACGTGCAGGTTGAATCCGTGATTAAGAAAGTGAATGCAATGTTGTCATTTATCTCAAGAGGGTTGGAATATAAAAGCAGCGATGTGCTACTGAGACTTTATAAAGCTCTGGTTCGGCCCCATTTGGAGTACTGTGTCCAGTTTTGGGCCCTACACCTCTGGAGGGACATACTGGCACTGGAGCATGTCCAGCGGAGATTCACACGGATGTTCCCTGGAATGGTAGGTCTAACATATGAGGAACGGCTAAGGATCCTGGGATTGTACTCATTGGAGTTTAGAAGGTTAAGGGGAGATCTAATAGAAACTTACAAGATAATACATGACTTGGAAAGGGTGGATGCTAAGAAATTGTTTCCGTTAGGCGAGGAGACTAGGACCCATGGGCACAGCCTTAGAATTAGAGGGGGTCAATTCAGAACAGAAATGCGGAGACATTTCTTCAGCCAGAGAGTGGTGGGCCTGTGGAATTCATTGCCGCGGAGTGCAGTGGAGGCCGGAACGCTAAATGTCTTCAAGGCAGAGATTGATAAATTCTTGATGTCACAAGGAATTAAGGGCTATGGGGAGAATGCGGGTAAGTGGAGTTGAAATGCCCATCAGCCATGATTAAATGGCGGAGTGGACTCGATGGGCCGAATGGCCTTACTTCCACTCCTATGTCTGATGGTCTTATGGTCTTATGGATAATAAACCTCGAAACTGTGAATAATGGAGCCTATCTAGTTAATGGGATAATGATTTACTCTAATCTGAAAACAGTTTGGGAGGGTCCATGAAGTCATCGAAACTTCAGTTAAGTAAATTTTGGACGGTATTAACTCTTTTGTTTCCACAAATGATGAGATTAAACTGGTCCCAGCAATCACCGGAGATGGTTTGCGAAATGGAATTACCTGAGGGGCGAAGCTGGCTGGCCCCTTTGGAATCGCAAGAGTAAAGGGGCAGCAGGAGCAGCTATTGGGGCTCAGTGCACCAACCCTTTGAGGCTAAAGACATTGACCCTGTCTGCGACTTCAGACTTTGGAAATCCGCAACAACACCCGAGACAGAGAGGGAGCCCCACCGGACAAGCAACAAGTCCCTCTGGGCCCATAAGAACCATTTTCAGGCCGGGGTAACTTGTACTCTAGAGTAGTTGGTTAGGCATGGGGGTGGGGTGGGGGTGAGGGTGGTTGTGTAATTCTTAAAGTATAAATACCCTGTAAATTGTGTAAGGTTAAAGATTTACGTTGTTTCCGCTCCAGTTTTCTTATATTTTATATCATAGTATAGAATGTAAGCTTCATTGAAGTATTGTACGGAATGGGCAAGTTGAATTTTTCCTGTAATAAAATTCACTGGAAATTTTGAACTCATATTTGAGTCCATCTGTGCTCCCTCTGGGTACACCAATTCTGGCTGAGTTCACAGCAGATCCCAGACTATAATTCCAGTGTCAAGGACCGCAGGGTGATCCGGGCAATTCAAACCGTCCACTCAAGGGGGATTGCTGACCAGGATAAGCAGTTTGATCTCTCTTTTTCTCTCTCTTGGGGAGAATGCCTAAGTGGGTAGGTACCAGGTGGCCGTTGTCCCACCAACGAGAGAATTGTCCAGTCATTGGTAGCAGTCATGAATACTGTGCGGAGAGAAGTTCTGACTCTCTGGTCAGGCTATAAACAGTGAGTTCTGTTCAACGCTCTCTCTCCAGCAGAGTTGCCTTAGTGCAGCATTCCAAGTCTTTGAAGTTTCAGAGCCTGCTGGAGAGAGACCATCATAGTTAATCAGTGAAACCCGACACTACTCTGAGTCTGGAGTAAAGGAATGAGGATCCTCCACAGGAAGGTGATGGTGAGCTGTCTTCTTGAACCATTGCAGTGCTGCAGGTTTCCCATAATAAATATATTGGAAAGATTTGGATGTTGATAATCAACAAACTTGACTGCATTATGAAAGTATCTTCCTTGATCACCAAGTCCTGGACTGAGACTTGTTAGAGTGAATTTAGACTGTAATGGAGAAATGGAGATGTTTATAGAGATTATAGTGATTCTTGCACAAATGACCATGTGCATCCTTGAGGGCAGTGCCAGTAGGAATCTGTAAGCAAATAAGTAATAAGCATAAAATGAAATTAATATAACAAACATTCTATAGAGAGAGAGGCCTTGAAATCAAAAGAGACAGGCAGCAACAGACCCGGATAAGGCATGGGGAGAAACAACATCTAGGATCTGATAATTGTTTCCCAACTGAGTGAACGTGATATTAATGACACCAACCTTTGATCGAGAATGGATGTCTGTTTTTTTTGTATGAAGCAAGATTAGAATTTGGATAAAGAAAGGCATGCCAAGCAACCACAGACCCAAAATTGGATGTTCTAAATTGACCCACAGTTGAAGAAATTAGGCCTGGCAGAAAATTGGCCAAATTAAACAACAACCAACAGCTATCATGGCAGAGAACAGTAGAAACCAAGGTCAAAGATGTCACATGGGGAAACAATTACAACCAGTCAGTGTATTGGAGGAATGTCGATCAGACGTTCTGGTACCTTGATTTGCAGCCAATGCCTGAGGACTTACACTGTAGACCTCCCTCGCATGGCAACAATGAAGGGTGCTGGTGCGACCCCATGGGATGTTTGGAATCCAGCTTATGACCCCTGGAAGCCACCTGGAAGCCACCCAATCAGAGAAGACTCACAGTAAAGATTTACAGTAAGACACATGGCAGAAGACCATGCAGCACTCCAAGAAGAGCCAGGAGAAGATCTGCCATGAGCTGTGAGATCCACCTTCATGTAAGATAGCCAGCCATACCCCAGAGAGGAATGAGATTCCAATGACCCAGCTCACGCACTTGGATTGCTGCAGGTTATATCCTTTCTCAGAGTCAAGAGCGTCATGCTGGAAATGTACAGAAGGTCAGGCAGCATCTGAGGAGCAGGAGAATGCCCTTCATTTTTGATGAAGGGCTTATGCCTGACACATCGATTCTCCTGTTCCTTTGATGTTGCCTGACCAGCTGTGCTTTTCCAGCAACACACTCTCGACTCTGAGCTCCAGCTTCTGCAGTCCTCAATTTCTCCTGTATCCTTTCTCAGATGGATACAGTTAGATAGAGATTAAATATTGTGGGAATTTGGGAAATTCTCACCTAGTGTTTTTAATAAGGAATATTTTGTTTATAAAATCAAGTTGAACTGCAAACCGAATTCTGCGTCCCTTTGTCCACCTCACTGTTTTTAATATGTAAACTGTTAAGCTATCCAAAGCACGGGCAACAAATGTATTCAATTTTTCTTTATTCTTCAGCATCTGAATGATGATACACTCCTTGCATTGCTTGGATTAAATGATTGTAAATCCGTAGTCAATATCCATTGGTCAGTTATTAGGAGTTATCACAATAGACTTGAAACCCAAAGCTCATATCTCAGAAACAGGGATGACACCTGTTCTTTCACAAATCCTCTTACCTAGGATTGTAGGAATATGGATTAATAAAAAAATGTGTGTGTGGAGTTATAAAGCTTCAAAATTAAGAATTATTGGCACTTTAGGGAATGTTAACTTGATTTGCATGAACTAATGCTAGTTTTGATATCTTAGGGAAAGTGTGACAAGAAAGAATAGCGATAAAATACTCAAATTACATTTACAAAAGTAGTGAATTGCAAGTGAGATTTGACTCATTAGATGTTCCGTGAATGAAAATCAGTGCAGTGATTATTTTTATCCAACTTTTTTAACTAATTGATTTCCAGCCAAACCAGTAGTTCAATGTTACTAAGCTTTTGAGTCACTGAATTTATCGCTATAATGTAATAGAATCATTTAATTATTTGGGCACTGATATTAGCAAAATGGTTGAAAGACTGGTCTTGCAATTTTCTTATGAGCTACTGATTGCAATCAGGTAACTGACACTAATCTGCAGATTTCACTTGCAAATAATAGTTATTATGTCTTCTACATAAATTTACTTTCTGGTTCTATACATTGTTAATTTCAATCAGCATCCTAAAATTTGCTGACAAATCTTTTAATCACATCAAGCCACTTCTGAATATGTTATTTCCCTAATACATCTAACTAATGTCAATTCATGGTAAGCATTTGAAAAGAAAAGACAGATCGAGTAACACATAACCTTTGCTTAATTTGAGGATCAAGGAATACTTATGCAGGAGAGATTCTTGAGGAGATTACAAGCAGGTGGGAAAATTGGATAAATTACTCACAGTACAAGCCAAGTCAGAGATGAAAAAGGAAATCTTGGTCCATTTGAATTATCTCATGATTTATGTTCACAAGAAGATATACTGTGCACGGAGGAAGATGTCTATGGTTATTGGAGGTCAGTCATCTCTGCAAGAGCTCCTCATAGCAATGTAAAAGTCATCTTCAGGTGTTTTGATCAAAGGCCCTCCTTCTATCATAAGGTCCAAGGTAGGAATGTTTGCCAATTATTGCACAATGTTTAACACCATTTGTGGCTCCTGAGAAACTGAAGAAACCACGTTCATTTTGTAGAACAAATTTGGAGGTGGTGGTGTTGGACTGGGGTGGACAAAGTTAAAAATTGCACAACACCAGGTTATAATCCAACTGGTTTATTTGGAAGCACTAGCTTTTGAAGTGCTGCTTTTTCATCAGGTGGCTATGGGCAGGACCATAAAACACAGAATTTATAGCAAAAGTTTACAGTGTCATGCGGCTGAAATATATTAAACACACTTAGATTAAGTCTTTAATCTTTTTGAATGGTTTTGCTTGTTTTCATTCATTAATATGTGAATCCCACAACTTCTTTTCATTCACATTTTCAAGATAAATTCAGGTTTTCTAACAAAATGTGTTATCTCAGCTCAGACAATGCATTAAAGGTGGGAGGTTAAAGCCTGTCTGTGTCCCAGTCTTGAGTCAGACTGGCTCTATTTCTAAAGTGGGATGTAGAGAATCTTACATGGATTGACTGTAGATTATGCATTTTTTTGAGCAAAATAAAATATACAGAGCAACCTCGATTATCTGGATGAGATGGGCTGGCACTATTTCGTTTGGGTAATTGATTATTTGGATAATCATATTTAGCTTGAACAGGGGAAGCCATACTGATCTAACGCTGTGCTGTATGGAGAATTTGTTTAAATCTATAATTTTTAATGAGTATGCCATTTAAACAAACTAATCTTTGCAGTCTGCAAATTACAAGTTAGAAGAAGAAGAACTAAATCCTTACCATCAAATCCCAGCATTAAACAAGGTGCTGAACAACTTCTATGATTACAAGACCATTTACAGTACACTGTCAGTTTCTGGGAACTCAGTCTCGCAATAGAAAAATGGAAGCCCCATCTCACTTATGCGATTACATTCTCAGCCTTTTTTAAAAATCAACGGCCTGGCAAAGTGCCAGGAATACTGTAAAACACTTTCTTTTGCAAAGGCCTGTGTAACAATCCTTACCTAAAAGATATGCAGTCACTGATGCTTGAAGTGCTTGTGTTTCTTTGCTTTTGCCAGTGTTTTCACATGTTCTTCAGTACAGGTAAATCAAATACACTTGCCTCTTTGATATATCATTTTTGCGGGACCTTGAAATCTTCTTCAAATAATTCAATATTCAGATAATCGAGATTCGGATAATCGAGGTTCCTCTGTAATTCTGCAAATACAGATTCACTCCATAAACTTAAATGTGTGTGTGTGTGTGCAGGAGACAGTGTGTGTGTATATGAGTGTACACGTGTGGGTGTAAGTGCATGTAAGAGAGTGTGTGTAAGCTTGGTAAGATATGTATGTGAGTGTGATGGGGTAGAAGTCGGTGAGAGGGTGCATGCGTGGGTGTGAGTGTGGGGGGGTATGTGTGTGCATATGAGAGAGAGCTTATGTATGAGACAGGGTTTGTGTGAGAGTGAGAGTGTGTGAGTGTGAGTGTGTGTGAGGCAGAAAATAGTGCAGTGGGGTCACCTGTAGTGTGACATGAGCCCAAGGTCCCAGTTGAGGCCATCCTCATGGGTACCGAACTTGACTATCATCCTCTGCTCGGCCACGTTTTGTTGTTGTTTGTCCCAAAGTCTGCCTTGGAGGATGGTCACCTGAAAGTCCAAGACCAAATGTCTCGGACTGCTGAAGTGTTCTCCAACTGGGACAAAACACCCTTGTCTGGTGATTGTTATGCGGTGTCCATTCATCCATTGTCATAGCGTCTGCTTGGTCTTGCCAATATACCATGCCTCAGGGCTTCCTTTCCTGCAGCGAATGAGATAGACAACGTTGGCTGAGACACATGAGTACCTGCCACATAAAAGGTGGGAGGCTTCCCCAAGTGTAATGATGGTCTCTGTGTTGACACTCTGACACGTCTTGCAGTGGCTGTCATGACCAGGTTGCACGGTGTTGTGGTCAATGTTGTCCAGAAAGCTGGGTAGTTTGCTGCAAACAATGATGTGTTTAAAGTGTGGTGGTTGTTTAAAGGTGAGAAGTGGAGACGTGGGGAAGGTCTTGGTGAGGTGCTCATTTTTATCAATAATGTGTTGCAGGCCATGAAGAACGTGACATAGCCTCTCGCTCCAAGAACTACTGGACAACGAAGGATACCCTGTCATTTGCATCCCATGTCTGTCTCCTGAGGAGGTCATTATGGTTTCTCACTGTGGCACGTCGGAACTGACAGTAGATGAGTTGAGCATCGTGCTCTGTTCTTGTGAGGGCATCCTTGAGCACCTTCAGTTGTCCGGCATATCCTATCCAGGTTTATGCTAACAAGTGGTGAGTAGCATCCATACCACACAAGTGCAAGGCAATAACCATCTACGACAAGAGAGAATATAACCATTGTCCTTTGACAGTCAATGGCATTGTTACCACAATTACACGCTATCAAAATCCTGGTAGTTACCATTGGCTAGAAATGGAACTGAACCAGCCACATAATATTGTGGCAACAACAGCACGTAAAAGACTACAAAATGTATGGCAAGTTACTCACCACCTGACTCCCAAAGCCATTACTATCCAAAAGGCACAAGGTACGATTGTGATGGGACACTCGCCACGTAGCTCGATGGGTGCAGCTCTAAAAACAGTCAATAAGCTTGATACTATCCATCACAAAGCAGTCTGTTTGATTCGTACCACATTCTCGAACATTCACCCACTCAGTGTGTACCATCTCCAAGATGCACTGCAGAAATTCACCAAGACTTCTTAGATAACACATTCCATACACATGACCACTATTATCTCTAAGGACAAGGGCTGCAGATACATGGGAACATTGTCACCTGCAAGTGCCCCTTCATGTCACTCACCATCCTGACTTGGAAACATATCACTGTTCCTTTCGTGTTGCAGGGTCAAAATTCTGCAACATGCTGTCTATTAAAACTGTGGGTGTACCTCAACCAAATTGGCAGCAGCAGCTTGAGAAGGCAGCTCACTATCACCTTCTTAAGGACAATAAATGCTGGCCAACTCACATTCCATGAACGAATAATAAGAAACAGCCACTAGATCCTCAACAATGTCAAAAAATGTTTTTCATGACATTATTTTTTTCCTCAGTAACCAAAACGTACAAAAAGAATTCCAAAAATGTTTATTTCACAATTATGTGATGATTGAATAAATATAACAATTGTACTGCTGTTGAGCTCACTTACTAACATGTATTTGTGTGTATTTTTGAAGCAGATAGCTTTATATTGGGAGATATTAGGACTTATTGGAGATGTCCCAAAATGCACGATTTTTTGATCCATTGTAAGAGGGGATGGAAGATATTTTCCAGGGGAAGAGGGTGGGTGCGAGCGTTTTGTGTCAATGAATATTGGGTTTGGAACATAGTCAGGCTCATCAACCCTGGAAATAAAGCTTAAGTGGTCACAAGATGCCTGTATACCAGGTAAGTTGGTTCGAAGGTTTGCCTAGTTTTCTGGGATTTTGACCTAGTGTTTTAAAAATTGTTAGGCTTTCTAACTCTCAACCTTCACACTACTTCTCAGCCCCTAATGGCCCCTTATTCTCTCCATGCCAGCTCTTTAAACACTAACTAAGGATCCACTATTGGCAGATCTCAGGATGTATACAAAATTGATCAATAACTAAACTCAAACAATTTAATGTTGTGTTCACTCCTGCACACTCAACATTTAAAAAAATGCCCTACCCATAAAAGACATTCAAAGCTTTTAAATCTCAAGTGGCAAGTCTTTTATAGAAACAAACAAAATTCTATTCAGATGCTATATCAAATATAACTAATCCTTCATTTCTTAAAACTATCAATCAAACTCAATCTCCAAGATGCTATATCATATGTACCAAATCTTTAATCAATTCCTTAAACTGTCAAACAAACTCAGAACCTCCTGTTGATGAATATGTATTTGAAAATCAGCAAGCATTCATGATTGAATAATTATAGCCTTTGGTGTAATGTAGACAAATATCTCAATAGAAGTCATACAATCTGATACTACGTTCCTTTTAACCCATAACACTCAATCAAAGCAGGAAAAGTATTTTACTTAGTTTGAAGAACAGAATTAAAACACTTGACATCACAATAAATATACAGACCATACCCATTTATCATCACAGTTTATATCATAGGTGGCACGGTGGCACAGTGGTTAGCACTGCTGCCTCGCAGCGCCTGAGATCCGGGTTCAATTCCCGCCTCAGGCGACTGACTGTGTGGAGTTTGCACGTTCTCCCTGTGTCTGCGTGGGTTTCCTCTGGGTGCTCCGGTTTCCTCCCACAGTCCAAAGATGTGCAGGGCCAGGTGAATTGGCCATGCTAAATTGTCCGTAGTGTTAGGTAAGGGGTAAATGTAGGGGTATGGGTGGGTTGCGCTTCGGCGGGTCGGTGTGGACTTGTTGGGCCGAAGGGCCTGTTTCCACACTGTAATCTAATCTAATCTAATCTAATCCATCAGTTTGTGACACTCATGAAACCAAAACTCAGCAGTGAGTTTAAATGGCCTGCTGAGTTCTAGTTTCCCTGCTGTGATTCATATGCTAACTCCTTTCCCTTCAAATATGAAATGACATATCAGCAAAGAATATCTGCTTACAAGTCACTCCCATCATTGTACAGGCAATACCACTTTCTCAATTCAGAAATTCCAATCCTAGGTCTTCATTCAATTAAAAAAAACAAAAACCTGTTCAAAGATGATGCAGCTGTCTGAAGCATTGTCTGCCAAAGAATTTTGAAAGACACTTCCTTAGGTTATAAACCCTGTGAGGAAGAATGCAAGCTATTCCAATAACCAATTTTGTACATTTTCATCACATTTTCACACAATACAATAGAAAAATTATCATTGACAAATCAATGTAAGTTTTGCCCGACCTCTAAAGATCAATATTGAGGCAGCGCAACACTGAACTTTAGTCGAAGCACATAAAGTGGATTTGTCAATGTAATATCTTCCTTAGTGGGACCTTATTGCATCTCCAGGCAGCATATTATTTGTGGTGGGTCTAATGTTTACTGAATTTTGTTCCTCTCTGGGAACAGTGTTCGCTGCTGCTGAACAGATTCACTTCCAGGCAATAGAACAAGCATATTACTTGATGTTTGTATATAAAACATTGGTGAGGCCACTTTTCGAGAACTGTATTCAGTTCCAGTCACCCCGCTTTCGGAAGGATATTATTAAATTGGAGTGATTCAGGTAAGATTTACCAGGATGTTGCTGGGGTTGAAGGGTTTGAGTTGTAAAGAGAGACTGGATAAGCTGAGACTTTTTTTCACTGGAGCCTTGGAAGTTGAGGGGTGACCTTAGGTTTCCAAAATCATGATGGCCAATGATAAGGTGACTAATAAAGGTTTTTTTGCCTGGGGTGGGGGAGTTCAAAACTAGCAGGCATATGTTTAAGGTGAGAGGGGAAAGATTTAAAAGGGACTTGAGGGTCAACTTATTCACACAGAGGGTGGTTTGTACACAGAATGAACTGCCAGAGGAAGTGGTAGATGGAGGTACAATTAAAACATTTAAAAGACATTTGGACAGGTACCTGAGTAGGAAAGTTTGAGGGAGATATAGGCAAATGCAGACAAATGGGACTAGATTAGCTTGGGAAACTTAATTGGCACAGACCAAGTTGTTTCTGTGACATATGACTTGATGAGACTAGTGTGTATTATTCTAACATCAGTCCACTCAACCTCAGCATAAAGGGACTTCAGAAGCCTTCATTTGAAGCTCCTTATAAATATAAAAATTAGCTGAAATTAGCAATGAAAACTTAATAGATAATTACATTATGACAATGATATCACCAAGGATTCTGTTGATATTATAATGGATTAGCCGTAGAAAAGCTCCAGTGCCAAAAAGAACCTTCAATGTCGTACTGCTTCTATTGCTTTTACTGTGAAATGTATGTTGCTCAATTTGTTGATATTCATGTCTTATGTACCCAATAAATAAACCTGCAAGGCCAACTTTATGCTGTTCAAAATGTAATTAATTAGATTTAGTTCACTTTTTATCTGGAAACAACAATTCCATTAAAATATTCTGGTCAAATAACCTCCTAATGTATCTTAAACAAAAACATAAATTGATGGGAAAACTGAGAACTGGTTTAAAGGACTGCCACTGATGCTGACATGTTATATTTGCTTTCTCTCCACAGATACTGCCAGATTTGCTGAGTTTTCCCAATAACTTATGTTTTGGCTTTTGATTTCCAGCATCCGCAGTTCTTTGGTTTGTTTGTTCCTGATATACATTTGTTGCTTTTTATATTGTAAAATAATTGCTCCAGAGAAAATTCTTTGTTTCTTTTTCGAAGTCCAGATAGGATACATTTTTTGAACGTCAAAGTTAAAAAAATGTATGAAATAACTCTGAATAATGTTATAATCAGGTGAGGAATGGTTGACTCTTTTCTGCCTTCGCCTTTGACCACAACTGTTTCTTTGATAAGGATATATTCATCAAATTAGTGAGTGTTAAAGTGTTTATGTACTATGATCAAATAAGTCATAATCAAACAGGTATCTTTAAGTATTAAAACAGAAAAGAGTATGGATTTACTGCACTTTGCTCAATCGAAGTAAAATTATTAAAAGTTCACTCACATACACACACAAACTCTACCTGGAGTCCAGTGACTCTTTCAGGTTAGTGACTTGGTTGGTTTCAAGTTGTTCCTGATGAATCTACTGCTATCAATGTCAAAGCACATTGACAGGTGTACTTGGATGATTTATCTATTCTTCTGGAGATTATAGCTGAGTTCAAAGTCTCTGCCTGAGGCATCTGGAGAGTCAAAATCTGCAGGTAGGGGTTATAACATCAAAGTTATTTGGAATGATGGAGACAGGGGCAACAGCCATTCAGAATCTTGCCCCCTCAGTTTCTGTTACTTGCTTCATTCTGCAGAAAAAGTAGTCATTTGAACAAGAAAAGTGCTAGTTGGCTTGTCATATGACATAATTTCTCTGACTGAGAAATGACCCAAATATCATCATAGCTGGAGCATTCCAGTCTTCTGGCTGATGTGATGAGAATATATTTGAATACATTTTTTGCATAGCTGAAGATTCATTGGGCAAGTGATTTTATCTCATGGTTTGTCCAGTTGAGTATCCAGGAGATCGCCCTGATGTTTTCCCGATAATGTAAAATATAGTCTTCATCTATGCCCTGATAGGCAATATTTTTTGTGTGCTTTTTCAAACAGAGTATTTCATTTCAGTGATGTTAGAATGTAGCATATGCAGTGATGCTATTTCGTAGCCAACTTTGACTGTGATCCCAGTTCTCTGGAATGTGGGTTCAATTTTCAAAGGTTCAACTGAGAGTTTCAAAAATCCTTTTTGTAAAACATGATTCCATAAGAATAATGCAAATTAGAACAAATATTTGTGCAAGGAGGTAATGGTCTAATGGTATTGTATTATCACTAGATTATTAATCCAGAGATCCAGGTAATTTTACAGGATCTAGGCCTTGAATCCCACCTTGACATTTGGTGGAATTTGGATTTATTAACAATGTTCAATGAAGAGTTTAATGATGCCCGTAAAACTGTTATCAAATGTCAGAAAAACCTATCTGGTCTACAGAAGGAAACTGCCATCCTTACCTGGTCTGGCTTACACATGACTCCAGGTGCACAGTTCTGTGATTGTCTCTAAATTGCCCTCTGGGCAAGTAGGGTTAGGCAATAAATGGTGGCCTCGTCAGCAACTCTCACATCCCATGAATAAAGTATTTTTAAAAAATAATCACCTCGACATTTGCTCTTTGGTAATACCTCTTTGGTCAGAGACAGTTTCCCATAGCTTGACCAGGACAATGTTCATTTTAGCTATTCTAGTTTTATCTTCATTATCAATGTGAACTGCTCTGGTAATGATACTGCCAATGTAAATACATTTGTTGTCAACTTTCTGACTTGGATTGTAATAGTCGGTTTCACATTTTACTTTTGTGGGACAATTCAGTGTATGACCTTAATGTTGATGTTGAAACTGATGCTCGCACCTGCAGCTGAAAAGTAATTAATGTTAGACAATAGACAATAGGTGCAGGGTGAGGCCATTCTGCCCTTCGAGCCTGCACCACCATTCATTATGATCATGGCTGATCATCCTCAATCAGTATCCTGTTCCTGCCTTATTTCCATAACCCTTGATTACACTATCCTGGAGAGCTCTATCCAACTCTTTCTTAAACAAATCCAGAGACTGGGCCTCCACTGCCTTCTGGGGCAGAGCATTCCACACTCACACCACTCTCTGGGTGAAGCAGTTTTACCTCATCTCTGTCCTAAATAGCCTACCCCTTATTTTTAAGCTGTGTCCTCTGGTTTGGGACTCACCCATCAGCAGAAACATGTTTCCTGCCTCCAGAGTGTCCAATCCTTTAATAATCTTATATGTCTCAATCAGATCCCCGCTCAGATTTCTAAACAAGTGTATACAAGCCCAATCACTCCAATCTTTCAACATAAGATAGTCCCGCCATTCCAGGAATTGACCTCATGAACCTACGCTGCACTCCCTCAATAGCCAGAATGTCTTTCCTCAAATTTGGAGACCAGAACTGCACACAATATTCCAGGTGCAGTCTCACCAGGGCCCTGTACAGCTGCAGAAGAACCTCTTTGCTTCAATACTCAATCCCTCTTGTTATGAAGGCCAGCATGCTATTAGCTTTCTTCACTACCTGTTGTACCTGCATGCTTGCCTTCATTGACTGGTGTACAAGAACACCCAGATCTCTTTGTACTGCCCCTTTACCTAACTTGACTCCATTTAGGTAGTAATCTACCTTCCTGTTCTTGCCACCAAAGTGGATAACCATACATTCATCCACATTAAACTGCATCTGCCATGCATCTGTCCACTCACTTAACCTGTCCAGGTCACCCTGTAATCTCCTAACATCCTCCTCACATTTCACCCTGCCACCCAGCTTAGTATCATCAGCAAATTTGCTAATGGTACTATTAATACCATCTTCTATATCATTAATATATATTATAAAAAGCTGCGGTCCCAGCACTGATCCCTGCGGTACCCCAATGGTCACCACCTGCCATTCTGAAAGGGAGCTGTTTATCACTACACTTTGTTTCCTGTCAGCCAATCAATTTTCAATCCAAGTCAGTACTTTGCCCCCAATACATGTGCCCTAATTTTGCTCACTAACCTCCTATGTGGGACTTTATCAAACGCTTTCTGAAAGTCCACGTACACTACATCTACGGGATCGCCCTTGTCCATCTTCAGAGTTACATCCTCAAAAAATTCCAGAAGATTAGTCAAGCATGATTTCCCCTTCAAAAATCAATGCTGACTCTGACCTATCCTGTTACCGCTATCCAGATGTGTCGTAATTTCATCCTTTATAATAGACTCCAGCATCTTTCCCACCACTGAGGTCAGACTAACTGGTCTATAATTTCCTGCTTTCTCTCTCACTCCTTGCTTAAAAAGTGGTACAATATTAGCCACCCCCCAATCCGCAGGAACTGATCCTGAATCTATCGAACTAAATAATCACCAATGCATCCACGATTTCTAGAGCCACCTCCTTTAGTACCCTGGGATGTCGACCATCAGGCCCCGAGGACTTATCAGCCTTCAGACCTAACAGTCTCTCCAACACCAATTCCTGGCAAATATAAATTCCCTTCAGTTCAGGTCCTTCAGCCACTGTTACCTCTGGGAGATTGCTTGTGTCTTCCCCAGTGAACACAGATCTGAAGTATCAATTCAGCTCTTCTGCCATTTCTTTGTTCCCCGTAATATATTCCTCTGTTTCTTTCTTCAAGGGCCCACTTTTAGTCTTAACCATTTATTTCCCTTTCACATACCCAAAAAAGCTTTTACTATCCTCCTTTATATTTTTGGCCAGTTTACCTTCATACCTCATTTTTTCTCTGCGTATTTCCTTCTTAGTAATCCTCTGACGTACTTTAAAAGCTTCCCAGTCCTCCGTTTTCCCACTCATCTTTGCTATGTTATACTTTTTCTCTTTTGACTTTATATGTTTCTTAACTTCCCTCGTCAGCCACGGCCACCCCTGCCTCCTCATAGGATCTTTCTTCCTTTTTGGAATGAACTGATCCTGCATCTTTTGCATTATACCCAGAAATATCTGCCATTGTTCCTCCACTGTCATCCCTGCTAAGGTATTGCACCATTGAACTTTCGCCAGCTCCTCCCTCATAGCTCCATAGTTCCCTTTATTCAACTGAAATATTGTCACTACCGATTGTACCCTCTCCCTTTCAAATTGCAGATTGAAGCTTATTGTATTATGGTCACTACCTCCTAATGGCTCCTTCACTTCGAGGTCCCTGATCAATTCTGGTTCGTTGCACGACACCAGATCCAGAATTGCCTTCTCCCTGGTAGGCTTCAGCACCAGCTGTTCTAAGAATCCATCTCTGAGACACTCCACAAAGTCTCTTTCTTGAGATCCAATACCATCCTGATTCTCCCAGTCTATCTGCGTGTTGAAATCCCCCATAACAACTGTAGTAACGTCTTTGCAACAGGCCAATTTCAGCTCCTTATTCAACTTACACCCTATATCCATACTACTGTTTGGGGGCCTGTAGATAACTCCCAAGAGGGTCTTTCTACCCTTAGAATTTCTCAGCTCTATTCATACTGACTCTACATCCCCTGATTCTAGGTCACCCCACGCAAGGGACTGAATATCATCCCTTACTAACATGGCCACCCCACCCTCTATGCCCGCCAGTCTGTCCTTACGATAGCACGTATAGCCTTGAATATTCATTTCCCAGGCCCTGTCCACTTGAAGCCACGTCTCATCCCCACAATATCGTAGCTGCCAATTTCCAGAAGAGCCTCAAGCTCATCCATCTTATTTCTAATACTTTGTGCATTCATATATAGAATTTTTAGTTTGTTACTGCCCTCACACTTCCTATCAACCTCTATTTCACTCAACCTTACGGCATGATCCCTTTTTGAGTTTTCTGCTTCATTGATACCGTTGTCTTTCTTGACTTCCCTTGTTCTAACTTTCCCTTCAATTTCCTTCTTAAACTTCCAGTTTGTCCCCTTCCCCCCAGCTACTTAGTTTAAATGCAGCTGTGTTGCAGTAACAAACCTGCCTGCCAGAATGCTGGTCTCCAACCTATTAAGGCGCAAACCGTCTCTTTTGTATAATTTATGCTTACCACAAAACATACCCCAGTGATCAAAGAATTTAAATCCTTGCTTCCTGCACCAGATCTCCAGCCACACATTCAAGTCCATTATCTCCCTGTTCCTGGCCTCTCCAGCCCGAGGAACTGGAAGCAAACTGGAGATAATCACTCTGGACGTCCTGCTTTACAGCCTTCTTCCTAGTTCTCCGAAGTCCCACCGTAGTATGTTCCTCCTCTTCTTCCCGACATCATTTGTGTCGACATGTACCACCACCTCTGGCTCTTCACCTTCGCCCTTGAGGATTTCCTGCACTCTGTCTGCGATGCCCTTAATCCTGGCACCAGGAAGGCAACACACCATCCTTAAATCCTGCCCGTTGCCACAGAAACCCCGTTCAGTTCCTCTCACTATGGAGTCCCCTATCACCACGGCTCTGTGCGATGTCTGACTCCTCAGCACTGCCTCCACGCCAACGTTTGATTGACAGACCTGACCGCCTCGCGGACTGGCAGTGTCATCTGTCTCTACTGTTTCCAAAAGATTCAACGTGTTCCTGACAGGTACTTCCCCTGTGGTCTCTTGCACCTGTGTCCTCTCTGCCTTCCTCATCGTCTTCTCTCTTCTGATCTCTTCTGGTTAGGCTACACTCTTGGTGAAAAAATACATTTTGAGTATTGTAATTAATGAAAACAAAGTTCTGTACCACAGCTTCATGAGCCCAGTTTGATTGATAATTTCTACAAGTTGAAGGTTTGTGTAAATTTTATTATGGATGTGACTTGATCTGCCATAGAATGCTTCAGAAAGCAAGTCAGGGAACCACATTTTAAATATGTAGGAGACAACACATAACTCTGTTTCAATCCATATAAGACTGGAATTGCAACAGATGGCTCTTCAATATCTGGGTCATGAATAGACATATAGTAAAATAATAACAAATTTTCCTGAGTGGTCAACTTTTGCTATGATCTTCCAAGGATAGCAACAAATGAATAGAATGCAAAACACCTTTACTACTGGAACATAAGAAAAGAAAGAACAACAAAAGGCCATTGACTGAAGGGGTTTCCAGATGCTGCTTTAAAATTCATTGCAATTCTGTTGAAACAACACAAAACTGGGCATCTGGACAGAATGTTAAAATCAATATTGTCCAAATTCCTATTCAAACAAAATAACCATGTCTTAAAATTCATCTGTCAGGTCCAAATAAGATGGCATAAATATTGTAATGGATTTTCGTCACACTTTATTCATTGTCTGGTGATATTAATCTCATTTCAGAAGTTATTTTTCCTTAGTCTGTTTGTTTGAATAAACTGAATTTTCATTCCAGCCAAGTGGCAATTTGACAGGACAGGTAATGAATAAAAAATGGAGCAATCTTGCATGATCTCATTCTTCACCATTCTGTTTGTTCCAGCAGCCTTTTTAACTGACAGACCATCCCTCGTTTGTACTATTCCAGGCCGATTCTGTGGCATACCTTGCCGATACCAAGATAAGCGAGTAATGAATTTGTTACTGCGAGTATATGCAGATCTAAATCACATGCATTCCTCATTCATTACCATTCTTCTTAATTTTATGTTGGTTCTAGAGTAGTAGTTTGTTTTCTGTTATTATCATATTATAAGGTTGTTATACTATTTTGTAGTGATTTTGTAATTTTGTAAAAAATTTAAAACATTTTTTCTCAAATAAAAATGTTTTAAAAATTGGAATATCAGAAATTCATCAAGAAACAAACTGAGCACACAACCTAACAATATAAAATGCCTCACATGCTTCTTTGTTGCTCACACTCCTTGCAGTCGTTTCACTGAAAATGTTGCCTTCAGCCACAGTTGAACATTTATCCCGCTTTGCTCACACTCTTGGACAAGATACAAGCAAACATATCCACCCGACTATACCACCTGTCTCTCACTTATATCCTTCAACTCAGCCCTCAGCGTGTACTTTCTTAAAAGAAAACAAATCTATGATGCTTCCTATACTGTACTATAAGCCACAGATATTGCTTCATAGTTTGAAGTTTTGTGAGTTATGTATAAAACTTCAAAACTGAGCGGCGGTTCTCATTCAACCTCTTTAGACGCATTATGTTTTCTGCTCAACCAATTGACACCTGAAATAATAAAGGGGAATGGAATCCCTCATTTTAAAAACTAAAATGTCTTGAACAAGCATTTCCAGATCAGAAAGGATGTGGTCAAATGCACAGTTCATATTTCTGTAATCCCTTACTGCACCTTTTCATGCATCAAGTGATATTTTCTCATTTACACTACATGCAGCATCCACTAAATATTCCAGTTACATTCGAAATTTGATGAGTGGTGTTTCCTGCTCTTTCTCTGAATAGGAATATTTTCATCAACATTTGTCTCAGCTTCATGTCCTTCTATTTTGATGTTTCCTTTCCATGATTTCTCTGTCTCCATTTCTAGAGAAGGGCAAGCTACAAATATTTATTACCTGTTCACAAACTCTCGATGTGATAAATAAAACAAAGAACTGCAGATGCTGGAAAACTGACAGAAAAATAGAAATTGCTGGAGAAACTCAAGTGGATTTCATAGCATCTGTGGAGAGAAAGCAGACATAATACTTCAAGTCTAGTAACCTTTCTTCAGAACCACTGGGATTTTCCATTTGGCCTCCGAACTGATTAGATGTGGCATCCTGGTGTCCGACTGGGGATCTAACTGCTCCATGGAGCCTGAAAGGCAAACCTCCCCCCTGAGCATGTCAATTTCTGCAGGTTACCATTTTAAAGAGCCTCTTCACAAACACATCCACTAATTCTGCCATCCTGCTATTCCATAAACATATATGGCACAGTGATATCTGGCTGTCAGGCCAGTTTATCATTTAAACTTGAAAGGATGGTGCCTCCATTTTGAAGCATGTTGTCCATCACTGACTTATAATGACAACCTTCTACTGCTTTCAAGTTGGAAAGCCTCTGGTTTAAGCTGAAGAGCAAGAGAGCCAACCTATTTAATTGGATACTGAACCTCTCTCTGGCCATTTATTGGCTGAAATGGGAAAGAATCATATTACAAAGTGTTTCACACAAAGCATGGATTCCTTAGCCCTATTTAAGCCATATGGAGGCTTCAGATGCTAGCAGGGAAAATCCTACAGGTGTGTTTAGGAATGAAATTCCAATTTAAACCACCCATTCGAATCTGTCATTCTGCTTTAATGTTTTGCTCCCATACTTATTATTTCTCTTACCTCAGTTTAATTATTTTAGAACTTATAGTTTTTTTCTTATTCTTAGATTGCGTCAAACATAATTTCTGACTCATTGTCTTTTTTATTTGTTTTGCTACTTTTTAATTTTTTCTTTCGTATTTTTATTTTTTATGCTTGAGATTTTCATAGAGTGAGGGCATCACTTTAAGGCCATCATACGTTGCCTATCTATAATGGCAACCATTGCAGAAGGAAGCTAGCCACATTACTGTTGGTTTTGACTCACATGTAGGCGAGGCTGGGAAAGGACTCTTCTTAAAGGAAGATTTCCTTTTCTTGAAGGAAATTACACCAATCAACAATAATTATCGTGGTTAATACAGTGAGAAATAACTTTATACTCTCAGCCACTTCATTAAAAGCTCACCAGCTCCCACAGAGAGATTTGAATCTCTGTCCCCAAAGCATTAGTTTGTACTGCTGGATAACTAGGCAAGTGAAATTACCACCATATCATGTTTCTCCCAACTTATACTATTTGTGGTGGATGGAGCACCCACCACCACCATCACTGAGTCGAACCAAATCATACTGTTCCCTCCTACTCCTGTGTCACTGCCAGTCCCCACAACATTAAAACCCTTAAGATCCTATTCTTTAATTCAACTTCTAGTACTCTCTAAACATGGGCCTATTCCTTCTTAAAATATTCAACCTAAAATGGGTCACAATGCCGATCTCCTCCTTTCCCCTCTCTTTCCAAAAGAATTTTGAAGTTAGTTTAAGATGTCCTTCAGCCTGGTGCAAGGCAGGCAACATATCACATTGTGGCTCTGAAAGCTCCTGAAAGTGTTTGCTGTCAGACTCTAATTATTAAATCTTCTTCAATGGTCACATGATGATTCTTCTCCTTCTCTTTGCCCCTTTAAGCATCCTCTGACTCTGAGGTGCCATGGTCCATATTTGGTTGGACATTCCACATTCTTTATCCACAGCCTCAGGAATTGCAAATACATTATATCTTTGGAAAGGATCATTTTCAACAGATCCTTTCTCTCCATCTCACAGGGTTCTCTTATCTGTCATATACTCAATCACAACAATTTCATTTTGAACAACATATTTCCACAAGTAAGACTGAATCCTGCAGTCAATTGTCCAGGTATTTCTCCAGCCCACTTTATGTTGCAGCATGTCTCCCATTTACTGTCCAGCTCAATGACTGAACAGAAGATGTTAGAGGAGAAGGATTCCTACAAATGTCACTATTAAGGCAAGTCTCATTGTCCATAAAATGTCCAAAATTGTTGCAGAGGCACAGAACTTACTCTGTCTTATTCATATACAGTACTTATTTATTTTTAATTCGTGACTTGAAAAGTGTTGTTTCTACTAAAATAAACTTGATTTTTTAAATGAGGAACAGATGAGAGATTTTGCAAATGGCATGGACAACTAATTAACAGAATTTTATCACCAGCTTTGTTTTAAATAATGAATAATTGTAAGGCTTCTAATATAAGGCATGATATTATGATCCCAGCTGATGTTAGTACTGGACAAGTCAACAGCCCGTCTGAAATCTGGCTTGACAGATCATATCTTGTTTTGTTTTTTGTTTAAAGTTGTGAAAGGTGAGGTGGTCTTCCACTAAAACAGAAGCATACAATGCTGCAGATTTGGTTTTAACAATAAGCAAGAATTTAATGTGCAGCAGAATTTAATGTGCAACAGATTTCAAAACACATAGTAAAAGATTATCGCATCTAATCATGCCATCGCTTTTCAGGAGTCAAACATCATCTTTATCACATAGGTATGACTTATCTAGGTCTTTCAATTTCCAGTCTTCATTATCCTCTGTTAGTCACACAACTGAATTTTGACCATTCAGCATCAAATCAGCCTTTCAGGGTTCTACTCAAACATTTTCAGTTTAGAATATTCTAACTTTGCCTTTACAATTTCCTAACTTCTTGGAACTAATTCCTTTCTAAAGGAGAAACAATTTCTTACCTCTAACTTCAACCAGGACTACTAGACAGTGGGGTTTCCAAGGAAAATGTGAGGACTGCAGCTGCTGCAGATCAGAGTCAAAAAGTGTGGCACTAGAAAAGCACAACAAGTCAGGCAGCATCCAAAGAGCAGAAGAGTTGACGTTTTGAGCATGAGCTCTTTATTGGGATTGAAGAGCTTATGCTCAAGAAGTTGACTCTCCTGCTCCTCGGATGCTGTCTGACCTGCTGTGCTTTTCTGGTATCATACACGTTGACTATGGGATTTCCTTGAGCAAAAAGAAAAATAATTTCCTCATTTTCTGAAACAGATAACAAACTAATACTTTTCAATGTTGACTCTGTCCAATTGGGAAACATACACAATGCAAACTAATTCTCATTATCACTCCAGGAACTTTCTCACACACTTTTTTTTCCTCAAATCATGGCTGCAGAGATTATGTCAAGTTAATTATTAAACATCCTCATATACAAAGGCCAAAAACCATATGCTTCTAGTTTAAAATCCAAACTCCAAAATAAATGATATTAAAATTGACATAAATCACAATGAAAGTATCAGACTGGATTTCCATGTGCCAGATGATGTTAAAAGTGAGACAAGTAATGGGGAAGACAATTATACCAATGTCATGCTTCATGATGCCCGCTCTCAATTCTCAACCTTGTCAGTTTTAGCAAGATGCTGCAAGTACAGGAATAAAACATGAAGTTGCTTACTTTGCTAATTGGTACCTTCACCCAAACAGTGAGACTTCTAAGCTTATGAAATGTCTGCAGGTATAGGCAGCCCATTGGGAACCTTGTAAAATGGAATAATTCCAGCCTATCAGGAATAGGGTTAGGAGCATAGAAATATGTTTTATTTCACTGATAAAATTAGGTGCATTGAGGAAAAGTAATGTTCCTATAATAACATGTTGGTGAAATTAACATCTCCCTACCTTGTTCAGGGTTTCTTGGCCCTCCATTGCCCTGATCAATTTGAATATATAGATGTTGTCATTCTTTAGATGATGCAAAGCAATGTTGCTGATTTGGGCTGGATCTCGGCCCATTTCCCAAGCCCCTGTCTCTATTACTGCACCCCACATTCCAGCCACTCACTAACTGCCACTTCTGAACTCATACAAATTTAACCCCTCGCCTCCAATAAAATTAGAATCTTTGCCTGCTTTATCTTCTTGAGTTACTCTGCACCCTGTTGCTTTTATATATTCCATGGGATCCTTGTTACTCTTTGGCATTACTTTGGAATAAATTCCCTTGTACAATCACTGTTTTGTTTTAACATGTTTTTTTCCCCCACTGTGGCTAGACAGAGCATTGATTTGCGAACTACACAAGACCTGATTTAATTTTGGAATTGCATTTTTATTGCTTGCAAATGTTAAACATTTTAACATCTAGCAAATCTCTGATGGTGTGGTTAAACTCAGCTTGAATCAAAGCTGAAGTTGTACTTCATGTGTTATCAATAGGGTTGCCAAATCTCAAGCCTGATTCTTGCACCTTCAGCAATTAAGGACATATAACCAATCCGCAACAGCAAACAACTTAAGAGAATCATTATTAGAGTATTACAAAATTAAGCTGAAACTTATGCTTAAGTGTGGCCTAACAGGTTTCTTGCTACACCCTCCTAAACTTGTTTCATTAACTATGAAACATATCCTGACAACATCTCTCTCATTTGATTTGAGCCCCATTCTACAACTCGCCAGACTTGGAATGACTCACCAGTGTACGGCTGTCAGGAGACAGAGTCATGATTTGGAGATGCCGGTGTTGGACTGGGGTGAACTAAGTTAAAAATCACACAACACCAGGTTATAGTCCAACAGGTTTAATTGGAAGCACTAGCTTTCGGAGTGCCACTCCTTCATCATGTGGTTGTGGAGTAGTGTCAGGAGACAGAGTAGCATTCTTAGCAGTGATGCCATTTTTAAATGCCCACTGTGCACCCAGACAAACACTATCAGGCTATTGCAGCCCTGTACGGTTCTGGACATATGCCATGGACCTGGCGAGAAAGAAAAATTGGCATCCTGCTTTGCAGCCAATGACATCGAGATGCTGGGGACAGGGTGGTATGAAGGTGGGACTTCCTCTTCTCCGCAGATTCGGGCAGTGAGGTTCACAACACCAGAAATTGCCAGCCTGGTCTGAGGTTAGCACTCAGCTCAGTGCAGACTCGGCCATCTGGAGGAAAGCACAATAATGTAGGAAGGAGGAACCAAGGCTCATGCTCTACCCCTCTTATTATTACATGCAGTCTCATCACTCAATCGCTGTGACCTACCCCAGCATCATTACCCCTGCATGCCCTCTCCACATCCTACTCACTTCCTTGGGACATCTCCCCTTCTGGACCAAAAGTAACAGTTGTGCCACTCACCTTTATCTCCCTAATACGTGACTGTCTCTCATTCCAGGAGAAAATCAGCCCACATTTAGGACAGAGACAGTCAAGATGACTGGTGGGCTACCTGACATTTGACTCATCTCCTTGATGTGAAGAGGACCCTGGCTCTGAATGCACTGAACAGCTGACCGACCATGTCCAAGCCCCTGCACTAATACTATACAGTGCCTTTGGCTTACTGTACCAGGATCTCTTGATTGAAGGCTACTGACAACCATGATAAGCTTCCTGGCTTTGTAGGAATATTTACATACCTACATGAACAGGAAATGTTTAAAAAGGGTGAAGTAAAGGCAAAAAGGACTAACTTAATTTGGGAAGCTTGGATGGCAAGGACGTTCTGGACGAAAAGATCTGTTTCCATGCTGTATGACTCTAAATTTCAGCCAACAACGTTCACGACCTATGAATAAAGAGAAATAAAGCTGCACGTTTCAAAGCTATCTCAATTGATATTTGTGTCTTTGGATTGGTAAATTTAAAATGTAATTAATCTTTATAAAATTGGGTGAGAGAAAAATACATTTTTCACTTATTAGTCTAACATCTGTTGTGGGGAAATTCTTGGAATCAATAGTTTAGGATAGAGTGACTGAACACAGAACAATTTGAACTTATTAGAGGGGGCCAACATGGACGTGTAAAGTGCACATTGTTTCTAATAAATCTAAGTTTATTTTATGAAGGAGTGTTTCAAGCAGTTGACAGAGAGGAATGCCTGAAAATGTAGTTTAAATGTGGATTCTTGGGAAGTATTAATTAATTTTCCACACGTACCGTACGGTTCAATAAGTTAAAACTTATGGATCAGAAGGCAAATGATTGACATGATTACGTAAAAGACGATGGATGAGAAGTGTTAATGGATTTGTATTTGTGTTATGTTCTACAAGGATCTGTTCTGGAGTCTTAATTATTCACTGCATTTGCTAATGACTTACTTAACACAATAGCATGCCAAAGATCCAATTTACAGCTTGCAAAGATTGTAAAGTATACAGACAGAAGAATAATTTTTGAACCAAGAAAGGAAGGATTGATTTGATTAAAAGCAAAACTAAGGCAGTCTAACAAAATTTCAGATCCCATGTGCATAGAGGACTGAAATGTGGCTAAAACAAAATCAAAACGGCTAAGGGAACATTAGCCTTTATAATTGGATGGTTAGACTATAAAGAGGAATAAATTTTACTCCAGCTATGCAACGACATGATTCCACCAAATCTGGAGCATGGTCCAGTATTTGGGTCGCTACATTTTAAGACCATTAATTCTATCCTCAAGCGTAGTGAAAATTCAATCATTCATAGTCTCATATGATAAAATGTCTTGGATTACAGGCAGAGATTGTTACTCTATTACAGGCAAAGATTATTACTCTATGTAGGTAGAGATTGTTAGTCTATTACAGGCTGAGATTGTTACTCTATACAGGTAGTTCTCCAATATCATTGCAGTTGCATTCTAGTGAAACCTCGCTTAATAGAAAATCACTTAATAGAAATAATGGGGCCTATGGGAAAAGTGGGGTTGGGGCAGACTAGCACAAGAAAATTACTCACGATTGCTCAACTATCACCCAAAAGTTTAACACAAAGTATAGCACAGCCTGAATGAAAGTTTAAATCATATTTAGTAATGAAACAAAAGTAAATTTAAGATATTACATTGAAAAAATATGGTTAATGCAGAGACAGAGGGTCATCATGATCACCACCTTTGGGTTCAGTTGTGGTTACAGAAGTGGATGGCTGTGATTGATTGTCTTCTGACTGTTTCTTGCGGGTTGGTTTAAAACATATATCACATTTTTATCACCAGGACCCTTCTTGCTAACATTCTTGTCACCATGCCCCTCCAGTTTTGCAAAAAAAAGGATAATCTCAGAGTAGATTGTCTGATTTGCAGGTACAAGAACAAATTGGAAAGGTAAATGACATGTGTAATAGTACTGCAGTCCTGCAGGAATTATATAGGGTTTATATAGGGATTATATAATATTCTTGTCTCAGAGGTATGGCAGTGAACATTCATTAGTTTAATTATTGAGATGAAGCTGCTGAACATATAGTACTGTACCCCCGTCACATGCTCTGACGGCAGCTGGCATTCGTGCATGCACAGAATGAAGCACATGAACCAACCCCTGCTGGAATTGCACTATTGCAAATAGAGGCAAGCATTCTCAAAAATACTGTTCCCTAATTTTTCACTCACGTTATAGCCAAATCGCGCTTTATACAACTACCTGCATGTCAAGCCCAAGTGGTGTTATGTGAACTCCCTCAAAGGGCCTCACAAGGATACATTTTACATCCGGCCAATTCTGGAATTATCTTACAGTGACAGTAAATTAATGCAATGTCACAAAATATTCAGAAGACACACCAGGATGCTCTTTTGGAATATTTCAAATTCTTTTACTTCAACTGGCTATTCCACTGACTTTGGTGAAACAAATCTTCTTGAACCTGCCAGATCGCTTTCCAAAGTAAAAACAAAGTCCTTCAATAGGAATTAATGTCAACACTGTCACTACCACTTCTCCATTTCTTTATTCTAACACTTTGTATTGAAACTGGTTGATAACCTCCAGGAATACTTGCAATTAATATTTTCCCCTTCATCAATCCCTTTGGAAGACAAATAGCATTATCAGCCAGTATCATTAACTGACTTGCTCCAGTCTCCCTCAATATACTTCTGAATTTACCTCCTCAGTTTATAAAATGTGCAGACTCTCCAGCACTCTAATTTTCCTCATCAATTTTCTTAAAATAATTTAATGACTGCCCTGAGCCGTCTCTCCCATTTTAGTACATCACACACAAAAACATTCTCTCTATAGCACTGTTTTAGTTTTAGTACCTACTTTTTTTCCTGATGCCTTATTATCCAAAATATTTGTAGTGATGGGGTAATCTAAAATCAGTCTCCCATTTAATTTTAACTGTATTTCAGCTAATTCCAATTGTGACATCCCAGTTTCCTTTCTTGTAATTTTAGTATATCATGCTTCTTCTTCTTCATTCAGTGCATCTACTAAATTCTTGAATTTGTTTTTGTCAAAGATTTTTAATGATCCATGGTTAGATCTTCCACTTCCAGAGAATTGTGTGTGTCATTTGAAGCCATCATCAAATTTTGTGCAATAAACATCATCACAATATTGTTGCTTTGTGCCCTGGAAGAACTCTGTAGCTATTACTTGAACAAAAAAGACACAGATTCCTCTTAAATTTAGTGCATGAAAAGCTCCCACCAGGTGCTCCCACTTGCTATGATCCAAGCTGATCTCATGAATGAGACAAATCAGATCCTAGAGACGATCCTAGCTTGATGGATCATATTTTGCTTTGTTTTAACAAAATAGTCACTCATGGAAATGTAAGTATACAATAGGCAAATTTTGCTTTAATGATAAAACAAGTTTATAAAGAAAAGAAATGAAAATAAAATAGAACAAAGCCAGTCTACTTAAATACAAATTCAAAGATTTTTCAACACACACAGCAAAAGTATAATCCTATTTATCCCAAAACATTCCTTTATAATGTGAAAAGAACAAAAGAGCTATGGTACAGTACTTTTCTATGGGACTCAAATGATAACTCATACATACTCACCCCAAAGTCTCTATATCTAACACTTTGGTAGGCTTACGTCATTTATGGCTCCAATGTTTAGACTGGAACTGCAAATGGACTTTTCATGCACTATCATACACCCATGCTTCAATTTACTCAGCTTTAAGTAATCTCTTCAGGGTTTTATATCGTAGCACTCATACATATATATATAAGCTCACCTTCTCAAAAGCAAAAATCGTACAGCCGTCACAGTGCAAAGACTTTACTGCCTCAAAATGAAATCCCAAAGTTTCATCTCTAAACAATTGATGTTTCCTTTAAAATTAAGCAACAAAATAAGAAACAGAAGTCTCTAACAAACCTTGAGGCTCCATTACTTACTTTGTTGGGTTGTGGAGTCATCAAGTCATAGAGATGTACAGCATGGAAACAGACCCTTCAGTCTAAGTAGTCCATGCTGACGAAATATCCAAAATTAATCTTGTCCCATTTGCCAGCATTTGAACCATATGCCTTCAAACCTTTCCTATTTATATACGCATCCAGATGCCTATTACATGTCGTAACTTTACCAATACCCACCACTTCCTCTGACAGCTCATTCTGTGCATGCACCATCCTCTGCATGAAAAGGCTGCCACTTAGTTCCCTTTAAATGTTTCCCCTCTCACCTTAAATCTATGCCCTCTGTTCTGGGGAAAAGACCTTGACTATTCACCCTCTCCATGCTCCTGACAATTACATAAACCTCTAACGCTCCAGAGAAAATAGTCCCAGCCCATTCAGCCCCTCTTTATATCTCAAATGCTACTACTCTAGTAACACCCTCATGAATCGTTTTTGAACCCTTTCAAGTTTCACAACAACTTTCCTATAGCAAGGATACCAGAATTAAATGCAGTATTCCAAAAGTGGCTGAACCAATGTCCTGTACAGCGGCAACATAACCTTACAATTCCTAAACTCAAGGCACTGACCAATAAAGGGAAGCACACCAAACACCTTCTTCACTATCCAGTCTACCTGTGACTGTAAAATAAGCTGAAGTGAACAAGCATCAATTAGTGGTGCTCAAAATCAATTCATTCAGAAGTGACGCCTCAAAAACTGTTTCAAAAGAAATCATTGTGACTTCGAAAATTATTATAAATTAGGGGAAATAATGGCCGAGTGGTATTGATATCAGACTCATAAATCCAGAGACCTAGGCAACGTTCTGGAGACCTGGGTTTGAATCCTACCATAGCAGATGATGAAACTTGAATTCAATGAAAATCTGAAATTAAAAGTCAAACGGTGGCAATGGAAACATTGTTCATTGGTGTAAAACACCACCTCCTTCACAAATATCCTTCAGGAAAGGAAATCTGCTATCCTTACCTGATCTAGCCGCCATGAGAATCCAGAATCCAGCAACATGGTTCACTCTTAGCTCTCCTCAGAAATGGCCAAACAGGTAATTCAGTTCAAGGGCAATTAATGATGGTTAATATGTGCAGGCACAGCCAGTGACACACACATCCCATCAATAAAGCAAATTGACATTAACTTCATACACACAAAAACCCAATGAACTAACTCAAAAATCCAGAATCCAAAACTTCCAATAACCTTTTTTAAAAATGCATCAATCCAATAGTTCGAAACTAAGTTTCTAACTCAAAATGCAGAATCACAAACCTACAATAACTTTTTAAAAAATACATAAATCCCACAGTTTGAAACTATGAAACAGAAATGTTTATGCATGTTCCACAATTCCCCTAATATGCAATCATGACAGAAATCTGGAGTAAACAATTAACATTATTTTTCTTTGCATAGTATAATAGCTTCATGCCTTCCTCAGAACATCCATTGTATTTCATCTCAATACACCCTCTGCGACATTGGAAGGAGTGACTAAAATTTAAATTTGAACAGAAATGCTGTCAGGATGCAGTCGTTCCACAATCCATCAAGGTTTAAATCCCACCTGTACATGGATGTACTCAGGCTGGGACATACAGTACCTCGAACAACAGATTGAATGAATTCTTTTATTCTTCTATATCAAAGAGTGCTAACATCGAATTGAATATTCTCATACCACAGTCTATTAATTTCTGATTAGTTCAGAGCTGTAGATGAGATGAGTGGCACATTTCCAGTTTAGGCATGCACACCTCATCTCCATATCAAAAAAAGACAACCAGTTTCTTTCAATAATTTGATAGGGAGAGCTGTGATTTCATAAAGCCTTTCACATCTGAAAAAAAAATCAAGTGGTCTTTGTTGTGAGAGGTCTTTGACCTTTGCCAGCTTCCATCCTCCAGTTTGATTTGCAAGAATTGTGTTGGGTATTTGTTTTTCTTTTGAAGACAGCCATCATATATATCTGTTTTAAATGTTCTATCCAAATGATGTCTCAAAGAGGGAATAATTAACAAAACACCTTTGGAAATAAATGAGAATTTTCTCATTGTTCCTTCAAACATCTGAATGCATAATTCCAATAAAAAGTAGAAGTATTATTTCACACAGAAGCAAATGTCCTTTGAAACTAGAATCAAAGGTATCATTGTTTAAGTAAATTAATTATTATGAATTATAAAACAAATTTAGCTTTCTCCAGAAATCATGCTTGCATACTGGAAAAGGTTTTGTTATTTATCCAACAGAAGCTCTTTAAAATATTCAGAATATGTGTTTAAATGTATATCTGTGTAATTTCTCAGCTGTGTGCTGCAGACACAAAGATGTGTACTATTTGTAACACCAACATATATTGTTGAAACTTACATTGTCCTCAACATGATGAAGCTGATTTGAACTTAGGACAAGAAAGGGATGGGTGGAGAGGATAAGAAACCCCAGTAGCATTGTTACTCAAAGCCTGGTCAATTTTAACTTCTTGGGCTTCATTTCCATTTGTTTGATGGACTTCCAATTTAATTACATCAGGAATTCAACAGCCCATTCTTCAACAGTGGATAATTTCTGCCATGACACAAATATTGAGAAATACCTCTTAATGGAAGTTTAGATTGGATTAGATTCCCTACAGTGTGGAAACAGGCCACTTGGCCCAACAAGTCCACACCGACCCTCCGAAGAATAATCCACCCAGACCCACTCACCTACCCTATATTTACCCCGAACTAATGCACCTAACATTATAGGCAATTTAGCAGGCCAGAAAGTGTATATCTTCTGTTTAAGATTTGACTTGAGAATTCGCTGGCTACAAAAAGTCTGCCTCTGCCTTTCTGATATGCCTTTTGTGGTCCTCATGCATGCAAGCTGAGCTAGTAGAGAACTCCTCTTCAGAAACAGCCACTATGATTGTCATGAAGCCTACATATGAGGTATATAATAGATTAGCCTGTGCTTAAATGATCTCTGTGTTGCTCACACATGGTGTGATTATTTGGGCATTTCATAAGCCAACAGTCATCACCACATCCCCAGCAACCATCCAACCACATTCCTGTAAGGATGGAACTGGGTTGATTGTGGACTGTTTCAATATAAAATTCAAAACATTTGCTTGGGTACACTACAGCAATGTGTTCTATTTGTATGATTCCTCACAAATTCTACATTGATGGCGTGAAAGTTTTTTGTATTGTTAGTATTGCTAGCTAATGTTGTGATAGCCTGATGGTAATGAATATGTTGCAAATAATATTATGTAAGCCAAGGATGTCAGCCACTACTGCAGGTTTGGATTTTCACCTTTTCAGGTGAACCAAGGTGATGTACAGCAAGAAAAGAGGGTAGTGTTGATATCCATTTTATAGTTGTGTGAGGCAGATGGGGAGATGAGTTTACCATTTCCTGTTGAAGAATAAAAGGATCCATTTTATGGCAAAGAACTCTGGCCTCTGATGAATCATTAACCTAACCTTGCAGGCTGCTCACAAGCTGTCTCCTTTAAGTTTTTGGTGATGTACAGCCATGCAGAAATGTGCACTGATCCTACAGGCTGCACACAACACAGAACATTTAGAGGGTTCATTGGCTGCAATTAATAACATCCTCTGGCAACGTCTGCCTCCCTGTTTCAGCAGGCAGAAATCTGTGACAATCTGTCTGGAGAAATGCTGCTTTCAGAGGTATTGCTCTTCGTGAGATCCAAGAAAGTGACTCTTAGTCTGTACACCCTGCAGTCCTGGCTCTTACAAGCAGCTCCCCCTCACCTTCTGTTTTCTGATAGGCACAGCTGCTGCTGTTTCTCTTCCGACAAACATTCCTCCATCTGCATCTATGATAATCACAGAAAGCTTTCATGGAGGTGAGGAGGCCAAAAACATGTGAAGAAAGCAATCTGAGTGCTATAAAATCTCCATGCAACTCAGGCAGCCAGAATTTATGAAGATGCACTAACCTACATCTGAATGCTCGAGAAACTGCTTCAATGGTCCTGAGATGCCAACTCTGCAAGTTTTCACTAACAAATCTAGCGTAGGCTTCAGTTCAACAATTATGAATGACATTGAGGTCCTATTCAAATCATGGAACCAGATTTAATCTCATTCTAGGCCCAGTTCTGCCTCTACCAGGTAGTTATCTTGAAACACAAAACAGTGTTGGTAAAATAAGGACAGGCAGCAGAATGTCGGGAATGCAGCAGGGAGATGATTTTTTTTTAATCCATCCCAGTTAAAGTTGACCAAATATCTTTGTAATGGGAACAGTGAATCCAATTATACCAAAACTTATACATAAATGTTCTGTAGGGCTCGGTGTTGGGAGACCTGCCGTTGTTTCATACATTAATGATTTTGACTTGAATATAAAAGACACAATTGGGATATTTGCAGATGACATAAAAATTGGCCATGTAGCTAATATAGAGGAAAGCTGTAAGCTCCAAAATGATATAGCGGAGTGGACACGAAAGTGGCAGATGGACTTCAGTTCTGATAAATATGAGGTAATGCATTGAGGGAGGTCAAACAGTAAGAAGGGAATACACAATAAATGGGAATGTGCTGAGAGGGGTAGATTAAGTGAGAGATCTTAGCGTGCAAGGCTCAGGTCCCGAAAAATAGTAGGACAGGTAGATAAGATTGGAAAGAAGGCATATGAAATGCTCTCCTTCATTGATAGAGGTATAGAATATAAAAATAGGGATATAATGATGAAATTGTGTAAAACACTGGTGAGACCACAACTGGAATATTGTCCGAAATTCCAGTCAATGCATTACAGAAAGTGTGCGATTTGGCTATAATGCGATTGGTGAATTTGGAATGTTTTTTTAAAACACTAACTTCAATTGGCTATTACATGATTCCATCCCTGTTACCTGAAGTCCACTCTAGGTGTTTACTTCAGGTCAAGCAAAAGTGGTTGAATGATGGGGCAATTTTTTTCCGACTTTATTTTTGATACTTTTGAGGATATTTTCAGAAACATGAGAAATGCTATTGACATCATTGAAGAGGCCTGGGGTGATGTCAGCAAGGACTGCTTGCATGCAGTTTGGCGGAGCCTTCTCCCAGATTTTCTTCATGATTTTAAAGGCATTGAACCATGAGAGGATCCTCCAGCAATGAAAGAATATTGTGTCACTCTTGCAAAGCAAGTTAGATTTGAAAAAATGGACACTGATCTACAACAACTTGTTGTTGTGAGGGAAATTGCAGCTCAAGGTGAAGATGAAGCAGCCCAGGATGCAGCACCGTAAGAACTTTTCACTTCCCTTTTGCCTCTATCCTGAGGGAAGTCGAGAAGACAATGACTATGATGCAGAACACAGTAGGATTGCAGTTTGTGGAATAAAGTCTTATCTGGCACCCTATTAACAGCTTCTTCATCAAAGAAGAAAGATGGCAAAGCAGCAAAAACTAGACTCCTTTGTTTTAAAGCTAACCCCCAAGAAATAGTCTAAGGACAATGAACCATAGCCATCCCCTTTTGCATTAAATATTTTCTTTCATCGTAACTCTGCACCCAGAATTGTAGCTGAAATTAATGATGATGCTGATGATGACTCTCAGCCCATCTTAATACAGTACTGTAACTCAGCAAACTCACAAACTCCTTAAAGAGTTAAATTCATTATATTATTTAATTAAAATATATGATCTTAACATATACTGAGACTGTGCTATTATTTGTGTTAGGCTAACTAATACTTCTGTTTCAAAATTTACTGATTCACCCCAACCCTGTTTTTCTCAAAGGCCCCTGTATTTCTATTACGCAATTCTCGATAACATGAGATTGCACGAGAACACAACTAATGTGTTAGAGCAGAACAGACTAATTCTTTTGAGAGAGTGCAGAGAAAATTACTAGAATGTTGCCAGGGCTGGAGAATTTTAGCTATAAGTAGAGATTGGAGATGCTGAGGTTGTTTTCTTTGGGAAAAAAAAGAAGGCCGAAGGGTGACGTGATTAAGGTATACAAAATCATGAGCGGGAGAAGTGGACTGACAAGAGGAACCTGTTTCCTTTAGCAGACAGTTCATAACGAAGGGTCATAGATTCAAGCTAAGTGGAAGAGAAACTAGAGGGTACATGAGGAAAAGTGTCTAGAATTTACTGCCTGAGTTGGTGGTAGAGGCCTAAACTACTTTCAGTGCTGTAAGCTACAGGGTTAAGGACTGAGTGGGTCAACATGAACAAGATGGACCGAATGAATCCTTTCTGTTCTGTGTCATTTCTCTGGTTTTAAATAACATTCATGCTTGCTACGTTTTGTTAAGAAAATAACATAAAGAAAATGATTTTGTTTCCATTCACTTAGACTTGGAAAATTACAGATGTAAGGATTGTTCGGCAGTGCCTGCTTGACACACCGAGCAATTTACAAAATGAAGAACATTGAAATAAAACATGGATTGGATAATTTTAAAACAATAGCCTGAAATAACTGCACAGAGGCCAGGTCCCATCACCAAGTTATCCTTCACTTACAAATGCACAATATCCTGGCAGCTCAGAGTAAGTCTTCAATAGAGGAGATTCTAATCTCCTAGTTATATTTTTTTCTTTTTTTTTTCTTTTTTTTTCTACCACCTAAGTGCGGTAGTGCTTATTTTTTCCTCAGCACCCATGGTGTATCTCCTAGTTATATATATTTTTTTAATTTTATTAAACAAATTACAAAACAGTTTACAAAAAACATTAACAGCTGTACACAAAAGACAGCAGTTTTACAATTTGGTCAGTCAAGGCTTTCCAGATTGGCCCAGGTTAACAATCCCAATTAAGAACCTTGTAGTCAATGAAGTCCTCCTTGTTCCAATCACTTTCTAAGAACAAGGTACTAATGCCAAGAGAAAATAGCTGGAGTGAAGAAGAATTTCCCTGACCACAGTCATTTAATTTTACATGTGCATTTTTATATTTTGCACATTCTCCTCTGGCTGCACCAGTTTCCTCCCACTACCCAAAGATGTGCAGGTCAGGTGAACTGGCCATGTTAAATTGCCCATAGTGTTAGGTGCATTCGTCAGGGGTAGATTTTAGGTAGGGGAATGGGTCTGGGTGGGTCACTCTTCAGAGGGTTGGTGTGGACTTGTTGGGCCGAAGGAGTTGTTTCCATTTCGGGAATCTAGTCTAATCTAATCTAATCTTATCTAAAGCCTCTTTGGGAAGCTAAAGGGAGAAGTTAACCATGTCAGGCAATAGCATGACAGATCAGTATGGGAATAAGGTAACAGGTAGGTGGATGAAAGGACAATGAGTGAGGGTCACGTTAGCAAGCAGGTGGGTGTGAATCAAAGGTACACACTGCAATCACATACAGGAAAGAGGAACAACCATGTTGACATGTACAGTAATGAAGAAAAAGTATCAATGATGCAGTGCCATGAAACAGGCCTTTTGGCCCAAATGATCTGTGCTACTGTTTGTGCCAATGACGTGTTTGGGTCTCTTGAAATATTAACAATCCTGAATATTTTCTCCATTATTTCAATAATTATTTGTAGATTTGTGCATGTCTATCCTGACTAGAGTCTGCATGTCATTGATCGAAGAGCACTGGAAATCATTCTGTTGTAGACTAACTAACATTGATTGGCCACTTCCATCACTTACAGGAATTCATCAAAACCTTTCTCTCAGGTTCCATCAAAAAAGCATCATTAATGACGCACTCTAACAATTGGAATACTTCGAATTTAATTCCTTGTACGACAATTTATAGAACACTTCAGCAATACTTTCATATGAATCACCATTTGTAATATTTAGAAATATTGGCCAAAAATCTATTTTGGTCAAAGAATTACTAACATTTATTTGGAAAACTCACTTTCTTTTTGACTTCACCTCCTTTCACTCTGGCACAACTTCCCTTTAAAAAAAAGTCTCCATACTAATCCTTCTATGTTTGCTGCACAGCTCTTAGTTTCATTTAATGCATTAACTGCAAAAATGCCAATCTACATGTTTTCCTGGTTCCCTAAATTATTCTTGTATTGACTTCAATTCTGTCACACTGACTTATTCAAGTCTCATTCTTATTCAGGACTGTAAAAGTGAAAGATTCCATGCCTCTCTTACCAATTCTGCCATCAGCAAACTACCACAACTTGGATTGTCAAATTTAACTCTTATCAAATTTACTGACAAACATGGAGAAGTTTTGCATCAGTCGAAATAAAGTGAAACAATGTACTGAGATTTTCACATGACAAGGAGCAAAGGAAGCTTATATGGAGCAAAACACAAGCATAAATCCATTGCACCAAACAGCCTGTTTCATTGTTGTTAATTCCATGCGATAATGCTCTGTGTCATTGATACCTTTTCTTCATTTATGTACGTATGAACATTGTCGTCCTTCTTTCCTTTACATGGTTTGGTTTTTCACTTCAGTGCTTCACTTTGGAAAATTTTATTCATCTGTAAGTCTGCCAAAAAATGTATTAATACAGGCACAAATATACTTCAGTCAAAGTTTTGTAACAACAGAGAATTATTCCTTCATGTATGTTGAGGTATTTGTCCTTGGCATCACATTTAGTTAAAAAATATGGCAGCTATCACCATGGCTTTACTAAAGGTACCAGTCTTGACTCAGTGCTGGCATTCTCGTGTTAGAGACAGAACTCAATACATAATCATACAATCTGAGCTGATGCTTCTGTGCATTACCCTGGGAATCCTGTTTACTTGTGGATACCAGGTGGATATAAAGATCATGAGGCACAAGTCGAAAAGAACAGTCCACCCTGTGGCCAGACCATCAACTGCCCCTCAACTTATCAGCAAAAATTTTTTAAAATTAGTGATTTATCTCAATGCCATTGACAGGGTATTGAGATAAGTTAATGGATTTTTAAAAATTTAATTGAAAAGGTTACAACAATGATTACATTTGAAGAGGCGTAAATATTGGAAAGTATTTTCAATTGTCCTGAGGATTTGAAAGGCACAATATAAAGACACAACTTTTGCTAATGACCAACTAATGTTAAAATGTGTCATAGTCCCAGCCTGGCATAGACAGATAAGGTCTGCCTTGTTTCTTTTTAAACCTGTTTTGTGATATTACGACATATCTCTGGAGCAAGTGGGCGAGGTCTGATTTTTAAAAAAAAAACTATTTTTCTGATCAAATTTTTCAGAGATGTTGTTAGTCATTTCCAGATTGGGGGGACTTGAACCAAGGTCTCTTGGTCCAGGGACATACCTAGAGTGCGACAAAAATACTCTCTGGGTTTTTTTTAATTTAACCTATTTTTCTAATCAATATGTTCAGAGATGTTATGACTCATATCCAAGAAGCTCCATGGTGAGATTAATTAGTGATGCCATATGAGACTTAAAAGATTATCGCATTTCTCCCTCTTCAAGTCCAAGGACTCCCTCATGCTCCAGGGATGATTTAGCCTTCTGCATCATTTTGCCCATGGCCCCATTCCTATTGCTTTCCAGGTCTAGTTGAAGGATGTATAAGCAGGCAAACATCTCTTCGCTGAATACTGTCAAAGGGTCAATGCAGGAGCTCATTCTCAGTGATGTGTGTGTCACATCTGTGAAGGGTTACCGCCAGAGGTGGTTGACGTGTTTATTTTGCAATCTTCTCCCCGGTTCTGCCTATGTGCAATACCAGTCTTGCCTTTGTGAAGGCTAACTCTCAGGGCATCTGGAGAGCCATCACCGAAGATCCTGAGGTGGATCATATACCACCCCAGAGAAATTTCAACTCCATTTTGTTCCTTGGAGTCAGACCCCTTTTTATAGTTTTCACCTTCTCTTCAACAAAATGTAATCTATCCCTATCAATTATGTACATCACTTTGTTGACTTGGAACACACACTTTTTAGATTATAGCCAGATGCCAGCCTCAAAAAAATGCCATAAGAATTCCTCCAAGCTCTCCACTTGTTCCTGTGCAGTAGGTTCTGAAATTAAAACATTATCCAGGCAGACAGCCACTTGGGCACTCCTTGGAGGATGTCTTTGCAAGATGGGACCAGTCAAACATACCCTAAAGAGAAAGCAAGTGGACTTACATAGTCGTTTGTGAGTGTTTATTAGAACACACTTATTGGATGACCCCTTAAGCTCTCAGTGAAGGTAGATGTGGCTCATGTTCAATTTAGAAAATATGTGACCCCAGTCAGCATTTCAAACAAAGCTTCTCTTTGTGGCTGAGTGTATCTGTCTAAGCAAGAAACTCCATTGACTGTCAACTCATAAGCACGAACGAGAAGGACCAATGAACCTTGATCAGACAACACTTGGAGCAGAAGAGTTTCAGTGCCCTGAACTAGGAGCAAAAGAAGATTTACAAGAATGATGTACAGCTGATGTTGTGAGTTGAGTAACCGTACATCAAAGTTCTGAAAAGTCAAGGTTGTGATGTTGTTACGACACGGGGTAAACCCCTCTGCTAATTTGAACCAGCCACACAGAAAAAATTCACCTCACACTGTAATCTGTTAAAATTTGAGAGGCAAAGAATTATCCCAGAGGTCTCTATTTTCAGTAAAAATTACTGATTTTATCCTTTAAGTTCAACAGAGAATATTAAAAGCACAACTATTTCCAACTTCTTTCTCTTAAACCTATCTTTTACCTCCCACTCTACAATACAAGACAGATAAAAAAAACTCCAATTAAGATTTTTTTAAAAACCACGTTTCAAAAATCCAGTCAGCTTTGTAATTTCTGCTTTGTAGATTTTTCTCTGTAGATGTTCTCTTGGTCGGTTTCGATGTTCTGCTGCACAAACTTATCGACCAGTACCTTTCGGAGAGCTGTTCTGCTGCCAGAGTGTTACAAGGGGACATAAATTTAAGGTGAAGAGTGGAAGGTATAGAGGAGATGTCAGGGGTGGGTTCTTTACCCAGAGAGTGGTGGGGGCATGGAATGCGCTGCCCGTGGGAGTGGTAGAGTCGGAATCATTGGCGACCTTTAAGCGGCATTTGGATAGGTACATGGATGGATACTTAATCTAGGTTAGAAGTTCGGCACAACATCGTGGGCCGAAGGGCCTGTTCTGTGCTGTATTGTTCTATGTTCTATGTTCTATGTTCAGACTATACTTCTTGGTGGCTTGGCTGTTCTTCTTCTAACTGTTCAAAATGTCTGGTTTCATAACCCAAAACATCAGTTTGTTTCATTGGTTTTAATATTATCAAAATACTAAATTCAAATTTGATTGGAGTTTGTTATCTTGGGGCATAATTTAAACTGATTGGCTGAATTTGAATTTGCTTTTGATTCATGGCAACTCAGCTGCAGCGGTTTGTTTCTCAAGTGTTAATTTCTTCCTTTGTTCAGGACTGTCTGTGCTTTGTCAGTCCTTACTAGTTTTTCAACTCTCTTAAAGGTACAGTACACCTCTACACCTTCATAATAATATGAAACATTAATTCCTTTTCTCTCCTCAAATTCTGCCTAAAGTGCTGAATTTTTTTCAGTGTTCCAACAGAGTTCTAGTGATGCATTTTGAAAAGACTAAGAAGGCACAAAAGTGAATGATGAATGGTGGGAGCATAGGAAATCCAAAGGATCAGAAGGACCCTGATTGCTTGTTCAAGGTCAAGGATCCTAGAAGGCAATGGAGGAGGTGGTTAAGAAGCCATAAGGGATGCTGCCTTTATTATCCACGGCATTTAATACAGGACAAAGGATAATGGTGGTGCTGAGACATTAGTTAATCATCATCATTGGCAGTCTCTCGCAGATGAGGATGGCTGTAGTCCACTCTTAGGGTGAGCCCAGAAATGGCTGTATAGTCCAATGCAGCTTCTGCAGACTTTGCCACGCTTGGGGGAAAAAGGGTGGTTGTGGGAAGGGCTGGGTGAGACAATGGTGTGGCAATGTGCTCCTTACACTGCTTTTCCCTAACATCTGCTTTTAACCAATGGCAGGTCTTCAGGTGCTTGATGCCTTCTCGTATGCTCCTCCTCCACTTTTGAATTGTCTTGAGTCAGTCAGTGTCGGTGGGAATGCCGCACTTCACCAGTAAGGCCTTGAAGGTATCACTGAAACATTGTTTCTCCTCACGTGGAGCTCCCATGCCATTTTGATGCTGGGAATACAGCATCTGCTTGGGGAGTCTCGTGTGAGTTAAGCCTATCATGACCAATCAAAGGTGGGCAATGCCTCAATGCTGGGGTTGCTGGCCTGGTCGAGGATGCTGGTGTTGTTACATCTGAATTCCTCATGGGTTCGCAGGATCTTGCACAGAGTGTGTTGTGGTAGTGCTCCAGCACCTTGCGGTGTCTACTGTAGATAGGTCACGTCTCAGAGCCACACAGGTGGGTGGGAACCATCTCAGTTCTGTATTCCGTCAGCTTGGTGTCAGATCTGATATTGGTGTCCATCAGTTCAGCTGCAGGTGGAGTACTACATACAGTTTTGGTTACCCACTTTACGAAGAATGTGAATGCAGGAGACATTCAACAGAATGTGCGAACATGTTCCCCAGGTTGGGAGCGAGCCCTGGGTGGAGGAGAGAGTGAGCTCAGGGTGGAGGAGAAAGTGAGCCCAGCATGGAGGAAATGAACGCTAAGTTGATGACAGTGAGGTAGACCGAGCAGGCAAAGATGGTGCTTAAGAATTGGCGACTTCATTATTGGCTGGGACCGGTACAGATGACATCAAAGCGGTGACAGGAGGACATCATGGCAACATCGACCTTGGCGATAGATTTCAACTATCGGGAGTACCCTTGCCAGTGGTGGTGAAGGTGAATTAGCCCAGTGGCAAAAGATGGCACCTGAGGATTGGAGACTTTGATGTTAGTCATGTCTGACAAAGCCACGGTAGCTCTGAGCCAACTCAGAACTCAGACATAGATGGACTTCTCTTTAAACTCGAACATTTCAGTTTCTCTTATTTTTAAACTGTCACAATTAGAGGGAAAGTTGCTGTGAGGGAAAGCAGGTTTTCTCACCATATCTTATTAAATTCACTTCAAGATGACACAGTGGCTCAGTGGTTAGCACTACTGCCTCTCATCACCAGGGACCTGGGTTTGATTCCACCCTCAGGCAACTGGCTATGTGGAGTTTGCACATTCACCCGGTGTCTATGTAGGTTTCTACCAGCTCAGTTTCCTCCCACTGTCAACAGATGTGCAGGTCAGGTAGGTTGGCCAAGGTAAATTGCCCATAGTGTCCAGTGGTGTGCAAATGAGATGGATTAGCCATTGGAAATGCAGAGTTACAGGGATAGGTGATGTGCTCTTCGAAGGGTCAGTATTACTTTGATGGGCTGAATGGCCTGCTTCCACACTGTAGGGATTCTATGATTAACTACCCACCTTCACAATAGCATCTGTCACATCAAATTCAAGCCCCATCTTACCCTGTGCCATTCCCAGAACAATTTGACACTTAGCTATCATCTATTGAATGGCCAGCATCTTTTGAAGCCACACTATTTTTAAAAAGCTGCTGCTCACTTCAAATAAGCACTGGTGATCGAAACCTGCCTTGTTCATTAATGGACACAACCTGAAAATGTTGGTGAAGGGGATGAGGTCATCATAATTCTCTGCCACGGACTGGGATGTCTTGGTAGAGAGGGTGGTGGAAAAGGAACGAGTCCTCCGGCAGAGGATGTTATGACACCAGACACTGGCACCATAGTCAAAGATCACTACTGGATTAGTCTCATTTCCATCATCCAGAGGAATGGCTGACACTGCTGATGGAAGGTCAGTGGGGAGTGCTACACTCTTCTTTCTTCCATACAGATTGATGTACTGTTCCTTGACTGAGGATAACTGACCAGCAAGGTAAGCTACCTGGTTTTGTAACTGTTGAAATTGCCATGATATGGTAAAGCATGGATAATGTGAGCATGCAGGTAGCTGCTTCATGAACAAGTGTTGAGCGAGCAAGTGAACAGCCTTGAGATATAACCTAGTCAAGTTCAGTGCCTGTCCCTGCAATGCAAACATTTTCTACTGCAGCCTTTCAATGCAAACTGCCAGTGCTCCCTGCAATGAAGTTGTGTGTGTTTCCCAGAGCACCCTACAAGTATAATGGAGGTGTGCCATTATGGTTATGCTGGCTTGGCAAATATCAAATGCCAATGTCCATGGATGAAGGGCTTGCGCAGCTGGTGCCCATGGATCCTTGGCAGTGATGCAGTTTAGTTGCACATAAAGTGGAGGTCCTTTAGAGTATGCAGTGAGCTGAATTAGTTTTCTCAGCATTTAAAAACCAAATGAACTGCAGATGCTGTAATCAGAAACAAAAACAGAAATTGCTGGAAAAGGTCAGCAGGTCGGGCAGCAGCAATGGAGAGAAATCAGCGTTTGCATTTTGGGTCCTGTGACCCAGAATAGTTCGCAGGAAAAACTCAGCAGGTCTGGCCACATTTGTGTAGAGAAAGTGAGGATTACAGATGCTAGAGATTAGAGTCGAGAGTGTGGTGCTGGAAAAGCACAGCAGGTCAGGCAGCATCCGAGGAGCAGGTGAATCAATGTTTTGGACAAAAGCCCCTCATCAGGAATGATAAAGACCTTTTGTCCGAAACATTGATTTTCCTGCTCCTCAGATGCTGCCTAAGCTGCTGTGCCTTTCCAGCACCAAACTCTCGACTCCAGCATCTGCAATCCTCACTTTCTCTCCATCCATGTTGTCAGACCTGCAGGGGTTTCGAGCAATTTCTGCTTTTGTCCTTCAGCAATTACATTGTTTGTCGAGTTTGATAAGATCATTAGCTGATTATTAATGAGGCACGTTGGTTAATTGACATGGCTTTAGCAAGCAACAGCATATCCCCACTCCCCCAAGTTTATTATGCCTTCTTCAGTTTTGTAATTTGCTCATACTTATTCATGCTTGAAAGAATCGGCAAGTCACCATTGCCCAGTGAGAAACTTGCCACGTAGCTTGTCAAAAGATAGATCGAGATGCTTGCGACATCAACATTGGCCTTGCCCCCTTCTCATCCATTTCTTCTACACATTAGTCAGAGAAGATTTCAGCTTATGGTTCGAGAGAATACAAGCTTTTATTTCATCAGTGGCAGGTTCTATCTCTCTATACTGTCTGGCAACAGCTGCAGCCTTCAGCCTCAGTGTCAGCTCACCACACTCGACTGCCCCAGAATGACATCCCATTTCTAAAAGCAATTGTCCTGTAATCTACCTGACTAAGGTTGCTAACTTACCAATTTTCTGACATAACATTTTGGTTGTTAGACATGACAAGATGCTATAGGAATGCAAATTTATTTTTCCTATCTTCTGTTGGTCTTGAACTAAGGACATTCAAACTAACTTATATTGAGACTATCCAAATTCACTATAAATAGCATCATTGGAGCCATTAGAATAAATCGCATTCTTATCTGTTGATATGATCCCAAATCCCAAAAATGAGAATCAGGAATTGATTTACTGATTTTTTTTATCCAAACAAAATCTTCCCATATTTCATAAAAAAAACCAAGATATTAAAACTCAGATGCTCAGTAACCATGATTTATTTCTACTTAAAATGATGTACAGTGCAGAATGCAAAAATAAACGTTTGATTACTTGGGAAGCATAAACAGTGGGTTTTAAATTTGCATTCAAAACATTAGCACTGCTGGTTCAGAGGAACATTTTGCTGTTTGTTGATTTTACATTTTAAAAAAGCGATACAATTCTTTCAAGCATGAATAAGTATGAGCAAATTACAAAACCGAAGAAGGCATAATAAACTTCAAGCTCAAAGGATTCATAACACTTATTATGAAATTAGATTGCAGCCTTTTAGTCACTCCCTGTTAGTTTCGTATGTTAACCCTCATTCTGCCAGAATATTCAGGGAAACCTTTATGTGCTGGAGTTAGCTAGATTTATAAGCTTTCAATTGACAGAATTAAGATTCAGGATCAGTGGTGCTGGAAGAGCACAGCAATTCAGGCAGCATCGAGGAGCTTCAGCAAAATCGACGTTTCGGGCAAAAGCCCTTCATCAGGAATAAAGGCAGAGAGCCTGAAGCGTGGAGAGATAAGCTAGGGGAGGGTGGGGGTGGGGAGAGAGTAGCATAGAGTACAATGGGTGAGTGGGGGAGGAGATGAAGGTGATAGGTCAGGGAGGAGAGGGTGGAGTGGATAGGTGGAAAAGGAGCTAGGCAGGTCGGACAAGTCCGGACAAGTCAAGGGGACTGGAAGTTTGAAACTAGGATGAGGTGGGGGAAGGGGAAATGAGGAAGCTGTTGAAGTCCACATTGATGCCCTGGGGTTGAAGTGTTCCGAGGCGGAAGATGAGGCGTTCTTCCTCCAGGCGTCTGGTGGTGAGGGAGCGGCGGTGAAGGAGGCCCAGGACCTCCATGTCCTCGGCAGAGTGGGAGGGGGAGTTGAAATGTTGGACCACGGGACGGTTTGGTTGATTGGTGCGGGTGTCTCGGAGATGTTCCCTAAAGCGCTCTGCTAGGAGGCGCCCAGTCTCCCCAATGTAGAGGAGACCGCATCGGGAGCAACGGATACAATAAATGATATTTGTGGATGTGCAGGTAAAACTTTGATGGATGTGGAAGGCTCCTTTAGGGCCTTGGATAGAGGTGCGGAGAAGGTGTGGGCACAGGTTTTACAGTTCCTGCGGTGGCAGGGGAAAGTGCCAGGATGTGAGGGTGGGTCGTAGGGGGGTGTGGACCTGAACAGGTAGTCACGGAGGGAACGGTCTTTGCGGAAGGCGGAGAGGGGTGGGGAGGGAAATATATCCCTGGTGGTGGGGTCTTTTTGGAGGTGACAGAAATGTCGGCGGATGATTTGGTTTATGCGAAGGTTGGTAGGGTGGAAGCTGAGCACCAGGGGCGTTCTGTCCTTGTTACGGTTGGAGGGGTGGGGTCTGAGGGCGGAGGTGCGGGATGTGGACGAGATGCGTTGGAGGGCATCTTTAACCACGTGGGAAGGGAAATTGCGGTCTCTAAAGAAGGAGGCCATCTGGTGGGTTCTATGGTGGAACTGGTCCTCCTGGGAGCAGATATGGCGGAGGCGGAGGAATTGGGAATACGGGATGGCATTTTTGCAAGAGATAGGGTGGGAAGAGGTGTAATCCAGGTAGCTGTGGGAGTTGGTGGGTTTGTAAAAAATGTCAGTGTCAAGTCGGTCGTCACTAATGGAGATGGAGAGGTCCAGGAAGGGGAGGGAGGTGTCAGAGATGGTCCAGGTAAATTTAAGGTCAGGGTGGAATGTGTTGGTGAAGTTGATGAATTGCCCAACCTCCTCGCGGGAGCACGAGGTGGCGCCAATGCAGTCATCAATGTAGCGGAAGAAGAGGTGGGGAGTGGTGCCGGTGTAATTACGGAAGATCAACTGCTCTACGTAGTCAACAAAGAGACAGGCATAGCTGGGGACCATACGCGTGCCCATGGCTGTTAGAGATTATTAACATTTACCAAGAAATCCAAGACAACGGAGTTTTGAAACCAGATTTCACATTCTTAAAGTGAAACAAATGTCACTGCATATAAGAGACAGAAACGAAACAGGTCCTACTAACTTAATCTGATGTCCATCTAAAAAGATGGCGTACTCAGTTTCTATTTTCCTAATAACTCCCTTAGATTTTACAGATCTTAATTATTTACTTTTGTTGGTACTGCCTAAAAAAATGCAATGGTCAACTCGAAATGGCATTACTTCTCTTCATTTCCAGTTACTTCCAGATATAACAATCTTAATTAATATCTCTCAACAGTTGCCTGTTTACTTTGTCATTACTTCCAAGTTAATATGCTAGTTACTTTCTATTGCCACAAGATTCCATAAGGGCCATTGTAGTTTTATTTCCATCAATTGCAACGTGAACAAATCTTCTATTTCTATTCCCTCAAAAAATCAAAAGAAAGGTTAATTCTCCCCAAGACTCCACATTGTGAATAATCAAGTGATAATTTTCCCTGCTTAAACTGCAATCCTAACTGTAATTGTCATTTACTTTATTGACCTAATTTCAGTGAGCTGCCACACAAAAGACAGGTTAGAGCAAACTATCAAAAATTAAAACCAAAAGAATGTCCACCCTTCTTCATGATGATATGCCACGCTCTAGGATGTCCTAAAACATACAGTATGTTCACTATGTCTGAGCTAAAATTTATCCTTTGAACTAATGAAATAAATGGATTACACAACTCTGCAGGGTTTACTGAATATTTATAAAATGTAGCTGTAATTTCCAAGATAAAAAATCTGCTTGCACTTTGACTGTACATATGTAGAGATATGGGTTGGAGGCTATGTCACTTCAAAGAGAATAGCAGTTAATAGGATTAAAGGTGGTAATGTCCATCCATATAATCATACTACATGTTGACCTTCTTTGCAACCATCACTTGAGTAGTCATTCAGGATAGAGATAGCCCCTAACCTATCAAGAGTGAGGGAAAGAAAAAAATAATGGTAACAATGCACCTGCAAACAAGGGAGCACAACCAGTCAGCCTGCAACTACATTTGAGAGAGCTTGTTTTGACTGTTTCAAGGCTGCCAAGCTCATTTTCATACATTGTCACAAGGCACTGATGAGCCAAAGTGAGTAAAATTCATAGGTACACTCTTCAAAAAGGTTTTAATAAATATCAATTCTGCAACTTAAATTGGAATCATGCTCATCTCATGCACAACACAAGAGATTCTCTCATTTAACTATGTCTGCATGTCACTGGTTATTAAGTCACCAAATCTATCTATTCATGTGCAAGCGACCATTCTGTTGGCATCCTTGCTTCTGGCATAATTGCCCTGCTAAGGTAAACAGCTTGCTATTAAATGACTAAGTTATACATGTCTCTCAGTTATTGTTTCTACTGCCTTGAAAGGAAATAAGATGCTAGTATGTAAAATACAGATCATTCTCCATTACTTTACATTCATTGTTGTTAAAAGTTAAATTATGACCAAGCTGCTTCTTGCTTGAACCTTTTTTCACCCAATACTAGGTGAGTTGATGGCAATTAGCAGTATAACCTATGTTTCCCCTTAAGTACAAAGAGACTACTGTACAGCATACCCAGCACTGCTAACGGAGGACAACTAACTCAGTAGAAAACCGGTATACAAAAAGGGCCTTATTGTACATTGTTCAGTTGCACTCAGTCCTTAACAAGTGGAAAAATTCTATAAGCCATGCGATCACAATTAAGTCAGGAGATAGAAGAGGTAAGTAGAGAAAAATTCATAATGCATCATTTGTGCAGGATTTGGCTCCAAAACCAATTCACCTGACCTTTGGCTTTGTCTTCACAATGATATCAGTGATCTAGAATGGCTCTCAGGCATCTGCAGCAATGTGTGACTGGATTTAGCCAGAGCAATAATCTAAGACTGCATCCAGCCACCATAAAGCCAAGTTGATTAAATTCTGACTTGAGCAAGTCGAAGGTTTTTATTTGAGTTACCATGGAAATAAGCAACTGCAAAGAGAGAACTTCACCTGAAAGATAATAGTATATAAACTGCTACCATCCACTCAACAAAGTGTCTTCTATTCAATTTCTGAATGAGGCAACAACTGACAGTGTTTTCACAGGTTACAGTTTTCAGATAAAATGTGTATCTTCATAGCATCATTTTTACATTTCTTCTTGCCTTCAGTTTAAACATTAATTCCAGGATATAACTTATTATTCATATTAATGTACATTTTGCCCTGAAAAAGGAATTTTACTTGATGTGGTAATCCATATATTACATGAGAAATTAGTAATGATATTTAGGATCCTGACAGATATATATTATACTTCATTAACATATCCAAATATTATATCCATTGGTCCATACATATCCAGGCTACATTAAGCCATGAGGTTCCAAAGGGCAGAATGCTTTCAACATCATATCATGCTTCAAATGATCTGTGCTAAGCTAGAGTCTGTGATCTTTATACCCTTAAAATCATATGCTATGATATAGTGATGATATCATTAGCAAGTCTTTTAAAGGCAAACTGACATACTGTATTCTCTTGAGAGTATACTGACAGTGTCAGTTAGTCATAGAATAACAGATGCTGTAACTCTTGAGACTGGTGGCGGGTGGAGGATGGTGAAAATGAGGAAGAGAGAGATAGGACAAAAGAGTGAATGAAAGACTGAGAAAGCAAAGAAAGAAATCAAGACAGAATGACATGCTTTCTGGTAATGCTGTTTTGATTCCAAGGAAATACTGATTTCTTTCGCTCTTCAGCTTGGTGATACATAATTTTGCCCCCTTTGACTAAGAATCTTGGCTGAAATGAGTTATCTGATTCTCAACATTGTTCCTGGTAAGTAAGAACCCAAATAGAAATATGGTGCTAATCTGAAGCAAAATTGGCAATCTCATACTGATATGTAACAAAGATATTTATTAGCACAAGTGGGTTTCTGATTTTTTTCATTGTAATATCAAACACTTTATCAAACATGTAACTGTTAAACACTGACCTGAAGTATTTGACCACTAAGTACAGAAGTGGTGATTATTGTGTTCTACAAGGTTAATAACCTCTACAAAATTTACCCCAAACTTTGCCAATTTATTTATTCCACTAATCAATGGTTAGCACCTTCGGATATGATATCTGTCTCTGTGAAGGTTTGCACGTTTTCCTTATGTCAACGTGTGTTTCTGCTGGGTGCTCCAGTTTCCCCTCACAGTCCAAAGATGTACAGGTTAAGTGGACTGCCATGCTAAATTGCCTGAAATGTCAGGAATGTGCAACCTTGGTTAGATTAACAATGGGGAATGCAGGCTTATAGGGAACAGGATAGGGGGAGAGGTGCTTTTCGGAGGTTCTTCGCAAACTTAATGGGCCAAATGCACTTCTGCACCTTTAGGGTTTCTGTGATTCCATTAATTTTCTTTACTTCATTGATTCTTAATAGGCAAATGGATCTAGTAATAAGAGGGACATTTTAACATCTTATCCAAGTTCAATGGTAAGCCTATCATAGGTTTCTATTCTGCGCTGGATATCCCGACTAGTGTTCACAATTATTACCTGTTGAATGATCTTAAGGCAAAAATACAAAATTCCCCAAAAGTGTCCCCATATTGGACACGACAAACATGACAAACAAGACGAAAGCAATTTGAGGTTTGTCAGCAATGAGGTCCAAGCAATTTGAACATTTAAATTTGAGTCTCACTTGCAGAACATCTAACAGATAAGAAGAGGCAGCTAGCTGATGAGTTGGGATGAAATTTCAAAGACATTTACTCCAGTTAAGTATTTTAACTTATTATTCAAAAAAACTTCGATATCAATTGGACGTTTTCTCACTCCCATTTTACATAAAGCAAACCATTAATTATTCATCCAGGAAATCATTGATAGCAACTGCCAGTCAAATAAATGTGTAATCCTGGTAAATTCCTTCCTCCATAAACACACAGGAAGCTAAACTACAATTAATCAAACAAGAACCCTTAGCAGGGTACCGGACTATATAGGAACATTATAAAATGGCCATGAAATGTTGGTAATGGATTTGAGCAATCCATTTTGGGAATTAATGGTAATTACTCATTGAACTAATGTGCAACACAAGCATGGAGATTAATATTGTATATTTAACAGAATAAGGCACTACAAATGTGATTTAAATACACCATTGGAAAGCAGCTGAAATTCCAGCTGATATGTTTTCAAATCCATCAAACCAGATTATCCTATGTAAATCAATGTGTATACCCATGCTAATATGGAAAGTAGAGACGTATTTAACAGATGCAAGTATTCAGCATATTTGTAAATCTTATTTTATGCAAATTTAAATGAAACCACCACAATTGTAGGCAATTACCAGAGTATGTAATCTTCATGTAACAAAGTGAATAAAACCGAGTGAAGTGTGAATGCACAGCGTATTATTAAAATTATTAACAACTTCACTGCCACAGTCTTTTTTGATTTGCAGGCCTGAATTATGCAAGAAGTCAGTTTCCCTATCCCTGTCCCAATCAGCAAAAAAATTAGGAGAAGCCTGCCAAGTGGGACACAGACTGACTGCCCCACAGCTATTTACAGGTCAATTGGTTGTTAATAGAATTGAACAGAGACTTCCACTGTTTTGGCCTTAGAAAGCTGCAGGTGAGAGCTCTCATGGCACAGTTATAGCGTCCCTTCCTCAAGACCAAGATGCCTGGGTTCAAGTCCCACCTAGTCCAGAGTGTTGTAGAACATTGCTGAACACAGTGATTAGAAAAACTGGTCGAAAGCTGCAGGTCAGCTCCACATCACGTTGAGAAGGGACACTGCCACATCCAGCATTAGCAAACGCAGGGAAACCTGCCACACTGATCATGATTAGTGGGTTGAATCCTGTTCACTCCCCCATCGTGGATTTGGTAGTGATGGTAGTGGTGGGGAGAGATGGAGACTTTTAACCTGATAGTGCTGAGTGCAGATTCCACAGCCTTTCTGCCTGCACTTGAGTTACATTTGTGTCAGAACTACCTGTGGATGGGCTCACACATTTCAATGAATTAAGCCCCTTAAGTGAGTAATTAATGCCCACACCAGCCACATCCCACACATGCTGCATTAAGCTTTCTGGCACGCTGGGAACATTATAAGCAATCCTATGTAGAATTGAATGTTATTGCCTGCAACAAATTCTCTCATTTACTCTCACCCACTCCAACCCCGGATGTTACTAACCTTGCATGTCTTCTGTACTGCTTACTCACTCTCTTGGGATACCTTCCCACCCGCACCAAAAGTAAAAGCTTGCCATCCACTTTCCCCTCCCTTAATGCCTACCTCTCTCTTATTCCAGCAGGAAATCAGACAGAAAAAGTGCAGAAAGATGCATAGTGTGCTGCTCAACTTATGACTGCTCACTCTATATGAGGAGAGGATTCTAACTCTGACCGTCCCGACTACCTTGGACTTGTATCAGAGGCTTCCATTGACTTACTATGCTAGTACATGCTGAGTGAAAACTATCTCCTTGATATGACTCATTACATGCAGACCACCATGAAAGGTTTCCTGCCTTTGAGTCTGCCTTAAACGGTGAGGCAATACAGTGATATTGTGATCCTGGCATCTCTGGCTGAGGGGCAAGATGAAGAAAGCAAGGCAGGGATGCTGTGAATATCCAGGTAGCTAAAAGCAAGTGACCACTAAAAGAACAAGAAACTAGCCAAGCGATGCAGCCCATTCAATCCAGGAGTGTGTGCATGTATTTGAATAGAAAGTGTCCTTGTGCAGGACTATAATTATAGCTGCACATTGAAGTACAGATGCATCATGTCAGGAAATGTGGCATGACAGTTTTTAGAGGCTGGCACATGCTGGGATGCCAAGATGCTTGAATGGGGGATGCATATGACTGGTGTCTACAATGTATGCCCTGAGATGCTATTACATGGTGATCAAAGGAAACTCTTTGGAGCCAGTAGCAAGCTCTGGCTTTTATGTTGAGAATTCTTGGTGCATATTTTGCTTGTGGTTCATGCTACAAGAGAAAGCTACATATTAATGAGGTGAGATCTGCAATTAATGTCACTAATAAGCAATAATTCCCCTTAAGAATAAACTTGCAATTGTCGAGTAAGAATCTCTCCCTAATATCTGAAACTTAGTTGAAAGATGCAGCGAGTTGTTCCTAATGGTGAGCTGGGCCTCACTGGACTTCCCATGCGATTCTGTAACATTTCGTGCCATAGTCAGGTTGTTCAAACATCCATGAGATTTCACCTATTTAAAAATGTTATCACAGTTTTCAGATTTGACAAATGGCAATTGAGAGAAACCCTCAAATGTGAAATCCAGTACAATGCGTCAAATGGGACAACAGACTAAAAGGCGAATTTCATGTCAGATGAAAGAAAAATTTTGTTCACACACACAGTAGATAGCATTTAGAGTAAACTGACCAGTGTTCGAGAATAGTTGGAAAACTTAAGCTTTGTTCAATTCCAGGTTGGATATTATGATGGTTGAACATGAGTTTTTTATGAATTTTTTTTTTATCTGCACCAATTTTGAACTCTCAGCCAGAGCTGCAGTCGGGTATTCTAATTGTCCTTGGAAACTAAACAAATTCACAGGGAAATTGCAGTTAGGATAACCTTAATTTGAAGTTCCTCTAATCGAAATGACTTGCTGGTTTCCCAGCGTTTTTAATCCAAGCACTTGACTCAAAACAAATCTTTCTCAGAGAGGCTTGCAATTGAAATTCTGCACTTTAAAAACAAATGCATGCTATTAAAAATGTGATTACGGAGAATTAGGAGCTTACTGACAAGAAGTGTCAATTTTTGTTAATCTGGGACGTGCAATCTAATGAGTCTTTAGTGATAGACAGTGGAGCATTTGTAAAAACCTTTCAAAATATGCAGCTTGTATTTTCCTAACAGTTCACAGAGTGATTTAAAAATGTTAAACAATTTGTATTTGCCTTTCTAAACTGATCATTTTGGCCTTGTGTTGTTTCAGATGCTTTCACTCTTTTAAGCCAATCAAGGTTATTTTTCTATTTGATATATGTATGTATATGTACACTGTCACAGCCACTATGAGTTGTATGCAGAGATTTCAAAAATATTGCACATCATCCCGATGATTGAAGCATTCCTGGTTGTCGGAGACAGCCCAATAGAGCTGAAGAATACGAATGTAAGAAGAAGCCCTTATCACTTGTTCTCAAATCCCATATAAAATGAATGACCTGCACATCCTGGTTAGGAAGGCGATTGTGGATGCTGGATATGGAAAGGTGAGACAACATCCACTAGAAGACCTGGAAACAGCCTTATGCACTTTCTAGTTTTCACTCATTCATTGGAAACAAAACATTTCCAGACTCCTTTAAAATGTCATTTTCTGTAACAAAATATAGTTGAAACTTTCCAAGAGAACAATAGGGAAGGTGATCCTCACCTTCTTTAGGTACCGCGGAAAAATTCTAACCTTGTTTAATTGTCATTGAATTTCCAAACTTCACCGTCAATAATCATTCTATACTTCCCAAGAACCAGCTTGATATAATCATGCTGAAGTTTAACTTGAAAGTGCTAAGAGAAAGAAAGAGACATTATAAAGTGAGTAAAACCCAAATGCAAGGGTGCATAAATCTGCTATGCACATGCAGTTTTTGTGCTTCATTTGACAGAAGGCTAACAGGAGAAACTTTCATTTGGTTTGGTGTCACAACTCACTGGGATGGTGCACTTGAAATCAAGCCACATTGTTCCCAGAGCCATAATGAGTGTGAAAATCTAAACTAGCAAATTACCCAATTTAAGCTAACTGTGTTACTCAGGTGAAAAGATTATGTACACAACGTTTTTCATTTTTCAGAAGATAAATATTCATTATCAAACTTTGTTTAAGTACAATAACAAAAAAAACAAGTCCAATTGCTTATCTATAACTACTAATTAAACTAACTTTCTATGAATAGATACCATGCAACAAATGCCAGACAGATTCATTCCCTTCCAGTGGGGGAACACTTCAGCGGTCAGCTTCGGATCTTCGGATAAATGTCATCCAAGGCAGCCTTCAGGATACATAACAATGCAGAGTTGCCAAGTAGAGGCTGATAGTCGTGTTCGGTACCCATGAGACAGCTTCAACTGGGACCTTGGGTTCATGTTACACTACAGGTGATCCCACCATAGCATACATTCTCATATCCACACTCTCACATACATACACACTTCTCACACAAACACACTCACATGCACATACAGGCGCACACTGTCTCTCTCTCACACACACACACTCTCACATGCATATACTCTTTCACACTCGGAGACACAATCTCTCAAGCACACACAATCTTACACACACGCACATACTCTCACACACACATACGTTCTTTCTCTCTCTCACACACACACACACACAAATCTATGGGGTGAATTTGCATTTGCAGGTTTGTATTTGCAGAAACACTCTATTTTGTTCAAAAAGCACTCAATATGTAGACAGTCAGTCAATCTGGCATTTTATAGATTTCTATTTTGGAAGTAAAAGCACTCTGGCTCCTGGTTAAGACACAGACAAACTAAAAAAAAAACCCTCAAACCAAAAATGCATTTTCTGACCTGAGATGTCACCTCTTTTATACTAGGTAAAAACAATGACTGCAGATGCTGGAAACCAGATTCTGGATCAGTGGTGCTGGAAGAGCACAGCAATTCAGGCAGCATCCGACGAGCAGCTGCTCGTCGGATGCTGCCTGAATTGCTGTGCTCTTCCAGCACCACTGATCCAGAACCTCTTTTATACTGATAAAACCTTAAATTCTGGGATTTGCATAGTCACCAATCAAAACCTACACCACCATTCGAACTGATTACAGATTTAATGCCATTTTAGTTGTGTTCAATTCATTTGCATCAGTTATATGACCTTTGATCCTTTACTTTCAATTCTTTGTCTTAGGGTCTCCCTCTCTCACTAGCATCTCAAGGAGGAGTGAAGCTCCGAAAGCTTGTGCTTTCAAATAAACCTGTTGGACTATAACCTGGTGTTGAGTGAATTTTGACCTTTCTTAAAATTAATATAAGCATACAAAAAAACACACAAAGGGACAAAGCACTAGTATTATGGATTGGGAAAGGAAAAATAAAAACAGAACTACAGTTCTGGCACCAGTTTGGATCACAGACTTCAATGTGTTGTTGTCTTTCAGTTTTCTCTTGACTCTTTCTGACACATCAATTGTCAGGCTTTATTTGCTGGTTAAGGATTTGCTCTTTCAGTGTCATTGAAGGTTATTTATTTTCTTTTCCTTTCAACAAGGGAATTCTCAGAAAGCAACCTACAGGGAAACATGGAATGAGAAGTGCTAACAATAGTTAGTATCTTACTTCTCCATACAGGAGGAAGAGACTAATGCAAGTGCTTTCTCCTTTAAATGATACATGTTTCCCCTGTGTTGTCTACAAACAAGGTTGTAGTCACTTGGCCAGGAACCAACATTAGGTCTCTTGACCTAATCAACTGGTCAATTGAAAAAGCAATCAATGGACAGTTTCAGTACAAAATCTCTCTCTCTCTCTCTCACACACACGTCTAGTGTTGTCCCCAATTGATTGAATAAGGCCAAATTTACATGCCATTCACAATGAGTTCCATTTAATTGGATTTGAACTGAAACATCTTAGTTTTCTTGGTTTAAAGTAGTTTCCCAATATTTAGAGCCAAATCCAAATATAAAGTGGTCATTACATTTGAGCCAGAATACATATTAGATGAGGTTCTGAAAGAATCAAGTTGCCATGCAAGAGAGCTCAAAGAAGGAAACTCATGTTCTCTCATCACTTTTACAGCAATCGTCAGTCTGCAAGCCTGTTAGCTTCTGCAATTAAGAAGATCCCAGGACAGTATTTAGAGTGGTGCATCATGTCATAGCTTTATGAACTATATTGTGTTAAGAACTTGACATGCCAGCTGAAGCTGCACAGGATGTACCCATATATCTGATTGCCACATGCAGTCCAACAAGAAGCAAGCTAAAGTAGGATGCATACAGTTATCCTCAATAGCAAGTTATTATGTGAATTGTAAATAAACCTGCATGGTATTTCCCATTAAACTGAATCCATGCTATTTAATGTGTGCTACTTTCCAAAAGCACCAAGATACACATCAGGGCAATTATCACTCAGAATTTAAATTAAAAGCAAGGCAGTGATGCAAGCTTGAAAACATAACAGAAGGCCTCAGGCAAGTCCTGAAACAATGACGGAATTACACCCAGATCAGGATCCCAGAAAGAAAATCTACAGGGACAAGTACTTGATTTGTAAAAACAGACTCACAGCACTGAATACAGCATAGGGCTAAATTAATTTTTTTAAGTTAGCAGGTATATCACTGTATTTCCACATATAATAATCTTACTGTAGTAAGACAACACAAATCCATTTGGCATCAGTAGCATATGCAAAAGATGGGGTATATCAGAAAGATCACTATCAAGTTCCTTAGCATGAATTGGAAGTCTCCAGAAGTCTTGTCCTAATTTAGGTTCTTTTAACAAAAATGGAACAAGCAGAGAAAATAAAAATAGCCGTTGGAAATGAGGAATTTCACAAACACAGCCCTGTATTAAAGGGGACCAAAGATATCTTGTCAAGCTAGAAATTCAACTTTACATAAAAATAAACTTTAAAGTTCATTGAGAGCTGACATCCTCAGGCAAAGTCTACTAGAATCAACTGATCAGTTTCTCAGTAAGTGCTGGATCAAGAATGAGGACAATAATTTTCCAGATGTTGAAATGTCTTAGTGGATAAAGGGTTTTTTTTTAGCTCTAACACCTATTCAAAATTTTCAAAAAGACTCTCCAAGAACAAAAAGATCATGATTTTGGCACACTGCCACACAATAGCAAGAAAAAAATCAATTCTTGTTAAACAATAGCATCTACAAGCATTAATTGTTGTTGCAGAATCAGCACTGGAGCCAAGACTCCGAATACAAGGAAGGTTTGGGGAAGTATGGTCCATTGCATTCACCATGCAGCTGTCCTACATTCCAAAATATTTGCAAATCATGCCGTGCAAAGAACATTAGATTCACCTCCAAGAGAAATCTAATGTCAAAAAATACAACCAGAAGCTATTGTAGGGCACTTCAAATGCAACCTCGGCATATAGGGCTATTTCTTAAGAAGCTGGACAGTATGAATGTTGAGAAAAATGCTGTTCCCCTCATGGAAAAGTCTAGGAAAAGAGGGCATTGTCTCAGAATTAAGGAGCACCAATTTAAGATTCAGATGAAGAGAATTTTATTCTCTATGAGGGTTGAGAGTCTTTAGAACTCCTTGCCTCAGAGAGCAGGGGGAGCAGAGTCCTTGTATATACTTAAGGCTGAGATAGATAAACTCTTGATCAGCTTTGGAATCAAGGATAATGGGGAAAAGGCCAGAAAGTGGAAGTTAAGAATGTCAGTTCTGTTGAGAGGACATGCCGCAACCCAAAGGACTAGCCACACTACCATACATCAAGAACATCTCTGAAATGACAGCCAGACTACTGCGACCACTAGGACTTATAACAGCACACAAACCAACAGCCACTCTCAGACAACAACTCACCAGAACGAATGACCCGATACCCAGCATGAGCAAAACTAATGTAGTGTACAAAATCCCATGCAAGGACTGCACAAAACACTATATAGGACAAACAGGAAGACAGCTAACAATCCGCATCCATGAACATCAACTAGCCACGAAACAACACGACCAGCTATCCCTAGTAGCCACACACGCAGACGACAAGCAACATGAATTTGACTGGGACAACACTACCATTATAGGGCAAGCGAAACAAAGAACAGCCAGGGAATTCCTAGAAGCATGGCACTCATCCACAAACTCCATCAACAAACACATAGACCTGGACCCAATATACCGGCCACTACAGCGGACAGCTGAAACTGACAACCGGAAGCGGCAGGGACAGGCCACTATAAATGCTGGAGAAAACACCACAGAAGCACTTCACAGGAGGCTCCCAAGCACTGAGGATGTCACCTAGACAGGGGACGAAACGTTTGCAACAAAAACTTCCAGTTCGGCGAACAGAACCACAGCAACGAGCACCCGAGCTACAAATCTTCTCACAAACTTTGAGCTTGTTTATTGTTCTCCTAATGTTTCATCAGATTGTTGTCACACAAATGTAATTTACTTGTGCTCACTATGCACAACTGATGTATTATATACCTCCTTTAGCTGGCTTCTGTCCCTAATGAGCATTGTTCCATTAGGTGTTGTGATTCATTAGCATGGTTAACTGCACACTTTGGAAACCTTGGAGGGTAACTATGTCTCCATTATGGGATGTGAGACTCTGATATTTTGTACTGCATGTTGTTTTGGTAGCTCTGTACCATCATGTCAGCCATACTCCACCTTCATCCTCCCTTGTTTGTCAAGGAGTGCAACCTGCATCTCAGAGAATTTAGACAGATTAAGGCTTGGCAACATTGGTCTTACATGCCTTCTAAACATGATCACTGGTAGTGATGATAATTTTACATCCAAAGGATGAAACATGGCAACACAAAAATCTTTATCCATTGTCCCACACTTCAGGATGAGTGATTTAATGGTGTGAACAATTTGCTTAGTGAGTGTGTTTGATGTGAAGTAATTCAATGTGGACATCATATGGTTCATAACCCATTTGATATACTTTTCTTCTCACCCTACATTTACATTTGTGTACTCTTTCCTTGCTTTGAGAATTGTCCATAGTGGTTCTTTGAATTTTTGGCTGAGACATTTTTTTTAGGGCTTGTTCCATTTATTATGCACTGTTCTTGAATGCAACATTAATTTTTTTGTTACTTGAATGTACATGTGCTCTCTATCAGTTCAACGTGGGGCTGACTCTTGATAGCCTTTAGATTAGATTTAGATTAGCCTTTTGATAGAGTGGGTGCGAATCAGTGGCTGCCTGAACGAACACAACTCAAAGATACAATTTGTGAAGAAATCTCATTTTCTTCTGTGTTCTGTAATGTGGAAACTTCTGAATTGCTGTTTTATTTTGTCTGTTGCTGTTCCTCTTGGCATTCAGCTTGTGAGGCTGATTGCTTTGTTGTATTATACTTTTAAGGGAAAAAATATCCAATCACACATGATGTATTATTTAAATGAATCACAAATGAGTTATGTGGATTATTCTTACTTGAATATCTCTGATGGGTTAAAGTAATGCTGTACAGGGTAGTCCATGCTCTAAGTTCGACAGTGCAGGCAGCCTTTAGCCTGTGGTCATGTGAAGACATTCAGGTACTTAGCTCATTGCATGTCACTCTCTTAAAGAGTGATCACATCAAATATTATGAAATAACACCACCCAACAGGAATTTGAAAGTTTCAGCTGGTGGTCCCAATGCTAACCACTGCCAAAACCCCTATGAGGCAGAAGGGTCAAGTAATTGGGTCTTTAAGAGGCTTAATTAATTGCCTAGTGCCAAAGCTTTCCTCTACCATCATGGTGACCCTCCTGCTTCCTAAATGGTCATTAATGGGCCTGAAAAAGTCTACCCAAAGTGTTGGTTTGCCTTTTTCTCCTCAAGCTGTTTCTCCTCTTTCTCCGCTTCTGTTCCACTTAGCTAGCTCTTCATATTTCTATTCAGATCACTTTGAGCTTATCAAGCACAATCTTCTAATATTCTTTTACTTGTTTTGTTGTTCTTCTTGATATCATGTCTTATTTTTGCCAACTCAGCCATTTAATCATTCCATTTTCTTTTTAATACTTATGCAGGCAATTTTGTTCCATTAGGCGGAGGCTATCATAATAAGTTGCTGAGTTGATAGCCATTAGACTATTTGTCACCTCTGAATCACTAACAGTATTCTGTCATTCAATATAAAATGACACTAAGTAATAGAATAGTGGAGTGTTATGCCTCTCTGTAGTAGCATACTGGAAATCAAGACCTGCTACTCTCGGAGTCATCACAAAAGTTCAAGATTTTGTAAAAAAGCACACTGAATTCTCCAACTCGGCTGACTTTCACACCCAAGTTGACAAAAAACGCAGACCATGTTTTGGCACTTAACAAGAATTACTAATTATGACAAATAAATCAAGTCTATCTACAGGCAAACAATTATGAATGATTGGCACACAACTTTTATTAGTTAAAACTCTAACCTCCCTGTCTACTCATATACAGACTGACAAAAATAAAATGGGCTGTATGGATAGAGGAAAGGACAGGGAAAACAGTTCCGGTGAAACTTCCCCCCCCCCAAGAACTCTACCTTCTCCAGATATTTTCATACATTTGCAGGAGGTATAGGGTAACTGCTTCTCCAATTTAAGTTGGTCTTTGACTTATCAATTAAAAGTCACAGCATACAACAACTGGAAAGGCCAAGCACATTGGTTATGTTCACTATGGATGCATTTTACTGCAGAGCAAAGATACACCTCCTTTTCCTCTAGAGTTCTGATGGTTTCTGCTGAAACAGTCACACCCTTAAGCTATTCAATTACCTGGAGGTCAATCACATCTTAGGCAGAAGAATGGCACAGTCATGTCAAACATGGCAATTTAAAGTTAGTGTCAGATTATAAGATATTTACATTGTTGCCAAGATGAGTAAAAAGCTAGAATATTGAAGTGGCATTAAAAGTCATCAAAGAGTGATGAAGGAGAATGAAGGAGGAAGAAACAGGATGCAAGTGAACCAGCAATAAGTAGATAATAGATTGTAACAGTGATTACAAATTTGTAATAAGAAAGTGATTATTTTTTCAAAAATGTGGGCAAAGTTGAAGTATAATGTGGAATTAGAAACAGCAGAGATACTAAACAAATGTTTGTACAATTTTTCAAAGAATATATCAAAATATGTGCTGAATCAAGGGTTTAACGAGAGGGAGTAACTTAAAACAATTAGTCCTTAATCTTATATGCTTATTCCATTTTTTTTTAAGTTTTGAAACTAAATTACACATTTTACTTTCTGACTAGCTGTCTGTGAGAAATCACGAATGTTGGACACCTGGTATATCTTAAAATTGTTCATGTATTTGGGAATTAAATTAATCTTGCAAATGAGATGTTCATACTTCAGATATTGTTAGATCTTTGTGAGCAACTTTTATTGTTTCTTTTGACATCAACAATGAACATCATCACCTCATCATTCTCCACAAAACAGGTGATATCATTTATCATTCATTTTTCACAGCAAGGTCACTTTTAAAAAAAAACATTAGTCAAAAAACATAGGAAAGCATTGGAACTCATTGCATGTTTTACTTACAAACAAAACTAACCTATAAGACTCAATGGTTTCAATTATGCAAAAGAGGATGGCTAAGAGGCAAAAGGTATTTTAGATTGCTGTATTATTGTGGAGATTAACTTTTGCTGTCAATTCATGTGAACGAAGGGATTTGGGTAATGTGCTTTATTGAGCTATTGACTTTGATTATCAAGGAACCAGCCAGAGGCTGCACCTACACAAAACAAAATGGTTTGAAGCCAAATCTCAAATGCTACATTTTTCTCCCACTTCCATAAGTATTATAACAGCTGTAATTCTCATTGAGAATTGGTTTCAAATAAGCTTAAGTAGAACCTGTATCCCAACGGAAAGTCATTGACAATGACTTTGAAATGCCTCAAGGTATTTTGACATGATTGGTATGGTATGAATCACAACACGACACATAAAAGTCAGTTGGGTAAACAAGATCCTGAAGAGAAAAGGAGCTCAAGAAAGGCAAGATCAACCACCAGTCTGTAGCAACAGATCTGCATCAACTTGACTATTGTGTTATGATAGATTTTTTTGCCCTTCCCTTGAAGTTCATAAAGTAGAGCAAATACATACAATGTACATAAATCAGATTGGTCAGAATAAAACAGGAAGCTAGAAATTTTATGGATGCAATTTTAAAAGTTTTAGGAGAGAGGATTTTGTTTGTCATTCAGAACAGCGCTGGCACATTGGAGGATGACAAATGATAACATTTAGCAAAATTGCAATATTACTGGATTAGTAAACTAGGGACTAGAGTAACCTAAATTTGGATATAAATTCAAAACCCCCACAGCAGCTGGGAAATTTAAACTCAATGAATTAAATACAAATGTAATTAATGAAAAGTCTCAGTAACATTTCACAGTGATGTGCAAACAATACAGGAAGCATTTAGAGTATGGAATGCACTGTCTGGAAACATGGTGAAAACAGGTTCAATTGAGGCATTCAAGAGTGTATTAGATAATTTTGTATAGAAATGGTGTGCTGGGTATGGTGAATAGGCATGAGATTAGCAGTAGGTAACAGAATTTGTGCAGGCATAATGGGACAAATGACCTCCTTCAGTGTCATAACAATTCTGTGGATCCTGTGAAATGTAATCCCACTATTTAAAGAAATGAAGAGAGTGAGAAAACAGGGAAATTGATAAAAAAGGGAATTACAAACTGGCTAATCTGACATCATTAACAGCTAAAATGCAAGAGTCTATTATAAAGGATGTGACAACAAAACATGTAAAACTTATCAATGCAGGTTTATGAAAGGGAAATCATGTTTGTCAAAGTTACTGGAGTTTTTTTCAGGATGCAACGAATAGCATAGATAATGGAGAGCTGATGCATTTGTGTATTTGAATTTTCAGAAAGTTTTTGATAAAGTCTCATTTAAGGGCACATTTGAAGCATCGGGTTTGGGGTAATATTTTAGCATGAATTGAGAACTTGTTCAAGCAAAAACAGAAATAACTGGGAAAACTCAGCACTTCTGGGAGCCCCATGCAGAAAAAGCAGATACACTGTTTCAGGTGCAGTGACCCTTCCTCAGAACTGACTGTAGCTTGGAACAGGTTGGGATATATGATGAGAATGGGGGTGAGGAAGGGGGGGAATAAACAATAGGTGGAGATTTAACCCAGAGAGAGAACAGCAGTTGTGCAGATAAAGGAATATGGATAATGGTGAGCCAAGGAGAAAGAAAAGCTGTTAATGGGGAAATTAGTGGGTGAAAATGGGCTGGCTGTAGTGAAAATAGTCCATAACAAGGCCTGTTGTGTGTGGCTGGGGGGTGACATGGAAGAAAGTGCTCAGGCCCTAAAATTATTGAATTTATTATTGAGTCCTGAAGACTGCAGAGAGAATTGTCTTGCAGACAGCAAACAAAGAATAGGAATTACTGGCATTTAGAGTGGAGTGTGGTGAATGGTGGGAAAAACAGGGATCAGTATTTGTGCCTCAGCAATTTATATTATTTTAATTGAGAAGATGAACTGTAACATTTCCAAATTTTCTGATGAGGCAAAACTAAGTGAATTGTGATTGGTGAAGTAGAAATAAAGAGACTTCATGGCAACTTAGCCAATTTGAGTGTGTAGCCAAATAAATGGTAGATGCAGTAATAACATGAATGAGTGTAAAGCTATCCATTTTGGGTGGGCAAAGCTGAATGGCAAAAGATATTATGTAAATAGTCTTAGATTGGGAAATGTTAATGTACAAAGAGAGCCAGGTGCCCTTGTATACTAGTCACTGAAAGCAAGCATGCAGATGCAGATGCAGCAAATGGTAAGGAAGACCAACTGTACATTTGCCTTCATTGCAAAGGGATTGGAGTACATCAGCGAGGGTGAATTGCTGCAGCTGTATGGGGCCTAAATGAGACCACACGAGGAGTATTGCATGCTATTTTGGTTTTCTTACCCGATAAAGGATATATTTGACTGAGAGGGAGTTCAAAGAAGGTTCGTCGGGCTGATTCTTGTGATGATGTGTTTGTTTTATAAGCAATTCAGTTGACTGGGCTTGTATTCACTGGAGGTCAGAAAAATGAAAAGGGAGGCCATGGAAATTTATAAAGAATGGAGACACTGGGTAGAGTGTTGATGCTGTTCATGGCTGTGGGTTCTAGAATAAGGGGTCCTGACCTCGGGATACAGGGTTGATAAATTAGGACTGACATTAGGAGAACATTCTCCATTCTGCAAGTGGTGGCCCTATGGAATTCTCTACCACATGAGACAGTGAAGGTCAAGTCACTGAATATATTGGAGAAAGATATAGATAGATTTCTAACATTAAAAATGTCAAGAGGTTTGCGGAGAATATGGGAAAAAGGCACGTTTTTGTATTGAATGATGAAATAGGCTTGATACACGAAATGGGCCACTCTTGCTTCTATTTTCGCTGTTAGTGTTGAGGATCATTGTTGAAGGAGCAATGCATTACAATTTACCCCTTAATTCTTTACCAAGGAGCTATGAATGCCATTGCTGGTTACAAATTGGAAACGTGTGCCGCAGCTATCATTACTTTCATAATGAGCCAAAATCACTTGGAAGTCAAAAATGAATTAAATGGCACTTGAAGTGTTTGTTAAGGAGAATAAAAAAATGTGATGAAATGAATACATTACTTTGAGTGATTAAGAAGCACTTGATAGAAGAAACTGCCAATTTCATATTTATGTGTGGGATGATTTTAATGCCTCATTTAACGTGAGTCATGCAAATTAGATTTCCTGCACTTGTCTAAGAATATTATTATGGACAACTTATTATTGAAGTATTTCTTGTATGCTGTGCAAGTACACAGATTCTGAAGTAACTATGCTTACCACAATATATTTTTGCACAGAGGATATTGAGGGGTTAAAGAAAACTTTGCTGGGAGCCAAAAACTCTGTTATATTTGGCAGTGGTAGGGAAGCAAGCAGTGCCCCAAAGACATTATTAAACCATACAATCATGTGAAACAGTCATGATTTACTAAAAAAAATGGTAAAACTACTGTCAATTTTTAGAAGGCAAATTAAGAATGTTGATCAACTGTTGATTATTCTCTTGTCAATGCCATAGTTATCAGTCATTTGGATAATTTCAGGTGTACTTGGCCTTATCCATGTCACAAAAACTTACATAATTATCTCTTGCTGTGGTCACAGGCTAAAACCCGTACACAGCTCATTTGCAATACCATAGAACAAAAGAAATTAAAGGAAGAAATTCTAAACCTCTGGTCCCACTGCACATCATTAGCAGCTGAGTTAAAATAGATCATGCATCAATTGAGGAATATAATTCTGTAACTCTAGGATCTATGGATCTCCCACTGATAGAGCTACATTTCCATTGCTATTTTTGGCCATGGCATACTCCCTCAATGCTATTTTTTGGCTTATTTTCTTAGCACGTGTCCTATAACAGCAGATTTCAGTTATGGATAGGTTCCTCAACTGTTAAAATATGCTGTCTAATTTCGTAGGTTTTTAACGAAAGAACATATTTAAGGAATGTCTCTGATTTATAAATTTATCTTTTAGAAATTAGCAACACTGAAAAAGCTTGAGATCATCCAGGATAAAGCTTGATTGGCACCATAGCCACCACCTTCAGCATTCAATCCTTTCACCACTGATGCGAAGTTGCAACGTTGAATGCCATCTACGAACTGCGTTGCATTATCTTGCCAAGATTATTTTACTCACTTGCGGGCGTGAGCAATACTGCTTGTCCAGCATTTATTAACCATCCTTTGTTCTCCTTGAGAAAGTGGTAGCGAGTTGCCATCTTGAACTGCTGGAGGTGGACCTACAATGCCTTTATAGAGGGAATTCCAGAATTTTGGACCAGAGTGCTGAAGAAGTGGTGGTATATTTTCAAGTCAGAATGGTGTTTGGCTTGAATGGGAACTTGTACATGGTGGTTTTGTCATGCATCTGTTGGTCTTGTCCTTCCAGATGGAAGTGTTCATGCATTTGGAAGATGCTGTCTAAGGATCTATGGTAAATTTCTGTAGTGTATCTTTTAATTACTCATTCAGGCAAGTGGGGAGTATTCCAACACACTTCTGACTTGAGCCTTGTATTGACAATGGACAGGCTTTAGGGAGTTGGCAGGTGAGTTGCTCAACACAGTGTTCCTAGCCTCTAAACTGCTCTTGCAGCCATTGTATTTATATGGCAAGTCCAGTTCAGTTTCTGGTCAATGATAACCCCCAGGATGTTGATGGTGAGGGATTCAGTGATGCTAATACTGTTGAATGTCAAAGAGCAGCGTGGAGGACTCAATTAGGTCATGAGTTCAAAGTGAGAGGGGAAAAGTTTCGGGGAAATATGCGTGGAAAGTTCTTCACACAGAGGGTAGTGGGTGCCTGGAACGCGGCACCAGCGGAGGTGGGAGATGCGGGAACGATAGTGTCATTTAAGATGTATCTAGACAGATACATGAATGGGCAGACTGCAAAGGGACACAGGTCCTTAGAAAATAGGTGCAGGTTTAGGTAGAGGATCTGGATCAGCGCGTGCTTGGAGGACCTGTTCTGGTGCTGTAATTTTCTTTGTTCTTTTCTTTGAGCAGAGGTTAGATTGTCTCTTATTGCTGATAGTCATTATCTGGCACATGTATGTTGCAAATGTTTCAACAAACATTAGGAGCTTTCAGGATGATAACAACAATATCTGTAAAGATTGATTGTCTCTGATTAAAGGCAATGGTTAAGTCTAGCTTCCGGAACCTGAAATGAACAGGCCTCACAGTTGGAATGATAACTCAAACATCTTGAACAGATAGTTTTACAACTTAAAAATATATAAAAAAACAAATGTCTGTGTGCAAACTACACAATCTCCCAGTGTCTGCACAGGTGCTCCAGTTTCCTCTCACAATCCAAAGATGTGCAGGTTAGATAGATTAGCCATGCTAAATTGCTTATAATTTCCAGGGATGTTCAGACTATGTGATTAGCCATAGGGAATGCAAGGTTACAGGGATAGTGTAAGGGGATGGGTCTGCATGGGATGCTCTGCAGAGGATCTGATATGGACTCTGAGTCAAAGGGACTGCTTCCTGACTGTGGGGGTTCTATGATTGTATGAAAACTGATTATACAGAAATTTTGTTATGGAGACATCTAAGAAGAATGTTTCAAGAACCCATCCTCAGAGATGAATTGTGACTAAGGGAAGACAAAGGGATTACAGTACACAGAAATCAAATACTGCTCTGTGAAAGAACGTCAAGCAGGAAGTGCCAAAGCTGCACAACAAGGATTGTTCTTTTCTTCTGAAAATCTGCCATTCTGAGGAACCTGCCTATGTAAGAAAATATTACTTATCCACAACTGGAAAAGTTATCAAAGTTGCTGGATCTGACTTCCTTCAAGTAACAATGTATTTCATAAAGCAACAATGAACTCAAGCAATGGGCCCCAGCAAAATATGTTAGGAATTTTACAGAATTGCAGAATCACAGAATAAGATCATAAAACCATAAGATTTAGGAACATTAACATATTAGGCCATTCAGCCCGTCAAGTCTGCTCCACCATTCAACCATGGCTTTTAAGTTTCTCAACCCCTCTCCCGCTTTCTCCCCTTGATCCCCTTGACAATCAAGAACCTATCTCCGACTTAAATACACTCATTAACCTGACTTCCACAGCCTTTCGTAGCAGTGAATTTCATAGATTCACCACTCCCTGGCTGAAGAAGTTTCTTATTTTCTCTTTTCTAAAAGGTCTTCCCTTTACCCTAAGGCTGTGCACTCTGGTCCTCGTCTCTCCCACCAATGGAAACATCTTCCCAACATCTATTCTGTCCAGACTACTCAATACTCTAAGTTTTAATTAGAAACCCCCTCATCCTTCTAAACTCCACTGAGTACAATCCCAGAGTCATCAAACGTTCCACATATGTTAAACTTTTCATTCCTGGGACCATTCTTGTGTACCTTCTCTGAACCCCCTCTGGCACCAGTACATCTCTCCTGAGATATGGGGCTCAAAGCTATGCACAATCCTCCCAGTGTAGTCTGAACAGAGCCCTTTTGAGCCTCAGAACATTGTGGTGCAGGAGGAGACCATTCAGCCAATCATGCCTGCACTGGCTTTCTGAGCATTCCAACTTGATGCCAAATTCTCATTTTCCCAGAAATCTACAGATTGTTTAAATAGAAACAATAATCCAATGCTGTCTTAAATGCCTCATTTGAACGTGCCACCATCACGATTCAATATCAAACTACTCATTGTGTGAAAAATTTTTTTTTTCCTCACTTTGCATTTACATCCTGTACTTGTATCTCAAACTATTTATGAGTGAAACAGTTTCTCCCTGTCCACTGTGTCCAGACCTCTCACAGTTTTACAAACTTCTATCAAAACAGTCTAAACTTCTCTAATCTTTTCTCACGACTAAAGTGTCTCACCCCCAGGACCATTTTCATTGCCCTTTGTCCGCATTCTCTCCAATGCATTTTTTAAAATGTTTTAATTTTTAATTTGTTTAATGTGGCACCCAAAACTGTACACAATACAACAGCTGAGGTCTAATCATTGTCTTATCCAAGTTCATTAGAATCTCCCCGCTCTTGTGCTCTATATCTCTTATTATGAAGCCTAGAATACTGCATGTTTTATTAACCTACTTGGACACTGAGCATAAATATTCTTTTGCCTTTTCTGTAATTGTTTAATCTTTTTAAATTTAATTTCTCTTTATCTTTAAACAGTGTGGTCAAGCAACCAAAAGCTCAAAATTGGACATTCTAAATTGCCCAGAGCCAGAGAATTCGGGTCTGACAGAAAATCGGCCAAACTAATTTAAGCAATTAGCAGCTGCAGAGAACAGCCGAAATGAAGGTGAATGAGGTCCCAGAGATTCAAGGGGAACTAGTTCCAGCCACTCCCTCAGTGAAGACTCGGTTGTGGCAGAAGACCATGTGGCAAACCAAGACCACCCAGAAGAAAATCCAACATGACCTGCAACACACCTTCAGGGAAGAGAGCTCACTCTCCATCAGTAAGGAAGGAGATTCCAACAGCCCACCTCAAATTTCTGGATCATTGTGGGTCATATCCTTTCTCAAACAGAAAGAACTGGGTAGAGACTATATATTGTGGAAAGTTGGGATATGCTCACATATTTCTAATAAGGAATATTTTGTTAATAAAATCAAATTGAACCACAAACCGAATTCTATGGTCCTTTTTCCATCTCACTGACAACAGCAGTTTTTAATAATAAACTGATTGAAGAGTCCAAGGCATTGACAGCAGCAAGTCTTCAAGAGTTTACAATAAGCTAATCTTTAACCTTTTAGAACAAAATTTTGACTGCTGATGTTCTTTACCTTGACTTATTTCAAATAACACGGGTTTTTGCACTCGACAGTTAACTGACCACCTGATGTTGACCATGACACAACAGTCAATGTTAATCCTCACCCACAATCCATGAAGAAATATGGAATGAACAGGTTAATTTAATACCATTCCATAAACTCTTCTTTGCAGAATGAACAAAATGCTCCAATTAGGGAAGTAGTTAGAATAGTTTGACTGGCAGTTACAGTGGCACTCGAGTCTCTGACTTTTCAATGAATTGCTTTATTGGCTTATTAAAGCTGTTATGATTTATTTGATCTTCAACTCAATCAGCCATCATCCTAACAAGCAATATGTGGAATTCATTTAATCAGGCAGTTCAGAAAGAATATTAAATAAGAAGGTAAATTGCTGAATATTTGGATTTTCAAATGGTTTTCAGCATTTAAATTAGATAATTCAATGCACAAACTGCAACAAAGCAAAAGATAAGGTCAGAATTACACAAAATAATGCTATAATAAGGCACATTGGGATTTTACCTCCTGATTTTAGATTCAAGGAACATGATTCATGAACTGCCTATTCCATTTGAGGTAAGCAGCAAGCAAACTGCAAGATACCTGGACATTTGAATGATGATGGGACTCAGCCAAGCATAATCCTTGTGCTGGCTGTATTTTTAAATAAGGAAGCATCCATTGTCTCACTTACGTTGGCAAAGTCGTCATCACTGCCACTAGCTTATAGTATGCGATACCAGCATTCCTAACATCCTCAACACAGTAAAGCTAAATGATCTGAGATGCCTTGTGGAGATTCACTGTCACTAATCCTTCTTACTGGTTTTAGATCAAGCTATAGATGCCAAATGGCAAAAAATGTCTGCACATCTTCAGCAGAAGCAGGCTCAACCTTAATAAACGGTAAAAGTTTGTAACAGTTTTTAATAGCTAATAACATTATATTGAAGAGGCATGATATTCTCTTGAGAGAGATCAGGCTCAGTTCAAGAGTAAGACATATTATTATTAGCTACATTGATTGTAGCAGTAATACAATGTAAACCCAATGCATAGCAGTCATTACATTCTTTATAATACATGCATATTTGTATATATTTTTGTTATAAATGGTTATTTGCATCCTTGTTTAGTGGAGATTATCTCACAATGTCATTTAAGTAATTAGTGGCAAGTCGCCACTGCTTTACACAATAGTCTCCGGCTCTAAAATGTAGGAGAAGGTGAGGACTGCAGAAGCTGGAGATAGTCAAGAAATGTGACACAAGAAAAGCACAGCCGGTCAGGCAGCATCCGAGGGGTAGAACAGTCAATTTTTCAAGCATAAACTCTTCATCAGAAATATGTGTGTGTGTGTTGGGGGATGGGTGGTGGGGGTGGCCAAGGAGGCTGTGAGATAAATGTGAAGGGGGTGGGGGTGGGGGTGGGGGTGGGGGAAGGTAGCTGGGAATGTGATAGGTAGATGAAGGTAAGAGGTCAGAATAGAGGGTGGAGTGGATAGGTGAGAAGGAAGATGAACAGGTAGGATAGTTCATGAAGGTGGAGCTGAGTTGGAGGGTTAGATCTGGTATAAGGTGGGGGGAGGGTAGATGAGAAAACTGGTGAAATCGACATCGATTCTGTGTGGTTGGAAGGCGCCACGGTGGAAGATGAGGTATTCTTCCTCTAGTCGTCTGGTAGCTGGGTTTTGGCAGTGGAGGAGACCCAGGACTTGCATGTCTTTGTCAGAGTGGGAGGGGAAGTTGAAGTGCTTGTCACAGGATGGTGGGTTGTTCAGTGTATGTGTAAAAGAGATGTTCTCTGAAACGTTCTGCAAGTTGGCGTCCTGTCTCCCCATTGTAGAGGAGACCACATTAAGAGCAATAGACACAGTAGATGAGATGTTTGGAGGTGTAGGGAAATCCCTGTTGGATGTGGAAAGATCCTTTGGGGCCTTGGGTGGAGGTGAGGGGGGAGATGTGGGCGCAGGTTTTATACCTCTTGCAGTGGCAAGGGAAGGTGCCGAGAGTGGAGGGTGGGTTTGTGGGAGGCGTGGACCTAACGAGGGAGTCACGGAAGGAATGGTCTATCTGGAATGCCAGAAGGAATGGGGAGGAAAATATATGCCTGGTGTTGGAGTCTGTTTGTAAGTGGCAGAAATGGTGGAGGGTGATACATTGTATCCAGAGGTCAGTGGAGTGGAAGGTGAGGACCAGGGGGGTTCTGTCCTTGTTGCGGTTGGAGGGGTGGGTTTCAAGGATAGAAGTGTGGGAGGTGGAGGAGATGCATTGTGTCCATTGCTCTTGGTGTGGTCAGCTCTAAAATGTAGTTGAGTTTTGTTAATGATGACTTGTTTCAGGACTGATGGACTCTCTTTAAACTGTATCTTTTTTTCCTTTATCTTCAAACTATTCAAAATGGCAATTGATTGCGGCATTGATAGAAAAGCTTTTCTGTGTACTTTACTGTTTTTCTCACTCAAAACTACACATAGTAGTTGCACAAAGTAGAATAAAACTGTTGTTGCCTGCCTTCACAGAATTTAGCGACAAACTGGAGTGAAACAGAGTACAAGTAGAAGATCATTTATCTGATGATCCACATCGGCACAGTGGCTCAGTGGTTAGCACTGCTACCTCACAGCACCAGAGTGCAAGGTTTGATTCCAGCCTCGGGTGACTGTCTGTGTGGAGTTTGCACATTCTCCCTGTGTTTGTGTGGGTTTCCTCTGAATGCTCTGGTTTCCTCCCACAGTCCAAAGGTGTGCAGATTGGGTGAATTGGCCAAGCTAAATTGCCTGAAATGTTAGGTCAATTAGTCAGAGGGAAATGGGTCTGGGTGGGTTACTCGTCGGTGTGGACTGGTTGGGCCAAAGGGCCTGCTTCCATACTGTAGGGAATCTAATTGAAAAGCTCAAAGTGTTGCTTTGTGAAGTTTTTTTCTCATTAACAAGGTTGTTTGGCAAGCAAACAGTTAACCCATGTTGACACCCACTCGATGTGTGTCACTTAGATGCGACATGGGGGTTGTGGCCAAGCAACAACAGGCCTGGGGTTTCTCTGTGAACGCCCCCAAGTCAACACCCACTCAATGCGTGTCACTCGGATGTGACATGGGGGGGCAGTTTGGCCAAGCACGTCTTAGTTATAAGTCTGCTTCTCTGGTAAGATTTTTAAAACTTTCAGCATTAAACTATTGCATTCTGAAAACCGAAAAGTTCCAAATTCCGAAAACAGCTGTTCTCAAGCATTTCGGATAAAGGATCTTCTACCTGTAGCAGAAAATAGCAGGTAGTCCTAGGATTGCAAGAATGGTATCAAAGATTGTGCTGATGAAGGTCAATTGAATGAGCCAGGATAGATATTCCTTGCAGTATAGTCAACATAGTCATACTGGACCGTAGGAGCTACTCTCTGATTTTGGAGAGAGGACTGGTAAATGTTTAATCAAAGATCACCATGCCTTGGTGGGTTTGTGGGCTACCATGATGCCGAAGTCTGAGTAGTCTGGCAGTCATTTCAGGGATGTCTTTGATGTAGGGGAGAGTGGCTAGAGTTTCTGGATGTGTTTTGTATGCTTGTTGGGGTTTGTTGCTGAGGAATTGGTGGACTATGTTCATTGAGTGTCTTTTCTTTTTGAATACACCATGTAGATGATTTTTCTCTGCTCTGCATAGTTCCTCTGTGCTACTGTGTGTGTGGCTTATTGAAATAATATTCTAATGCAGCTTTGTTTGTGGGTGTTGGGATGATTTCCTCTGTAGTTCAGTATTTGTTCTGTCTACCAGACTGCCAGACTAATCAGATCTTGTAGGATCATGGTAGCCCATAAACCCACTAACACACTAAAACAGCAGCTAATTAATTTGAAAGACTCTATACAGACAACAAGCAAAACTAGTGTCATTTACAAAACACCTTGCAAGAACGAGAACAAACACTACATTGGACAAACTGGCAGAAAACTAGCCACCTGGATACATGAACAGCAACTAGCGACCAAAATATATGACCCAGTCTCACTAGTATGCTTACATACAGATGAGGAAGGACACCACTTCGACTGGGACAACACATCCATCCTAGGACAAGCCAAGCAGAGACACACACGAGAATTCCTTGAATCATGGCATTCCAACCTGAACTCTATCAACATACACATTGATTTGCATACCATTTACCACTCCCTAAGAAAAAAGAACAGGAAATGACATCACCACAGTAAGTGATGTCATCACAGGAAATGGCATCACCAACCCAAGTAAACCTAAATGGGGCAAGCTACCAGTGCTTCATCCAGAGGCTCACTGATGATGTTATCTGGTATGGTGATGAAACAAACCTTCTAGCTCAGCGAGCAAACCTACGTCCAGAAGAATAGGAATGTCAGGAGTTCTGCTCATTCTGAGAGTTGGCTCTGAGGGAGTTGGATCAGTGTCAAGGACTTGCCATATATGAAACCATTTCTCCCTGTTTCCTCTTTAGTTACTTTGTTATTTTGAATTCATAACTGTTGACTACTACCCACTTGCCAGAGGTTCCACATGAAAACATTTTTTTTTATTGCACAAAGACAATTAAGGAAGATTTTTGGAAGGCCATAGAGCCATTTCAGTACCTATATTATTAAGACAAATGACAGCTTGCTTCCAGTATCACAGCTTCTAAACAATTTATCATATTCCAGCCAACTAAACTCATATGAAACAACTGCTTGGGGGAGCTTCTCACTCCTATTTATGCTAACTCTTCATTGTCAACTTCTAATGACATTACACCACTCACCCAGTATATGTAAATATCACCCATTTGAAGCTACTTTACGGACACAATTATATTGTCCATACAGAAAATCAGAGATTCCATTTTAAATCTGGGTGGATAGACGGTGAATTAGAAATTTACCTGTTGAACTATAAATCAGAGGTTTATCATAAACTAATGGAACTGATTTCAATTTGCTGATACAAGGAGATCACATCTAGCTTTTGAATTGCAATTTTTAGATTGTCAACTAAAACCCTATTTAAAAAAGGGATGCATTTCGTATAGTGACCTTGAATTCCCTCCTGCAAGATTTGTGTTTGGAATTTTGAAGGAAAACACTCCTTTCACATGATTCATGGGCCAATCTATAGGTTCTTTGGACCATCTCTGAAGGTCTTGCTGCAAGAGAATGGGGTGAAGAGGGAAATTCTCTTTTCAAATAATGTGAGGAGGATCCAAAAACACTAAGCACATTAATGTCAATTACAGGAAAAGTTTTATAAGGATCAGCATGCACTGCAGGAAGAACTTCAATGGTCTCATTAATAACAAGAATGAGTAGTACCTCTTACCTGTGAGAGGCTGTTGCTCCATTTCTTCCTCCAAGTGTTTATCCTTTCAAAAGGAAGGAAGAAACATTTGACACAAAGAATAAAACAATGGGTCAGATTCAACTGCATCCAGAATGCCCAAAGGCTCCCATTCAAGAATGTTATTGGATCCAGAAGACATAGATTTAAGAGGATTGGGGAAAAAAAAACACGTTATGCAGGGAGTGGTCAATTTAATCATCACTTTCAGGAGAGAATTGGGCCATGATTTGAAACAGAATGCTTTGAAGTGGGGAAGTGGCACTAGGTAAATTGCTCTTACAGGAATTTGGAGCAGTCACAAGGCAATTACTTTCTCTCTGTACAGTAACCATTCTACCATTCTATGAAAAGCAAAACTCAGATTTCTAGGCAGGCTGGATTGAAACAGGCCCAGATATGCAAATCAACATTTTTTACATGCTTCCTTAATATGATTCTATTTCTACTTTATCTTGTCACAATTGAGTAGATATTGTGAAATGTTCAGCAATGGTGAAGCACTTTGCTTGCTACAAATGCTATCCCGATCAATTTAAATCATTTTTGCTTGGATTTTAGGCTTTCCGACAGTTTCCTATTAATCACTCAATTACACTAACCGTGACATGGATACTGTCCCATCATGCATTTATATAAGGAGTTCATCAATCATGAGACTGGGTCACCCAGAGACCTTATCCATCAAACACTTACATCGCCTTCATCTAATCATCTGTCAATCATATAATATTATTACCACTTCTTGATTGTAGGTTACAATTGTAAATGAATATATCCAGTGAAAAATAAATGCAAATGAGAGGCTAAACAGGATTTACGTAATTCAAATATAAAGTTGATAAGTCCCAAAAATGAATTTCAACTGGATTATCAAGTATGTTGCATAGTTTCTTTATGCTTGAAATAATCTTTCACTTTTGTAAGATCACTACTTTCATGCTTTTGGACTGCTTAAACATTAATTGACATGAATATCAGCTTTCTATGTCCCATATAAGCTGTTGACATTTGGCCCTTACGTTACTTCCTTTTGAGGTCAAAAACACAATAGAACACCTTGATGATTCTTTGTTGGGCTGGAATGTACTACCTCAAACTATCATTATAGACGTTGAGCTCTACATCCCAGACAAGATCAGATAACTACTGGTGAACTGTCGGAGTCTTACCAGACTATAGAACTGCTCTCTCATTAGGGAGAGATGACTGGTGGAGGTTTAGCCTGTGGGTCAACATGCCTCAGGCAAGGGGAGATGTTGAGAAGGAAAGTCCTTCATGGTCAACTCCCAATAGAGACAGTGGAAATATAATAATGGTAGTGTGTGAGCATGCGTGCATGATTGTGTGTTTGAGAGAAAAAGAGAGAGAGAGAGAGAGAGAGAGAATGTGAGAAAGAGACAATGCGAGAAAGAGAGAGAAAGAAAGAAAACCATATCTCAGAATAACCAGCTGGAGATAAACAGTCTACCCAACTGAATACAGGGACAAATCACCATAACAGCGTGAGTGCATGTCAAATACAGCTGGTTAAAAGAGCAGGTCAGAGATTAGGAATCCTGCAATGTATAAGTCCCCTGCCACATCCCCAAGCCAGACCAACATTTACAAGGTATAAATTTGAAATGTGATGGAATGCTCTGATCTTGCTTGGATGAGTCTGGACACCACCTAGGACAAAGCAGCCCACTTGATTGTGACCAAACCACAAATACTCACTCTCACCAACACCACCGATCAGTAGAAGCAGCAGCAATGTCTACCATCTTTAAGAAAAACTGCAGAAATTCACCAAGGCTTTTAAAAGGTACCGTCCAAACCCATAACCAGCTAGAAGAACCATCTCAGCTCATGGATGTGAACACCACTATCTGCATTTCTTCTTCGAACTATTAACCATCCTGACTTGGAAATGTATCACTGTTCCTTTCACATCTCTGAGTCATAATTCTGCAGCTCCCTCTCTCGCGCTATTTTAGGTGTCCGACAGGAAATGAACTGTGGTGATCCAAGAAGGCATCTCACTATCACCTTCTCAAGGACAATAGGCATGGACAACAAACGCTTGCCCAGTCAGTGTTGCTCACATGCCCCAAATGAATTAAAATAAGCCCCCAGAAAGCTGATCAATGTGCCCTGAAAGCCACATTTGATACAGGAGCTGGTGCCAATGATTAGTCACTAAGCATTTAAAAAGACACGTGTCCTGTCTAATGGTACTCCATTATACCAGCTACAAAAGACAATCTCATAATGCACAATGGATCAGCAATTCCATGAATTGGCATGGAAACACACCAAGATGTCAATCTGCAGGTTCAGCATGGATTTCCAAAATCTTCCACCTGGTAGCTAGGAAGGTCCAGGAATGGTAGGACTACCAGTCTGTTTACCTCAGCATCACAATGACTCATAAGATTTAAACCAAACCCACTGTGACACGCAAACCAAGTGTGATGCAAAGGAGTCAGTCAAAGAGCTCAAACAGAATCATCCAGACCGCTCTGACATGATCAGCAATTTAAAGGTCATGTGATGATGTGTCTCAAGGACAATGCAATTCTGGCTGCTGCTTGCAGAGAGTTGGCACAGGTATGAGGGGCTGAAAGGGCTCCATTTGTGTTGATATTGTAGTCAATGCTAGAATCCTCCATCAAGCACCACCAAGCTATCTTCTGTCAATTGTGTCACCTCCAATTGGAAGTTCACAAGCAAACCCAATCGTTTGAATGGGATGAAGCCTTGAATGGGCATCAATAGCCCACACAAGTGTTTTTACCTGTGTCCAGGCAGGCAAGCCATTCTCCCACTGTAGATTTAATCAGTAGGGGCCCGAAGATGGCAGGATCACCACCCATTCGGTCAATTAAATTCCTCCCTCCCTGCCACATCTCTCCTCAACCACCACCATTGTCAAGTTGTCCACCAGCAGCATCAATTACATACTATCCCTGTAATTACTTAACCTCCGTGCATATGGCACATGAACATTTTTGTGCTTCCTTCCCTGATGCTTTCACAAGTTAATATGGCTTTTGCCAGCCTAATAAATTATGTATTCTTGCTTCTGAGAAGTGTCACATTGCTTCATTTTGCAATCCGCCCACTTGTCCTCTCTGATTTTACAAGCGCAAGTCCACTAAATAGTAATACAGCCAAATCATTTCCTTCCCGTGTATCAATTTAAATTTTTAAAAATCTTACGATATGCCTAGAATTGGGAAATGTGCACCAACTGCTTGCTGCATTTTCCTTGATTCGCACCAGTTTTAACAGCACAAATGTAAGGCATTACTATGAGAAATTATGTTGTATCGACTAAGCTGAATCGGATCATAACTGCCGTCCAGTAATTGAAGCAGCTTTACGGTTCTTAGTTGGCCTTATCTCACAGCTTGTTTGTTCAGTCCACCTTCAGTGAAGAAACCTACTTACAAAAGACCTGACTATCAATCTGATGACAAAAGGATGCTATTGGTAAATTCTTTGATTATGATACTGTTCAATCAGATAGTGAGCAATACAAGTCAATTCCCACAAACGTCGGCACTCAGACTGTTGATAGGAACAACTGATGCAACTAATCTCAAGTAAGTATCTATGGCAACCCTAAATCTGTTATGTTTGCTGTACACATTTATGGACCCCTGGAAAAGACAGGACAAGATTCGTTTGTGAAGCCCCTTCACAATAAATTTGCCTGCTGAAATCTGTTGCCAATGATGCTCACTCAGACGTACTGTCACAAGAGAACTGCCAAGTATAAGTAATACTTCAGCATAACACTTCAAGAGAGAAAATTAGCAGCAAGAAGAAAAAAGAAAAGTCATCTTGCAAATGCTGCAGAACATAAAACAAACATTAAGCAAACATCTACCAAGTCTGATCAGTATTCACCAAGTAAACTTTGTAAATCTTCTTCAAGTACCACAATAAAGTGTTCAAACCCATTAAGTCTGAGTGGAAGGAGTTTTTCAAGTCTTGAAACTTAATGGAACAATAAATGATCCCTTTACCTCAAGGTCTGCAAAACAACATTTCAGTTGGTTACTTTCTATTATCACTGCTAGACAGGAATTTCAAGATTCTTCCTCTAACCTGGATAAGTGGACCATAAATGATTTCAAGACCTATCAAAAGCAGTTTCAACAGTTTTCTTAATATGTGTGCTTTCAATTGTTTACCTCTTTTTGTTGTTGTCTGACTATAAACTTTTTTTTAAGTGGTGCTTTTTTAAAGATAGTTCACAACCATTTCAAATTGTGTTTCCTTTTGGCAGGGACATATTTATTAATAAATCAGGATTTGTTGGAAATTTCAAATAGCCAACAATATTTATCATTAAACATAACTGAAGATGATTTCAAATATTTTATGACAGACTACAGAAACCTAAAATCAACTCAATCTTCTTGACAGAAACAAGAAATATTGTGAACAGCACTTTAGGTGCTTCAAAGTGAATGACATTTTATTAAGTTATGATTTGTTCTATATTGGCATGTTATTATGTTTGCTGAGTTTGGAATTTTGATGCTGACATTTAGCAAAATCAATACAATTGACACACTCTTTCATATTGACAATTTCTGTAGACCTTGAAAATGGAACGTATGCATATTAGCATATGATACATAATTCTTTCATATAAATTTTTTTGTTCAACATTTTAACAGAATATACGTACTGCACGTACTATAAGCAGGTTACCAACTTCGCACATAACTAAATCTAAATGCATAAAGTGTCTGTACTCTCCTCTTGATTGAGGGTACATTTAAGACTATGAAACATGCCAAAATGAAAATTACATTGTTCATCAAAGGTATTCTGATGACAGCTTCCACTGCCCTGAATCACTCAAAGCAGTTGTCAGTGTGTTTTTCTTTTCTGTTAATTCTACAGGTACAGCTAATGGGTCTATCAACCTCCCTAATGATGAACAATATTTTTAATCATAATGATTTATGTCGCAATTGTATATTTTGTCTTTGACTTTCAAGATGCTCCAAAGTGATATATCTATTTACCAATTATTTCATAATTTTCAATATTCCTATGAAAGAAAAGGTTCTCTGCGCAATTGAATTTGTTATGACATAGAAATAGAAAAAAGTTTTCATTTTGCTGTAGGCTTATCATGGTATAATGACTTGATGAGAGCAATTTGTACACTTGGATATGTTTGGCAGTTGCCTATGGAGCCATTTAGTTGCTAAAAATGGCTCAACAAAAGAAGTGCAAATCTCATCCCTGTAAAGGTACAAATGTCAGATTGTGGGGTATTAAGAATTAAATGGGCATCAAATTATCTAATCTGCACATTTAAAAACACCTAATTCCACAAATCCAGCAGTGTCACAGTACAGTTCATTCTGGATTTAATAACAGAAAGCCAAGGGAACACGATGGCTCAGCGGTTCACACTGCTGTCTCACAGCGCCAGGAATCTGGGTCCAGTTCCAACCTTGGGTAACTGTTTGGAATTCTCCCCATGTCTGTTTGGTTTTCTGCTGGGTGCTCTGGTTTTCCCCCACAGACCAAAAATGTTCAAGTTATGTTGATTGACTGTGCTAAATTCCCCAGAGTGTTCAGGGATGAGTAGGCTTGATGCATTAGCCATTGGAAATTCCGGAATTGGGTGGAATGTTCTTCAGAGAGTCAGTGTAGATTTGTTGGGCCGAATGGCCTGTTTCCACACTCTGGGGATTCTATGATGAAATTATCAATGACCTGTTCTAATTTCCTATGAATAGTTAGAAGTCCTGACATATCTTTTCTCAACACTTCTTTAAAAATATTCATCGAATGATAGATTGTATTTCACAAACCTTTAGAGACGACCATCTGCACTTTGGATAATTTGTCAGGACAGTGAGGGGAGTGAGGTGGACACGGATGCTCCTCAAATGAACCATGGTGCCGTCCCACAAAAGATAGCCAGATGTCCCATTCACAAGGTGTCCTGGGCGGCACAGTGGCTCAGTGGTTAGCACTGCTGCCTCACAGCACCAAGGTCCCAGATTTGATTCCAGCCTTGGCTGCCTGTCTGCGTGGAGTTTACACATTCTCCCCGTGTCTGCATGGGTTTCCTCTGGGTGCTCTGGTTTCCTGCCACAGTCCAAAGATGTGCAGCTTAGGTGATTTGGCCATGCTAAATTGCTCGTAGTGTTAAGTGCATTAGTCAGGGGTAAATGTAGGGGCATGGGGTCTGGGTGGGTTGATCTTCAGAGGGTCGGTGTGGACTTGTTGGGCCGAAGGGCCTGTTTCCACACTGTAGGGAATCTAATCTAATCTAATCAAAACAATCATGTTAAAACTCAATGTCTCTTGCAGTTACAGACATAAGCACTGATTTTCAATGTTGGTTGGGGTGCACAGAGGAGGGTGAAATCCCAGCTGCACAAACCTTTAGAAACGGCCATCTGCACTTCAGATGTTTTGTCAGGACAGTGAGGGGAGTGAGGTGGACACTGATGCTCCCCAAAGGAACCGTGGTGCCATCCCACAAAAGATACCAGATACCCCATTCACAAGGTGTTCTGGAACCATATTGTAGGGTCACTTCTGCTCTGCACAGTGTACACTAGCTATCTAATGTTCATATCTCACCTAATCTCTACTATCAGATTACAACTATTCAGGACTTCAAAATCTGAATTGAATGAAGGCAATGTTCTTTAAATGGCAACTATCTTCTGGAACTGTCCTGTCATGAACTATGAACGGCCCCCAATTTTGCCCCTGTGATATTGAGAAATGCTGGGTTCAGGGATTGGATTTGGAATTCCAAATTATTGTCATTTTTTTGTCATAGTCTCCCTGTGATGTAAATTCAGGCCATCATCTGATTTTGTTTGTCAGGATGACTGACTTTAACCTACAGTCGAGCAATTCATTAAGACTACTTTTTAGCTATTTGTATTATGGACAAAATTTGATGCAAGTACCACAATATCACCAGGTTGAGTTTTCCTCACAATTTTAACAAAAATCTTATGCAAGACGAAAATGCACCCTCTTGCTTTCATAATTTTTGGATCGTCAACTTCAATTTTCCGTTATTTCAAGTTATTTCTCTCCTTTGTCTTTCAAATCAATTTGCAGCTGGCTAGACTGGTGTGGATTTTTAGTGTACTCAGAAGATAAAACCTTTTGGTAATGCGCAAGGGTTAGATGATGGTGATAGGGTAGACCCAAGTGAAACATGGGCCAGAAACCTTCACAATGGGAAATAAAAATAACATCTAACTTAACCAGTGAAACTTTCACTGTCTTTGTTAAACAAATTATTCTGAAGATTCTACAAGGAAAGCCTAACTAAGTTTTACTCCCTCATGAGATATCCTTCTAGGCAGCACCCACCACATGGCAGAGTATCTGAGCTTAAGATGGAAATAAGCATAACTGTATGCCTTAAAGGCCTACAATTGTTAAGTCCATTGCTGTCATGACATTTGTCAATTTTTAGCTTGTAGCATCTTTCTACCCCCTCCCCCCCCCCCCCACTCCCGATCCGTGCACAGTCAGAATAATCGAAGATTCTATCCAGCCTTTTGAGATTCTTTTATCTGCAAAAAGACCTGCTGCAAAATCTAGCATGAGACATTTAGAGCACTCTTTGTGTAATCTATGAAAGGAAGGTGGAATAGCTTGTGTCAACACTGCACAATTGACTTAATCCTACACTTAGGATCTGGACCACTTATTTCCACTCCCTTTTCATCTTGTTGCACTTGGATACCAAACCCTCTCTGGGTGTAGCAAAGATTATTCAATGGGGTCAATCTTTAAGTAAATGCACACAGAACTCAGTAATGTGATGGTGACATCATGTTCACCATGTTGCATCTTCATTTTGAGGAAATGGACAAATAATACATGATGAGTAGACCTTTACAAGCCCCATTGCTAGGCACACAGCAATGGTGGTGCTACTACCCTTGAGCCAGAAGGATGGGTTCCGATCCCATGTACTCCAGTAGTGTGCATCATTACATCTGCGAATAACTTGATTAGAAATTGCCTGTAAAGTTTTTCAATTGGCCATTCCACTGCCCTCTCACCAGACCCAGCCCAAACTGTCCACAATCTTACTCGGGATGGTCAAGTCCTAGAACAATCCATCTGATTTCAGACAAACTGAGGCTTTTCGGTAAACAAATATTGGCAGCTTAAGGCTGAACTTTACATCCTGACCTCCATTCGAAGTTGGATGTGGACTCATGAATGGGTGTGAGACAATGCAGGTTATCTTATTGGGTCTTGGATGGGAGTATGGAGGAAACGGCATCCATTATGGGCCCTCTTTCAAGATTGCACCTCCACTGGATGTCTTCCAAGCCCTGTCTCTCCCCAACATGTTCTTTCCCTGCTTGCCGTTCAAGTCTCATCCCCTCAGTTCCTTTCCCCCATTGCACTGTTGCCCTTCGCTCCTCTTCCCAACAGAGCATTTTCAAATCATACAACATGGGAAAGAATGGCATAATCCCCTACTTCTAAGAGTTCAGGAGAGATTTCTTGAATGACCTTCTCACCATTCAATGCCAAACTCTGACTTTTTTGAGGACTAGGCTGATCCACCCACATTAACGTCAGTTGCGATCCTTAATTAGTCAATTATAAGGGCAGCAAGAGGGGTTCAGGAATGAATCGAAGCCTGGCAGGTGACTGCTTGGTGATCAAATAGAACACTGCTCCTCGGATGCTGCCTGAACTGCTGTGCTTTTCCAGCACCGCTCTAATCTAGACTCTGGTTTCCAGCATCTGCAGTCATTGTTTTTACATGGTGTTCAAACAGGAAAAGTGGGCAAGTCATTTCCATCACTGGTCTCCTTTCCTGATTTGCCACCTTCCCTAACCTTTCCTCATCATTATAGGAGGTGCTGATAAACATAATGCAGGAAATGTATTAACATATGTCACATCAGCTGTTATGCTGGGCAGTTAAGAAATACATGTTGTGGCCATTTTTTTGTGAACGGTTGTTTTATTAGGAATACCCTCTCATTTACATACAAAGGAATGATCCTAACAAAAAAATCTTTCTACAACTACCTGTTTGTAATGTTCAGCAAATTAAATACAGCTAACTCACTGATACATTTCTCCTAATACATGCTCATATCTAGAAGTCAGACTGCAGGTTAATAGCTCCTTGAAAGTGAAGTCGCAGGTAGATAGGTTAGTGAAGAAGGCGTTTGGTATGCTTTCCTTAATTGGTCAGAGTATTGAGTACAGGAGTTGGGAGGTCATGTTGCGGCTGTACAGGACATTGGTTAAGCCACTGTTGGAATATTGCGTGCAATTCTGGTCTCCTTCCTATCGGAATGATGTTGTGAAATTTGAAAGAGTTCAGAAAAGATTTACAAGGATGTTGCTAGGGTTGGAGGATCTGAGCTACAGGTGACTCCCAGGTTAAACTCACCCCCAACATCTCTTTGTAATGTGGGAACAGACTATGTCTTTCACCCTTCATTTCGTTATAAAAGCAACACAGCTGACTTCAGATACATACACATTATTGATAAGCTAACATCAAGAATTAACCTGACCTAAATCTCATTAAAACATTGCAATGTCAAAGATGTGGCTTTGGAACTACCTCAATAGCTGCTTACATTCTTGCAGTTCACCTTTTTTCTTGGTTGCAGTTCACCTTTTTCTTGGTTGCAAACTTCTTTCGATTCTTGAAATGATATTTTAGTAACTGCTTGCAGTTTTTGACCTTGTCCAACCCAGCCCAGCACTGGCACCCCCACATCACAGCGTAGAAATGGATGCGGTGCTGCGGCTCCACCCAATTTTTCAAGTTTGGGCTGAAGGCTGTTAGTATAGGGAGCTGCTACTTTCTTCTAATGACAGAAATAAATCCAGCCAAAGTGCAAACATTTGCTCCTAGATAGCTTTTTCGCAGGTAGCTATCTTCACCAATCTGGTGTTGCCTTTACATTCCTCCAAACACAAACATTTCTCAGATATACAAAGCAAACTTGCTTCACTCTCACTCAGCTGTACTCAACTATTCATGACATACAGCTTATTCTGAGTCCCCTCAGTTCCCAGGGATTTTTCAATGCCCTTCCAAAACACATGGCTGCATCAAGTCTGGCAGAGAGTCAGTGAAGAGTCTTTGGATTTGGAACATTAATTCTCTTTCTTATTTAATAGATGCTGCCAGGCCTGCTGAGTTTCTCTAGCATTTTGCTGTTTTTCTTTTATGCACTCAGCTGCACCTCTTGGATACCCAGGCTTCTCCTGTGTCCTAGAGCGTGATGCTGGAAGACCACAGCTCAGGCAGCATCCGAAGAGCAGGAGAATCAACGTTTCAGGCATAAGCCCTTTATCAGGAGTCATTGTGGTATGGAATTAGCCACAGCACATTATCCATGATGGAGCTTCTTCTTCCTGAATACCGAAATGACAAGCAGTCCAAACATAGCAAATGACTCTTCTGGCTGCCTCTAGTTAATTGACTAAATTGCCTTTTCCGTGACTCTTGAGCTGTTTGAGTAAATTGTTGAAAATCTTGTGACAAGACCCACCTTTATTTTTTCAGGCAGTACTTCATGTAATTAATACATTGGAACATTCAGATATAGTAATGCTTTGGAAGTGCCTACTTCGTACATGTTAGAATATTCACTGACTGCTGGCTTCTATGGTACAAAAAGATACAAGAGATGGTTTTACCTCACATCAGCATTGAAATGGTCAAAAGTCACACAATACCAGGTTATAGTCCAAAAGGTTTGTTTGAAAACACTGGCTTTTTCAAATAAGCCTGTTTGACTATAACCAGGTGGCGTGTGGTTTTTGACCTTGTCCAACCCAGCCCAGCACTGGCACCCCCACATCACAGCGTAGAAATGGATGCAGTGCTGCGGCTCCACCCAATTTTTCAAGTTTGGGCTGAAGGCTGTTAGTATAGGGAGCTGCTACTTTCTTCTAATGCCAGAAATAAATCCAGCCAAAGTGCAAACATTTGCTCCTAGGTATGCTACTGTAGATTAATGCATTGAGTCCAGCATCCTGGCTGCAGAGCCACTAAGAAATGAATGGTTTCACCAGAACTACGAAAGGTAAGATTCTACTGACATTTTTCTTACTCTACTAGACTAGAACTACCTATAGCTTTAGCACACATGTATTTTTATTCATTTTCCAAGCATTTTTCCTGACACTTCTTATCACTCTTCAAATGGTATAATATTCTTCATTCAATCTCCTCCTGCTGTTTTAGCACATACTGTATGTGCCATTCTCCTCAAATTCTCAGACCATGGCTGTTCATTCACATCAGCAATATTAATTTACCTTGACAGCAACATCTTCACAAACTATCACCAGCATAAATATAAACTTTTTTTCTTCTTGTAGGACAATTTTGCAAACAACAAGAAGGAGACACAAATAAGAGGAAGAAGACCACTCACTTGTTTGCTTGGAAGAGGCTGCCACAGATATTGTAATGTATAGCATACATCAGAAGTGCTGTGATTGGCAAGTCTGGAGAATTCACTCAACAGGTTTTTCTCTCCTTTTCAATGAAATCTCTCTCCATTTTCATAATCTACAACAAAAAAATTGGCTGTTGGACAAACAACTAGTCTTGCAACATGGAAGTTATAAAAGAACTGAGATGTTTGATAAATGTGGAAGCTCATCTCATATCTGAAAATGATGTCACCAAGACCTAACAGCATTATGTGTTCTATAAATCGTGAATATTGTTGGAAGAGAAAGTTTGCATTTTGCCTGGATAATAAGAGTTTAATTGGAGCAGAGGAGTGAAAAAAAATCAGGGTTTACAAACACAAATAATTACTACAATTAGAAATGTTGGTTAAATGACCGTTATAAGAAGCAAATAGATGTTGTAGTTCATGTCTAGGCATATAGAAATGAAAAGCAGGGAAATAATAGAGGGATATAGACCATGTGCAGGCAAATGAGATTCGAATGGCATCATGGTTGGCGCAGACATGGTGGACTGAAGGGCCTTTTCCTGCACTGTACTGTTCTATGTTCTATGATTTTAACCCATAATTTTGCAGTAGTTAACATCAACTTTTATGAAACCAGTTATCCCTCTCTGATGGAAAGGGATTTGCAAAGATTACAACTGAACTGATTGGTTACAACTAAAATTGATCAAATTGAAGGTCATTTCTTTCAGAAATGGAAGGCTAAGATGTAACCTGATAAAGGCCTTTAAACAGACACTGGTCCCATAAATATAAGTGTTCAATACAAGACAACCTTGCTAATCCAAAGAGCAATGACAGAATGAATTATGCTGAATTGGTTGAGAAAAATAGCATAAGCTCATTTATGTGGAATTTTGATTCTATTAGATTCCAGATTCTTGCAGCACACCAAGGCTCCTTCGACAGCACTTCCAAACCTGCAACCTCTACCATTTAGAATGACAGGGACAGCAGAAGCATAGAGAATAATCACATCCCAAGGTTCCTTCCAAGTCACACACCTTCCTGACTTGAACCTACACTGTCCCTTCACATTTGGTGTGTCAAAATTGTGGAACTTACTTCCAGCACTCTGGGAGTTCCTAACCCAAGACAACACTGGTTTGGGAATGGATCTTACCACCATCCTCCTGATGGCAATTAGGAATAGACCAATGCTGGCCTAGCCAGTGATGCTCATATCCCATCAACAAACTTAGAAAGGGAAAGCAAATGTGAGCAGAAAGGATAGACAACACACTGATTGGGTTAGATGAAGTGAAAAAGCAGGCTCGTGTAAAGCATAAACACCCGTATAGATCAATTGAGTTAAATTGCTGACTTCTTTGCCACAGACAAAATAAGCAGTTTTGTTTCAGTCTCCATGGTAAGATGGTGGCAGAGGTGTGTTTAATCAAGGAGTTAGAGGTGTGAGCCCTGCTGCCTTCTCACCTCCACCATGGATGGCCTGCCTACCTGCTGTGCTCCATACTGAGGCCCTTAACAAGGCAATTAATGCTGCCACCAACTCTGTTATGAAAGGAAGGTTCACATAGAGTGCAACAAATAAAAGCCTGGCATGGTTTCTTATTGGCTCTTACATGGCGTGAATGGTTGGATCCTCATTTGAAGACACTTATTGCCTCATTGCAAGGTAGTCAGTATTTGGAAAAACAGGGTTATTGAAAGCCACCTACTTTACTCCACTGCCAATCTTCCTGCCTGCACCTCATGACACCATGGGCTCCTTTTCCACTATTAATCAGCAGTGACTGTATCCCTCCTTGATCCAAGTTCTCGAATGGATGTACAACTGGCAGCAGCCATTTTTTCCCCAGTTAACAGCTTTTGATTGATGAGCAACTTCTAATTCCCTGCTGTCCTGGTTAAGTGCATGACTGGCAAAATAAGTGTCTAGCTTTCTTATAAATGGGAAATATGGTTCAGCCAGAGGCTGTGACCTCTGTCACTACAAGATTCTGCTGACGTTAACTATGGGTGATTAACAGAGGGGGTCAATTCAGTCCTTGGGGGAATTCACAGGATGACTATATGAGGACAGGAAGAAGCATCATTTGTTGCACATGCTATGGCTATAATGAGATAAGAATGCACAGAATCAAGCAAGGCCAGTTGCTCCATGGAAAAGATGTGTTAATGGAATATTTTGTTATCATCTATGTCCAAGAATGCAGAAGCATGAAGGTCAATTTTACTCTGCCATGTTCCCAGTCAGCTCACAGGCAATACCTGATAGAAAATTACAAGCACAAATTCAGCAAAACCTGAATAATACCCAGGTTTGGGCTAATCAGTTAAAAGTGATTTTTGTGCCTCACCAGTGCCAGGCAATGATTATCTCAAACAATACCCCTTGATATTCAATGGTATTACTATTGCTAAATCCCACAGCATCACATCTTGGAGGTTACCGATGACGAGAAACTCAATTGGACTAACCATGTAAAACATGTGGAGGTGCTGGTGTTAAACTGGGGTGGACAAAGTTAAAAATCACACAATACCTGATGAAGGTCAGTGCTTTGAAAGCTAGTAATTCCAAGTATTCCTGTTGGACTGTGTTGAGAGATTTTTAACATATAAAAAATATAACGACAAGAGCAGGTTCAAGGCGAGGTATCCTGCATCAAGTAATTCATTTCCTGACTCCCTAAAGCATGCCCACCACCTACAATGTGTAAGTTATGAATGTGATAGAATACTTCCCATTTGCCTGGATGAGTGCACTCAAGAAGATTGACGCCATCCAGGACAAAGCAGTCTGCTTGACTGACACCACAAACATTTATTCCTTTAACATCAACATTCAATAGCTTCAGTGTGTGCCATCTACAAGAGGCACTGCAGAAATTCACCAAGACTCCTTCAACAGTACCTTCCAAACCCATGACAACTCCCTTCCTAATAGCATTGTGAGTTACCTACAGCACATGCTCTGCAGCAATTCAAGAAGGCAGTTCACCACTTCCCCCTCAAGGGCAACTAGTGAAAGGCAATAAATGCTGGCCCAGTTAGCGCTGACCACATACCATGAATAAATAAAAAGAAAAATACTGTTCACAACTCCACACGATGTCTTAATCAATGTACCATATAATATCAATAAAACTTACTGGCCATTTAAAGTGTGACATTCCCCACCCCCAACCCCATGAATAATAACAACCTGAGCAGATATATCAGTAGACAGAAGAGACATAGGGAAGCAAAGCAATCTATATTTTAATATTTTTGCAATGTTTTCTGCTCCAGTTATATAAAATAGAATTGCAGAGCAGAGAACAGTTTTCTGATACAGTGAATTTTAATGTATTACTGGTGGTTTATCTGATTTTTCTCCACCACGGAATAAATCATGCGTTTTGTCGCACACCAATGAACATCATCTATCTCTCCCTCCTCAGAAAGAGACAACATGATAACATTTTCCAGCTGTTGTCAAGTAACCAATAATTTGTGTTAGGTCTTATTTGTTTATCTGGGTATAGGATGATGAATAATGCTGTTGACGTAACTATGATACACTATCACTCGAAACTATAATTAAGCTCAAAAGACAAGAGTTATTCTGCCCATACTGAAAATAGAGGCTACTATCTGAGACAAGTTGAATCTTTTCCATCCAGAAATCAAATAAGGACTATTAATCCTTTTGAGTGAAAATGAAGGCCATGAAAGGAAGGAGAGGTTTGATATTCCAAGTCATGCTTCGACAAGTAATGATAACTTACCTTCTAAGACTGACTACTTTAATGATTTGTTTATCACATTCTAATGATTCAAATGTAGAATATTTATTCTTGAGAATAACAGAGTTGAACTATGATGTCATGCATCTACCTAACAGTAAGGAAAATTTCCTGAGTAAGTTCCATCTGCAGATAATAATGGTGAATCCAACTAAATACATTCACATCAATATTGTTTTATTTTCCAGACATTGATAAACAAAATGTGGATGTGTCAATGTTGGATTGGGATGGACAAAGTCAGAAATCACATTACACCAGGTTATAGTCCAATATGTTTATTTAAAATCACAAACTTTTGGAGCATAGCCCCTTCATCAGGTGAAGTGAGAGAGAAGCACACAGTAGGTCTGGCAGCAGCTATGAAGAAAAAACAGACAAAGGGTCACCGGACCTGTAACATTAACTCTGAGTTTTCTTCACAGATGCTGCCAGACCCACTGAACACCCCCAGCAACCCAGTCCTTTGTAAGGCTGTGGTTTTTCTTCACTCTCCTCATCCAAGTTATTATATACAATGTAAATCACTGTGGCCCTGACACTGATCCCTGTGACATATCGCTAGTTACAGGTGGCCATTCTGAAATGCCCTCTGTTATCTCAACTCTATCTTCTGTTAGCTAATCAATTCTCTATCCAGGCTAATCTACTATCTCCAATACTATGGGTTTTTATCTTATTAAGTCGATTAATGTGTGGTACCTTGTCAAACACTTCCAGAAACTCCAAATATATCATATCTGCTGCTTCACCTATGTCTATTCTGCTTGATACCTCCTCAAACAATTCCACTGAATTTATCGGCATCATTTCCATTAATGAAGCCATGTTGACTCTATTTGATTGTATTATGTTATTCCAAATGCTCTGACAGTACATCCTTTATAACAGAGTCTAACTTTTTCCCAACAAAAGACAATAAGCTAACCACCCTATCATTTTTTTGCCTGCTTCCCTTTCTAAATAAAGGCAGTTTTCCAATCCTTTAATATGTTTCCAGAGTCTAAGGATTCCTGGACAATTACTACTAGTGCATCCACAAACTCTGCTATTCCATCCTTTAATAGCCTAGCATGTGTTCCATCGGGTCTTGAGACCTATCAGGTTTTAGCTCTATTTGTTTTCCAGTAATATTTTTCTGTAATGATAGTTATTGTAAGTATTTTCTCTCTTCTTTTTGCCCCTTGATTATCCAGTAATTTTGGAATTCCAATTATCATTTCTACTATGAAAACTGATATAAAGTATTTATTCACCCCTTGCAATTTCCTAGTTCCCCATCATTATTATACCAGCCACATTCTCTAAGAAACACCTTCTTACACAGATGTTGGCTTATGTCTTTTGTATATATTCAAAGATGCTTTTGCTGTACATTGTGATATTACTTTCAAGTTTAGTCTCAAAGTTTATTTCCTTCCTCTTCATTTTTGATTCTTTTTGTTGGTTTTGAAAACATTCCTCTCGCTTACCACTATTCTTTGCCATATTGGATGCTTTATTTTCTTTCAATTTGATGCCCTCTTTAACTTCTCTGGCTGGTCTCTGTCTGTTAGACAAACATTAATTAATATCATTACATGCTTTAATTTTTCTAATCAGCCTCCTGTGAGGGACTTATCAAAAGTTCTGAAAATATAACTATCTTATCTATATTGACTTCTCTCTGTAAGTTTTGCTGATGACATCTTAGACAACTCCAACAAGTTAACAAACCTGGTTTCCCAGTTGCAAAGTCATGTGGATTATACTCAATCAATCAGATTATGAGTATCCAAGAGTCTATTTTGTGTATGTTGGTGACTTGGAAATTAGGCCACACTTTCCTTGGTATCTGACCCAACATGGTAACCTTTATCCAAGAACATCAGTTACAGTTGTTTTCACATTCTCAACCGTGGGATCAACTAAAATGAAGTCTTGATGCCTTCAAGATATGGACATCATTCTGCTCACTGGATAGTGGTCTGAGCATCATTAACCTATGTAAAATCTAAAGAATTAATGTATTATTTAATGAAAGATTGATTTAAATCAATCATAATTCTAAATCATAACGATTGCCCTTTGGAGATGGACCAAATGAATTTTACTACATCATATTGCCATTAATATCATAAATTATCTGAAATGCTTCATTAGAGCCTTATAAAATAAATACGTTACATAAAGAAATACAGGTCTGATGACGAAAGGTTAGATTCCTCAACTGGTGGCAGGAAGCAAAACCTACTTCTATGTTTTTGTATGTGGCAAATGTCTGGCCGTTTGATTCTAATAGTGAACAAAACATGAAGAGAACTAAAGTCTGAGGTAGGGCTACAATGCTGTTGTGTTAATTCTTTGAACCTTGCCCACTTAGAGGTCATTCTCCTACTGGGAATAATAAAGTTGTAAATTTGCCCTGTACGGTTCAGAAATATATCACGTCTACATTAATGCCATGTTTGGGAAACATAAAATGACATGTTTTATGACTGGAAGTAAATCCTAACAAAGACATTCTGTTTGCTGCGACAGTTGAAGCAATCCAGGATACATTATATTTTGCAAAGCAGAGATTAGTAAAAATATTTATCTCAACCACAGCATAAGCATGACTTTTTTCCTCTAGTTTTGAAAGGTAGAAGTTCAGTGGAGAGAATAAGAGGTCACTTCTCCTTTATTAATCACTTTTAGAGATTCAGTTTGTCACTGAAGGTAAAATTCCCTCAAACGGATATCCTTAAAATCATCTAAAAAGTATTCATAACTTTAACAAAAACAAAATGCACAAAAAAGATATCTTTGAATGGAAAACTGAAATTTCGACCTTCGATTATATTGGCCAGACAACAAAGGCTATATAACAAAGCTGAAGATGGACATTATGATGTGGAAAAATAATTCAGCTACAATTCCTCTGTGAGGTTTTATTTGAAACACAAGTCCATCCCTGCTTGTTTCCTCCTGAATTCCAAATGAAGCATCATATTATTTTAGACATTATGTGGATATGATTTATTTTTTATTAGTAAACTACTGCTATCTGTAAATTCTGTTAGTTGTAACTTTAAAACTGGTACCTCACATTAACAATATTGAATAACTGAGTACTACTAACTAACATTTGTCTTTGTCCAAAGGAAATAAACTCATTCTTGTTATTCATGGTAAGTATAGGTGACAGTAATTGTTTGCTATAATTAAGCAATGAAGGAACTTTTAACAAAGTATTTCTCCAGTACTTTGTAACTTGGCCAAAGGAGGTGCAAACAAAAACCATTCATTATTGCCGAGAACTGACTTGTCTTGAAAGAAAGATGGCAAGGTCAGCTCACTGAATCTGAAAGGAATTGACAAAAACGATCCAGACAAATGTTTTAATCTTTCAGTCTTGTATGCTGAGTATACAGTAGAAAGAAACTTGCACACCCAAGGTCCTAACAAATGAAAGCACTTTAATTAACTCCATCACCATCATACTCTGCTTTTTTTAGATCAAACTTTTGAATGTGCACATGATCACAGTTTGCACACAACAGGAACAAAACTAAAGGTGCGACATTTCCAAATAATGATTTATCTCAACATCTGTGCTTTCACACAGCCATTGTTAATCTGTCAAGTTGAATTTTAAAGCATCACGTAAAGTAGAATTCTTTGAGCTCATCATTTGTTCCTTCTACTGTCCAACACAATATTCAAAGTTTGGAAAGAATTAAAAACAAAACTGAGATCCACATGAAGTAGTGATTAAGTCATCTAATAGGTTCTGCTGCATATTGAATGGCCATATTTCATGGCCTTCCTGAGGCAAAGAGCAAGCCATGAAATTGAGTGCAGTGGTAATGGTGCCATTCCTGGTGCTTACCTGACTTCCCCTGCCCTGTCACTGTTATTTTACTAATGATGATCCAATCACATGTGGACCAATTGAGGCTGTAAGGATTCAATTGATGGACAGTTAAGAGTCTCTGGTCACTGTCACAAAGATTTTACCTGGGGTTGCTGGTGCCAATGCTATGACCAGTCAAATGGGGGAAACAGACAGCCTGATGGTTCAGCAAGGGGATCGAAATCTCTATTCTGGGCTCTCTGCTCCAATTCGAGGCCTTTCCTAATATAACCTTAAAGTAACTTAAGAGGGGAAAGATTTAAAAGGGACCTAAGGGGCAACTTTTCTTGCAGAAGGTGGTGTGAAAAGGAATGAGAAACCGTCGGGAGTGATGGAGGCTGGTACAATTACAGTATTTAAAAGGCATCTGGAGGGGTATATAAATAAGAAGGGTTTAGAGGGATATGGGTCAATGCCGGCAAATGTGACTAGATTAATTTAGGATATCTGGTTGTTATGGATGGGTTGGACCGAAAGCTCTATTTCGATGCTCTATGACTCTGGAGGTTACACCCATTTGAGTGGGAAGGGAGTGTCTCCATGATGATATAAAAGGCATCACAATTATATTGGATAAGCCAGAAAGAACAGGTCTTTTTCTACTGTTTATTTATAACTGTTTGTATATTCAGAGAAATTTCAAGACTTTTAAAGCATCAAACATAATTGATTGGTTGACACAGATTCATGGATACATATGTCCAATATGTAGTGTATCTTTTATAAAATAAAGTGGGAATTTATACTACTAATAAAACCTAATCAAAGTTCACTGGGCCAAACTGATATATTCTCAAATTATCTTTTCAAATTAAATTTCTTTTTTTCACCTAAATGTAGATTTATGTTTGCATATATGGCCATGGACATACAAACACTGCCTTTTCCTCTTGCTTATTTATTTAAAATATACAGGCATGATAAATCTTCAATTGTATTATTACAGCTCCGAGTTACTGAAGTTTTATTTCTCTGTAACTGTGGCAACTAATTGCACAGAACAGCACCACACGTATTGTTTGCTTGAAGCCTTGTTTATATTGTTTTTTTTCCCTTGGAAGAGAATCTAGAGCCAAATCATTGAAATGCTCCATGGAAACATCCAAGTCAATATTAGTCTAGAGTCACTACAACCTGGGGTCCAATTCAAATCATAGAAACATCTGCCTCAAGTCGGCAAGTCATTAAACAAAATGAGATCTGCCAGCTAAAGACTGTACACTGTATACATTTGGGGGTTCTGCTGTTGGATTTATTTCAATTCATTGCTAACACTGAGAGTATTCCAGAAAATCTTGAGTTACTTCTGAAAATCATCACATTAATGGTGCACACCTTGGGGACACGTGAAATGCCCACTAAACTGGAATTTGCAATAATTCGAAAGGTTGGGTGTGAATGGAAAATTTAAGTTCCTACTTTATAAATCCAGTAACACTGTACTGGAGCTAAACTAATGATCGAGCCAAGCTAATTTATAGCTTGTATTTATACAATGCCTTTTTTGATGACAAACATCCTAAGCCACTTCAGAGAAACATTGCCGAACAAAAACTGATATTGAGGTAAAGAATGATACTTTTTATTATTCACTTGTGGAACAAGGGTGTCGCTGGATGGCCAAAATTTATTGCTCATCCCGAATAGCTCTTGAGAAGGTAATGATGAGTAAATGCTTAATGAAAGAGATGGGTATTAAAATGGATCTTAGATAAGGAAATCAACAGAATGCATAAAGATTTAAGAAGCGAATTCTTGACTTCACAGCCAAGAAAAGAATGTGAGGAATGGACCTGAGAGAAAGAAACAGTGGAGAAAAATACAGCTTCATTACTCATGTCAGGGAAATATGGGAAACCGTTTATTTGATTGAAAAGGAGATGGGCGTGCATGAGTGTGTTAAATGTAGATTATTGAATGTGTCAGTCCTAATTCTCCTATGTGTCTGATTTTAAGGGTAAATGACAAAATAAAAACTTAGACAATGCCACTGGTGCATTCAGCAGTACTGCAACCATCTCAAAAAACCAACGTGAAAATTTATTTTCCCAAAAGGTGATTATTAAATGAAGATGTCTTTGATTTGGTAAGAAAAATGGGAATAATCAATCAATTTGAATGATAATAAACTGACAAAACTTTCTAAAAAGAGGGGAATAGTTGGAACTACCATATGATGTGTTAATGGAAAACAACCTCAGATTTAAAAACTAACATGAACTACAAAGTGGATGCATGAAATCTTAAAATAACAAATAGAACATGCTGGAACTACTCAGCAGGTGTAGCAGCATCTGTGGTGAGAGAAACAGTGTTAATATTTCAGGGTGTGATTATGAACAGGATTTAAGCAAGCATCGAGGCAGGGAAAGTAGGAGGAGGAGAAAGAATAGATGAGAACAAATGGCAAAAGGAATGATATGGTGCAAAATAAAATGATTGGATACATATCAAGATAAATGAAAGATAGGTTGAGATACGAATAGTAAAATCATTACTAAGTATCATTCAAAAAGATATGATGCGGAGGTTCTGATCTGAACCAAACGTTGAGTCTGAAAGGCTGTGAAGTGGCTACTCATCATTCATGATATGATGTTTCATACTTATAGGATTCCCAAGTCAGAACACTTATGCATTCGTTGTCATAATGGTCATGATTTCACTCTCATTAAGCCATGCTGACTCTGCTTGATTATATTAAGTATTTCTTTAAATTCTCTGTTATTATATCTTTGATAATAAACTGTTAATGTTTTTTCCAATTACAGATGTTAAGCCATTTGGGCTAGTTACCTGTTTATTGTCTCCTTCTCATTTTTGGATTAATGTGTACATTGGAAAACTGCCAATGTTTCAGGACTTTTCCAAAATCTAAGAATTGTTGAAAGATTACTACCAATGCATCCAATATCTTTGTAGCTACTTCATTTAATATTCTCGGATGTGACCTATCAATTCTATTTGCCTTTAGCTCCATTAGTTTCTCTAACACTTTTTCTCTAATGCTAGATATTGTATTTATTTGCTTCTCCCCATTTTGCTCCTTGATTATTTAGTATTCCTGGAATGCAATCAATGCTTTCTATCTTGAAGACTGAGGCAAAGTATGTATTCTACTCCCCTGCCTTTTCCTTGTTCTCCATTATTATTTCTCCAGCCTTGTATTTTTAGGGGTCTTTGTTCACTTTTGCCTCTTTCTTCCTTTTTATAACTTGCTAGTTTACTGTCAATACCAGACAAGTGAAATCCCACAGTGAAGCCTGGTTTGACAGATGGTAAATTTTATTTTGCAATTTGGTCAGTCACTGAACATATTCATAAAGGCTGGGTTAGAGTGGTGCTGGAAAAGCACAGCAGGTCAGGCAGCATCCAAGGGGCAGGAAAATTGATGTTTCAGGCAAAAGCCCTTCATCAGGAATTCCTGCTCCTCAGATGCTGCCTGACCTGATGTGTTTTTCCAGCAGCACTCTCATCTTGACTGATCTCCAGCATCTGCAGTCTTCACTTTCGCCATATTCATAGAGGCTGCCCATATAGTTTCAACAAAAGAGCATCAACGTTTATGACATGCAAAAGGAACAAAAAACTACTGGGCAAAGTTGTCCAATGCTCAGAAAGGTGAGTCAGTTGGGAAATATGGCAAGATTGGAAAAATGAAATTCAATATCAAGGAAAAAAGTTTCACTTTTCAATCCAAGCTTTAACGGGTGAGAGAGGAACCTTGCCAGTGAACAGGGAGGCTCCCATTTGCCTGCATTCATCTCTCATTTTTGCCTATTCTTGCCTAATTTTGAAGATGCTTGCAATTTTCCCATTTGGCAGAGATGAAAATCAGAGCAGTTATCTGAGAGCTGCAGCTCAGTGCTTGCTCGTGCAGGCCTCCACATTAGGCCGACCGTCACCAACATCTTAGTGCGCACTCCGTGGGCTTGCGCCTTTTGTCACTAGGGGTCGGTATAAGAACATATAGCCTCATCATAGCAACTTAGAAAAACACTTTTGATCACAAGTCCATCATCAGGAAGTGGTCAGTACGTAACATCCTCGAGAGCATGTGGGAAAAGGAGGGGCTGAATCCTGTCTGGTTGTTCCCTGAGCAGGCTGTCAGAGTCATTTGACAGAAGACTTCATCACAAAAACTTTCCAACAAGCAACAAGACATAATTTGGCTGGTGGTGAGAAGGGCATTATTTGTGAAATCCTTGTCGTACGTCCAGGCCATCTGTGTCACCGCAAGCTGCCTTCAAAGCAGCTGCAAGGGTGTAGAGACTATCACACATCTTCTTCTGGAATGTGCCTTTGCAAAGGAAGTCTGGGGAAAGATGCAGTGGTTTTTGTTAAGGTTCTCTCAAGCAGCTCTTTGCCACAGGACTCTGTGCTCTATGGTCTGTTCCCCGGGATGCAAACCAACACAAACATCAACTGGAGGACCATCAACGAGGTGAAAGACGCTCTTTTTCTGTCAGAAACTTATTGGTCTTCCAAAAGAAGGAGTTGACCCTGACCATGTGTTGCAGACTGGCACATTCCAAGGTCCAGGACTATGTGCTGAGGGATGCACTGAAGCTTGGGGCAACTGCCACCAAGGCCCAGTGGTGAAAGACCTCTGTCTGAAGTCATTCTGCTGAAGTTAAATCGGGGTCTGTTCAGCTATCAGTCCTTCCCATTGCCTCAAATGCATATAATTATAATCAAATAAGAGATGTCTTTGGTTTGCTTGGACAGATTCTAATTCCAATGTTTGTTTGTTTCTTTGATATGCTACTGTACAGAACTGAATGCGTTTGTGACTATGTACATACATGACGTTTCTTTTTGAATAAAGTATGGTTTTGAAATAAAGCAAAACTTCATGCATCTCCAACTCACATAGAATACAGTTATCAGTCTCAATGCTGCGCTCTGACATCTTTCATTGTAATGCTGCCACTAAGCACACATCTCAGGCATTGGACGAGGAAGCACCTCAGGGCACTCCACTTGCGTTCTTAGCACTCACTCACTTAACGCCTACTTGAATGCACATGGCATCTCTGGCTTGCCTTGTCTTGCAGTTTTCTGCTGCAACCAGAACATAATGTTTCACAGCACTGTGTTACCTTGTCTTTTAGCACAGACACAAAGCCAGGCAGCTTAGCAAAGATGAAAATGTGTTGCTGGAAAAGCGCAGCAGGTCAGGCAGCATCCAAGGAGCAGGAGAATCGATGTTTCGGGCATGAGCCCTTCTTCAGGAAGGGCTCCTGAAGAAGGGCTCATGCCCGAAACATCGATTCTTCTGCTCCTTGGATGCTGCCTGACCTGCTGCGCTTTTCCAGCAACACATTTTCAGCTCTGATCTCTAGCATCTGCAGTCCTCACTTTCTCTTCCAGCTTAGCAATGATGCCAACAGTGATCCGTCAAGTGGGTGAACATGTTGCTTTATGCCACTGTGCTATAACAACGTTACACCTACAGTATGTTCCAGCAGCATACACAGCAAATACACCAAATCAGCTTCAACCAAATGGCTAGCTCTTCAATTCCAAGATGAAAAGACCTCAATCTAGTCAAGGGAGACGACTGTCAGTCAGGGGGTCACACCAGTTAGTTAAGAGCAGGGTCTATTCTGAGTTCAGGGTTTTGGACAAGGTCAATTGATTATTTGGGCTGCTGGGATAAGGGTTCTCTCTCATTACAGTCCAGTGAGCTGAGTGAAGTGATCATTCACTCACTGTAAATTTGTTGTTACTCAAAATGAAGCAAACCCTGTTTATTCCCAGAAGCGAATGTAGCTTTTGTCTTGTTTCAACACTTGCACATTGGAAAGAAGAGGAGAGAGCTCAACTGAGACCTTACACTGAGACCTTACCACCTGGTTCTGACATCATGATGTGACTCCTTACACACATGCTCCGTGGGTGAGTTAACCCTTTACTCCATATCATCTGCAGCACCAGATTCTGCCCATGATTTTCAAACCGGTGACCTTTCACTCGAACTGGTGGGATAAAGAAACATATGTGCTTTTATACTCGGGGAATAAGGGGAGACAAGGAGAAAGGAGATGATCAGTGATAGGGTGGTATCCATGGGGATATTAAATAACAAAAGATTCCATCATGTGATGTTTAAAGAGGGTGGCAATAGTTTGAGTAAAGAAACAAACGTTATGTCCAAATCCAGCATGATTGCCTACTTAAAACCCATATGAATGTAATATATGAGGCATAAAGCAGGATTAAAGACATGGTCAAGCCAGCAAACCCAAAACAAAGGGGAAAAGCAAACACATTTAACAAGACAGAAGCAGAGGTTATGGTCTAAATTTGTTGAACTCAGTGTTTAGCTCTCAACAGCATTGTGAACTTATCAAAAGATAAGGAGCTGTTCCTTGTGATTACACAGAGCTTCATCAGAACAGGCCAAGGGCAGTAAGTTCTGCATGGGAACAAAGTGAGAATCAAAATTACAAGCAAACAGAAACTTTGGGTTGTGCCTACAAACTGAATGGAAATGTCTGCAATTTGGTCATCCAGCCTGCGTTTGGTCTCCCAGTGTAGAGGAGACCAAATCATGAACAGCAAATACAGTATATTAAATTGAGATAGATAGAAGCAAGGTTTCCTTGAAAAGGATGTTTGGGCTTTGGATACAGTGAAGCAAGAAGATGCAAGTACCTGTATTGCAACTCCTACACTTCCATGTTCCATGATGCCATTATTATGTTTTGTGGACCAGGCCAGACCCCCTCAAAATATTTTAAGAAGGTAGCCGAGGCCCTAATGTTTTCTTGTTTTAAAGGCAAATATGAAGTGGGTGTTCCAGGTATAATGTAACTGGTCAAACTACTCAGCTTTAAGCAAAACAGAATTTATTTAAACATGACTATTGAAACACAAACAAAAGAAAGCAGGATTTAGAATAAATTAAGTTGGAAAACTTAACCGACCCAATAACTTGACTAATTAACTGTTCCAAATGTCATAACATCCCATAAACACACCACTTAGTAAAAAGGTAAATTCAAACACAGATTCTTACAAGCTGGGGGGAACAACATCCAGGGAGAGATTTCAGAAAGAAAGTCAGGAGGGTTGTAAGCTTACTGAACCCTGCAACCCTTCTGGACTCCTATACCTTGCGACTGCTACAACTAAAATCAAACTAGAAAACCTGAACTGGGGGATTTGGCCACTTCCCTTCCATTGTTCAACCATTAAACTTTCCAGGCTCCTTAACACCTCCGCCTTTACAATCTCTTTTCACAAAAAAATCCAAGGACAAAGTAGCCTTTTTAAAGTAGCAGCATCATCACATGTGAAATAATTTGTTATTAAATCTCCCCTAGTCTGTTGTGTTTTCCCAGCAGAATTTGTTTTTTCTTTCATATTTCCAGCATCCATCATAACTTGCTTTCTCACATGGAATGACTTTGATTGTTTTGTAAGAAGACAGGTTACTGCCCTCCAAGTGGCTTTAACTTTAAAAAAAAATTAAAATGAGGAACTTTGGTACACAAGCACACTTTGCAAAGCCTAAACTCTTTCCAAAGTAAAGTAAAACGCAGAAGCTGTTTGCCATAGATAAGAAAGACCCGGGGAAAGAATAAACCATTGATCTGTACGAAGAACAAGAACAGCTCTAAAAGATGGCATGTCAGGCTTTGAGATCTATGGATAATATGGTGAACTGTTGATAAAAGAACTGGATAAACAATTCAGGCTGGAATATGAAAGTTAATTATTTTGTAGGAGAAATTAGGGCTGTTGGACTGGATAGCCATTATGAGCAGCTTCATAGCTGGCTTGAAGAACCATTCTCAGTGTAAACAACTGATAACAGAAAAAAAACATAAATAATGAAGCCCCAGAAAATCTGCTGGAAGATTAGAGATGTTATGTCTTGAGGTAATTGTGGTATTGATCATGAGAATTGCGTAGGATAAGACATGGCTAATGGATGTAAAGACCTGATTGATCAGTTACAGCAAGCATGTGTGAAAGCTGCAGACATCTTTGTTGTGGATAACATCAGGACAACTTTTATCCTGTGGTTTAGAAAATAAAACTTAACGTTCTACTGGACACTTTTTATTAAGTGGAATGTTTATTGGACAATCTACTCCTGAAAATAGGTTAGAAGTGTAGTTGAGGAAAAGCACTGAGGTTGCTGCAGTTGGAATAGAATTTCTTTAGTTGCCAACTAAGTCATAACATTTAGTCACTGCCAAAATGATCATTCACTGAGTTCATATGTACAAAGTTTCTGCTTATAATTGCTTTAATTCACCTTGAAGTTAAAGGACAAACACTTCTTAAAATTATATAGTATCTTCTCATGACTGTTAGATTACTCAAAATGGTTTACAGTCAACAGGATGTGTTTTGTAATGTAGTCACTGTTGCAATATAGGAAAAGTGACAATCAATGCATGCTCATCAAATTCCAACAACCAGCAATGTGATTATGAACAAATAGTCTACTTTCCTTTTGTGTATAACTCTATGACTGTATGACACCAAATGATGGATAGATGTTGGACGAGACACTTGAGGACAATACTGATCTTAAGAATGGTGCTATAAGATGTTTATATTCACCCAAGCACTCAAATGTGGCATCACTTGACTATTATATTTGAAAGACAACGCCACCTGCAATACACTGGAGTGTCAGCCTTGATTTTTTTTGCTGAAGCCTTAGAGTGGAACTTGAAACTGGAAACTTAGAATTCCAAAGCAAACATGCATTGAATTAAGCCACAACAAATGACTTCTGCTTGGTTTCATCAACCAGCAGTATTATTGGAGACTTATTGTGTTGCTTGCTGAATTGAAGGCAAAGGAATTTATTGCAGAAACCTTTGTCTCAAATTGCTTTTTCCATGGGTCCAATGCCTCTAAACTGTTTGATAAAGGAAAATCTTACAGTGTGAAGCCATTTATGAACAGGAATTGGTCCATAGTCAGAAAAGGCACTAATTGGAGTCAAATTGTCAGTCAATTGTTCAGAGATGGCGCAAGATTGCTGGTGTGGCAAATTAAAATAAAAATGTCACACTGACAGAGTAGAGAAGTGCTCTACAAAGATTGAATCTGCAAAAATTTACCTGGATGTCTGTGCAAATGACAGTTTGCATAAAGTAAGAAGTGTAGCATTTCAAAGCATCAACAGCTCTGACCTCAACATGTCAAACAATTCACAAAATAAAATAATGAAAATCCCCTTTGATGTGGTCAGCATCAAAACCTGAACTAAATTTTTAGATTGCTATTTTTATCGCATCACCTCTTAACTGGTTGGGTTGTTGGTTTTCATTCCAGCAACAACTAACCAACTGTTGTAGGAAATCCAAAAATTCAGCATTATCCTGCACATTTTATAAAGTTCATCAGCAGTCTATTTTCAGGGTGGATTGGAAATGGAGATAGGTTCTTACTTGGTTTACAGAGGCACTGTTCATGTTAATGTATAGATGCCTCAGTCAGGCCTGATCGTGGTAAATGGAATGATCAAAGCAAAACTTTATGCACTGTAGACCTGGTAGAATTTCTAAAGTTGCAACGGTTCTCTGGGGAGGTGTGGTCTGTTTTTAGAGAAGTTAGATACCTTTTTGGAAAGATAGGATGCCCTCTGGGATTAATAAAAATAGGCAACTGTGATTGTACATAAAACATTCCTTCAAACTGTCAGGCTGTCAAAGATCTCCTGCCCTTTATTGATTTGAGAGAAAGAAAGCACTACGCAGTCTTAAAATAAACAATGATTACTATTTTACTTGTCATTTGACATGAGCCTGAGGATTAACACTGCATGCCTTATTTCACAATCTTTCAGAGTCACAGTGGAGTGTCTGGGGAGGGATGACACAGCCCAGAGAGAGGGCACACAGCCCAGAGGGGGGGGGGACACAGCCCAGAGAGGGGGGACACACAGCCCAAGGAGGGGGGACACACAGCCCAGAGAGGGGGGACACACAGCCCAGAGAGGGGGGACACACAGCCCAGAGAGGGGGGACACACAGCCCAGAGAGGGGGGACACACAGCCCAGAGAGGGGGGACACACAGCCCAGAGAGGGGGGACACACAGCCCAGAGAGGGGGGACACACAGCCCAGAGAGGGGGGACACACAGCCCAGAGAGGGGGGACACACAGCCCAGAGAGGGGGGACACACAGCCCAGAGAGGGGGGACACACAGCCCAGAGAGGGGGGACACACAGCCCAGAGAGGGGGGACACACAGCCCAGAGAGGGGGGACACACAGCCCAGAGAGGGGGGACACACAGCCCAGAGAGGGGGGACACACAGCCCAGAGAGGGGGGACACACAGCCCAGAGAGGGGGCACACAGCCCAAAAAGGTAGCACTCAGCTCAAGGAGGGAGCACACAGCCCAGAGAGAGGGCACGCAGCCCAGAGAGGGGGCACGCAGCTCAAGGAGGGAGCACACAGCCCAGACAGGGAGCACACAGCCCAGAGAGGCAGCACACAGCTCAAGGAGGGGGCACACAGCCCAGAGAGGGGGCACACAGCCCAGAGAGGGGGCACACAGCCCAGAGAGGGGGCACACAGCCCAGAGAGGGGGCACACAGCCCAGAGAGGGGGCACACAGCTCAGAGAGGGGGCACACAGCTCAGAGAGGGGGCACACAGCCCAGACAGGGGGCACACAGCTCAAGGAGGGGGCACACAGCTCAAGGAGGGGGCACACAGCTCAAGGAGGGGGCACACAGCTCAAGGAGGGGGCACACAGCCCAGAGAGGGGGCACACAGCCCAGAGAGGGGGCACACAGCCCAGAGAGGGGGCACACAGCCCAGAGAGGGGGCACACAGCCCAGAGAGGGGGCACACAGCCCAGAGAGGGGGCACACAGCCCTTGGCAGCTGGCACAGGTGAAGTTGGTCCTGAAGCAGGGCAATTTGAGTACTTCTGAGGAGTGCTCAGCGATGTTTGGGTTCCATCAGGCCACTCAGCTCCTGAGCTCATTTCAGCTTTCGTTCAAACATGGACAAAAGAGCTGAATTCCAGAGGTGAGGTAAGAGTGACAGCCCTTGATATCATGGCTGCATTTATGACAATAGACAATAGACAATAGACAATAGGTGCAGGAGTAGGCCATTCAGCCCTTCGAGCCTGCACCGCCATTCAACATGATCATGGCTGATCATTCCTAATCAGTATCCTGTTCCTGCCTTATCTCCATAACCCTTGATTCCACTATCTTTGAGAGCTCTATCCAACTCTTTCTTAAATGAATCCAGAGACTGGGCCTCCACTGCCCAGTGGCATCAAAGTGGCATCAAAGAGCCTTAATAATGGGTATTGGGGGCATACTGTCCCTGGTTGGTTACATATTTGGCAGAATGGAAGATGGCTGTGATTGTTGCAGATCAATCATCTCAGCTCCAAGACATCTCTGCAGGAGTTTCTCAGGTTAGTGTCTTTGACTCAACCTTCTTCAGCTGATTTATTAATGACCTTCCCTTCACCATATGGGATGTTTGCCGATAATTACACAATGTTCAGAACCATTCATGACCTCTCAAATACTGAAGTCGCCCATGTATTAATGCAACAAGATCTGGACAAAATCCAAGATTGGGCTGATAAGTGGCAAACCAAATTTGCATCACCCAAATGCCAGGCTATGACCATCACCAATAAAAGCAAATCTAATCACAGCATCTTGACATTCAATGGCATTAGCATCATTGAATTCCCCACTATGAACATCCTGGGGGTTATCATTGATCAGAACTCACCACATAAACAGTGTTTACAAGAGCAGATTAGAGGTTAGGAATACCACAGCGAGTAACTCACCTCCTGACTCCCCAAAGTTTGTCCACCATCTACAAGGTACAAGTCAGGAGTGTGATAGAATACTCTCCATTTGCCTGGATGAGTGCAGCCCAAACTACACTCAAAAAACTTGACACCATCCAGGACAAAACAGCCTGCTTAATATGCACTACATTCACAAGCATCCCTGCCTTCGACCATGAATGCTCAGTAGCAGCAGTGTATTCTATCTACAAGATGCAGTGCAGAAATTCACCAAAGATCCTCAGCTATCACATTCTATCTAGAAGGACAAGGGAAACAGATTCATGGGAACACCACTACATTCAATGTCCCCTCCAAGTCACCCACCATCCTGACTTGGAAGTATATCGGCATTCCTTCACAGTCACTGGGTCAAAATCCTGGAATTCCCTCTCTCATGGCATTGTGCATCAAGCCACAGCAGGTAGTCTGCAGCGGTTCAAGAAGGCAGCTCACCTCCACTTTCTCAACGGCAACTAGGGACGGGCAATAAATACTGGCCAGCCAGCCATGCTCACATTCCACAAATGAATAAATTAGAAACAACCAAAGTCTTTTCCTGGGGACATGGCACCAAATGAAATTCAGTGCTGCATTTGTCACAATTTTCAAGTTATGATGAAATCTTACAACCTAAAGTATTAACTCTGTTTCTCTCTCCACAGAGGCTACAAGATCTGCTGAATATGCCTAGTTAGATGCACAGAATAGGACATGACTCACATGTTGCTGTGTGAGCAATTCAGCGGGAGCATTCAAACTAAGCCCGACCTGCTCCAGAGGTGTGTAAGAAACATATTTGGACAGGTTTATTAGAAGAATAGTTCAACCTAAGTACAGAGTTCAATAGACCCCTTTTTCTTGCTGTACGGCAGGCCATACACCACTTGTGCCCACACCTCCCCCCTCACCTCCCTCCAAGGCCCCAAAGGAAACTTCCATATCCGCCACAGATTCACCTGCACCTCCACACATATCATCTATTGCATCCTCTGCATCCGATGTGGCCTCCTCTATATTGGGGAGACAGGCCGGCTACTTGCGGAGCGTTTCAGAGAACACCTCTGGGACACCCGGACCAACCAACCCAACCACCCTGTAGCTCAACATTTCAATTCCCCCTCCCACTCCACCAAGGATATGCAGGTCTTTGGACTCCTCCATCGTCAGACCACAACAAAACGACGTTTGGAGGAAGAACGCCTCATCTTCCGGCTAGGAACCCTCCAACCACAAGGGATGAACTCGGATTTCACCAGTTTCCTCATTTCCCCTCCCCCCACCCTGTCTCAGGTCAAATCCATCAAATTCAGCACCGCCTTCCTAACCTGAGATCTTCTTCCCGACCTCTCCGCCCCCACCCCAGTCTGACCTATCACCCTTACCTTGACCTCTTTCCACCTATCACATTTCCGACGCCCCTCCCCCAAGTCCCTCCTCCCTACTTTTTATCTTGGCCTGCTGGACAAACTTTCCTCATTCCTGAAGAAGGCTTATGCCCGAAACGTCGATTCTCCTGTTCCCTGGATGCTGCCTGACCTGCTGCGCGTTTCCAGCAACACATCTCCAGCATACACCACTGTGCAAGTGGAGTAGATATGAATGCTCATGAAAGGTGGGTAAGGTTTTGGAACTAGATTAGAGTGGTGCTGGAAAAGCACAGCAGGTCAGGCAGCATCCAAGGAGCAGGAAAATCGACCTTTCGGGCAAAAGCCCTTCATCAGGAATAGAGCCTCTATTCCCGATGAAGGACTTTTGCCCGAAACATCGATTTTCTTGCTCCTCGGATGCTGCCTGACCTGCTGTGCTTTTCCAGCACCACTCTAATCTAGACTCTGGTTTCCAGCATCTGCAGTCCTTGTTTTTACCCAGGGTTTTGGAACTGCCATGCTGTCAAGTTATTTAAATAACCTTCCACCATCATTTTGGGACTCCTATATCCAAGAGAACTCAACTATTTCTCTCAGTTTAAATATTGGTTTTCCTCCACCTCCTGTCCAAGACCTCTTCCTGCTGACTGTCAAAGTGGATCCGGTCACAACTTGATTCTGCCCCTCACTCAATCAATAGACAATAGACAATAGGTGCAGGAGTAGGCCATTCTGCCCTTCAAGCCTGCACCACCATTCATTATGATCATGGCTGATCATCCTCAATCAGTATTCTGTTCCTTCCTTATCTCCATAACCCTTGATTCCACTATCCTCGAGAGCTCTATCCAACTCTTTCTTAAACAAATCCAGAGACTGGGCCTCCACTGCCTCCTGGGGCAAAGCATTCCACATACAATCGTGAGTTTCTGCACATTCACTGTCAATAACTAGCCTATCTTTAAGACATATCTATTCAAATATGTGTATATTATAAACATCACCTGAACTAACTATATACTAGAATTGTTACAATTATGAGGTTTATGTAATTATTTTATGTTGGGACTTTAGCTTTAACCGTCCATTGAACAGGGCTTTGTGACTTGTTCTGGAAGCGTGAGTGTTATAACTGTTAGAGATAAAATGAAGACTTTTCATCTCTCTCTTCTCTATCATTTCCTGCTTATCCCCACCCCCAAACCTTATCTTCTGCATGTAAACTGACATTTTCCTAGATACCACCAGTTCTGAGGAACGGTCACCAAACCCAAAATGTTAGCTCTGATTTCTCTTCACAGATGCTGTCAGACCTGTAAACTTTCCCAGCAACTTCTGTTTTTATCTCTGATTTGCAGCATCCACAGTTCTTTTGTTTTTAAATGAAGACTGAGATTGTTTTACTGAGAAGGTATTTACAATTGGAAATTGGCAGCACTGACTGAGTTTTCAGTGAGTAGACTCTGTGTCGCCCAAAGTCCTGGAAAGGTCTTCAAGGGATTGAGCTGTGCACACTTATGCAATAAACTGTCCACCCATTTCTAAGATGAAAGTGGGTCAGATCAAGGAAAACTAATTAGCATTTCTACCTCCATGCAAGACTGACTTTTTCAACATTGTATTGGGGAAGAGGCAGAGCAAGCTATTTTTCAGATCAGTTTTGGTGTTTCCCTACAAATACATTTGTGAGTGGTCAGTAGAGACAATTTTCTGCTTTGCTTTGAAGTTAACTCAGTCAGATGTTGGAGAAGGAAAGACTCCAGCCAAAGAGCCACATCCTGTGGCCATCTAAGAATTCCAGATGTTTCATTCTGGCATGGCCAAGAGAAGGAAATCATTGCAATGGGCTTTACTACTAATGGTTGTTTTAAGGAACCTATCATCAGTTCCTCAGACTCTAGCCATTCAACATTACCACACTGTGAAATGAAGGTATGAGAACACAATGGAAGCTTTGAAAAGCCATGGATGGCTTGTTATAAGGCTTTAGAGTGTGTGTGATGTGTGAAAACTATAAAAAGAGAATGTTACTCTTTTTAGTTTGGAGTACAAGTTCTCTTCAAGCAACACATGAATTTATCTTGAAAATATGATGGTGTTCCTTCAGAGTCACTGGGTCAAAATCCTGGAACTTCCTCCTTAACCGTTTAGTGTGTCTACCTCCACCAAACGGACAGCAGACACTCAAGAACACAGCTCACCACTACCTTCCCAAGGCAACTAAGAATGAAGAATTAGTGCTGGCCCAGCCAGTGAAACACACATTCCCTGTTTTTATATAAAATGGAACATAAGATTCAGAAACAGGATTTGGCCATTTGGTCCTTCAAACCTACAATTCCGGATGCTGATGATTGATCTGATTCTAGTCTCATCTCTACTTTCCTGTCTGCTGCCAATAAATTTTGACTCCTTTATTTATTCAGTGTTTATCTAACACAGCCCTGAATAAACATGAACACACAGCCTCCATTTCCTTCTGGTGTAAAGAGCTCCACATACTGATGGCTCTCAGAAAACAAAACCTGATTTGTGTTGGAAAAGGGAGATCCCTTGTCTTAAATTGTTCCTAATAACCAGAAACATCAACTGCGTTTCCATCTTATGTAGTCCTCTCAAGATCTTATGTCTCAACAACATTACGTCATATTTGTAAACTCCAATTGATATAGACCTAACTTGCTAAACCATTCACACAATAACCTTTCACTCATGAGTGAGTTAACTGAGCCTTCTTTGAATTGCTCCTGAAGCGATTGTAACTTTGTTGTCAAATAAAGGTGACCAAACCATGTACAGAATTCTGGATAAATCTTCACCATTATTCTGTACAGCAACAGTTCTCTACTTTTGTATTCTACTCCCCTTGCAATAGACAACATTTCATTCCCCTTCCTAACCACTTGCTATATCTGCAAACTTTTTTTTGTGATTTATGTAACATGCCACCCAGATACTTCTGTGCTGGTAAGTTCTGTAAATTTTCTCCACCTAAATAATATATTGCTTTTCTATTTGCCTAGCTGAAGTGGAACAAAATCACAGTTATCCATCTTAGATTGCCTCTGTCATATGTTTACTCATTCACATAGCCTGTCTATATCCCTTTCTGCATCCACTTGACTACCTCTTTCCTACCTATCCTGTAGGCAACAATAGCAAAGAAATATTCAACCCCTTCATCCAATTCAGTAATATAGATAAGGATAAATAGTAGATTTCTTATAAAGCAGAAGAGTTTAATCCATGATGCTTTTGGTTATTCATTGCAGAAGGTTTTAAAATATGAAATCGTACCACATTTCTTTTCAGTTCGTCATTGAAAGTTCAAATCTCTTTTTAAATGTTATTGCTCTCTGTGGAAGTTGTAGCACAACACCTCAAGTATCTTAATGCATGTTTCTCAATATTTTATGCAACTGTGCTGTGTATTTTAAAATATTTTCTCTCCCTCTTAGTTGGTTCTTATGCCTGGATTGGATTCGCTACCTTGCAAATTTATTTCATTATTTCCTTCATAATATATTCCAGTACTTATCACCATAAACAATGTCAAGCTAATAGGTCCATAACTCTATGATTATGAAACTGACCTTTGGAGAAAAAAAATAAAATTATGTATGTTATAATCTTACAAACTTTCTCAAGTTAATTAACAGAAAATGGTTGCCACAGCTCGCTCAACTTCCTCATTAATTGGTCTAACTTTAACATCCATCTTCTATGTTCTTGAAGCCTAATGAATATGAAAGTATTTCAAGGTTTTAATGACCATTTTCTCACTGACCTCCATGAACCTCTGCCTTGTTGCCATTATCCAGAAAGAAAATTCTAAGAGCTAAGATTTGTTAATCACCAGATCCATTCAGAAACCAACATTTTCACTGTCTCCAATATTTCTTTCTGCAAAATTATAAAAGCTGGATAACACATCATGTACACTGAACTTGCTTAGTAATTATCAAGATCTGTTACTGTGCACCATCACCTTTGCAAACAACCACTAAGCAAATTCTGCGGTGATTCACATGAGAAAACCATTAACCAAAATAACTAATTAAATGAGGAAACTACCAACAAAATTTTACTTTGTTTTACTTTTACTTAAATAGAAATCATAACTAAAACAAATTAAACCTGAATTTGCATATTTCATTAATCAAATAACTTTTCTTTAAATAATATAACAAAGACACACTGGAAGACATTGCATGCAGAGTGAAGAGTCTCACAATTTGATGTTCTTTATTTAAGCAAAGTAGATTAAGAGTCTTATCAAAAGTTAACTTTCACTTTTGAATTTAACAGTTGCAAATATCATCAACAAGGCATTCTTCAACAAACTGCCTCTCATTAAGGCAGCACAGTGGCTCAATGGTAAGCACTGCTGCCCAACAGGGACCCGGGTTTGATTCCAACCTGAGGCGAATGTTTTTGTGGAGTTTGCACAGACTCCTTGTCCGTTTAGCTTTCCTCCGGGTGCTCCTACAGTCCAAAGATGTGCAGATTAGGTGGATTGGCCATGCTAAATTGCCCTTAGTGTCCAGTGATGTGTAGGCTAGGTGGATTAACCATGGGAAATGCAGGGTTACAAGGTAAGAGTGGGTGGGTGGGTCTGGGTGGAATGTTCTTCGGACGGTTGATGTGGACTTAATGAACTGAGTGGGTTGCTTCCACACTGTAGGTGATCCTATGATCTGGGTCACAACCATCCAAGAATTCCTTTTCAAACAGCCAACTGATAACAGCCCTGTTCACAGTTTAGCCACATATGAGAAAACAGCCAAATCTTTAGCATCCCTGAGCTATTCACACAGCTTTCCAGGCTTTAGGCTTTTTTTTTTTTAAATCAGCTCACATATTGCTGCTAAAAAACACTAGATTCTTTTTCTGAGAACAGAGAGAAACTGAGCTCCACCTGAGAGTGGTTTGACTTTTTATACTGATGAAGGATCGATATGTTCCACTTGCTATCTCTGTCTGATTTCGGCTTGTGTGTATCCTCCATCCCACTTCTTGGATACAGCTTGTATCCGCGACACTCTGTGTCTGCCATTCATGCAGCTTCTTTCTTCACTCCTTTCATGTTCATACTGCTTCCAGGTCAAGTTTCATAGGTTCATATTTCATCAGGTCACATTATTATCAAAGCAAATTATAATTAATCCCTTTATAATTGATGCAAATTTTTACAAATTTTCTTTAAAAACATTACTGACTTTTCAAAAAAAAACTTTTTTTTTCCCTCAATCCACTGCTTCCAGGTCAAAGATTGTCAAAGGTGTTGCTCTGTGAGAGAACAAAAGTAAAATCAATTCCATACTATGATGCATATTTCCTCATTAAGTGGTCCTACTTTTTATTTTGTTCTGTTTTAGAATGCAGAGTGGGTCACACAAAGACCCACTCTGACAATCAAATCGTTTTCTCTCATCGGTCAATGACTATGTATTTGAGCATCTTAATGAATTCTGCTTCAAGAAAGACCTCATATCCAGCTAGGGTAAATAAGAATACATGTAATCCAAAGGATGAGAATAGGTTGACTCATGATTGCTAAAGTTGTTTCTCATGAGCTATTGTATTTTAGTGGTGTATCCATCATTAAAGGTGTGAATGCGATATTTAACATTGTATGAAATAAATTTCATACATTGTGTTGCCACTAAGCATTCTTAAAAAAAAAATTGTTTATGGTTAAGGCAAAAGTAAGATTTCATAGATATGTTTTGAGTTCCCATTGAATAACATTGCAGAGTGAACAAATATGCAAGTTCTTCAGTAAAAAGAGTATAGGATGCTGCAACATATTCTTGACCTCTCCAAATGATGGGAATGCAATGTAGCTCAGGATTAGTGTACTAATTAGAATGTACCATATATGTAAAACCTTACAGAAACAAAAAAAAGTCAATGGCTAAATATATATATTATGTTTTTGTCAGTTTCTTCGATAATTTCATATGGACACATCGATGGAAATCCACCATTATTGTGGTAACTTAGATAAGTGCTTTGTCCTGACTAGATTTTCCATCCATTCCACATACCGAGCAGGTTGTAAATGAAACATTGGTGACAAGTAACTGATATTTATCAAAAACTGCATTAGGGTGGAGAGAGGAAGTGGCTTCCTGTTATAGAACGGTCAATCAAATGCAAAATCCAGAAAATGCCTTAATAGGGCAGTAATTTGATTTTTTTAAATCGTTTTTTAGCTTGCATGTTCAATCCATGGCTTGGCATTCAAGTTAGATATTTTCATATTTAATCAGAATTAACACTATTTCATAACTAAACCAAGATTAAAATTATAAATCTATGGAAGAAAGCTTTCTTTAGCTGATAATTATAGTGTACCCCATACAATCAACCAAAATAGAGCATAACTCTCCTCGTTGAAAGTGAAATTTGGCAGACAACTAACAGAATTCCCGAATTTAAGTCTTTATAATATGGTATAGCAATGGCTCAGGTAAAGGGAGGAAACCAAGGACAAAGTAATTGACAGAAGAAACCTTTGTTTTCACCAAGGAAAACACTTGATAACATCATTGCTTCATCCACGCAAAAATAATTAGGGATTTTGAAGAATCAACTTAAACAACTAAAACGTATTGAGCTTTTATTCAAGATTAGTGAACTATTACTGCCTCTTCATTTAATTTTTCCATTAGCAACGTGAGATCTTTAAATTACTCTCATCGCAACAGGGTATTTCAAAGAGCAAGTTTCACCTTTTTAATTTATTCATGGATGTGGACATCATTGGCCACAGTTTATTGCCCATTCCTAATTGTCCTGAAACTGAGTGGCTTGCTCGGCAATTTCAGAGGTCACTTAAAAGTCAATTACATTTCTATCATATGGAGGCCAGAACAGGTGAGGATGCCAAATTTTCTTCCCAAAAGGACATTAGTGCACCAGATGTGTTTATACAATCATTGAAGTGGTGACATGGATGTCATCAGGCACCCTTTTGATCCCTGGCCAGAGTGTGGTGCTGGAAAAGCACAGCAGGTCAGGCAGCATCCGACGAGCAGGAGAATCAACATTTCAGGCCTAAGCCCTTCATCAGGAATGAGGCTTGAGGGCTGGGGGAACTGAGAGATAAATGGGAGGGGGTGTTAAATTGGGGAGAAGGTAGCTGAGATTGCGATAGGTAGATGAAGATGGAGGTAAAGGTGATAGGTCGGAGAGCAGGGTCGCTCAAATAGGTGGGAAAGGAGATGGACAGGTAAGACAGGTCATGAGGGCGGTGCCAAGTTGGGAGGTTGGAACTGAGATAAGGGGGGGGGGGGGAAAATGAGAAATTGGTGACGTGCACATTAATGCTGTGAGGTTGGCGGGTCCCATGGCAAACGATGAGGCATCCTTCCTCCAGGAGTCGGGTGATTTGGGTGTGGCAATGGGGGAGGCTTAGGATCTGCATGTCCTTGGCGGAGTGGGAGGAGGTGTTAAAGTTTTCGAACATGTGGCAGTGGGGTTGGGTAGTGCAGGTGTCCTGGAGATGTTCTCTAAAGCGCTCTGCAAATAGGTGTCTTGTCTCCCCATCGTAGAGGAGACCACATTGGGAACAATGGATATAGGAAATGATGTATGGAAGTGCAGATAAAACATTGATGGATGTGCAAGGCTCCTTTTGGGGCCTTGGACGGAGAGGAGAGGAGGGAGCCATGGGCACATGTTTTGCAATTTCTGCGGAGACAGGGGAAGGTGCCGGGAGGGGAGGGTGGATTAGTGGCGGGCGTGGACCTGATAGGAGAGTCACAGAGGGAACGGTCTTTATGGAAAGCGGATAAGGGTGGGAGGAAAATATATCTCTTGTGGTGGGGTCCATTTGCAGGTGGCGTAAATGGTGGAGGATGATGCAATGTATATGGAGGTTGACGGGGTGGAAGGTGAGGACCAGGGTGGGGTGTGGGGGTGCATTGGTGGTCATTTTGATCAGCGGCTATTTTGTTGAATTCAAAAATATATGAACTCAAAATGCGGTTAGGATGCAACATCCTAAAAGGAGGATAGGACTGACAGTGTCCTTTAGGCCTCTAATTTTCTTTCAGTTTGATTGATTCTACCACCATATTTCTACCATGACAAGGACAACACTCTCTTCACTCTTCCATTCATCTATACCCCCAATCCTATCCACTGTCCTTCCTTTGATCTTTCTTTCACTCCCTCCATAGCCCTGACCTTATTTCACACTTCACTCATTTCCACAACTCCCTCATCCTTGCCAATCCAAAGCATCCATGAAGGTTGTCATTCTCCTGCCTCCCTCCTTTGTGTTTCAGAATTGAGGAGAAAGTGAGGTCTGCAGATGCTGGAGATCAAAGTTGAAACTTTATTGCTGGAACAGCACAGCAGGTCAGGCAGCATCCAGGGAACAGGAGATTCGACGTTTCGGGCACAGGCCCTTCTTCAGGAATTGAACAATGCAAGCCACTGATTTTAGACACAGAGCAAACTGTTGTGCGTCTCCCTCAAATAAGTTTGAACAAAGAGCCACCAGATACTCGGGTGCTCTGGTCCTTATGTTTAAGCCTGGTGGGGCGTTGGGGGGGTAATTTTCCTCTCATCAATATTCATTTCCTTGCATTGCAAATATGTCACAAGTGGAACCGGCACCGAATGGCATGAGGCTCAAAATGCCACCAGATGCATTATTCTCAGCATCTCAGCCTGCCAGGAAGAAATTGAAATTTCAGTTTCGGCTAAGTCTTGGAGGTTCCATATCATTATCTCCCTCACCACTGTTTCCAACACATTTTCAAATTTCTCTGGAAGAGTTATCACTGTGCTTTAATTTTGAGAGGAAAAAAAAAATCATTTTCATAAATTTCCCATCCAGCAGCAATTAAGTTTTGTGAAAAAGCTCTATTGCTAGCTCAAATTCTATCACTCACAGATATTATATTTATTATACTCTATGTCGCTCTTTCCTCACTTAAGAAACTCTTTGGAACAAGTGCTTGTTCAATTGCTCTAATATCTCTTTACGTGCTTTGATATCAAAATTTATTTGATAATTATTCCATGAAGCACCTTTGGATTTTTTGATAATTTCAAAGCATTATGTAAATTGCCGCTATTGGCTTTTCATCGTTGTTTTCAGGTTTTTTGATTGTCATTGTGACTTTTCTTTTCTCAGAATAATATATTCATTTGGAAAAGCAGCAAGCTGATCATATTTCCATCAACAGTAACGACGAGATTTCTGAACTTATTATTGTTACAAGCTAGGAGATTCATGTATAACCTATTGACTGCTACCTTCCTGAATACCATCAACAATGAGTGCATTGAAGTAATCATCTTGTACATGGCAGACTGATGCATGCAGAAAAAAATTCAGGTTTTTTAATATCAGAAAATACTGAAAATGTTTATTGAGAGACATAGATCTTGAAGCTTTTACTTTGTTTCTTTCTCCAGAATGTGATCTGTTCTGCTGAATATTTTAAACATTTTGTCTTATTTATTTTAGATTTTCAGCAGCTGCAGGATGTAAATCAATACACAATATGTGGAGGAAGAAAATTTAATGGCCAGTCATCTTTTGCAATATGTTTTGTTGATATAGATGTTATATCCCCTCATTATGAATGCTGAGCTGAGCTCGAAGGAAGCCGATGGACAGAGCTCAGCAAAGATCACAGTTACAAAGAGAAATACTATTGTTATTTATTTAGCATTTCCATTTATCTTGTCATAAATTTGACCATTCTTTGTCGAGGTTTCTCAGTGCATTTACTTGGAGAAGGTGAAGAGGTATGAGATGTATTAAATGTCCATCAATAGAATTTTCAGTGCCAATGTTTGAATTCACAGCTGAATGAGAGGCAAGATGGGCAATGGTGTTCAGAGGGAATGGTAAATGCATTTCATTTTGGTTTCCAATTCAAGTCTATATTTCACACATTACTAACTATTCCAAATAAAATGGAACCAAGCCAATCAAAAATTGTGGGAATTTCAAATACCCTACCAATAATGGAACCAGCAATGGTGGGAGTGTTTTGTATGTCCAGCTTTATGTTGTGTCAGCAAACATAGCGAGAAACATGATCCCTTTGAATATCCCTTATTTTCACATATATTCAATATAAAATATAGTAAAAAGTGTAAACGGTCAAACATACATAAGTGCCATTCACATTAACTTGGAATATAATTAAGAAATGATAACTTAAAGAGAGTATTATGCTGCCGCCAGTATTCTGCTCTGGGCTTCACCAGCCCACACCATTCCACTGCCAGTATCTTGCTCTGGGCTTCACTAGCCCATGCCATGCTCCCACCAAGAGCCTATTCCATGAGTAAGCAACTTTCCCACTCCAGGCTTTGAAGGCTGACCAATTGTCCCTGTAGCCACGCTGCTTCTGAAGACATCACCACTGCTCTGGAACTCATGGAAGCCGCCTCCTGCCGCTTTATCAAGTCAGATTAAGAACAAAAAGGAGTTGGAAGAAAAGGGTAAAGAAAAAAAGTGTAGATAAAGAGGACAGGCCTGGGAAAACGTGTCCAAACACTACCTACTCTGCTGCCGCCATCTTGATCGGTCTACTGATTGGTGGCAGGAATCCCAGAATTCTGCCATTCTTAAAGGCCTTCTTATACAGCTCAACAGTTGATGGTATTCAGGAGAGTAACAGTCAATAGGTTTACATGAATCTTCTAACTTATAAAAAATAATAAGTTCAGAAATCTCACGTTAATGTTCATGTCTTTTTATTTGAGAGATTTTTTTAAAATTCTGAGATAGACATGTCCTCTGTCAAACCAAATCCTTTTACATTATTTAATAAGGTATCGTGCTTTCGAGAGAATTTTGCACAAACTATTTTCTAAACTTTGCATTGTAAGTTGCTCTGTACAATATTTCTCTTTGAGCATTTCCAAGTAAAGATCAGTGTTAATTCTACATGTTAATTCCATTTTAAGTAACAGACTTTGATCAAACATAAAAATCACACAATACCAAGTTACAGTCCAACAGGTTTATTTGGAAGCACTAGCTTTTGGAGTGCGGCGCCTTCATCAGGGGGTAATAGAGTACAAGATTATAAGAAACGATCTTATATTTCACAACCATCTAATGAAGGAGCAGCGCTCCAAAAGCTAGTGCTTCCAAATAAACCTGTTGGATTGTAACCTGGTGTTGTGTGATTTTTATGTTTGATCAAAGTCCATTACTTAAAATGGAAGTAACATGTAGAATTAACACTGATCTTTACTTGGAAATGCTCAAAGAGAAATATTGTACAGAGCAACTAACAATGCAAAGTTGAGAAAATAGTTTGCGAAAACTTCTCTCGAAAGCACGATACCTTATTAAATAATGTAAAAGGATTTGGATTGACGGAGGACATGCCTATCCCAGAATTTTAAAAAACCTCTCAAATCTCTCACTTTGTACACCCCAGTCCAACACTGGCACCTCCAAATATTGATCAAACATGCACATGATTAATTTATAGATCTAAAAACCCTAATGTTTCTTTAATACGCATTGCACATGAAGATGCAGAGAGTGGTAAGTGTATGGAATGAGCTGCGAGAGGAAGTGGTGGAGGCTAGTACGATTGCAACATTTAAAAGACTTCTGAATGGGTATATGAATAGGAAGGGTTTAGAGAGATATGGGCCGGGTGCTGGCAGGTGGGACTAAATTGGGTTGGGATTTCTGGTCAACATGGATGGGTTGAACCGAAGTGTCTGTTTCCATGCTGTACATCTCTGTGACTCTATAACTCTAATAGTCTGCCAACATTAGCTACAATTTTTAAAAAATGCCTTTAATTTAATTATAACCCATTGAAATAAACATGCCAGAATTTATTCAACATGCATTTTCTTTGTTTCATCGTGGAGACTAAGGATTGGGTTGGCACATTGTTGAAAGATGTTTTATTATGTTGCAAACACAACATAAATACAGGTTGTCATTTTTGACTGAGTTAAAAGTTCAAATAATTAGCAAAATTTGAACAAATGTCACAATGAATAATCTTAATAAAACAAGTGGAAAGGTTGTTACTGAATCTATATTAATTCAAGATTTTAAATTTGTTAGTATACTTTGGTTTTAAAATTAAGAAACTTAAAATTAATTTTAAATATATAATTTTTCTACTCAGTTCTTTTCAGCAGTAAATAGTGATAACTCTGTCAGGCCTGTTCACCTTGGGCCTTTGTATTCATTTTATCTGGGGAACATAATGTTCGAAGTTCACAGCAGCCATAGCTTGATATGCTTATTCAGTAATTTGCTTTCAATTATTGAAGCATAGAACTTATTGAGATTCCTTCTAATTCATCACTACAGTGTACTTTAATTCAAGGTTGCCTAATTAAAATTATCCAATACAGCAATTTTCTGAGTGCTGAAATCCCACTTTGCAATCTTATTTACATTTCTTAATTCAAGTTATTGAACATTTCTTTTTTTTTCATCCAAAGATAGCTGAATTATTAGAATTAAATGGCAAATTTTAATTTCAGTTTGAGGCCACAAGTGGCTGGTGTGAGAAATGGGAAAAAATGTCAAGTGGTTGAGATTACTTGGCACAACTAATTGAGTTCTAGGCTCAGTGGAAGAACCTATGTGGATTGAAATCCAATAGAATTTGTTCAGCCTTTCATCCTTCTGAAATGGATAAAACTAGCATTATGATTTATGATATGAGCAAAAAATAGGAAACTGCAGGGACTGAGCAACACTCTTCTCAGTGTTCACATCTTTCCTTGCTATACAACAGTGAGATGGGGATCAAGCATAGGTTTAATGGAGGCTAATTTCACATGATAATTTTGTTTTGGTGCTTGACCTTGGAGTTGAATTTTTCGTAAACTTTGGATGAGCACATTGTCAGTGCAGAGCAGGAATCTAGCTCTGCATTTTAATGGACAGGGCCAGGACTGCAAATAAATGATACTGCTGCTTGATAGACTGAAATGGAAAACCTTTCTTTCCAAGCATGAATGTTCCTTATCATGCTAAGTATAAAATCAAACTATGAAATGCAGTAGCAGGTACAAATGTTTCCAATGAGATTCCATGATTGATTTAAAACAACCACCTAAAATTGCTGCTGGGACTTCATTCCAAGAACTTAGATGCACTTCATGCACTTTCCATTTGCATCTTACATTGTTTTTTTTTCTACTGGAGTACAAAAGCATGGGGAAAGACAAAGAACCTGTCTTTAATGGTGATACTTAAATAAACTAAACACAAGGCACATACTGCTTGCATGCAGCAAGGACACTTGCAAATGTCACAAGGATTCCCTGATGAGACACCCTGGTATTCTAACAATGCATTTGAGGCCCCAGTCCTGCTGGTAACCAGAAGAGAAACACTGATTCCTCAGAAGAGGTTCTCCATTGCTGGTGGGACAAGGTCACAGAGGTTGTCAAAGGCTGATGTTTTAATTCAGGACATGGTTTTAAATCACAAAATTAATTCAATTACCAGAGCTCTAAAGGTAAGAATTGTATTATTTTATCTACTGCTCACAACTTAAGTCTTACTACTAAGAGAGGAGACTGCCTGCTTCTGCTTCACCTCATTCTGCTATAAACACTCCACCTCCTCTGCTCAAAGTCACAAAATCATCACTATCTCAAATCTCATATTCTACACCTCACATCTTATGCATTTCATAGCAACTATTTAACCATGACAAACACATTCTCTAAATGTCTTACAAGAATGCCATTAGATTAAACTATTTCTTTCAGAACAGTACAAGTTATGAAAGGCCAATGGGAATAAACCATAAAGAGCTCCATTTGGCAACCTAAGAAGAGTTGACCTCATGGAGGAGTCCAATATTAACCTGTATTGAGATATTACACAAAACAAGGGCACTTTTTTTTCAATGAATTGTATTTATGCAGGTGGTGTGCATTAACTGTGGATTCATAACTCCATAAGCATTGACAGCAAGAAGTGCATTCAGATCATCTGACTTTCCAGCTTTTGGTCCACAGTCCTGGAGGCCATGATCCACGATTTTAAGATCTAAATACTGCTTAAATGTATCACAGGTTTCTGATTCAATTACCCTTTCAAGGGGGACTCCAGAAACCCACCCCCCCTCTAAGTGAATAAAAGTTTCCACAACTCTCATCTTAAGCCTTTTACTTCTTACCGTACATCTGTACACATTAGTTATTAACCTCCTTACAGATGGAAAATTCTTCTCTCAATCTTCACTGCCTCCAGCCATTCCAATCTTTCCTTATAGCTCAGATACTTCAGCATCATCATGCATCCTTCCTCTGTACTCTCTCTTGTACAATCACATCCTTATATAATATAGTGCATGCAGTACATCAGTTGTAGCCTAACCAGCATTTTATACTGTTCCAGCATAACTTACTTGCTCTTGTATTTTGTGCCTTTGCTAATTAAGGCAAGAATACTATTTATTTGTGACTCAGTAAAAATAGATATGCAAAGCTAGTTTGTTCCGATTCAAAATTTATATGCTTTGAATTCAATAAAAATCTGGATTTAGAATCAAATGATGACCATGAATCTATCGTCACAAAAAACTCATCTGATTCAATGATTCATTTAGAGAAGGAAATGGTTATCGTTACCTGTTCTGGCCTCCATGCTGAGGAAGTTAGAAAGCCACAAAAGGATCAGTTCCATTTTTTATTTGTTTTTTATGGCATACTAGGAACTCAAGGGTTAAACATTCCATTACTAAGAGGACTTACAGCAGTATCAATTGCATGTCTGTCCTCTTACAGAATGAGGCAGGACATCACAGTAGGGGAGCTGGCTGACTCTCAGAGAACTGAGTCCTCGGGAGCCATACATGTGGATTCCACTTGCAGCCTCAGGCAAAGGTATTTGTCCTCCCTGGACAAGTCTGATAGCCTCGATCATTACCCTATTAACTGCCTCCTACTCCTTGGTTATCTTGATTCCTCGCCCGATTTACATAGGTATGTGAATCCTCCATTGAGAACAAGCAGCACCCTTCTGTTTAATCTCTTCCCATCAACACACAGTTATGAAGAATATGATAACCAGTCCCTGTAATCATTCAACTCATTATCAAGGTCATCGACAATCACTGGACATTGTAAAATAATAATTGCCTATCTTAAACAATTTAAAGACAATCAACCATGTGACTTACAGACCTTTTGTTTAATTCCTATAAAAATACTGTCTTTGTGTGTAGAGCAGAAATTCATGGAGAAGTGTCACTACAAGTAAACACATGGCTACTTTTGGCAACATTGAGAATCTCTTGCCAGCTATCCAATAATAAATCATCTACCGTTGTACAGAAACTTGCGTCGTCTGGATTTGTAGAAAAAAATATACATCAGCAATGCAACTTCAGACCCGCAATAATTTGATGGACTCTTAAGTGCCTTCTGAAATGGATAATAAATGTTGACCTAGCCAGTGAGGCCTTCATCTCATGAATTAATAAACAAAAGAATTAAGTTATTGGATATACTTGCTTTTTTTTAAAATAGTTAGCATAAATTCAAGGAAAGTTGTAATTTGGATGGGCATACAGAGATCTTCCCAGCATATTAGTTACCTGTAAAATGGATACATAAGTTCCTACATTTTGATACCAATACTAAGGTTCCAATCTAGATCATTAGAAAATATTACAATAATTAAACAACTTGAATATTGCTGAGAGCATGACGATGCTGAAGCTGTGCATCTTCTCGCCATCAGGACAATGGCAAGGATACCAAATTGTAAACAATCACAATAATTTAAATGGTTTTGATGCAGTATAAATGGCGGTCAGAGCAAGAGATTTGGCATTCTTTTCTTTGTCCTGATAAATGCAAAATGGAAAGCTTCAGCAACCTGTCTCTCTTTTCAACAGCGTTTAGATTCAATTACTAAACAAAAACAGAGCAATTTAAATACATCGAGGAAAGAAAAATCAATAGTTTGTAATGTTGGCATTAATTGTTGTATAAATCATTATCAAATATTTAGTTGAGATGTATAATTCAAATCAAGCTAATAATTCAAAAGCCTAATTGCTTGTTTGTGGAACATTCTTGGTAATTATGGGAAAACGTCTCAGATTCAATCATGCTGTTATCAAAGGAGCCTTTTATAGAGATATATTCACCATTTCACATGAGTCATATGAATACCTTGGATGACAGAGAGATAATTAGGAGACTGTTGAAGTTCTATGAGTGAATATAACAAGTTCTATAATGACTCCTCTGAAAATATTTCTGAATATCAGGAAAAACATGGTTTAAATAGCCACATTGCAGACATTTTGGAATAAAGAAACTTTTATTTCCATAATTTTTTATCTTGTCAGTTGAATCTGACACTAATTTACACACAATGATTTATTCTGAAGGGCACTGGGTTATCATAATGCAACAGCTATTTTGCTGCCAGTAAATTCCACAAATAGCAGCACAACAATTGACCAAAGTTTCTCCATTTTGCAGTGCGAACTGTTTGTTGATTAAGACTGTAGTACTATCTGTGTGCTTTGTCAAGTAGATCCATGGGAAGTTATCCTTCACCAGAGTTATCAAAAAAGCAAGCAGGTTTCACTTTAAAGCAAAATACTGTAGATGCCAGAAATGTGAACCCAAAACAGAAAATGCTGGAAATACTGAACTGACCAAGAACCGTCTGTGGAGAGGTAGATAATAGATGGTATCAAAGTGACAGGATCTCACCTGCTCTATGACCTGTTTCAAAGGCCCTCTGCATAAACTTCCACTCAAGCACTTATCAGAGATGAAGCAGGCCTTCCACAAGGATCTAGTGGAACTGAGCAGGTGATGGCCATTGCTTGTACAACATCCGTACAAGGTTTTGAATCATTGCTAGATCCCAAGCAACAGGTAAATAATGGCAGAAGGATTCATGGGTGTCAAGGTGATTATCAGTAAGGGCAGAGAGATGGATTTCAATGACAGAAAGCAACCTTGCACAAATTTGTTTGTTATGCTTCCCTTATTGCTAGCTCTCCTCCCTTGCCACCAATGAATTGATACTAGCATAGATGAGATGGTGCCCTTTAGTGGATATTAATTGCCAAAGACTTTTGAGAGAAGGTATAATGGTGGCAGGTAGGAACCTTCCACCCTGATTAAATGCACCACCACCATCAAACTTGCTATAGGGAAGGGCATTAAATTCCACTGAATGATTCAGGATATGACCTTACTTGGAAGGTTAAGATCTGAAATATTTACTCTGCCTCTTCCTCCATCAGTGTAATTTCTACTATCTCATACAATAAATTGATCGACATACAGTGCATATATAGCAATGCAATGAAAAACTGGGGCTGAATTTTTGAAAGTACTATAGGTTATTCCCAGTTGAACAATTGCAAATCACAAAATTTTGTGACATGGGAGCTCTGCATTTCCTTTCTCTCTATTCTGATACTCTGATTGGATTTTGAAGTAATGCAGAAAGCAGTTGTTAGTTTGTGGATTGATGGAATAAATGACTGCATAATAACATGATACAAATGATTGCCTATTATTTCTGCTAATTCCTCACTGATTTCTTGATTTCTTGAAATTAAGTCATTCAGAGTTGCTAGGCACTGAGCTCCAAAAATAGTACTGTAATTCTGGCACTATCACATGACTATGAAAAAGTTATTATTTTTTTTTCTTGTTGTTACTGAAGGGTTTGAAGAGGCTTGCGCTCGAGGCTTATTACTATGCTGCTGATTTTTTGACTCCTGCTGCTGTTCAGTTACATTATGTTTTTTTTTTATTCATTCATAGGATGTGGATGTAGCTTGTTCCCTAATTGTCCTGGAACTGAGTGGCTGGCAAAGCCATTTCAGAGGATATTTAAGAATCAATCACATTGTTATAGTTCTGGAGTCACATGTGGGAAAATTGGGCAAAATTCTCTCTCTATAATAGTGAACCAGGCTATTGTGACGATCAACAATGGTTACCTGGTGACAACTGCTTTGCTTTATATTCTAAATTTCAGTGAACTGAGTTATAAGTTGTATCTCAATGCAGAAGTATCTTTTTTGGTTGTTATTAACTGGACCAAACCATCTCAAAATACATTAAGATAGATAGACCCTAACCTTTTCTTAACTTAAAGGCCTATACTTCTCATAATTGTATATACTTCAATCAGATCCCCCTCAGCCTTTTCTGCTCAGGGAAAACAAACTCAGACTTTCCAGTCTCTGGTCGTAACTGAGACTGTTCAAACCAGGCAACATTCTGGGGAATCTCCTCTGTACCCTCTCCAGTGCAATCAATTTTTTCTGAGAGTGTTGCAACCAGAGCTACATACAGTACTCCACCTGTGGCCTAACCAAAGTTTTTAAAAGTTGTAACAAGTGTTCTTTGCTTCAATATTCTATGTCCCGGCTAATGAATGCTAGCATCTCCTATGCCTTCTTCATCACCCCATCTAACTCTGCTGACACCTTCAGGGATATCTGGGCTTATACACCAAGGTCCCTTTGTCCCTCAGTACTCCCCAAGGACCTAATCATTCATTATGCACATCCATCTCTTACTGGAACTCCCAAAATGCTTCATTTGCTGTTACTGAGATTAAATTTGCTCAATCTCCCCAATTTACCAGCTGATCAATATCAAACTGCAGCCTAAGACCATCCTCGCCACTATCAACAATACCCCTAATTTTCATGACATCTATAAACTTATTAATTAAACCTTCCACATTTACGTCCAAGTTGTTAATATACACAACAAATAGCAACGGTCCCAGAGCCGATCCGTGTAGTCCACCACTGGTAGAGGCTTCCAATTACAAAAACAATCACCCTTTGCCTCCTATTTGCAAACGAATTTTGGATCCAGTGAATTCAAATTCCACCAGCTGCCATAGAAGGGTTTGTGCCTAAGTCCCAGAGCATTAAAAACCGAAACTACTCCAGATGATGTAAATAAGAAACAGAAACAGAAATTATTGGAAAAGCTCAGCAGGTTTGGTAGCACCCAAAATGTTCTGAGGAAAGCTCGCCTGAGCTGAAACATTAACTCTGATCTGTCTCCACAGATGTTAACTGACCTGCTGAGCTTTTTCAGCAATTTCTGTTTTTGTTCCCAGAGCATTAGGCTGGGCCTCTGGCTTACATAAAAAATGAAATTTCCACCATGGACCATGTCCCCTCACCCGTCCTGTTCCCCTCCCCCTCGCTCCCACCACCCCCTACACACACACACACACACACACACACACACCATGAATTCCTTTAAATATATTTTCTGGAGAAAGAACAGAAGTGTATGCATATAAAGCTGCAATTAGCTGAGAGATCAAAAGGGAGCCTTGAAGGTGCAGGCTGATTAGTATATACTGCCTCTTGATTCACATCTGGAGATATTTTGACTCACCAGCGGATTGTGGAATCTTGTTGCTAGCTGAAAGAATAAGAGCATTCAACCCCTGCCAAAATCATGGTTCAAGATTTAACTCTGATCAACTTTGACACATCAGGATGCTGTGATTCAGTGGAAGATTATTTTTGTTGGAGATCAGTTAGATCAGTTGGTTGAACAGCTGGATTTGCAACACACAGTAACACCATCAGCATGGATTCAGTTCCCGCCCAGCTGCGTTTACCATGAAAAGCTCTCCTTCACAACCTCTCTACTTGGTCGAGTTATGGTGACCCTCTAGTTAAACTACCACCAGATGTCTCTCTATAATGAGAGAGCAGCCCTCTGGCCTGGTAAGACTATGGTGACTATACCTTTTATTCGTGTTACATTGTTCATGATGTTGCCCTATGTGAAGGCATCATCATGGAATATGTGAAAGGGAACAGCTCACAAATGCAGCAAGGGAGTCAGCCAAGAATAGCTGCACTACTGTGATAAACAGTGACAGAGGAGACTTTGTAGCCACAGAGATTATTCTGGCTGTTATCCTGTAAACTGAAAACAATCTTGTCGAAATCTTCTTCCTGCCTCTCCATGTCTTCAGTTACAATGCCTTCTCTTTACAGTAAAACATATTAATTCACATCTTCTCAGCTTCTAAATCTTACCAATGATTTACCAGGATGTTGCCAGCACTGGAGGGTTTGAGTTATAAGGAGAGGCTGGATAGGCTGTGACATTTTCATTGGAGCACAGCATGTTGTGGGGTAACCTTATAGAGGTTTATAAAATCATGAGGAGCATAGATTATATGAATAGCAAAGGCCTTTTCCCCAAGTAGGTGAATTCAGAATGAGGGGCTTATTTTTAAGGTGAGAGAAAAAAAATTAAAAGAGACCTGAAGGAGAACCTTTCACAGAGACAGTGGTTCATATGAGGAATAAACTACCAGAGGAAGTGATAGTTGTGGGTACAGTTACAACATTTAAAAGACATTTGTATAAGTATATGCATAGAAAGAGTTTAGAGGGATATGGGCCAAATGCAGGCAAGTGGGACTAGTTTACTTTTGGAAACTTGGTCGGCATAAATGAGTTGGACTGAAAGGTCAGTTTCCGTGCTGTATGACTCTATGATTCCATAGTTTCTCTGCACAAACATCTAAAAAAAAAACTTTCTTTAGGAAGCAGAGGCACTGAGATTCCTATTCTGTAAAGACAGCGTGCAGCTGCTGTTCTTAGTGCAAAAGGGTAAACCTACAAACGAAAGACAGTCAGATGCAGAAACTGAATGAATAAAGGAAAGATACAGAACAAAAATGGATATAAGGAAAGGAAATTAGTACTTGGAGTAAGATCGAGGAAGGATTGTAGATGGGCCTCTGAGAATGAAACAATATACATCCTGTACTTTGTGAAATTCCACGAAGAAGCCAATTAAAATTATAACAAAAAACTCTCACAGACGTGAGAATTGGAATCTCATATTCTTCATTTGATTATTTTATGAATGAAACTTGTTCAGCTGACTGTGAGCTTAGTCCCAATGTGATAAGTAAGGGACAAGAAAAGAAATAATCAAGCATTAATCAGCCTTTTCTGACCACTGACAGAGTGAAACATTACTTTTAATTGCAAGAATTTAATAGTTTGTTTTTGAGTGTACAGTTGAAGAGAGTTTTAAGAGGATTTGTAGCTCAAGTTGAGGTTCTGTATGGAAGTTTGCTTGCTGAGCTGAAAAGTAGAATTAACACTGTCCTGAGCTTTCTGATGGTGAAGGTATATAGCTTTTTTTTAAGATTAGATTACTTACAAGTTCACACCGACCCACTGAAGCGCAACCCACCCAGACCCATTCCCCTACATTTACCCCTTTACCGAACAACGACAGGCAATTTAGCATGGCCAATTCACCTAACCTGCACATTTTTGGACTGTGGGAGGAAACCGGAGCACCCCACGCAGACATGGGGAGAATGTACAAACTCCACACTGTCAGTCACCTGAGGCAGGAATTGAACCCGGGTCTCTGGCACTGTGAGGCAGCAGTGCTAACCACTGTGCCACCATGCCGCCCACTAAAGGTCTTTTGCCCTTTATGAAAGGAAAAACAACTTTTTTTTTTAAACGTAATTTAAGGCAAATTTATAAGTTCATTTCTCAAAAGTGAGGCATCACGATAGAGTATCCACATGTTGCCTTGACAGTGAGAATATTAAACGTAGTTTTTAACGTAGTTAAAATTCCTGGCTCTTTCTCAGCATACAAATGTACTACTGTTTCTTTAGGCTTAATGTATTTCAAATATTAAGTTTGTTGATTACATTTTCAGAGGCAGAAATAAAAATGAAAGAGAGAGAAAAGGAGACCAGTAACAAGAAGAATGAGAGTGAGAGGAGGACTGGAACACAGAAGAAATGAAATTGAGAGTACAAAGAAAGTTTCCCTGATAAGATCACCCTTCAGTTGTACTGTTTGTTGTATTTACCTCCATTCTTGTTAGAATCGATATCCTGTGATCACCTTTTTCCAGCACCACATTTTTCAACTCTGGTCTCCAGCATCTGCAGTCCTCACTTTCTCCTAGTTGATCATCACCTTTTATTAACAGGATACTTGTGCCACATATCACTTCCACATATAGACCGGCCATTCATTTTTCTTCAATTACAGGAGTTTCAAAGTTGAGCATTAATTAATGAAGGTTTCCTCGGTAAAAGTAGTATTGAGAAAAAGGTGTATATGTGCTTTCTGTTCAAAATAAAACTAGGCTGTGCAAACTTTCTTATCTGACCTGTGCTTTTCAGAATGCAAGCTCTTTGAAACTCATATTCCCATTTAAGTTTACTTTATCACAGTATTTTCATCAGAGTTCATTACCTTCATGTTAAGAAATAAAAGCTCAAAAGAAAATATATTGGAATAGAATTATCTTAGTCAAAGTGACTTCATTTTACATGATCAAAAAGCCAAAAGAGAGAGAGATGAAAGATACACCTTCAAAGGAAATCTGCATGAATCAAATGAATTAAGATCATCTGTCGAACGTGCTGATTAACACATACTCCATTTATTTACAATTTTTTAAATGTTTGCTTTGGCATATTCAAGATTAAATGTGCAGGGATTTATTTTTAAAAATAATAAATATGGTGGTTCAGTTTCATGATTTCCCACAGTGAACTTGAAGGGTTGGACAAATTAATAACAGTTAAACAGAATGATTGGTCATCAAATATTAATGGTTCAAATCCATGCACCACTAGGGAAAAAACAAACAGCAGTGACACTTCATGAAAACTAAGCAAAATATAAAGTAGTCATTTGATAATCTCAGAAACATGAGATTCACCCAATATTAAGGAACGTCCATAACTGTTGCCCCATCGGCAGGTTAGAATTGCACGCTCAAGAATGTGTACCAACTCTTGACAGCCCCTCAGCCAGGGGTTGAATCACATCTGCATCTCCTTTGAGCTAGAATAGTTAGGAGTATGAACATCTTTTCCAGCCACACACACTGCAGAATACTGTTACCCAAGAACTGATTTGTCTATGGGCATAATTTAGGTAGATAATAATAATCAAAATCTCAGACTCTAAAACATTATTACTGGTCATTAACTTCACAAAAGAGAGCTTTTTCCTGTGCAACATAATCTCAGTCAATTTTCTCAATGTTATATTCAAGAAAGTGCCCACAAAGTTGACATCTCCCTCTATGTCCCCCAGATTGGTGACCATCTGAGTGGAGACACATACAAACATTAAATGATGATCAGTTACAAACATAGTGTTCAGCACAATAAAGGTTGAGTATTATCTGAATGGTAATCAATTAAGAAAGGAAGAGGCAAATTGAGACTTGGGTATCCTCGTACAAAGAGTCACTGAAAGTAAGCATGCAAATGCTGCAGGCAGTGAAGAAGCCACATGGTATGTAGGTCTTCATAGCACGAGGATTTGAGCACAGAAAGAGGGATATCTTGCTTTAATTGTACAGGACCTTGGTGAGACCACACCTGGAGTACAGCAGTTTTAGTCTCCTTATCTGGCGATGGTTGTTCTGACTATGTGGGGAGTGGGGGAGGGGGTGGAGTTTGAAAAGGCTTTACCAGACAGATATATGAAAAAAAGACTGGATTAGTTAGGACTACATTCACTGAAGTTCAGAAGAATGAGGAAGGGATCTCGTAGGTATTGATAAAATTCTAACAGGACTGGACAGGTTAAATGCAGGAAGAATGTTCCTGATGACTCAGAGTTCAGAACTATGGGTCACAGTTTAAGGATACAGGTTGGGCCATTTGGACTGAAATATGAAAAATTTCTTCACCTAGAGAGCAGTGAACCTATGGAATTCTCTGCCACAGAAAGTAGTTGAGGCCAAAACATTGAATGCTTTTAAGAAGGATTTAGATATACTTGTTAAGGCTATTTGGATTAAAGGGTATGGGCACAAAGTAGGAACATGCCACTGCATTAGATAATCAACCATTGCAAGTTTGAAGGCCCAATGGTGTACCCCTTCCCCAATTTTCTGTCTTTTTATATTTCTAAGTGAATAACCACACACTCTCCCACACTGAAGACCTCATGTTACACTCATTTAACTCTCAGTATCTCTTTGCAACATCTTTGTGTCCTCCTTCACAGCTTGTATTCTGACCGGACAATTTATCATCAGCCAATGGAAGCACATTTATTTGTCTATTTGTCCAAATCAATATTATACATTGCAAATAGCTGAGACCCCCAACAGTGAGATCCAGTTCTTTGCTGGTTAAAGCTTGCCAACTTGAAAATGCCTCATTTATCCTTGCTCAATGTTTCCTGTCTATTAAGTGATAGCATAGCACTTTAATATGTCACTGTAATTCCATGAAGCCTTATCTTGTGCACAATATTTTGTAAAGCACCGTATTGAATGCCTTCTGGAAAGTCAAGTGAACAACATTTGAGTGCCCCTTTAACTACTCTAATTGTTATTGTTCGCAAAAAAATGTAACTAAGTTTTTCAAACAGGACTTTTCGTTCATTAAACTCATATTTACTCATTCTGTTCATACTATACTTTTCTAAATGTACAGTTAAGACTTCCTTAATAACAGAATCTAGCATTTTCTTGATCACTAACACTAGGTGAAGTAGCCTGCTGCTTTCAACCATCTTCTTCAAATGGCAATGTCATATTTACAAATATCCAATCTGCTGGAACCATTCTGGAACCTAGTGAAGTTTGGAAACTCACAGCACATCCATCATCTTTGCAACTATATATTTTAAAATCCTATGGTGAAGGCCATTGACTCTTGGGAGTTTGTTAGATTTTAGTTCCTTGAATTTCTCCAATTAGTTTTCTCTGCTGAAATTGATTACCTTAATTTCCTCATTTTGATTACTTTCAATTTTACCCTAAATTTCTAGTGTAAAACTTTCATTTACTACTGTAAACCCCAGCACAAGGTTCTCTGCCATTTTATCATTCCCTATCAAAATGTGCTTCTGCTTCGAAGGAACAATGATTGTTTTAGCCATTCTCTTTTTTTAACATACTAATGAAAACACTTTTAAGAATTTTTCTTTCCTATCTATCTAACACTGATATTCCATTTTCTCCCTTTCCATCAACTTTTTTGGTGACTCTTTTCTGAAATATTTCAGATACTCAGACTTACCATTATTATTTGCAGCATTGAGAGAAAGTGAGGACTGCAGATGCTGGAGATCAGAGTCAACGAAGCGTGACATTGGAAAAAGCATAACCGATCAGGCAGCATCCGAGGAGCAGAGAGTCAATGTTTTGGGCAGAAGCTTTTCCATCACCACAGATTTTGACTTATTGCATCATTGTAAACCTCTTCTTTTTGTTTAATTCTCTACCTTAATCAGCCAAAGAAAGTTTTTCTCTCTGCATTTTTATTTTTCAATGAAACGTATTATTTTTAAATATTTTGAATCCTCTGTTAAATGTGTTACACTGTTTATTTATTTAGTCTATTTACACAAACAATCTTAGCCAACCTTCCCGTCTTGACTAATATAATTGGACTTTTTTCTTCAGTTTAACATTTTTTGCTTGTGGTTAGAGTATGCTGTTTTCAAACCTAATGTGGAATTCCATTGTATTAAGATCACTAGTTCCAAGTTGATCTTTTACTGTGATAAAATTGATTAATCCTGCCTCATTGCATCCAACCAGACCAAAAATAGTTTTATTCCTGAATTGGTTTCACAGTGTCTCTGAATATTTTTTGCAAACAGTAAGGTTCCCTTTTAGCTGCATGTGTATTGCCAAGCAGTTACCCAAACAATACTGCTCAGGCCATTTGCTACTTGCACACTGCTATCTTCCACTGAAGATACTGCATGTCTGTGACCATGAAATAACAAGGTCATGGCACTAATATGAACAATCCACAGACAGCAAAATAGAAATTAGAAGGGATACTGATTAAAATCGTTTGAAGTGTTTGTGGTGAATGACTTAAACTTCAATAATGAATATTTCACCATTAAATTAATCTTGCCATAAAGTCAAAACATTTGAATATCTTGCAACTAACATTACCTCACAAAATAAATTTACATGTGTTTCTCTATGTTATATTTCAAACAATTTCAATGGTGCTTATTCACCATCAATTTAATATATTAAAAATACTTGAAAACTTATTTATAATATTTTCATTCAACTTTTATCTTGACTTGAACTCCATTAAGCAAAGTCAGGAAAATAGTAATGCATGTGGCTTTAATTGAATATACTTAGATGAGCACGATGTTAAGTAAGCTCCCTTGCTGCTTTCAATTACTATCGCGTCTGATATTCTGACAGTTTTTGTCAGTCTGGTGTTTGGGTTCCATTTACCATGGATTGAATTGCAAATAAAGTTTGACATGATAGAAGCTCTTGAAAAAAAATTAGAAGTCTCCAGGGAAGCAGAAGTAAATTACAAGGAAGCAATCTGTGTGTATTTTGTTTATCGTTACAGAGCAGCCTATAGTCTGTCCTGACTATGGTGACTTTACCGTTTTGACCATAAGGTATGAATGTTGAAAAATGGCACAGTACATGCACATTAACCTCCACAGGCATTTAATCAATCTTCACCAGAGCAATAAGAATGGTGTGAACAATTAATTAACACTCAAATAACATAACTTAAAGGAAGGCACATGTAATAAAAACAATGCATGTCACTTACAATGATTCATTTATGAAGACTTAATTTATCTGGTATGTCTACTCATAACTTCAGATTTTTCATGTGTGGAATAAGAAGATATAATTTTATTCTGATTCAGGAAATACCAAAACTGAAATCAATAGAGAATGGGAGAGGAATATTTCAGAAGAGGGAGAGGAAACACTTTCAGTAAAGAATAAGGGGAAATGATTTTATCTGAGAATATAAAGGTCTGAAAGTGTTCATACTGAGAATTACCCAAGCACAAATCACTATGATGATGTTGGGCTTTATGACAGATCTATTGAGGGTTGCAAAGAGGCAAGGCCTACCCACTAAAACTTTGCCATCATCTCTGAAACAATGTCTATCAAATCTGTCATGATTTGGAGAGGTCGGTATTGGACTGGGGTGTACAAAGTTAAAAATCACACAACACCAGGTTATTGTCCAACAGGTTTAATTGGAAGCACGCTAGCTTTTGGAGCGTCGCTCCTATCACCTGATGAAGGATGGTCCGAAAGCTAGTGTGCTTCCAATTAAACCTGTTGGACTATAACCTGGTGTTGTGTGATTTTTAACTTTATCAAATCTGTGTTTGCTGTGGATCTAGATGTTATCTTGTTGAAGACAAGACCTGCTGCCTGTTGGAATGACGTAGTTTTCCTTTACCACACTGAGCTGAGTAGAACCTATAGATCCATTACAAAAGAGAAAGTGCTAGAAAAGCTAAAAGGTCTTAAAATTGATAAATCTCCTGGTCCTGATATGTTACATCCTAGAATTCTGAGGGAGGTGTCTGAGGAAATAGCAGAGGCGTTGGTTGAGATCTTTCAAACGTCACTGGAGTCGGGTAAAGTCCTGGATGATTGGAAGATCGCTGTTGTAACCCTCTTGTTCAAGAAAGGATCAAGGCAAAAGATGGAAAATTATAGGCCAATCAGCCTAACCTCGGTTGTTGGTCAAATTCTAGAATCCATCATTAAGGATGAGGTTTCTAAATTCTTGGAAGAGCAGGGTTGGATTAGAACAAGTCAACATGGATTTAGTAAGGGGAGGTCATGCCTGACAAACCTGTTGGAGTTCTTTGAAGAAGTGACAGTAGGTTAGACTGGGAAAACCCAGTGGATATGGTCTACCTAGACTTCCAAAAGGCCTTTGATAGGTTGCCACACGGGAGGCTGCTGAGCAAGGTGAGGGCCCATGGTGTTCGAGGTGAGCTACTGGTATGGATTGAGGATTGGCTGTCTGACAGAAGGCAGAGAGTTGGAATAAAAGGTTCTTTTTTGGAATGGCAGCCAGTGACAAGTGGTGTCCCACAGGGTTCAGTGTTGGGGCCGCAGCTGTTCACATTATATATTAATGATCTGGATGAAGGGACTGTGGGCATTCTAGCGAAGTTTGCCGATGATACAAAGTTGAGTGGACAGGCAGGTAGTCCTGAGGAAGTGGGGAGGCTGCAGAAGGATCTAGACTGTTTGGAGGAGTGGTCCAGGAAATGGCTGATGGAATTCAATGTAAGCAAATGCGAGATCTTGCACTTTGGAAAAAAGAGTAGAAGCATGGATTACTTTCTAAACGGTGAGAAAATTTGTAAAGCCAAAGTACAGAGGGATCCGGGAGTGCTAGTTGAGGATTCTCTAAAGGTAAACATGCAGGTTGAGTCCGTGATTAAGAAAGCGAATGCAATGTTGTCAATTATCTCAAGAGGGTTGGAATATAAAAGCACTGTTGTGCTACTGAGACTTTATAAAGCTCTGGTTAGGCCCCATTTGGAGTACTGTGTCCAGTTTTGGTCCCCACACCTCAGGAAGGACATACTGGCACTGGAGCATGTCCAGCGGAGATTCACACGGATGATCCCTGGAATGGTAGGTCTAACATATGAGGAATGGCTGAGGATCCTGGGATTGTATTCATTGGAGTTTAGAAGATTAAGGGGAGATCTAATAGAAACTTACAAGATAATACATGGCTTGGAGAGGGTGGACGCTAGGAAATTGTTTCCGTTAGGCGAGGAGACTAGGACCCATGGACACAGCCTTAGAATTAGAGGGGTAAATTCAGAACAGAAATGCAGAGACATTTCTTCAGCCAGAGAGTGGTGGGCCTGTGGAATTCATTGCCACAGAGTGCAGTGGAGGCTGGGACGCTAAATGTCTTCAAGGCAGAAATTGATAAATTCTTGATGTCACAAGGAATTAAGGGCTACGGGGAGAATGCGGGTAAGTGGAGTTGAAATGCCCATCAGCCACGATTGAATGGCGGAGTGGACTCGATGGGCCGAATGGCCTTACTTCCACTCCTATGTCTTATGGTCTTATGGTCTTATCCCTACCTTGAAAGACAATGACAACAGACTATTGACCTCATAACGAGCATTAGTATATGAACTCATACCACATATGGCAAGTGGTGCTGATTCCATTAAGATGCCTCCGACAATACTGGATGTTTGGAAAATTAATCAGAGACAGCTCCAATAACCCAACAGAAGAGAACCTCATGTCACGATACACCAAGACTGAAAATATTGTCAATGGTAAAAACATTGCAGATCTGCTAAGACCTGCGCGCAGCACACATGTGCTTAGAACACCCTGTAGTTGATACTTTAATCACACCAAGATAGTAACAGATTGCACAAATGCCAATACCGAGCCAACATTCAGCCATAGAGTGATTGGTCTATGGTGGTTCCAGGAGGAACTTTAAAATCCCTGGTAAGGGAAAACTTTACAAAACTCAGCACAGTTTTATAGATCTAAGATGTGAGAAGTACTTACAGTGCATATCAAATGCAAGCAGGCACCATGTGGCACAGTCACAGTAAGGGAAATCAAGAGCTACAAAAGCAATTTAATTTAAGGTCGTCAATGAACAGGATTCCTCATTTAATTTTGGGACGACTTTTCAACCAGCATAATTCAGAGTACATCAAAGGTAGTGAGCATATAACATTTAAGTATGATAGTTGGTTTTGAAGTAATTTGGAAGATGAGAAGATAGAGAACATGTTTCTTTTCCTTCCCAGGAAACTGTCAGTACTAATGACAGAGATCATGCCAAATTTTTTTAAAAATCCTCAAATAATACAATTTGGAATGAAAAGCACTATAGCAAAAGGAGGAAGACAAATAGACTAATAGTGTTTCAAAAAATATGGAATAGATTGGTAGAAATTGATGGAAACAAGAGCCAGTTATCCTCTGGCTTTGAAAAATATAATGGAAAATCTGGAAAAATATGTCATAATCGCTTTTGGAGTTTATAGAGTCAAATGGATACAGATGTCTCAAATTATGATCAGTAAGTCATTCTGGAACAGTGACCTATATACTCCAATTACTCAAAGACATGTGACAGCAACCAAGTGCTTGGGAGAAACCCTGGAATGCTAGGGGAAAATATATTTCAGCTTTGGTGTTCTTGACAGGCGGTACAAAGCCATTAGTTTTCTTTTGACTTCAGAGCAGAAAGCCCAGAGTTCAACTGAGAAGAATTAAGAGTTGAGTTCAGAACTAAGTTTCAGTTTATCTCCTGCTGGTTCTTTGTTCAGTTCAGTTCCATTCAGAGGTAATCAATCACTGCAATAGTTATGTTTGTTCTGGTTTGCACAAAGCCAGGAGAGATCAGAATAGAACTCTTTAGGTTGTTATAATGGAAAAAGTTTAGACCATTAGAAATGTAAAAGATTCGTGCCATCAGAATCAGAAGAATCATAAATTTGTCTCTATAGCCCAAACCAAGAGAAATTTGAAGGAGTCAAGAAGTTGAAAATACAAAAATTGTGATTCGAGTCTCATTTATGTGGAAGTGAATCTCTGGATAGAGATGCAGAGTAGGTTTAAATTTTGTTTTAATATTTGTGCTAAAATATTCATGATCATTATATAATGTTTGTTTCATTCGTTTGCATAAAAGATTTATGTTCTGATGTTGAAAAAACATCTGCAGCCTCATGTAAATGTATTTCAGTAACTAAGCATCATGTTAACTAGTTAAGCAAAAATAAAACTAAACATATTATCTGTCAGGTCTGAGTTCAGATTTTTCCAGTAGTAGCATTACCTGGGATCATAATGCTAAAGAAACTGCAAAGACAATTTGTCTCAAAGAGAGTTTATCATCAATCTTTCTGCCGAAGAACAATCTGACAATGGACTAAACTGTCAAAGGAAAATTGACTACCTCATCATTTCAAATCTTTAAGATCTATGTTTAGATTATTTACATTTAAAATATGTCATTTCATGGTGACCACTTCAGCAGTCATGCCTGGCTGAGCTGACACGAGTAAAACAAATAGTGACACAATATGGATATTTGCCAATGATGTCAACACAACTGCAGTAAAACAGGAAGAGTGCACAGTAAGGGAGAGAGGTGATAGCAGAAGGATGGTTAGATATGAGGGGACAGTTATGCTTGAATTTGTTTTGAGTGTCATCTCTGGGCTTAACACTGATCCTCCCAATAATGGTCAACTCTGTAGGGAGTGGGAAATGCAGGAATGCCAGTAATCTTCACTTGAACCCTGCCCTCCCCCATAGAACATAGAACATAGAAGAATACAGCGCAGTACAGGCCCTTCGGCCCTCGATGTTGCGCCGATCCAAGCCCACCTAACCTACACTAGCCCACTATCCTCCATATGCGTATCCAATGCCCGCTTAAATGCCCATAATGAGGGAGAGTCCACCACTGCTACTGGCAGGGCATTCCACGAACTCTCGACTCGCTGAGTAAAGAACCTACCCCTAACATCTGTCCTATACCTACCCCCCCTTAATTTAAAGCTATGCCCCCTTGTAATAGCTGACTCCATACGTGGAAAAAGATTCTCACTGTCGACCCTATCTAAACCCCTAATCATCTTGTACACCTCTATCAAGTCACCCCTAAACCTTCTTTTCTCCAATGAAAACAATCCCAAGTGCCTCAGCCTTTCCTCATACGATCTTTCTACCATACCAGGCAACATCCTGGTAAACCTCCTCTGCACCCGTTCCAGTGCCTCCACATCCTTCCTATAGTATGGCGACCAAAACTGCACACAATACTCCAGATGCGGCCGCACCAGAGTCTTATACAACTGCAACATGACCTCAGTACTCCGGAACTCAATTCCTCTACCAATAAAAGCCAGTACGCCATATGCCTTCTTCACCACACTATTTACCTGGGTGGCAACTTTCAAAGATCTGTGTACATGGAGACCAAGATCCCTCTGCTCATCCACACTACCAAGTATCCAACCATTAGCCCAGTACCCCATCTTTTTGTTACTCTTACCAAAGTGAATCACCTCACACTTAGCTACATTGAACTCCATTTGCCACCTTTCTGCCCAGTTCTGCAGCTTATCTATCATTGCCTGAAGGAAAAAAAAGGAAATCTACCAGTAAGCATCATGCAAAGTTTTTGTGCGATATGGTCAGTGGTGTCATGGAGATGTACAGCATGGAAACAGACCCATCTGTCCAACTCGTCCCATGCCAACCAGATATCCCAACCTAATCTAGTCCCATTTGCCAGCTCTTGGCCAATATCCCTCTCACCCTTTCTATTCATATACTCATCAAGATGCCTTTTAAATGTTGCAATTAGACCAGCCTCCACCACTTCCTCTGGCAACTCATTCCATAAATGCACCACTCTGTGTGAAAAAGGTGCACCTTAGGTCCCTTTTATATCTTTCCCCTCTCACCATAAACCTATGACCTCTAGTTCTGGACTCCCCGACTCCAGGGAAAAGTCCTTGTCTATTTATCCTATCCATGCCCCTCATGATTTTATAGACCTCTATAAGGTCACAACTCTGCCTTTGACACTCCAGGGAAAACAGCTCCAGCCTGTTCAGCCTCTCCCTATAGCTCAGATCCTCCAACCCTGGCAACATCCTTGTAAGTCTTTTCTGAACCCTTTCAAGTTTCACAACATCTTCCCGATAGGAAGGAGACCAGAACTGCATGCAATATTCCAACAGTGGCCTAACCAATGTCCTGTACAGCCGCAACATGACCCCCCATCTCCTCTACTCAATGCTCTGACCAATAAAGGAAAGCATGCTAAATGCCTTATTCACTATCTATCTACCTGTGACTCCACTTTCAAGGAGCTATGAGCCTGAACTCCAAGGTCTCTTTGTTCAGCAAAACTCTCCAGGACCTTTCCATTTCGTGTATAATTCCGACTAAGATTTGCTTTCCCAAAATGCAGCACCTTGCATCTATCTAAATTAAATTCCATCTGCCACTCCTCAGCCCATTGGCCCATCTCATTAAGATCTCGTTGTATTCTGAGGTAACCTTCTTCACTGTCCACCTCTCCTCCAATTTTGGTGTCATCTGTAAACTTACTAACTATACCTCCTATGTTCACATCCAAATCATTTATATAACTGATGAAAAGTAGTGGACCCAGCACCAATCCTTGTGACACTCCACTGGCTTCTAGTCTGAAAAACAACCTTCCACCACCACCCTCTATCTTCTACCTTTCAGCCAGTTCTGTATCCAAATGACTAGTTCTCCCTGTATTCCATGGAATCTAACCTTGTTAACCAGTCTCCCAATGGGGACCTTGTTGAATGCCTTACTGAAGTCCATATAGATCACCTCCACCGTTCAGTAATGAATAATTAACAGTATATGCAATATGTTAGATGTGAGCGCAGATAGTTCTTCTATAAGATGTTGGTTGTGTTCTTGTATGACCCTGCACTATATAAAAATAAAAATAACACTTTAAGTGTTGACAACGCAATCACGTGATAGTCAAGACATGTTTTAAAAGGTTGCACTTTACAAACAGCATCCCCTATTTGAGAATCGTGTTATAGCCAATTCGCAATAACGAAACATGCATTGTTTCCAAATTAACTGTATGTTGCTTGCAATGTGCTAAGAGTCTGAATGGAAAGTGCAGCTATGAATTAATGTAAGAATTCTGAATGGGATACATTTTTGGAAAGTGAATGAAGGGATCTTGTATATTGAGGAATATTTAAGACTACAGATGTAAGTGGTAGGATGTGTAATTTGAAGAGGCATTGGACAGAATCTTGTTGGAACATCGGATGTCTCAACTGCTGGCTAGAAAGCAATTGACGACCCACATTACAGATTCAGAACATCACCTCAATTTCCTCCAAAGTATCTTGTGCATTTTGCATAAAGTTAAGCTCCACAGTATCAAAAGTTGTTTTGATTCCCAATGTTTCCTGGTCAAAGTTACTCCTTGCCCAATAGCATATACACCTGGCACACTGCAATTCAACATTTAAAGTTACAGGTTGATTTCAGTGCTGTGAACTTCTCAAAATAAGACACAGTTCCCAGCCCTGCAGATCTGCCCAGCTCACCAATATCATGAGTTGCACTGGTTGGACCACAAAGGATTTGAATTGAGTAGGTGTTAGAATGTTGGCACTGGGCGTGCCTCCCAAGAAACAGACACAAATTAATCTGACATTGTAATCCATATCGCTCCTTCAAGTGCTATCAAATTTAATTCCTTCACAAGTCAGGTTACCCAAAGAAAAAGTCATAAACATGGAAGAGTCTTTCAACCCATTAAAGAAGTTTATGAAATCATGAGGGGCATGGACAGGGTGAATAGCTAAGGTCTTTTCCTCAGGGTAGGAAAGTCCAGAATTAGAGGGCATAGACATAATGTGAGAAGGGAAGGATTTAAAAGAGCCTTAAGGGGCATCTTTTTCACACAGAGGGTGGTGCATGTATGGAATGAACTGCCAGAGGAAGTGGTGGAGGCTGGTTGAATTACAATATTTAAAAGACATCTGGATGGGTATATGAATAGGAAGGGTTTAGAGGGATATGGGATAACAAATGGCAGATAGGACTAGGTTAAGTTAAGATATCTGGTCAGCACAAGTGAGTTGGACCAAAGGATCTGTTTTCCTGCTGTACACCTTTATGACTCTCTTAATATCACTGCTATCATTCCATAATTCCCACAATTGGCATCCGGCAATGTTCTAAATCTTTGTTTATTACTATTGCCCACATGAGAGTTTAGTGCAAGCTTTTACCATCCTTTGAACTAGTATCCATGACACCACAGTACATTTCTATACTCTACTCCCACTTTCTGGATGTATTTGCGGTTCATTTCATCTATAGCATTTAATATCTTGTATATTTCAATTACCTTAGTTTTTATTTTGCACATTTATTGTCATTCGCAAATATTGCCTTCAATCTAGTTTCTGGACTGGAGCCAAATGAATAAAGATTGTGCTCTTCCAGACCTCTGTTAAATATTGAGTGTGTGCTGAGTTGCCACACAGTAAGAGGATCGTTGTTCAATTATTAAGTGCATTTTAGCAAGTTTACATTGTTCAAGTAGCCACAGTTACTGATAGTATATTTTTCAAAATATTTGTTCTCCAGAAGTGCAAATTACTGAAAAGTTCTATCCCCAGTAGATCTGAAAGGTGGTGATACAGCTCAAGAGCTTGTTAAGCTAACTGAGATGCTAGTTATTTTGTATTGGACTGTTGACTAGTCCAGTATGAGCCTGCAGTTTCCCTGTTCCACAGCAAACTGTATACTTTTCTAATATCTCTCCCCAGGTTCCTCCACTTACACCTCCAAAATTAATGGCAAGGAGTCCATAGGTTTTGACATTAAGATTGAGATGATCTTTTCAACTTCCTCCACTCCTTCCTGTTAGTCTATCAAGTGCCATTCACTTCACAAAGCTCATGCCATCTTAACCCTAAGCCTACACTTTTCTCTTTCTCTTTAAACTGCCCTGAAAGCTCACCTTGTCCATGAGATCCACCTCCTTTTACTTTAAGTTTATCCCCATCAACCTGTGTAAAACACAACTTTTCTTCCTTCCATTATGCTAAATATTATTGTTGAAGGATCTCTGGCCTGAGATGCTGCACCTCTCTTGAAGTTTGACCCATCTGACCTTGAAAACTACTCCCAAATCTCCAAGCACTTTTTCCAAGACAAACTCCTTGAATATGTTTGCACAGTCCAAATTTGTCCCAGATTTCTGCACTGCCGCTAAACAGCTCTCAAAGTCAAAAATGATTTTTATCACTAACAAGGTGAAGGATTCCGCATTATTTTTTCTCAAAAAGGTCGACATCATCGTACTCCACTGTTGTCAAGCCAAAGGAACTGCCTTTATCTCGTTCCTTTGTTATCTAATTGCAGCCAAAGTAATGATCCCTTTCCCTGCACCCACACTGTTCCCTCTGAAGACCAGAAGGCTTTATTGGTCCCCTTCTATTTCTTATCTATAAATTGCCTTTTGGTCATTTCTGAAAACACACAATTTTCCACATATATGTTGTTAACATTCAAGTCTATCTGATGTGGATCTCTTTCAACCCATTGACTGTCCCTGATTGGTCAAATTCAAGAGCTTTATTTCTAAGAGAGTGCTTTTCATTTTCTATTTTAACTTTTCCTGAAAAAATGTTTTCTTAAACCTACTTTGTCAGTGTTGAACGCTTAAAAGCCATCTGATGAAACATGTCCACATTGAGACTGCTGTGGGTCGTGTAAATTGCAATGTAAAAACAGACATTTGAATCAAGCATTGAGAAAAAATAAGCACAATGGAAGTTCACCCAAAGTCATCTACATATGTGAAACAATCAGAAACAGAAAGTGAGAGAGAAATTCAGCAGATCTGGCAGCATATGTGGGGATGTTTTCAGATTACCAGCATCTTTGTTTTATATTATCAAGGTATCTTTTAGGTAACTCTGACCAAATTTTGTTTTTTTTTTAAAGAGAAAGGCTTTTGTTGTTAAAATTAGTTCTATTAAGTTGAGGCTCCATTTGCACTGCAGTTATTGATGGATGGTTGAAAAACTATTAAGCTGCATACTAACCTCATTCAGACTGGTACTAAATGCTGCAATTACAATGAACAAATGACCAAAATGGTGTTCTCCAGGTAACCAATTTATACGGTTAGGAAAGTATGATGATAGCTTTGTCATATATTTAAGTATCTACTACCCAAGTTAAACTGCCATCTTTCATGTTCACAGGCAATCCATCGCGTATTTTGTATCTATGCTATAATGGCAGTGTAACTTGAAAATTTTTTCTCAAAAATGCAAAGATAAGCTTCTCACCACATAACTACATTTCCTGTGGGCTTTCAAGAGAAATATGCCATTTAGAACAATCAAATACCTAAATAAAAGACGAATGATTTTCATGACATGATTTTCAAACCTAACATCTATCCTCGGTTCAGTGTTTTAAACATGTCAGCGACAATGACAACAGTCACATGCACTGATCTTTTAGGTTTCCTTTCTCAGTACAGACCAATGTAAAAACAATGCTCCATGGTGAATTCTGCACTTTCAAAAAAATTGAGCAATATTTTCGAGAAGAAATACAAAGTGTTTAGGTATTATTGCACAAGGAAAATTATGGCAAGCCAATCATCAAACAATCTGCTTCTCGATCCATTGTGGAATAGATTGCCTGCTCAGTGTTCAATAATGATGTAATGAAAATGTATTTATGTAATGCTAACAATTAATTTCCCAGAATGGATTATTTCACTTTATGGGCGGCACGGTGGCACAGTGGTTAGCACTGCTGCCTCACAGCGCCAGAGACCCGGGTTCAATTCCCGCCTCAGGCGACTGACTGTGTGGAGTTTGCACGTTCTCCCCGTGTCTGCGTGGGTTTCCTCCGGGTGCTCCGGTTTCCTCCCACCATCCAAAGATGTGCAGGGTCAGGTTAATTGGCCACACTAAATTGCCTGTAGTGTTAGGTAAGGGGTAAATGTAGGGGTATGGGTGGGTTTCGCTTCGGCGGGTCGGTGTGGACTTGTTGGGCCGAAGGGCCTGTTTCCACACTGTACTGTAATCTAATCTAATCTAATCTAATCTAATCTAATCTAATCTAATGACTTGGGATACCAGGTTTGACTGAATTTCAATTCAGTTGTGAGGAAATCAGAATGTGACAGAAATGAATGAACACAAACACATAGGAATTTTGATTTAACACTGCACAATCATATATAACAGGCTAAAATAAAACAATAGGAGAAAGTGAGGACTGCAGATACTGGAGAGTCAGAGTTGATACATTGAGGCACTGGAAAAGACACAGCAGTTCATGCAGCTTCAAGGAGTAAGAGAGTCGACGTTTTGGGCATAGCACTTCTGCACATAACACAGTGCCACACTTTATCAACTCTAAAATAAGACACTCCAAACTTGGCAAGCTCTGAATTATACAGAATTTGGTCCATTTTTCCTTCTCCTGTGCACAAGGTTACACCTCATTTGGATAACATATTGAAAATCTAGCCTCTCTACATCTGGAATCATTACAAAAGTTAAACATTTTATATATGCTTGCTGAAGTCCACAATTTACCTGATATTTGGGATCTGTTTGAAGAAAATCACGTCGAAGACAGAGGGTGGTGACAGAGGGTTTCTTTTCAGAATGAAGGCCTGTGACCAGTGGTATCCCACAAGGATCAATGTTGGGTCCACTGATTTTCATCATTAAAAAGAATGATTTGTATGTGAACATAGGAGGAATGGTTAGGAAGTTTGCAGGTGACACCAAAGTGGCGTTAGAGTTGACAGCAAAGCAGGTTACCACATCTTCATAACACCTCCCCCGCCTTGGAGTATTTCCTTTGGTGGATGTTGATCTTCTTTGAAAAGTAACCAACTAGCAGTTCCATCCCACCTCCATCTTCCTGTAGGAGTACAGCTCCAACTTCAATATCACTAGCATCGATGGAGACTTTAAAACGTTTTGAAAAGTTTGGTATAGCTGAATTGGTTTGGTGGTTAATACTGATTTCAAAAGGTCGAATGCCTTCTGGCATGCTTCTGTCCACCGAAACTTTGTGTTCTTCTTCAGCAAATCAGTTAACAGTGCCACTACACTGCTGAAGTTTGGAACAAACTTCCAATAGAATCTGCTGAGTCCTAAGAATCAAAGCACCTCTTCCTTCGAGGAAATTTCTTACTGGCCTTCGCCTTTGCATTCCGTGGGGTCAACCTTCCATGACCAGTGTTATGTCCCAAGAACCTCACCTCTACCTTTGCAAATTCCACTTTATTTAAGCTTACCACCAGTTTTGCTTCTTGTAGTCATTCAAAGATCTCTGCCAACTGTACCATGTGATATTTCCAGGATGTACTACAGGTCACTACATCAACCAAATAGTTTGTTAACCAGCCACAACTCTATTCATGAGTCTTTGGAATGTGGCGGGTGTTGCTTCATTCCAAAGGGCATCACTTTAAACTGATATAGCCCATTTGGGGTTACAAACGGAGAAATTTCTTTTGCTGTGTCTGATAAAGCTATCTGCCAGTAACCATGCATTAAGTCCAATTTGGTGATGTAAGTGACTTGGTCGACTTCCTCGACATAGTCTTCCAATCTAGGAATTGGATATGAATCCATTTTTGAAATGGTGTTGACCTTCCAATAATCCACACAGAATCTAATGGCAAACAACACAAATGGGATACCTTTATCCCAATCATTCGGGTAATCCTTATAGAATACTCTCAACATGGTCTTTAAAGTCTGGTGTCAACTTTCTAACACTCCCTGGGATACAGGATGATACACATTGGATTTAAAGTGCTGTACACCTAAGCTATCCATAACATCCTTAAACAACCTAGTAGCAAAATTTGACCCTTGGTCCAACTGAATCTTTCTGGGTAGCCCATACCATGTGAAGAAAGCTACTAACTCCTCCACCACCTTTTTCACCTCAATACTCTGAATTGGAATTGCCTCTAGAAATCTGGGAGACACATCCATTATGGCAAACAAGTTCTGGTTCCCACTTTTAGTTCTCAGGAGGGAACTTGCACAGTCAATTATAACTCACGTGAAAGGTTCTTCAATTCTCTAATTTCCAGTCTAATGTTGATGTTGCTTTTGTGCATCTCCTGTGCAGATATAACCTTGTATGCTTTGTTTTGTCTAAACACCCTATGGTCTCTATGTCCTGTAAGTTATGATCTGCCTGTACTGCTCACAAAACAAAACCTTGCACTGTACTTCAGTACATGTGACAGTAACAAATAAATTAAATCCCTCTTCTTGCCTCCATGACTCATAAAACCTGGCACAGAGGGGATGGGTCAAGCGGCCAATTCCTGTGCTGTAAACACTATGCAATCCCATGCAAACTGTCAGTCCAACAGTCATTACCTGCACAACAGGTAATAGAAAGAGGCAGTGAGCTGATGCTCCTGTCTGACGGTTCATTGAATGAACCTAAAGAACTGATGAAGAGGAAGACTTACGTTGGCAGCTGGATTCTCTTCCACTCCACTCCCTCGACTCCAGGCATTGCCTCACGCTCGGCCCTACCCGCACCAGGTGGTTGTTGCAGACATACTCCACCTTGCTGCCGATCATGTAATTCTCTCCGGATTTCCTGCCTCCAGCCGAGGTCCTGGGATGAGGGCAGTATTGTGCTTTGAGAGTTTGGAAACATGATTAAAGGCGAGAAACAACTCAGTAGCTAGCTAGCTTTCAGTTATTTTCAAACCCATGGCAGCAAACACACAAGGGAAAAGCTTCACCCTCCCATGCAGTTACCCCTTCCTCCTATACACCTCCCATTCATCAATTTCCAAAACAGTGAAATTCATGGTACAATAACTCCCACCTCACCGTGAAGGAAATGGCACCGGGAATTCCTAGTTTACTGAAGTGCTTCAGTTAAAGCTCTTTCAATCTAAGCCTATAATTGTTTGAAGAATTGGAGGGTACTGTTGAAAGCAATGTTCATTTAGGAGTACCAAGAGTCCCTTGAGCTTGTTCCGAGAACACTGCAATCAGTTTTGGGTATCCAATCCTAGGCAGGATATGTTGGCCTTGGAGGGAATGGATCAGATCTCACAAGGATAATACCTGGAGCCTGAGGGTTACTTTACAAGGAGAGATAATGCAAACCAGGGTTGTGTTTCCTAGAATTTACAATGTTAAGGGGTGAGTTGGTCAAAGATTTCCAGATACTAAGGGAGATGCAACGAGGAAGATAGGGTATTTAGGGAGAGGGAATGATGGAATCACACCAAGACGTATGACAGGGGAAACGAGAGAGTGTTGGGTTGAGTGAGAATGGGGAAATGTGAGGGTGGGAAAGAGGTTGGGAGGATTGTGGGCTCCCGCCTCAGGTGACTGACTGTGTGGAGTTTGCACGTTCTCCTCGTGTCTGCGTGGGTTTCCTCCGGGTGCTCCGGTTTCCTCCCACAGTCCAAAGATGTGCAGGTCAGGTGAATTGGCCATGCTAAATTGCCCGTAGTGTTAGGTAAGGGGTAAATGTAGGGGTATGGGTGGGTTGCACTTCGGCAGGGCGGTGTGGACTTGTTGGGCCGAAGGGCCTGTTTCCACACTAAGTAATCTAATCTAAATGCGGGAATTAGCAACAAAGGTGTTGGTTTTATTACTGCTTGTGGCTGCCGACCATTTGGCATGAATGAAACGTACAGCAAAGGTTAACCACATTCTTGTGCATCCAGGCCAATAAAAATGTTTTTGTTCCTTCACCTGAGTCTTTCATGCCCAGAGGTGACCTCCTACAGGTAGTTCATGTGCTACCCATAACACCTCCTGTCTGTACGCTACCGGCAACACAATCTGGTGCACTTCGGCCCATTTCTCCTCTGCACTAACCTGCCATGGACTCCATTTCCATCTGAGAATTCTATCTTTCAGATAATAACCCTCCGGAATATTTCAAACTACACATCCACATAGATATTTTTTATTGGCTTGTCTTGCTGTTGCAAGTCTCTGAGACTTACATGACTAAACACTTCTGTCTGACCCTCTGCCGGTTCAGGTTTTTCCTGCACCATTATGTCAAACACGGTGTCCACTAACTGAATCTCAACTCCTTCACCTTTCTCTTTACTTTCCACTTCATGCAGTAACATATGATAGTGAGATCTGATTACTATAGAGCCTGGGAAAATACCAGGATATTTCTGTTTTAACACTTCAGTTTCTCGGGCTTCTCCACAACCTAGGGTGTCACTCCCAACTTGGATCCTGCCAAATCATTCCCAAGAACAGACTGAATTCCTGGAAATGACACTCTGTCAATCACTCTCACTGTAACTTCCCTAGTGGTAAGCATAAATTATACAAAAGAGACGGTTTGCACCTTAATAGGTTGGGGACCAGCATTCTGGCAGGCAGGTTTGCTACTGCAACACAGCTACGTTTAAACTAAATAGCGGGGGGTAGGAGACAAACTGGAAGTTTAAGAAGGAAATTGAAGGGAAAGTTAGAACAAGGGAAGTCAAGAAAGGCAACGGTATCAATGAAGCAGAAAACTCAAAAAGGGATCATGCTGTAAGGTTGAGTGAAATGGGGGTTGATAAGAAGGGTGAGGGCAGTAACAAATTAAAAATACTATATACGAATGCACAAAGTATTAGAAATAAGATGGATGAGCTTGAGGTTCTTTTGGAAATTGGCAGCTACGATATTGTGGGGATAACTGAGATATGGCTTCAAATGGACAGGGCCTGGGAAATAAATATTCAAGGCTTTACATGCTATCGTAAGGACAGACTGGCGGGCAGAGGGTTTGGCGTGGCCCTATTGGTAAGGGATGATATTCAGTGCCTTGCGCGGGGGGACCTAGAATCAGGGGAAGCAGAGTCAGTATGGATAGAGCTTGAGAAATTCTCAGGGTAGAAAGACCCTCTTGGGAGTTATCTACAGGCCCCCAAACAGTAGTCTGGATGTAGGGTGTAAGTTGAATAAGGAGCTGAAATTGGCCTGTCGCAAAGATGTTACTACAGTTGTTATGGGGGATTTCAACACGCAGGTAGACTGGGAGAATCAGGATGGTATTGGACCTCAAGAAAGAGACTTTGTGGAATGCCTCCGAGATGGATTCTTAGAACAGCTGGTGCTGGAGCCTACCAGGGAGAAGGCAATTCTGGATCTGGTGTCGTGCAACGAACCAGAATTGATCAGGGACCTTGAAATGAAGGCGCTATTAGGAGGTAGTGACCATAATACAATAAGCTTCAATCTGCAATTTGAAAGGGAGAGGATACAATCGGTAGTGACAATATTTCAGTTGAATAAAGGGAACTATGGAGCTATGAGGGAGGAGCTGGCCAAAATTCAATGGTGCAATACCTTAGCAGGGATGACAGTGGAGGAACAATGGCAGATATTTCTGGGTATAATGCAGAAGATGCAGGATCAGTTCATTCCGAAAAGGAAGAAAGATATTAGGAGGAGGCAGGGGTGGCCGTGGCTGACGAGGGAAGTTAAGAAACATATAAAGTCAAAAGAGAAAAAGTATAACATAGCAAAGATGAGTGGGAAAACGGAGGACTGGGAAGCTTTTAAAGAACAACAGAGGATTACTAAGAAGGAAATACGCAGAGAAAAAATGAGGTACGAAGGTAAACTGGCCAAAAATATAAAGGAGGATAGTAAAAGCTTTTTTAGGTATGTGAAAAGGGAAAAAATGGTTAAGACTAAGATTGGGCCCTTGAAGACAGAAACAGGGGAATATATTATGGGGAACAAAGAAATGGCAGAAGAATTGAATTGGTACTTCAGATCTGTGTTCACTGGGGAAGACACAAGCAATCTCCCAGAGATAACAGTGGCTGAAGGACCTGAACTGAAGGGCATTTATATTTGCCAGGAATTGGTGTTGGAGAGACTGTTAGGTCTGAAGGCTAATAAGTCCCCGGGGCCTGATGGTTGCATCCCAGAGTACTCAAGGAGTTGGCTTGAAAAATCGTGGATGCGTTGGTGATTATTTTCCAGAGTTCTATAGATTCAGGATCAGTTCCTGCAGATTGGAAGGTGGCTAATGTTGTACCACTTTTTAAGAAAGGTGGGAGAGAGACAGTAGGAAATTATAGGCCAGTTAGTCTGACCTCAGTGGTGGGAAAGATGCTGGAGTCTATTATAAAGGATAAAATTACGACACATCTGGATAGCAGTTACAGGATAGGTCAGAGTCAGCATTGATTTTTGAAGGGGAAATCATGCTTGACTAATCTTCTGGAATTTTTTGAGGATGTAACTCTGAAAATGGACAAGGGAGATCCAGTGGATGTAATGTACCTGGACTTTCAGACTACATAGGAGGTTAGTGAGCATTCCATCAGCCTAGCCAATTTTTCAAATGAAATAAAGAAGGCTTCAACATCCTCCTCATCAAAATATGGCAGAATTTTGACATATTTGTATATATCGCTACCTTCTCTTTTAATCTCCATACTGTTAACTTGACTTTGCTGACTAAGTCGCAACTTCTCAAGTTCAGATTTTCTCTCTTTTTGCTCAACTAAGAACCTTCTTTCTCTCTTTCTCTTTTTCCTTCCTTCTCTCTTTTCTTTTATCTTCTAACTCTATTTCCTCAATTGCAATTTAAGTTTTTCTACCTCTACTGTACTTGTCTGTTTCTCTGACACACCTAAGTGTTTGAGTAACTCCCTGACAATTTTAGCTTTACTTTTGTCCTTGGTTAAACCCAAATCTTACTTAGTTGCTAATTGTGAAAGTGTGGCCTTTTTCTTTCCTTCTAAACTTTCCTGGCAAATCTGAGAATTGTCTTCAAATCCCAGATCCTCTTTTAACAATTTTAGCAGCCACTTCTCTGACTTTTAATTTAATCAACCACAAGTAACTAAACAATTGTCTCACCTACATATTTAAAGATCTTATTTAAAAATCTAGGACACTAACCTGCAAGTATGTTTTAGTATGCTGGGATTTTTTGTACCCCCAAATCTATTCAAGTCTGTCTGAACCCGTTCAAATCCCGAATCCAAGTTCCAAACTGCTAAAATTGTGGACAAAACCCCTAAATCGTTCAAATATCAGATGAACCCTCAAAGTGTTATATCATGGGGTAAACCCTCCTGCTTAATTTAAACCAGCAACACAAAAAAGATTTATCCTGTGCAGTAATCTGTGAAAACTCGAGAGGACAAAAACTATTTAAATTAAAAAATTAACAACTTTATTTCTTAAAGTATAATAGAGAATAATTAACTAACAAATATTTACAACTTCTTTCTCTCATCTATCTTTTAATTTCCCTTCTCTAATACTAGTCCAGTAAAACTCCTGATTAAGATTTACAAAAACTTCATGTTTTAAAACCAGCCAGAGTTTGAATCTTCTCTTATATCTTCCTTGGTCTTCTTTTCTTCTTTTTGGGGATTTCTGTTTCACAGGTTACTGATCGATAACGGTACCTTTAAGAGAGCTATTTTTCCAGGCAATCTGCAGATGCTGGTGGCCTGGCAGTTCTCTTTCCAACTGTCCAATTTTCCCTGGTCTTGATATCCCCAAAGCATCGGCTTTTATTGGCTTTTAAGATTGACAGTATACTAAATTCAAACTGGATTGCAGTTTGGTATTTTTCAGGGTATAATTTAAATGGATTGGCCTAATTCGAATTTGTTTTGTCAGCTCCAGCTAAGTAGCTAATCAAGTTGTTCGATCAAATGTTATATTACACATTGTTCAGAACACTTGGTGCTGTCAGGTAGTTCTGCTAACATTTAACTCTTTTAAATGTATAGTAACCCACATCTTCATAACATGCTATGCTATCCCTATAATCCATTGTGCCCTGGTCATCAGAAATTGATCAGTCTCTGTTTTAAACATACTCAAAGACTAAGCTTGCACTGTACTTCCACACAGAGAATTCAAGAGATTCACAACCCTTTCATGAAAAAAAATCTCAGTCTCAATAATATTTAGCATCCCCTTATTTTAAATTGTGTTCCCTGGTTCTCGCTTTCCCAAACAGTGGAAACATCTTACCATGTCTATCTTACACATACCCTGTCTATATCTCTAACTATTGTGTAAGTTTGGAAATATTATTTTTCATTCCAATAATATCAGGATTGGTTGAGTTTATAAAAGGAATAAATCAATTTTCACAAACTTTTTTTTTATCAAGGTAAGTAGATGATAGCCACAAGTCCAGATTTACTTTGACTGGACAGAAAGGCAGCATAATGGGACCAAGGACTTGGATCTCCTCCAAGGATACACAATGAGCAACATTAGTCAATTGCAAGAAAAAATTGATTTTCCTCGTTGGGAGATTTATTGAAGATCAATATAAAATTATATTTTCTTGCTTAATTTACATTTTGCAGAGCGTCTTGGAGTTAGTTATTAAAACAGTGCAATCTGGCAGCAAGAAGGAAGCAGTTTTAGACTGAATAAAGGGGGAGGAATAGCTAAATGTCATGAAAAGCAATAACACTCAATGCAGATTTCAGCACACGTGTAGAAGTGATCAAAATAATAGTGGTGGAAATTAGTATGGCAGCAATTTGTTACACATAATATGTGCAAACACAAACATTTTAATTCGTGTACATATGGACATAAAAACATCTTCTTAGACTAATTTTTTTTAAAGTATAATTAGATTAGATTACATCCCCTACAGTGTGGAAACAGGCCCTTCAGCCCAACAAGTCCACACCAACCCTCTAAAGAGTAACCTATCCAGACCCGTTTCCCTCTGACTAACGCACTTATGGGCAATTTAGCATGGTCAATTCACCTGGCCTGCACATCTTTGGATTGTGGGAGGAAACCCACATAGACACGGGGAGAATTTTCAAACTCTGCATAGAGAGTTGCCCAAGGCTGGAATTGAACCCGGGTCCCTGTGAGGCAGCAGTGCTAACTACTGAGCCACAGTACCACCTGACGAATGACTGAAATTTACTTAACCATCTAATAATAAAGGGCTTCTCCAAAAGTTTATTTTGTTTTCAAATTCAGAAATCAAGCTGCAATCTCTCTGTTACCATATGAACTTACAGAAAAGCTGAGAAAATTGTAAGGGATACAATGATAATTTAACATATCGCATACATAAACCTTGGGAAGGGCTGTCTCAATCTATTTTGCAGGCAAAATATCAATGAAAACAAAAATAAAAGACAGTTAGAAAAGGCAATAACTACAAAGTAACATACTTTCTTGAGCAGAATCATTTGCAATCACTGAAGTGTGATGGAAACCCAAACATTCGTTGAAATCATTTGTGCAGCATCTAATTTTTAATGACTTGTTCAATCCATCTACTGTCTGCCTCCTTTCTCAAAGTCTCTTATAGAGCAACCTTCCTGTAAATGAAACATCAGACATTCCTTAGATCAAGTAATGGGACAACAGGGAGTCACCATCACATTCTTTGTAACAAACTCTGTTTGTGAAATTTCAGCTGTTTAGCGAAGACGATCTTGCAAACCAAGTTCACCACAAGGCAGGGCCTCCATAAAGCAAGCCTCACGCACCAAAACCTCAGTGTAAACCGCTTTCTGCTTTATACAATATATGACAAATATGAACAATGCACACTACTATGGAGTGACAGGTTGGGTGGTGCATGAACGACCTTAGCCTCAGCAAATGAGGAGACTTTTGCTTGTCTCTGGGGATTAGCATTTGCAGAAAGGGGTTTTATTCATGTCCAAAGTGCCTTTACTGCCTTACTTGTGGGCAGCACGGTGGCACAGCAGTTAGCACTGCTGCCTCACAGCGCCAGAGACCCGGGTTCAATTCCCGCTCAGGGGACTGACTGTGTGGAGTTTGCACATTCTCCCCGTGTCTGCGTGGGTTTCCTCCGGGTGCTCCGGTTTCCTCCCACAGTCCAAAGATGTGCAGGTCAGGTGAATTGGCCATGCTAAATTGCCCGTAGTGTAAGGTAAGGGGTAAATGTAGGGGTATGGGTGGGTTGCGCTTCGGCGGGGCGGTGTGGACTTGTTGAGCCGAAGGGCCTGTTTCCACACTGTAAGTAATCTAATCTAAAAAAAATGTAAATAAGCTTTTGTCCAAACTGCCCTTATTGTTCCTTAAATAATATGATCCACAAACAATACACTGAACTATCTATTTCTTTATAACATGAAATAATTTTTCCCAACAATTTTCTCCCTTCCTCTTTTTCTTTCTCTAAATCCTTGCTGGGATGTTTTACCATTGGTGTTAGTTCTCTTAAGATACCTCACAAAGTGGAAAGAACCAACTTTGATAGGTCTCAATTTTACTTCAGCCCTTAAGAGTGTGGGAAGGCAGAGGGGTGATTCTTCAATTGGAAATGACAGATGTTTGGATTTCTTGGGTCCCTTCCAAAATATAGGGGGATGAGGCCTTTAAAGGTTTTCTACAGGTTTTCCTTCTGTTAGCCAGGCAATTTGATCAGCTGATGGCCGATTGGATTTGAAAGCAGAAATAGATTACAGTTTTGGCATCAGTGTAGCATAGTTAGGGTCAGCTTTGAACAAGGGTCCCTTCATGTGCAGATGGTTTTGTGGGGTTTGTTCCACAAGTAAGGCAGTAAAGGCACTTTGGACTTGAATAAAACCTTTTCACTTTCTGAAAATCCAGATGTCCTTGGTAAAAGTAAAAACCTTGGTAAAAAAGAAGCATGTAGCACCACTGACAGATTTCATTGACTGATTTGTAAACTGAAAGTGGGGTAGTTGACCATTAAATGTCTGGAGTTGAGAATAAGTTTGGGAGACTCTTTCTACCCTACTATCTCCATCGTCTCAAACCATCCCATGTAAGGGTTAAATATTGTTTAAATGTCAACAGCCTGTTTGATGTTTGGGGTCGGGTTAGTGATGGGAAGGTTTCTAGTATAGTTTACTGTCACTTGGTGCTCATAACAGCATATTGTTAGCAAAACTTAGCAGACTGAGGCCAGTTATGATATCCTGGACTATCCAATATTATAACTCAAGACATGTTTGATAATAAATGTAGGACTGTCTCATTCAACATGTTTTAGCTATAGAAGCAACAAACAAGTAAAATAGATTTTTTTTCTTATTTAGTTTGATTTACAGCTCAAAACAGATTTGAATTTTTTCCTGACTCAATATTAAATGAGGAATTTCTGCCAAAGTTCAATGCATCTTCAACAAAATTTGCACTTCGGCCATTTGGCCTCTCATTTAACTTTGTTGATTTAATTCTTGAGTATAGTATTTATTCTGTAAAGCCAGCTTAGTTTCTGACATAACTGACTATCTTAATGAGTGTTCTGCACTGGAACACGCAGAGATGTAAACATTGCAAAATACACCCTAGATTTCAGAAAAGCCTTTTTAGCTGCCCATCCAGTTAGATAGTAGCTCATAAAGTGACCAAAATGATCAAGAAAACTAAGCCAAGTGGAGAAGAGCTAAATTACATTATCACCTTCAAAGAGCTTGCTCTTAAACTGCCGTCAGCTATTCTGTCAATGTAAAACCAATGAAATGATGCCTTCTTTCCTGCCATTTACTCTCATGGTGAATATATGTATGGATCCATAAAGGTCCCATGGGGAATCTTAAATCATAGGCCACAATGGCTCTGAGTTAAGTTTTACTGCATGTGACAAAAACAGACATTTATGATACCAGGCTGCATTGATTATTTTCTACCTGAAAGCATAAGCACCAAATCAAAGGTCTGTTGTAAACAAACATGCTGACAGAATTGCAGAATTCACTGGAGAACAGTCAATAGAAAATTACAGCGATTGTTTTTGAAACATAATTTGTGACCGCAGAGGTCCATAATGTGTGAGTGAGGCTTCATTTGTTATTCAGTATAACAACACAGCATAAATGTTTATAGCCTGATCAGTAATAATTAGCTGGAACACTAGGGAAACAAATGATAGCAGTACACATACATAAAATATATATAGATGGGATCTGGAATCTTACTGCAACCAATGTTCGTTTACTGTCTTGGCTGCAATATTACGGATTAAGTTGTGCAATTTTAATCAAGACATTACAGATGTGATGGGTCAAAGGACCTCTTCTGTGCTGTATGATTCTATGATTCTTTGATTCTAGAAACAAAGTAAATTCCCTGTAAATTAAGGCATTAGACAAAACTAAAATTAGCTGATGGTGAACAGGATAGCAATTAGTTACTCAAATTCACCTTGGTGCAAGGGGTGAAAGTCAGGTAAATCAGCCAGGACTTCCAGTTTGAGTTTACTACTAAGCGTGCATCTGGGAACACTTACTGTAGACAGTAATAAACTTGGCTGCAAACATCTCCATAAGAATTCACTAACAGTCACTATTTCATTAAAAAAAAGACTACTTAGCAAACTTAACAGTCTTTCTGCACCAGTAAAGTTTTGCTTTAGAATGTATCAGTGTTTTCAGGAAGGTGAAAATGCAGTTGGAAAGAAACAAAATTAAACTCTTTTCCTTGGTAAGTTGGAGAAGATGTGGATTGAGGGAGGTATTGGAGGTGACTATGCTGTTAAGTTATCATATAGAATGGAAACAGACACTTCAGTCCAACTAATCCTTGTTGACCAAGTTTCCCAAACTAAACTAATCCTATTTGCCTGTGTTTGGCCCAAAGCCCTCCAAACCTTGCCTATTCATTTACATATCCAAATGTTTTATAAATGTTGTAACTGATTCTGCATCTACCACTTCCAATGGCAGTTCATTCCACGTACGAACCACCTTGTGTGTGGAAAAGTTGCCCCTTAGGTCCCTTTTAAATCTTTCTCCTATCACCTTAAAAATATGCCCCATAGTTTTGAAATCATCTGTTCTCGGGAAAGAGAAAACGTTCTATTCACCTTATCTATGCCTCTCCTGGTTTCATAAACCTCTATAAGATCACTCCTCAAACTCCTATGCTCCAAAGTCCTAGCCTATCCTAATACCAGAAACACCCTGGTAATTTTTTTCTGCACCCTCTCCAGTTTAATGATATCATACCTGTAGCAGGGTGAGCAGAAACTGTACACAGTACTCTCAGAGTGGCCTCACCAAGTCCTGTATAATCTTAACAATGGTTAAGCAAATAGTGGTGATAGCAAATAGTTAACACCTTTTGTTGAAAACAAGCGGCAGTCCCTTGAAAGGATGCTGTAAACCTTTAGCAACCTTTGACAAATTACTTCATAGCTTATCTTTTTTCAGGCTGCTATTGATACTATCCAGATGATAAACTTTTTCAAAGTATCCATGTCATGCTACAATTAACTCACTAAGGATGCACAGAGGGGTCATCGATTTTGATCCCTTTTATAGATATTTTTAGGTTGCAATAAATTTGAGTTTAGTACATTTTCTTTGAGATCAATCATTCACTTCCAATAATACATCAAACTGCTTTTTCTCTATTTTCATAAAAGCTTTAAGAGGTGGGCTTATAACCTTTCTTCCTCAAATGTCCACTTCCTAACAGCTGATGTTAACCATAATGGTAAATGCTGACTTCAAGTAGAGCAACATATTGCATGAAATTTTAAAGTAATTATTTCACAGAACATTATGAATGCACTATTGTCCATGAAGATTTATGAAGATATAACTGTACAAGGTGCTCACAGTATTCAATGCTTTTTACATTATTATTGATAAAAGCATTGTGTTACAAATATGCCCAGATTACATTTCCTTTCTACAGAAATCAATAAAGACTCAGTAATCTAAGTATACTATCCGAGGTTGAGTTCATATGCTTTCTGGGCAGCTAGATTAGAAGTATAAATGTCATGGATCAGACTCTATTATGCAAAATTATAAAAATTGCAATTGCTATAGCAGCCACTTAGCCCAACATAACTTTAAGATTGTAAAACTCCCAATTAATGCTAATAATCTAAATCCATTTTCAAATCCATTTTCCCTATGTCTGTCTATTATTTTCTTAACAACATAAGAATTCCATTTTTCCCTCTTTCTTCTTTTGTTGGTTTTAGGCAAGGCAAACATTTATTGTCCATAGGTAATTGAATGGTTTGCTGAGCCATTTCACAGGGCAGTTACAAGGCAACTGTCCAGCTATGATCTGGAGTCATCTGGAGCAAGACCAAATAAAGATGGCAGATTTCCTTTGCTGACAGAAATTAGCAAACCAGATGGATATTTACAACAATTTAACATAGTTTCGTAGTCACTGTTGCTGAGATCAGCTTTCAATTCCAGATTTCATCAAGTTTAAATTCCACCACAACGAGATTCAAGCTTGTGACCCAGAGTATGTTCTTGGCCAGCATTACTAATGAAGCCAAAATAAAGGCATCAGTGTCAACGAATTCCATAATTCACATCATGCTTTGTGATAAAAAGGTTCTCCGAACACCTTTTCACATTAATCCCTTGCCTGTGTCTTCTTTCACAATTCAACAACTTGTAAAAATGCCTATTATTTGCTGTCTCAAATATTTTAACATTTGAAAACCTTGTAGCCAGAATTTTGCAAATTAATTGAGCTCTTCCATGAAACTACAGTTTATCATTTTTTGCATCATTTTAATAAGTCTTTACTCTTTCCTTTCTAAGGAGCAAATATCTTTTCTTGATGGGTTGCCCAGAGCTGCATAAAAATCTCCACTAAAAGCCTAATGTGAAGATGTCTCAATTATAAATGGCAAGTTCAGAAGGTGACTACCACTTTGATTTTTTTTATACATCTTTTCACTGGAAGCTATATAGACTGCTTGCTAATGACCATTAAGTTGCAGAACTCAGGCCTGAAGAGTAGCCTTCCTATTCTTGGACAACATATAAAATAAATCTAATAAATTTTCTGCAGCATTTTTCGTTACAGGCCAACTGCTAATTTATGCTGGTTGAGATTTGTATACGATAGACATAGCAGATTAATACACTCATCAAGATGCACAAAACTTGCAACCTCATCTACATGATAAGGTGAGCATATGCATAGGAGAATCACCACCTAGAAATTCCCCTGGCTTGGAACAATCATCACTATTCTTTCATTTTTCATCTGAACTCCCTACCTCAAAGTACTGTGGAAATATCTGCACCACAGAGGAATGGTTCAAGGAGGTGGATAACTATCAGCTCAACTGTAATTCAGGGCTGGTAGTCAATATATTCAAGCACAGGTACTTCATCACTTTAAGGCAAAACATGAGACACCCACTACACTCAGCAAATTCCATCCACTGGATGTCTTGTTAATCTTAATGCTCATGTGGTAATGTAGCAGAATAGACAATTGAGAATTCATCTCAGTTGCATTTAATTGATTCTAATGGGATGAGAATCGAGTGAGTTCAGCAACTGACAGGTTCGTCTCTATTATCACCCAACCAATGAAGAAAACATATTATCTACAGTGTCCTGTCAAACCTCGAGTTCCCAGTCTACTGTTCTAGTGGCTTCATACTTGATTATTTTGTGGACTAAGTTTGAAAGGTTGTTGATATGTATATTGCTTCATGTAAAGTCTCTTGCTATGAGTTATGTGTTAGGCCATCAATGCTTTTCTTTGTTTTTCTCAATGTGGTTTAAAATTGTGAGCTGAAGTTGAGACTCCAGCTTGGAACTTTGGAAAAGAGAGAGCAAACAAATATGCCTGCTTATGCGAATTGGCCTGGAAAGATAATTGCAGGTTAATTATTGCTTTAAGATCACCACTGACATTTGGCACCAAGGTGTTCTCGGCTAAGGATTAGTATCTCCTTGGTTATTGAATTGCTCAATCAAGAATGGATCAGTGCTGGCTAGCCAATCACAGAGAATGCTGTAAGAGAGAGGGGGAAAAAAGATTAATCAGTTCTGACTGGGGTTTTGAAGCTATGTGTTAGTATTTCAAAAGTTTATGAATAGTGCTGGTATGATTTTATTTCTCCCTTTTGTTTCCACTACAGTTGTCAACATGACAGTTATTCTAATAAGAAAATACTTATCCAGAAGGCTACTGAACCTTGCATGAATCAGTGACTTCATAATTCAAGTAAGATGTACATTTTATTTGCCTGTGAACACCTCCACTAACCAAGAATTTCTGAAGATCTAGTCGCCATCATGTAACTGTTGATCTGACAGATTGCAATTCTCTAGTTTTTTTTTTATTTATCCCTTAACTGTGTCTGTCTGTTGGTGTGTATGTGGGTATTCTGGTTAAGAAAGATTGGGTTTAGATTATCAAGGTTATCTTGTTTACCTGTGTTCTTCAAGTTATTTTTCCCTCTTTGCCTGATGTGTGTATTTATTTGTGTGTGTTTTGAATTATTTAAAGGGGTAAACATTTATATTTTCAGATTACAAATTCAGTGTGTTTACCAGTTTTGTAAAGTTACTTAATAAGCTTTTTTCAATAGTAAATTATTTTATGTTGATTAAAGAAATCTAGTTGATGGTTATTTTTGTTTGAAGTTAATGTGGAGAAAATAGACAATTGGCCATATCAGGAACCAAGATATGTTTAAGATCATGCTGTGACTCGTGGAGTAATGGGTCTTGAGAAATTCAGCGCACTCCTCATCTTGGTCTAACACAATCTCTTCACAGAAAGATTGTCTCATCCTTTGACTGTTGCACATCATAGTGGGATTTTTCTCCCTCTTTGCCCTCAGAATTTAATTGGGAAATCTTTTATTTTCAGCACTGATTTAAATTGATGCTTTTCTTCTTCCCAAGCATTGTTATCATCCACAAATGTCTTTGTACATGTTAGCACTGCCCCTTGTCAGATCAAAATGACTTTTGTCTTTCACTTCCGACTCAAAGCAGGAGTTATTTCTCTCTTCACTGCTGTTGGCATTTGGAAATCACCTCCCTCTTCTCAGATCTTTTCATGAGTTCTAAAACATGTCTGTTTTCTCACTGTTTCTCACTCACATTTATGAATGGCCTAAGGCTTTGATCTTGAAATGTGCCCATTCTACCCCAGATTACTCTTCAAGTGTAAATTATCTCAAAGGTTTGACCAAAAGCTGGTGACATCTTATCACACTGCTACTATGCTGAAGCAACACCAGTTTAATTTGCCACTAACAGGATGTTGCCATCAAGCCAAAAAGGTGATCTGCTTATCACAAACATGAGTAATATGGTATATGAATTTCAGTGTCGATGTAATGCCTGTTATGTAAGGCACATTCCAAACTGGTGGACCATTTCAAATAGCATATCCCTTCAACCTGCACACAATAAGCAAGGTACTGAACGTACCTGACCATCCCGCACTTTGCAAAACTCACAGCACAGTGGCCCAACAGTAAATATGATTACATAATTGGATACTATTTGATCAATAACCCTCAGTCTGCAGAATTTTTGTGCAGAGCCCTACTTTTTGTAAACCAAAAGAACATGTACTTGCACTACATCTGTTTCAACTCAACAAATGTGTCAGCCATTCATTGGTGCACTTCTCAGGGCAATGTTGTGATCAGAAACAACTCTCCTATTTTAAAATTGAAACAATGGCTGACATTTAAAGTCAATCATCATTAACTCATGCATTCTCCATTTCAATGCCTCTATAAATCAGAATCCACTTGCTGACTACTCAGCATTCTCCCCTCTGCCTATATAAGGGTGACTGGACCTGAAACCTTAAATCAGTTTTTTCTCCATAGATGCTGCCAGACCTGTTTTTTTTAAAAGCAATTTCTGCTTTTGTTTCAGATTTCCAGCATCTGCAGTTCTAAGTTTTGTTTGTAGAGTTTTTTTCTTAAATTATTATTTTTGAAAATTGCTCTGATAAGGGCAAATGAAACCCCTCAACAAAATGTTGTTTTTGGGAACACTCATTTTTAAAAATTATTAATTTAGGTCATTGATTTTGATTTTAGTTATAAAACCAATGATATTGTGTGTACAAACTTTGGAATGAGTTCTCTAGCCGTCAGTTTTACATCAATATAATGATCAGGAAAACTTGTTAGAAATTCAATTCCCAGAGGAATCAATTGGAATTATTGTTCAATTTACGCAGTTTTTTTGGTATATTATCACACTTTATTACTCTTGAATGACAAGTAGACTGGAATAAATTACAATCTCAAACATTGGATTGAGATCAATTTTGTTTGTAAGAAAGTATCATTTAAGGAAATCTTAATCCTTCAAAATAAGCATATGGCCTGATCACTCTATTTTGTTTTCAATGCCTGATCAATCTCCTTCCTCTACAATAAGGCCAAAAATGCCTTTGCAGTGCACAATAGGTAAGAGTGATTTTTTGTATTGTTAATATCTAATAGGATGCCAAAGAGATTGAAATTAACTAAAATTCTAAATATTCACTAAAAATTACTTTTTTAGGATGATTTGTGCCTACCATTTATTTCTAAATATTCATGGGATGCTGGTGCTACTGGCTGAGCCAACATTTAATGCCTGTCCCTCGGTTGCTCTTGAGAAGGTGGTAGTGAGCTGCCTTCTTGAAGCTCTGTGGTCAATGTGCTGGAGGTAGATTGACAGACTGCTAGAAAGGGAGTTCCAGGACTTTTACACAGCAATACTGATGGCTTCATGAGCTTTATGCAACTTGGTCAGGTGATCACAGCAGCTGTATTGACCTGAATTTCAAAAGTCACTTTGGTCCATGAAGGCCTCAGGTAATAAAGTCAAAGGAACAAAGTTGCATATCATTCATCAAAGTTTATTTCATTTCACAAGTCATTGAATGTCCTTGATCTAAAGAACTAACTTACCATAGTAGAAGAGCAAGACATGATGGCGATAACATTTTGGTTGTTATTATTAACTGCTGATCCCGAGGCTAAAAGATGTTGGTGGAGGGTTCTAAATCAGAGGTTGGGACAGAAACTTACTCTCCTGAAAGTGGCAGAGCAGGTGGTGAGAGAGGAAACTATTCCAACAGATTGGCATTAGGTAGTACCCATTGCTTTCCTGGCACTGCAGGAACTATGTTCCTGGAAAGAAGCCCCAAAATTGAACTTCCATTCTCAATGAAGTGGTCCAGTGATCTTATTGTTCTGAGTTGGTGTCTCCTTTAATCTGCTCTAATTTGTACAAGAAATGCATATGTTGGAGGCCAATGAGAATCATGACTTTCACTCATTTCTGACATGTCCTGACCCCTCTCCTTGTGATTTCCAATCCTAGAAACCATGGCTCTAAAACCATCTCTACACAGTAAGCAACATATACATTTCCAAATGTGATCCTTCATCTGGGAATCTGTGGGGTGGCTTCTCAACAGCAAGCTATGATCTCCACCATGGTGCAACTGAGCAGTGGAGCTGGTGACCCTCTGATTGGCTGCCAGTTCCAGGTACATAGGACTTTCTGCACGAAGGTCTTAAATCAGGTGAATTACAGATTACCTGCCTGATTATTGGAAGCTGCAATAAGCTTCATTAAGCTGTGGGTTTCCATTCTGGTAACACTCCCAACAGAAAAATATCAGTCTAAGTGTAAAAGATCTGACAGGAATTTAGTTGCTGATGACTATTAAATGGCTTTTGGCAATTAGTTCCAAGATAGGGAGTGATTTTTGTCTGTTTTATAGATTATTTGTGATGGATATAGATTGGGAGAACTCTGGCATAGTCAAATTAGGTTGGATTTTGGAAAGCACAAGAGGACTTGAAGTTTTAATGGGGTTATGAATTGGTAGGTGATGATATTTGGACTCAAAATATCCTGTTATGGACTAAGCCAGACTACTTAAAACATTCTTAAGCAGGCAGCCCCAGACCATAACTTTGCAATTTATGAGTGAGTGTACAGTGAAAATTACCCAGATTAGGTTAGCTAGGTTGACTACTAGATTTTAAAAACAGACAAAATTTGTTCACAAAATTACACATTGAAACACAAAGAACAGAATAAAAAACGCCTACAGAACTCAGCCTAACTAGACTTAATTATGCTGTTCTGAATATACACAACAGTCCCAATAAGCAAACTCCTTTTAAAAACCAGTATAAATGAAACACATGCTTATAGGTTGATGTTTAAGGGCAGAAAAGAGAGAGAGTTTTCACACTGCTCCCTGTTGAACTTCCCAGTTCAAGACTGAACTAAAACTGCCCAGCTCAGCTAAAGAGCTGAACACTCCCCTCTCTTTATACAGGTCACTTCTGAAGCATGACTACAATGGCCTGAAGTCTCATCTGTTTACATATAAACAAAAGGCTCTCAAAATCCTTTTCATCTCTATACTAAACCAGACTGATCAGAGTCCAGCCCGGTTTATTGGCCCTCTGAAAAATAATCAAGGACAGAGTCTCCTTGAGCCAAGAAACAGCTTTTAGAAAAAAGGGACTGGCTTTGTGACAACCCCCAATATCTGACAACTCATTTAATTCCCTTTGTTTTGGCAATGAAGTTCACAGTTTCTCACATTAAAAAAAAATGTTTTTCCACTTGATTATTACTTCTCCAGGAGTTTGCATGACCATGAGAAGGTTGTAGTTTGAGAAGACTGTGGGGAGGATGAGATGTGAGATCAATAGGGAATCTGGTGCACAGACAGAACATCCTTATTGATTCTTTCTTTTGTATTTGTTTTGTATATCTTTATATTGCTTCTGAAAAAAAGTTAATTGAAGGGGATGCCAATATTCATTGCAAATGTTTTCTCCACTCTTAGCAAAGACACTTCTAAATATTTTACCTTTTTTCCCCATTAGCTTCTTTATTTGCTGTAGCTGAACAATACTGCTGTGTATTAAGATTTTTGAAAAATTTGATGTTCTGAGATTTCAAATAGGTGGAATCAGGAATGTATCGAGACTTGGTTTCTCCTAGTTGCTCATCATGACACATTACATTGTCCATTTGATCTAACCTTTTTCCTTCTCCCTTGAAGTGCTGACACCCTTTGCTGATCAGTGAACTTGGCAAAATCTGCCGTTCAAACCTGGGATCCACATAAACACTATAGTTCGGTGCCACATGGAATATATTTTGGCCTCTGTGATATTCAGTATGTTAGTTCAGAGTCTTAATCTATTTTTTCCCAGTACTGTGGAAATTTCCTGTATTATATTTCTTCTCACTGCAATTTTTTTTTTTCTGAATTTCACTTCCATTCTTCACTTTATCTGACGACTAATAAGTAATATTCAACTTTGGCAAAAGCAGAAAACCATTATTTCACTTCAATGGAATGTGTATAATGAACAGCTGAGACATTGCCTACAGCTTCCTAGCCCTGCTGAGGTTGAAAATTACTCCCTTAGTGCACTTTGATTGTCTGGCTTCCAAGTTTTCTTGACTTCAATCAGCTTGATTTCTATGACCAAATAAAAGTGCCCACTGGTTTTCTAATTTCATACACTTCATGACATTTATGTCTATTCAACCCGATTAATGATTTGGACTATTTTGATACATCTCACAATTTTAAATAAAACGGTCTAAAGTGTTTTTTTTTGAAAGACTCAGTGTGCATGAAGAAACTACAGTAAAGTTGCAAGTTGTGAAGGTTGGGTATTTCAGATACAGTTTTCTATATTCATTATAAAAGGACAATGACTTGCCCTTGTATAACTGCTTTTGTAGCATTGTGAAAAGATGACGATTATTGTTTTCAAACAATTTTCTGATGGTGCCATGTTCACTACAAAACTGAGCCAGACTCCATGTGCAGACGTAATTTTCAGTGCAGCAATAGTTACTATCTAAAGTTTATGAAAGAAATCCAAGTTTGTTCTGCATTCATGGCATCATGACATTTCTTATGGGTTTTCTATGGGTCAGTTGAGTCAAAACACATAACAGTCTTGCTTGAAGAGTTTAAACTTGGGATCAAACTTAGATTGTCTTCTGAACATTATTTTTGTCTCATGGCAATAGAAGCTGATGAAAAGCAGACCAGGTTTGAGAACTCGTGAAGAAAATCAAAGCTCCTGAGGAGCATTCAAAAAGGGAATTGGAAAATATTGTCACACATTCAGATGTCACTGTTCAATGCTGTATTATAATTTGGGTGTATTTTAATGCAGATTCATCACCAGAGCCTGTTCTGTAAATGTAAGTTAAGTCATGCATTTATCAGCCTTGAGTGATTTTTTCACGTGCATTTTAGTTCTTTCCCAGTCAAGAATGGGAAAATGTTAGAAAATGTTCTATCAGCCTACACTGTCATTTTTTGATTCGGAGATGCCGGTGTTGGACTGGGGTGTACAAAGTTAAAAATCACACAACACCAGGTTATAGTCCAACTGGTTTAATTGGAAGCACACTAGCTTTCGGAGCGACGCTCCAAAAGCTAGTGTGCTTCCAGTTAAACCTGTTGGACTATAACCTGGTGTTGTGTGATTTTTAACTCTGTCATTTTTTGTTATGCAAATTAAATGGAGTGACATAAAGGAAAATCTGTTTTTCATACTTGACAAAAAAAAGTGATTTATTGACTGAAAGACACTCTGTTTTAACATTGAAGTTGGAACTTTCTGTTCTTTCCATCTTCAACAGTACTGTATTATTTGAAATACTGTTTCCATTGTGAATGTACGGCTGAGCTTCAATTGCTAATTTATTGCAGTACAGTAGCAATTTCATTCACCTAAGAACTCATAAGTTTTTAAAGATTGGTATAAGTGATTGTGTCTTTGATATAGTTTCCAGACAAAGCTGGGTTACAAGTAAGATCAGATAATTTTCACATGGAAAAATGCATTTTTTTTTTTGATTGAAGGCTCTGATAAGGGTATAAGTTGTTTATTTTCCCCAAAGCAATACAATAAATATTCCATTAAAAATGTATGGAATCTGACAACTTCACACAATGGATACTGGCGTGAATAGTTAAGGAGGAAATGCAGGGGTACATAGAAGTGAACATAGGCGTGTGGAAGAAATGAGGGTAATGTGAAATAGGGGGCTTTTAAACAATACCACAAGCTGTATTTCTCAGTATTGTGCTTTCAAAACTACATTCCATCACAAACCTGTGCTGTGACCCTGATACATTCAGGATAATAAAGCAATTCTACTGAAGGTCACTTGTCAGTTGGGAATACAGTTTATGTGTTGTAACGTGGCCTACTTCACAAAATATGCTAGCAGCAGAAAAATCAAATGAATTATATTTGACTTTTAAAGAAAAGTCCATTTTATTACGCAAGCAAATTTACTGAGCAACTTAAAGTGGAGCTAGTTTGAGTACAGAATAGACACATTCTCCCTAAGTGGAAAGAAGGATATCAAACTGTCAAACTCTCTATAAACCTAGATTTAAAAAGCCAAAGTGAGGACTGCAGATGCTGGAGATCAGAGTCGAGAGTGTGGTGCTGGAAAAGCACAGCAGGTCAGGCAGCATCCGAGGAGCAGGAGAATTGATGTTTCATGTAAAAGCCCTGATGAAGCCCCGAAATGCTGATTCTTCTGCTCCTCTGATGCTCCCTGACCTGCTATGCTTTTTCAACACTGCACTCTCGAGTAGATTAAAAAGAGTTGAGTTTTAAACAGTGAAGAAGGAAATGGGGAAAAAAAATCTGTGTCCTATGGGAAAGTGGTTAAAGATAAGAATTTCTCAAAAGTAATCGATATGGAGACAGGTTTCCTGTCAGTGGGAGTAGGAATACACATCTATCAGATGAAGTATTTTTTAGTTAGATACCATGTAGCAGCCATCATTGAGACTGTTGGTTGGCCTTTGGGAGAGATTGTTGCTTTGTGTTGTGCCAAGGCCTTCCACAGTGCCAGATGAAATGAGATGGCACAGGAAGGCTGAATGCCAGCCAAGGTGCAGGGTAGAGCTCACATTATTAATGCCAAACTGAACTTAATTTTGGAAGCTGTGGGGGGGAAGAGAAGGTCTTCTGACAGGATGAGGTCACCTTGTTGTGCAGCAGGGGTTACCTCTCCTTCAATGTCATCTTCTTTTGCCCCCTCCACCAACTTCTCTCTCACCACCTGCTAATTTCGCACACCCCTCATGATGTGGCTTCTTCCAGAGCCTCACATTACTCAGTTTATCCTGAGCTTGATGCTCTTTTACATAAAGGTGTCTGCTTTATTCACCCAACTACTTCTTCAACAACAATAAAATAAATTATCATGGATTAATACAATTGCTCAGAAAACACATAGATCTAACAGCAATTTGCAATGTATTTTGACCTGACTTTACTAGCAAAAACACAGTTCAGGGCCAAACTCTCAGAAAATTACAGATAACCTTGAAAATGTTGCTTCAGCTTTTACTCTCCTTTAATCATCCACCTCATACAAAAGTCATGCAGTCGTTTTCAAAAAAAGCATCTTCATCTATTCATTGACTCCATTTTAGTTATGATGTCCTTTTTTTCTGAGACTTGGGCTTTCTCTCATCTGTGACTGAGTTTATCCACATTTGCTCGATTCCATACTCAATTTTATCTGCTCACACTCTCATTGAATGACAGTGCAGTGCTCTTTAATCAACCTTTGCCCTTATCAGGTCACTTTTTACCAATGTCACCAGCTCTAAAGTCAGTTCACCATTAAGAACATCCTTGTCTTTCTATTTCAAGTAGGAAACATTCCTTCTTAGATACTCTTTCCAACTTATCCAGGACTATCACTATTATTACCAACTGGGCTTTCTCAACAGCAAAAACAGAAAACGCTGGGAAAACACAACAGGAAAGAAAGCAGAGTTAACATTTCAGGTTCACTGACTCTTCTTAGAACTAGTTTATCGTTGGGCTTGTAGGCCAGCAATCTCTTCTTCAGGTAGTTACACTGCTTCAACTCTTTGACAATGATCTATGCCAGCTCCATCATAATCTTTATCAATGCTGTCTGTATATTCAGAGGCTCCATAGCATGGTTCTCTTTCTCTTTGCTGAAAGAAGGTTTAGGCCCTGCCATAAACTGCTGATGAGGTTCAAATACTGAATTTTGTTGGCCACCTACAGCAATATGATTTGACAATGATAAAGACACAAAGCAAGTTTCCAGAAACAGCAAATGAACAAACAACCAAATAATTTGCTTTTGAACCTATTGTTAGAGGAATGTTGGTTAGAATGCGGGGAGAAATTGTTCTTTAAGGAATAGCAAGAAATCTTTCACGTACAGCTGTGTCCACAGAGATATGGAAAATATTCAGTTTAGCATCTCATCCAAATGTCGGTGCCTCTCTCAATACAGCATTCACTCAATATTATGGTGGAGCATCAGTGTAGATAACAGACACAAATCTGCATTTGGGCTTGAACACAATTTTCTGATTCAAAAGGCAAAATGCTATGAAACGAACCAAGCCAAAATATTAGTTTTTAAAGATTTCGTGTGAATTAAAATTTAAATACAGAAAATTAAGTCACATGAACTGAGCCCAGATTATTATAGAGTCAGAGATGTACAGCATGGAAACAGACCCTTCGGTCCACTCCGTCCATGCCGACCAGATATCCCAACCCAATCTCGTCCCACTTTCCAGCACCCGGCCCATATCTTTCCAAACCCTTCATATTCATATATCCATCCAAATGCCTCTTAAATATTGCAATTGTACCAGCCTCCTCCACTTTCTCTGGCAGCTCATTCCATGCACGTACCACCCTCTGCATGAAAAAGTTGCCCCGTAGGTATTTTTTATATCTTTCCCCTCTCACCCTAAACCTCTGCCCTCTAGTCCTGGACTCCTCGACCCTAGGGAAAAGACTTTGACTATTTACCCTATCCATACCCCTCATCATTTTGTAAACCTCTATAAGGTTTACAACCTAAGCCTCCGACGATCCAGGGAAAACAGCCCCAGCCTGCTCAGCCTCTCCCTATAGCTCAAATCCTCCAACCCTGGCAACATCCTTGTAAATCTTTTCTGAACCCTTTCAAGTTTCACAACATCTTTCTGATTGGAAGGAGATCAGATATTCAGATCACGCAATATTCCAACAGTGGCCTAACCAATGTCCTGTACAGCTGCAACATGACCTCCCAAATCCTGTATTCAATACTCTGACCAATAAAGGAAAGCATACCAAATGCCTTCTTCACTATCCTATCTACCTGCAACTCCACTTTCAAGGAGCTATGAGCCTGCAATCTAAGGTCTCTTTGTTCAGCAACACTTCCTAGGATCTTACCATTAAGTGTATAAGTCCTGATAGGATTTGCTTTCCCAAAATGCGGCGCCTTGCATTTATCTGAATTAAATTCCATCTGCCACTTCTAAGCCCATTGGCTCATCTGATCAAGATCCTATTGTAATCTGAGGTAACCTTCTTCGCTGTCCACTACACCTCTAATTTTGGTGTGATCTGCAAACATACTGACTGTACCTCTTATGCTCGCATCCAAATCATTTATATAAATGACAAAAAGTAGAGGACCCAGCACCGATGCTTGTGGCGCTCCACTGGTCACAGGCCTCCAGTCTGGAAACCAAACCTCCATCACTACCCTCTGTCTTCTACCTTTGAGCCTGTTCTGTACCCAAGTGGCTAGTTTTCCCTGTATTCCATAAGATCTAACCTTGTTAATCAGTCTCCCATGGGGAACCTTGTCGAACGCCTTCCTGAAGTCCATATAGATCACATCTACCGCTCTGCTCTCATCAATCCTCTTTGTTACTTCCTCAATCAAGTTTGTGAGACAGGATTTCCCATGCACAAAACTATGTTGACTGTTCCTAATCAGCCCTTGCCTTTCCAAATACATGTACATCCTGTCCCTCCGGATTCCCTCCAACAACTTGCCCACCAGCGACATCAGGCTCACTGGTCTATAGGTCCCTGGCTTGTCCTTACCACCATTCTTAAACAGTTGCACCATGTTATGACCTCCAGTCTTCCGGCACCTCACCTGTGACTACCGATGATACAAATATCTCAGCAAGAGGCCCAGCAATCACTTCTCTAGCTTCCCACAGAATTCTGGGGTATACCTAATCAGGTTCTGGGGATTTATCCACTTTTATGTATTTCAAGACATCCAGCTCTTCCTCCTCTGTAACATGGACATTTTGCAAGATGTCACCATCTATTTCCCTACATTCTATATCTTTCATATCCTTTTCCACAGTAAATACTGATGCAAAATGCTTATTTTGTATTTCCCCATTTTCTGCTGCTCCACTGACTGTGTGGAGTTTGCACGTTCTCCCCGTGTCTGCGTGGATTTCCTCCGGGTGCTCCGGTTTCCTCCCACAATCCAAAAATGTGCGGGTCAGGTGAATTGGCCATGCTAAATTGCCCGTAGTGTTAGGTTAAAGGGGTAAATGTAGGGGTATGGGTGTGTTGCGCTTCGGCGGGTCGGTGTGGACTTGTTGGGCCGAAGGGCCTGTTTCCACACTGTAAGTAATCTAATCTAATCTAATCTAATCTAAAAAATCTAATCACACAAAGGCTGCCTTGCTGATCTTTGAGGGGCCCTATTCTCTCCCCAGTTACCCTTTGGTCAATGTTTTTGTAAAAAATCTTTGGATTCTCCTTAATTCTATTTGCCAAAGCAATCTCAAGTCCCTTTCTTGCCCTCCTGATTTCCCTCTTAAGTATATTCCTATGTCCTTTATACTCTTCTAAGGATTCACTCGACCTATCCTGTTTATACCTTACTTGTTTTTCTGAACGAAACCCTCAATTTCTTTAGTCATCCAGCATTCCCTATACCTACCAACCTTTCCTTTCACCGTAACAGGAATATACTTCCTCTGGATTCTCGTTATCTCATTTCTGAAGGCTTCCCATTTTCCAGCCGTCCCTTGACCTGCGAACATCTGCCCCCAATCAGCTTTCGAAAGTTCTTGCCTAGTACCATCAAAATTGGCCTTTCTCCAATTTAGAACTTCAACTTTTAGATCTGGTCTATCCTTTTCCATCATTATTTTAAATCTAATTGAATTATGGTTGCTGGCCCCAAAGTGCTCCCCCACTTACACCTCTGTCAAGTGCCCTGCCTTATTTCCCAAGAGTAAATCAAGTTTTGCACTCTCTCTCGTAGGTCCATCCACACATTGAATCAGAAAATTGTCTTGTACATGCTTAACAAATTTCTCTCCATCTAAACCATTAATACTATGGCAGCCCCAGTCAATGTTTGGAAAGTTAAAATCTCCTAACATAACGACCCTATTTCTCTTTCAGATAGCTGAGATCTCCTTACAAGTTTGTTTCTCAATTTCCCTCTGACTATTAAGGGGTCTATAATACAATCCCAGTAACGTGATCATCCCTTTCTTCTTTCTCTGTTCAACCCAAATAACTTCCCTGGATGTATTTCCGGGAATATCTTCCCTCAGCACAGCTGTAATGCTATCCCTTATCAAAAATGCCACTCCCCCTCCTCTCTTGCCCCCCTTTCTATCCTTCCTGTAGCATTTGTATCCTAGAACTTTAAGCTGCCAGTCCTGTCCATCCCTGAGCCATGTTTCTGTAATTGCTAGGATATCCCAGTCCCATGTTCCTCACCATGCCCTGAGTTCATCTGCCTTCCCTGTTAGGCTCCTTACATTGAAATAAATGCAGTTGAATTTATTAGTCCTACCTTGTCCCTGCCTGCCCTGATAGTTTGACTCGCCTCTGTTCTCAACTGTACCAGTCTCAGATTGATATCTTTCCTCACTATCTCCCTGGGTCCCACACCGCCCTCCAGCACCCCCCCCCCCCCACCACACACCTTACTAGTTTAAATCCTCCCGAGCAGCTCGAACAAATCTCCGACAGTATATTAGTCCCCTTACAATTTAGGTGCAATCCGTCCTTCTTGTATAGGTCACTTCTACCCCAAAAGAGATTCCAATGATCCAAAAATGTGAATCTTTCCCCCATACACCAGCTCCTCAGCCATGCATTCATCTGCACTATTCTCCCATTCCTGCCCTCACTAGCTCGCAGCACCGGGAGTAATCCAGATATTACTACTCTCAGGGACCTCCTTTTTAAAATTTCTGCCTAACTTTCTGTAACCTCCCTTCAGAATCTCAATCTTTTCCCTTCCTATGTCGTTAATTCCAATGTGTACAATGACCTCTTGCTGGCCCCTCTCCCCCGTGAGAACATTTGCTCCCTCTCTGAGACATCCTTGATCCTGTCACCAGGGAATCAACACACCATTCTGCTTTTTCGCTGCTGGCCACAGAAACGTCTGTCTGAACTTCGAACTAGAGAATCCCCTAACACAATTGATCTCTTGGAGCCTGACATACCCCCTTGTTGCATTAGAGCCTGTCTCAATACCAGAAACCAGGCTGTTCGTGCCATGTTCCCCTGAGAATCCATCACCCCCTACATTTTCCAAAACGGCAAACCTGTTTGAAATGGGGATAGCCACAAAAGACTCCTGCACTGGCTGCCTACCTCTCTGACCTTTCCTGGAGTTAACCCATCTATGTGACTGTATCTGAGACTTTCCCCCCTTCCTATAACTGCCAGCCATCACATACTGTTGCTGTTGCAAATTCCTCATTGCTTCTAACTGTCTCTCCAACTGATCCATTCGATCTGATAAGGTTCGCAGCCAGCAGCTTGTAACCCTTAAACTCTCTTTCAACTCCCATATCCAACAAGGAGTACATATAACTCTATTAAAGGCCATTTTTTGCTCCTTCCCAATCTACAGACCCAGAAAATAACACCATCTTATTCCTCCACAAACACTGCCCCAGGTTAAATTAATAGTTATGATATATATTTTAAGTTTAATCAAATTAAAGAACAATCCAAATACATTTTATAATGGGTGTTGTCTTCTCAGCCCAGAAGGACATCGGCAAAGACTATCCTTATGGCTCCTAAAGAACATACAATGTCAATCTATCAAATTCCTTAATGCTTTGTAGAAGTGCTTCAAGTACTGGTAGCACTGAAATCATCATATTGTTATATTTCAGTGGTGCTTGTGATCATTAACAACACAACTTTTGCAGTAAGAAATGAAAAATAAAAGCACTAAACCCATCATTAACAGACGAACTGCGATATCCTAGTCACTTCTCAAATTATGTCTTGATAACTGAGACCCCCGAGGTGCTCTTTATTTTTGTTTTGTCATAATCCAGTATGAAGATGATTGACTAATAAGTAGCAAGTCATGCAAGCGTGAAGTTATGCATTGTGCCTATAGATCTGAACAAGGCAATGCATACCCTTATCAGATGTTTCATTTATATTCTGACATTTCAGGCATGGCTCACATGATTGTGAATGTCATACCTCAGGCAAAAATCATACTATATATCTATTTACACTTCTGTCTACAACAGGGGGTTCACAATGTACCAAAAGAAATGATTGAAACAGTCATTGGTCTTACATTTGCTCCAGTGTGACCACCTAGGGTTTTAGAGGAAACAAAATCAAATCCGATCAATTTTTACAGCTGTTAACATGCTGTGCTGCTCATCAACTCTATACTGTCTTAATGGAAACTTGTACCCTGCAGCCACTTGCTACAGAGAGCCACACTACTTGGGTTTTACAATGATGCATCCTACTCACAATCCAACAGTGGAAGTAATGAAGAAGAAAAGATTCCAAAGGATCACAAATCTATGCATTTTCCTCTATCCGTCTGAGGTTTAGCTCAGGTATTGATCATTGTTTCATATGAATAATGACAGGGATGATGAATAAAATAAGGGTGTTATGTTTCTGAAGCAAGCAGAGAGGTTAATTATGATCATCTGGTAACCACAGGAAGTGGAGACCACAGGAAGGGAGACACAAATTGTGTTGTGTTCTGCCAACAAAAGTAATTATGGACAAACGTTAATGTTCGAAAAGATAAATAGTCAGGATAGCTTTTCAATGGTTAATACTCATGTGGAACAAAAGAATAGAGCTGGGAAACAAGCACAACTGCTCCTGAGAATTCATTTGTCTTCTTGCTGTGTAAAATCAGCTTATTGCATTGATTTTGATGTATGAGTCATAGTCTTAGAGTCATAGAGATGTACAGCACGGAAACAGACCCTTCGCTCCTACTCGCCCATGCTGACTAGACATCGCTACCCAATCTAGTCTCACCTGCCAGCACCCAGCCCACATCCCTCCAAACACTCCCGACTCATATACCCATCCAGATGCCCTCCAAACGCTGCAACTGAACCAGCCTCCACCATATCCTCAGGCAGCCCAGTCCACACACTCACAACCCTCTGAGTGAAAACGCTTCCCCCCCCCAGGTCTCCCCATATCCTTCCCATCTCACCCCAAACCCATGTCCTCCAATTCTGGACTTCCCAACCCCAGGGAAAAGACTCCCTCCATCCATCCCATCCATGCCCCCCATGATTTCACAAACCTCCATAAGGTCATCCCTCAACCCCCGACACTCCAGGGAAAATAGCCCCAGCCCACTCAACCCCTCCCAATAGCCCAAATCTTCCAACCCTGGCAACATCCCTGCAAACCCCCTCCGAACCCCACCAAGCCTCACAACATCCCCAAAGGAAGGAGACCAGAACCGCATGCAATACTCCAACAGCGGCCCAACCAATGCCCTGAACAGCTGCAACATGACCCTGCACTCAATACTCTGATCAACAAAGGTAAGCATACCAAATGCCTTCTTCACTATCCCATCCACCCGCAACTCCAAATGAAAGGAGCCACGAACCTGCACTCCAAGGTCTCTTTGTTCAGCCACAGTCCCTCGGACCTTACCATTAAGTGTGCAGGTCCTGCAATGATTTGCTTTCCCAAAATGCAGCACCTCACATTTATCTGAATTAAACTCCATTTGCCACTTCTCAGCCCATTGGCCTATCTGGTCAAGATCCTGTTGTAATCTGAGGTAACCTTCTTCGATGTCCACTACACCTCCAATTTTGGTGTCATCATCAAACTTACTAACTGTACCTCTTATGCTCGCATCCAAATCATTTACATAAATGACAAACAGTAGAGGACCCAGCACCAATGCTTGTGGCACTACACTGGTCACAGGCCTCCAGTCTGAAAAATAACCCTCCACCACCATCTCAGTCTTCTACCTTTCAGCCAGTTCTGTATCTAAATGGTGAGTTCTCCCTGTATTCCATGAGATCTAACCTTGCTAATCAGTCTCCCATGGGGAACCTTGTCAAACGCCTTACTGTAGTCCATATAGATCACATCTACTGTTCTGCCCTCATCAATCCTCTTAGTTACTTCTTCAAAAAGCTCAATCAAGTTTGTGAGACATGTTTTCTCACGCACAAAGCCATATTGATTATCCCTAATCAGTCCTTGCCTTTCCAAATACATGCACATCCTGTCTCTCAGGATTCCCTTCAACAACTTGGCAAACAAGCGACGTCAGGCTCACTGATCTATAGTTCCCTGGCTTGTCCTTATCACCTTTCTTAAACAGTTGCACCACATTAACCAACCTCCAGTCTTCCGGCACCTCACCTGTGACTCGATGATACAAATATTTTAGTAAGAGGCCCAGCAATCACTTTCCTAGCTACCCACAGAGTTTTAGGTCCTGGGGATTTATCCACTTTTATGCATTTCAAGACATCCAGCACTTCCTCCTCTGTATTCCATACTCCAAAAATCCAATAGTTCGTTGAAGTCCATTGCCAAAACACGTAATTTCAGTCAGAGTTATCGGTGATTAGATAGAACCCCACTCAAGAGAACATGATCTATATAGCTTGTTGCTAAACTGTCAAACTTGTTCAGCTGTTTTAAATCTGAAAATGAGCCCATTTGCTTTCACAAATGGATGTGAAAGATCGCATGGTGTATTATTTAGAGGACGAGTGTTCTTTAGGTGTCCTAGCCAATTATTTACAGCAGCATAAGTTATCATTGATCTCATATGTTTCCATATATAACCGCAGAAACTACATTTCAAATGGACTTCATCATCTGTGAAGTGTCTTTGAGATTGTGAAAGTCGCTATATAAATGCAGATATCAATCCCTTTGGTTTTTCTCCCACAATTATTAACATATTCTGTAATCAATACACAATGTCAAGCAGACGAAATAGAAATTGATGCGCACTCTGCATCTTTACTGTTCATATAACTGCTGGAAACATGACCACGCTGCAGCCGGTTCTTCTAGAAACTTGAACTGACCCATTTCACCCAACAGTAATGAGACAATGGCTCTCAATTTCACAACCTCTCTCATGATGCAATCAGCCTCAACCCTGCCACTGCTCAGCCAACTGACACACCAGTTCCCTCTCGCGAGACCACCTGATATCCTTCACATAAATAAGTAACTATTGCACTCAATTTTCAGCCTGATATCTTCTATATCACCAACCCTGTTTCCTTTCACTTCTACAACATCCGTATTTCCCTTGTCTCCTTTAACTACTGCTAAAAATCTTATGATTGGCTTTAAATCAAGGCTTTGTTAAATCAAGGCTTCATTATTCCATTGCTCTATTGGACAGCTTACTGTGTACCACCTTCTGTAATCTCTGTAAATTTATCTAAAATTTTGATGCCTGCATGCTAACTCATATTGTTTCTTGCATTTCCAGTATCCGTGCCATTCAGTGGTCATTTATTCAAAGTTACCACAACATATCTTTGTGCTTTTGAACTACATTGCTCACAGTCTAGCAACATCTTAATTTGAATTTCATATCCTTGTTTTCAATCTTATTAAATAATATCAGCACTAATATAATAAAACAGAGAACCTAATGGAACAAGTATGCAAAGTTTATCAGTTGATGCTGTTACATTTGGAATGATAAATATTTCTGCAATATTTTCACATAATTTATTATTTAATCAAAAACAGATAAAGCTTAGCATAATTAAATTAAAATTGGTGCATTTATTCATTGACAGAAACTAGAAAACTAGTAGATAGACATTTCAACCATTTTTCTGGGGTCAGCATGGTCAAAAGAAAAAGCAACACAGTGTTGCTATGGTAACACTTCAGAAATTATAATCTGTTAACATATACAAGTTGTCTCCTCCATCCATAAGGCTGAATTCAGCTTTTCATGGTCCATTTCAGCTCCCACTGATTGATAATACTCATTTGTTGTACGGGAACAAACACAGAAATGCAATCTATAACCTTAGCTGTTGCATCTTAAATGTCATTGGTTTGAAATAGGATGATTTAGTAAGCTGTCTTTTATGAGAGAATGATTTTACATGAGTTCCTGTTGTGTGGTACGCCCAACACAGTAGGGTGCCAATGATTAAGTAATCGTACATCACAGGCAGAATTAACATTAATGCTTGGTTGAATTTCAGCCAACTTCGAAGATTCTTTTAATGGATTGCAAGTACAAGCAAATGATCATTTGCTTAAGTTGTTATAAACAAGATAAATATGTTGACAACTTAAGCTTTTACTAAAAACTCAAACACTGCAGCAAAGAAAAGCTGTTTACCTTTTTTATTTCAAAATATATTTTATTCATAAAATATTTTTATATGCATATATAGTCACTAAAGTATTTGTTCTGTATAGTAGCATAGGAAGAAACAAACAATCATTGGATCGTGACTTTATCCAGCAAACACACCCAAGGCACTTCTTACTTGTAGAGAGCTATATTTACATACATTTCAGACACTGCGAAGGTCTGATAACTGACTCGGCCCCCATTTAACTTCGGCAGCAAGACGTCAGGTGGTGGTCTTTTCCCATTGCATTTTGGTATCAGATGCCTCAAAATTTAGTACTTCCTTTAGGAAGTAGTCCAGAACCTTGGAATGTGCCAGTCTGCAACACTCAGTCAGGGGCAACTCCTTGTTCTGGAAGACCAACAAATTTTGGACTGATCAAAGAGCATCTTTCCTCCAGGCGCAGTTGATGTTTGTCTCAGTGTGCATTCCGGGGAACAGACTGTAGAGGATGCTGCATGCTGACCACTTCCGGATGGACTTGTGGTCAAAAGAGTTTTTCTTTGCAAATTTCTGCATGAAGAATAAGTGATACTGAATGATCCAAATATTTGGAGTGTTCTGAGGCAAGGAGCCCAGTCTCATCCTTCACAACATTCGGACAGGTAGAACTTTACGATGTTGTGACACTTGGTGTTTGCATACCGATTGTCTATGCACAGCTTGATGCAGCTGTACACAAAGATGGCCATTAGGATGAGACGTTTGGTACATTCTTCTCCCCCCACCACCGTCCAGAGTTTTACATGATGTTCCTGCAGACATAGTCCATCTTAGACTTCCAGATGACATAGAAGACGGCTCAAGTGACTGCAGCAGCGCAAGTTCAGAGAATGGGCCAGATCAGTGCCACTACAACAACAAAGAGAATGCCTCACACCTATGTAAATATCATCTTGTACAAGTAAGAAGTGCCTTGGGTTTGATTGCTGAATACATGTTAACACTTCATGTTTTTACCCGCAATGGAGAGGGAGCGTTGCTCCCAAAAGCCCAGTTTCTGCCTCACCTTGGCAATACATTCCTCTCAAGATTTTGCACATGCCCTGCATCTCTGAATCATATTCCCAGCACCTTCATGTAACCTGTTTCTCATAACAAACCACCTCAGTGACATATCATACTGTAATGAACAGTTCAATTTGAAGTTTAAGCTGAGCCTCATACCCTTTTACATAACATTGTTGTCCTTATCCTGCAGATTCAAGACCAGTACAATAACATAGACTAATATAGTTGCTCAGAAAACTCAATCAGATCCAAGAGCAATCTGCAGTGCAAATGTCCATCATCAGCAAGGATTGCACATAAAATGCTGCTTCAGCTGATAATCTCCTTTAATTGTCTACCTCTCACATTAATTATCAGCAACATTCAAAGAAAAGATCTTAATTTACTCTTATGACTCCACCTTTGCAACATTCTCTTTTTTTCTAACCTAAGGTTTTCTTTCAGCCATGACTGACTTTATTCATATTTCCTACATTCCACTCTCACTTTTATCCCCTCATAACCTCATTGAGCAACAGTAGGGTACTCTTTAATCAGTCTCTGGCCTCATCAGATTATTTTCCACCATTTTCACCAGCTCCAAATCATTGACCACATATCTTTATATTTCTAATTTAGAGAGTAAACATTCCCTCTTAAATAATCTTTTTTGATTACCCAGCACTGTTACCATTATTACTAAGTTTTCTTCCTCAACAACAATAGATTTGGCAGTTGGCCAATTTCATTCAATTCCACTACCATCCTAGGCCCCAGCAATCCTGTTTGATGCTGATTTGCAGCTGAGGTGCTTATTGTCCGAAAACTTGTGAATCTGACATCACTTTAGCTTGTGACTTTAATCACTACATCCATTCCTTGTCTGACCTTTCTGTCTTTGTCTTTTGATACTATTCTCAACGGGTTCAATACAGCTCTATAATCATAAGGATATTCTATTACAGATATGGGTTTATGACACTGTACATTAGTTTCCTTTAAATCAGCTGACATTTTATACTATTTTGCAGGTTTTTTAAACCTATTAACACTTGCTGAGTGTTTTGCGTAGATAAAATTATTTTTCGTCTCTCCCCTTTTAGCGCTTCCAAGCAGCACTCTGGAGTAACATATACCGCATATCCTCCAGCAGTTCACACCACCCTATTGAAGGTAATTAACAAAAGCCTAAAATGCTGGCCTTACTTGTGACGCACATTAAAGAATAAAATAGAATTAAAATGCAGATATACCTTTCAGATTTAATTCTCGCAAAAGGTTACATTTGAGCATAAGGCTGTTTTTCTTTCTGGACTAAATGTCAGCTAGCTTTCGTATTGCAGCATTTTCTGATTGTGCAAATTATGTTATGTTTGATAACACATTAGTTCACAATATCTAAAACAAATCACATAAAAATAGAACATTTTCAAATATTTCCAAAACAGTGCATTCCATCTTCCATACAGTAATAAAACGCAAACAAAGCACAGCAGAAACAAAGAGATTCAATTCTTGCAGTGGTAAAGTGGCATTTTCACAGTACATTGACTATATTTATGATGAAGAACTCTTTAGAATTGACAAATTTAGCACATTTTATATTTAAATCTACTTTTGGCATTGTTAGGATGTGATTAGTGAGAGTGAGCATTTGATTAGTACTGTAAAATGTTCAATGTACAGGATGTTATTTCCTGTAATTGTTCCAAAATCTGAAGCTTCTGCAGTGAAATAACAGTGTTTCCTTTTAAGTGCTGAATCTCCTATTTCATTGTGAAACTCTGAAGACTGACAATTCTAATGTTCAATACAGGCCTTGTTCCAAATAATTTTTGTCATGACAAAATGCCATTTTGACCTGCTCCCAATGTGATTAAATATTGCAAAGACACCAATAAGCAGCTTGCCTAAATGTATAATTAAAACCTGAAAATCTTAGTGAAGAACTATGATACTAGCCTGCCAAGAGATGGAAGATCATTGACCCAAAATGTTAACACTGCCTGACTTCCTTAGTATGTACAGCACTTTGTTTTAATTGAAGTCTGATCTTTTCACAGGCTATACAAATGTTCCTGCCTTGGATTCTATCTAATGCATTTCATTGCCATTCTGAGGCTGTAGTGTTATTATCAAGGGTGTCACTTTGTTAAAGAAGAATAATAATGCCCTGTTTAACCTCTCAGATGGTGTACATTTTGCCTCTAGTGGCTTGCTTTCCCTAATGCAGCAATGCTTATGTTGTAAAGTAAGAAACCAGGCCTCAATAACCTGGTAATAAAAGTTCCAACAGACATTTATCACTGCTGGATAATACACACAAACATTCCAGTCAACTAGGTATCCAGGCTAATATTGGGCTTTTCAAGGACAGCAAAAACAAGCTTCTTTTACCTGTCATGCTTCAAGGGGATTCAAAGTAAGATGGCTTTGTGGGCATGTCTCTTAAAGTTAAAACAAAATAGAGTCATAGTTCCCACTTCGACATTGTTCTGAAAATCCACAAATAGGACTGCTCTGCAGACTTATTGTTTCAGCCTGTTCCTACTCCACTGAACTTATTTCTTCCTAACCTGACTTGGTTATTCTTCCCCCTTGTCCAGTCTCTACTCATTTACATCCATGATTTTTCTGGTGCTTTATGTCATGGACTTATAGAGTCCTACAGTACAGAGACAGGGCCTTTGGCCCAAACTGGTCCATGCTCATCCAAATGTCCATCTATGCAAACTCAATTTCCCTATACTTGGCTCATATCTTTCTAGTCCTTTCCTATCCGTGTATTTGTCCAAATGCCTTTTAAGTGTTGTGAATATACCCACCTCAACCACTTCCACTGGCAGCTCATTCCATATGCGGACCACCCCCGTGTAAAAACATTGTTCCTCAGGTTCGCTTTTATTCTCTCCGCTCTAACTTTAAACTGATTCCCTCTCGTCCTTGAGTCCCCAACCCTGGAAAAAAGACTGAGTGCATTCACTCTATCCATGGACTCTCAATCTTATATACTTCTATAAGATCCCCCTCAGCCTCCTACACTTGAAAGAAAAAAGTCCAAGCTTGTCCAACCTCTCCTTATAACTCAGACGATTGAGTCCATGCAAATATCCTTGTAAAATTTTTCTACACTTCTTCCAGTTTAATAACATCCTTCCTATAGCAAGGTGACAAAACTGGATACAATGCTTCAAGTGCGGCCTCTCAAAGTCCTGTACCACTGCAACATACTTTCCCAACTTCAATACTCAATGCCCTAACTGATGAAGCCAGTGGGCCAAAAGTGTTCTTCACCTGTCTACCTGTGACTCCACTTACAGAGAACTGTGCACCTGAACTCCAAGATCCATCTGTTCCATTACACTCCTTAAGGCCCTACCATTAAACATGAAGCTCCTACCTTGATTTGACTTTCCAAAATGCAAGACTTAACATTTATCTATGTTAAACTCCATTTGCCATTTCTCAGCCCACTTTCCCAGCTGATCAAGATCCTGCTGCAATTTCTAATAACCTTCCTCACTGGCCATGATTCCTCTTATTTTAATGTCGCCTGCAAACTTGCTAATCATGCATTGTACATTCTCATCAAAATCATTGATAGAGTTAACAAACAGCAATAGGCCCAGAACTGACCTGAGACAGGCCACCAGTCCAACAAGCATCCTTCCACTATTACCCTCTGCTTCCTACCATTAAGTCAATTGTGTGTTCAATTTGCCAGCTCGCCTGGATTCCATGTGATTTAACCTTTCAGAGCAGTCTACCATGTGGAATCTTATCAAAGGCCTTACACTTACAACCCTGCCCTCGTCAACCGACCTGGTCACTTCATCAAAAAACTCTAACAAATTTGAGTATTTCCAAATTTCACATTTGTTGGCACCAGCCGCCTCGTTTTCACCATGGACAAACAACCGTCCACTTCTTCAACATCTCCCACTTTCTTCAGATCAATGGTGTGGGCATGGGTACCCACAGGGCCCAGTTAGGCCTGTCTCTGTGTGGTATATGAAACACTCTTTTTTCTAATACCATTCCAGTCCCATCAACAACTCCATCTTTTGTACATTGATGCTATCATTGGTGCCACTTCCCTCTCTCATCAGGAATTGCAAACATGCATTGATTTTACTTCCAATTTCCAGCCTGCTCTTACCTTCTCTTACTCAATGTCTCTGTTTGCACTTACAAGGATAGGCTGTCCACCATATCCACTGCAAACCCACCAGCTCCCAAGGTTACTTTGATTATTCATTCTCACTAGCTGCTTTCTGCAAAAACTCTATTCCAGTCTCCAAGTTCCTTCATCTTCATTGTATCTGTTTAGGAGATGCCACCTTCTGGAGGGGAGTCTCACAAATATCCTTCTTTTTCTGCAGCCAAGGATTCCAAGCTACCATGGTTGATGGGGCTCTTGGCTGTGTTTGATTCATTTCCCTCACTCCTACCCTCATTCTTTCTCTCCCCTCCCACAATGATAGGATCTCCCTGATCATCAAGGTAACACGGTGGCTCAGTGGTTAGCACTGCTGCCTCACAGCGCCAGGGACCTGGGTTCAATTCCCGCCTTGGGCAACTGTCTGTCTGGAGTTTGCACATTCTCCCCGTGTCTGCGTGGGTTTCCTCTGGGTGCTCCGGTTTCCTCCCACAGTCTAAAGATGTGCAGGTTAGGTGATTTGGCCATGCTAAATTGCCTGTAGCGTTAGGTGCAGGGGTAAATGTAGGGGAATGGGTCTGGGTGAGTTGCTCTTTGGAGGGTCGGTGTGGGCCTGGTGGGCCGAAGGGCCTGTTTCCACACTGTAGGGAATCTAATCTAATCTAATCACTTCCCACTTGACCAGCCTCAACATCTACAGGTTCATCAGTCGCCAGCTCCAGAAGGATCCCACCACCAGATACATGCACCCTTCCCCTCCCTTGTCACCTCCTGCAGGGTCCATTACCACCAAAATATCCTGGTCCTTTCCTCCTCCACTGCCGACAATTCCCCATACCACATTCCCATGCAATCACAGATGGTTAAACACTTACCCATTTACTGCCTCCCACTTCACATCTTCCAGGTGAAGCAACAATTGAATAATATTACATTTAATATAGTATATAGTATTTTCAATTTGTAGTCTGCTCTACATTGAGAGATGAAATTCAGACTAGGTGACAGTTCTGCGGAACACCTGTGCTCCGTCCATAAAAATGACCCCCTAGCTACCTACTGCTTGCCACTTCAACACACTACCATGTTACCAAGGCAATATTTCTGTAGCAGGCTTGCTGCCGTGCTTCAGCAAAGTTCAATACAAGTTTCAGGAGAAAACAGCTCATCTTCCACCTCGGTACCTTGTAACCTTTAGGTGTTAACATTGATTTCAACAACTGTAGAGCATGAACACCCTCCTCTATGTAGGTCATTCATTTTCACACCCAAGGTTCTTTTCTCTACGGGTTACTCCCGACACAGCCAAACCAATTTCAAATATTCACACTTCTTGTTGGCATCCAGTCAGCACTTATCTCCCTCTTGGCTTACTTTGTTTGCTTGTTCACCTCTTTTTTTTTCTCTTAGCACCCTCTCCACATCTACTAATACCTCCCTCTCCACCCCCAAAACCATGCCTTCATCAATAGCGTAAATACCACCAATTCCCAATTGCTTTCAGTTTTGACAAATGGTCACTCTGTCTACAGATGTTGGCAGACCTGTTGAGTTACTCCAATACTTTTATTTGTCTTAAAGGTAGACAGACATATTAATAAGTGATATACTGTAGGCCTGGTTCTTCCTTTTGAGCAGACAAAGAATTTTTGCAATTCACCAGAATTAAATCAAAGATCCATGATAACCATCAATGAAATGGTTTTATATTCCAGATTTATTAGTTGAATTTAAACCAGCTGCTTTGAGAGATGGAGAGATTTGAACTGTAACCCCAGCAAGTTAACTTGGGTCCCTGAATTATTAGTCCAATGGCATTATTACAAGGTCTTTATTGCTCCTGAAGCCCCATTTCAAAGTGATTTTCACATAATTGATTGTTATTTCGAAATCAGTTTAAGCTGTATGGTATAATATGCGGGTAGACATTGGCATGTTAATACAAATCAAATACACAGACTGTTATCTGAGCTAAGGAAACAATTGTTTTTGTCATGATTGCCTTGAAAATGAACAACCAATACTGAACGTTCATAGTTTGACTATGATACTTGGAACTTCCATGGCCAAAGGAAATTGTTTTAAAAAGGATGCCACTGTCTTAAAATGGTCATTGTGATCACATGACAAGCCCAAACAACATGGAATGTACTTAAACTGTCTGCCTTTAAATTCCCATTTTCATCGAGAAGTGCTGAAACTCAATAAGATGTTAAGGAATTGGTATCCTATTTAACATCTGCCATGGTGGGATTTAAATTCAATGTTAAAAATAAATCTGAATTGAAAGTTTAATGGTGATCATGGAACTGTTGTCAGTTGTTGGAAATGTGAAAGAAATGGTCATCAGGTGACTGTAGACACACAACTGGTCATCACGTGACTGTAGACTTCTAATTGACCCTGTGTAATTAGATATGGGTAATAAATGCTGGTCCAGCCAGGGATGTCTCTGTCTCATGAATAAAGAAAAAAAATTGTGAAAAAAAAGGTAAAAGGTTACTCGTGGAGTATTCACTTCAGAGAAGTCAATGGGCCTGGTGTACATATCTCAATAGCTTGCTTTAAGTAACAAAGAGAGAAAAAGGAATATGAACTGAAAACAGCAAGAAAACAGAAAGCTCAGTTTTTCCTCTGACACTCAATCTCAGTCTCAGGAAACTGGTGCCAGTGTAAAAAAAAACAGCTTGAAGAAGTAACTGCTGCCTGAGAAATCTGCCTATCCTGAGGAAAGAGGAAAACAACTAAACAGATGGGACTCAGGTTGACTTCTGTACCTCCAAGATTCGAAAAAAGCTGCAAGCTGCAACTGGCTTTTCCTTCCTGTCTGACTGGATACCCTTCAAACCCCACTTTCTTTGTAAACTCATTACCTGTGTTTCTGTGTGTCTGTTATTACATTTGATTATTCTTTTCTGGTAATAAAACATGACTATCTTTCATTCAAGAACATTCAAGAATTGGCTCTCTATTTTTGATCTGGTGAACTAATTTTAATTTAAGTGTGATATCTTTGCGAGTTAAAAAAATGCTGCATCTGACTGAGAAGAGGTTATGGATGGGGGAAATTAAGACCTCTCCTCATCAGCTTGCAACAATTTGTAACAGAAAACCTCTGTTATATCACACTTTGTCTCAGAGTAGTTTCATGTTCAGACACTGCAGGTATATCCCTATGCCCAATGCAGATGCACAGTGGCTGAACCATCTTGTTACTAAGCTACACATATTATGTGCAAATGAGATAATTCAGACTGATCATCAAGCCAATAATTTGGAAGAAGTAGCACATCAAATCATGGGTGCATTAAAATAAAAAGCAATCAGCTTTCTCAAAATTTTGTAATTTTCAAGTTTATAGAGTGTAATATATGAGCAAATTGGACTCTATTATTTTTTAATGAAAGCACATGTGTGGGGAGCATAGTTTAGAATGCACTTTAAGAAATAAATCTCATATCTATTCTGAATAAATAGCTTTAAAACTTGTGATTTGTAATCTAGTGTACAATTTCACTATTAACAGCACTCCGAGGGAATCATGCACTTTATTTACTTTTTTGTTTCCTGTAGGTATTAGTTCCTGCTGAAATTCAGTCGCTTGGCAAAGTGGCTATTTTTCTTATTTTTTTAGCACATTCTCAACTATAATAGTGGCATCACAGTAAAAACTGATCACTACTACACTGGCTAGGATCTGTCATTCAAATGGGATTCTGTTGCACATTTGATTTTTGTGTATCAAGGAAAGAATCTTACTTGCATGGAGAAACCATGAACATCATCAGGAAAGACCTTTCTTTTCCTCGTGGTTGAAATTTAATTTTGCACAGCTGGGAAGTTAAACCAAATTACTTTGCAGCTGACTCAATTTCCTAAGGACCCTTTAAATTACCCACTCTGCATGGCATAATGATGCTGGGCAGTCAGTCATTTTAAAGAAAACAGGAAGATTTGCAGCTTTTAGCATTCACACCATCCAAGTATCGACAATCAATCCTATATTGTGAAAAATAGCAATCCAGTATTTCTGATTGCAATTTATAAACAATTGGACAAAACTGAAAGAAAATTATTGAATGATCCTGTTTTAGAAATACTTTTGAAAATGTCATTCTCCAGGACAGAGAAGCGTAATTTCAGATCACATGTTGATAGGGTTCAATGTTGGTAGGGTGTAAGTGATTTGGAGTGTAACAAATGTAATATTTCAATGTGTCATCCATATATATGCACAGTATATAGTTGGAATTTTACTCACACTCAGGGGATCAATAAAGATTTTCTGGTCAGTAAAGTGATTGGGGACTATGGTGGAACAGCTTATTAATGCAGTCCTCCCAATACCATGGACAGCTGTCATTTATGTTCTCACTGAATTGAGGCTGCAATAATTTGATTGATTCATTGTTTCATGACTGTAAGCATGTGCATTTTCTTCCCAGAATGAGGACTTTAAAATATGGTGAACAGTACCTTAACGTATTTTATCCAAGTGTCAAGTTTGAGGAGTTTAATGGAGCGTTTCCCTCAGAGAGCCTGGTGACATTTCTCGTGGGTTCTTATGCTACTTACCCTTACTTATTATGCAATACTCCACATTGCCTTTCCCAGTTAATTATGTATTTGCAGAGGTAGAAATGTTGACTGCTACTGCTGGAACTTTCTGGAATAGATGCCATGGATGGCATGTTTATATCCTAGTTGCAGATCATTTCAAACATTCAAGTCAGAAACAGCCTTTGCAACATGGTATTTCAGAAAGAGATGACTGGAAGAGGTTGGCAGCACTCTCTCTTGACAGTGCCCTGGATGTCTAGGTGGACTGGCCATCCTTTTTCCCTCTGCTTTATCAAAGAAGGCTACCAAATGCTGTCAGCCTGGCTAGTGCCATCTCCAGAGGGAAAGGAATGCCCTGTGACATTGAAAGAATAACTTTCTGTGGTCTGCAAGGGTAAGTGCTAACATTTTATTTCTGCTATTTCATTCTTACCCAAACTCTGCCACTGCGTCTAGTTCCCAGCGAGGCTTATGGTCTATCACTCTCACAATTGCATGTGACATTTGCACTTAGCAGCGCTTTCCTGTCTCATCCTCCTGAATCCCAAAGTTTTCCTGAACTTTGACTTTCTACTCAGTCACTGGGGTCACCTCATCATGTTCCAGGCTTATGTACCACTGCCAACAGCTTTTCCAGAAACTTTCATAACACTCACTTTTTTGCCAGGGTAGTGATAACTTGTGAAAAAGACCCATCTGCAATGTTCTCCTACTACATCATATTGTATCCTTACAATTGGAGTTGTCTGTATTGACTGGGCATGACCTCATTGCATCCCAGCATAAAGGCTCCAATCCCCATTCTCAAGTTTCCTATTTTCCCCAAAACAATGGATTGGTCTCTGAAACCCCACCTTGACATCTTCTACTTGAGCTGACTGGATCCATTCCCAGAGCTGAAAATGTGTTGCTGGAAAAGCGCAACAGGTCAGGCAGCATCCAAGGAGCAGAAGAATCGACGTTTCGGGCATAAGCCCTTCTCCCGAAACTTATGCCCAAAATGTCGATTCTCCTGCTCCTTGGATGCTGCCTGACCTGCTGCGCTTTTCCAGCACTGATCTCCAGCATCTGCAGTCCTTACTTTCTCCTGGATCCATTCCCAGACTGACTGGTGAGCACAGCACTGAGTGAGGATGAATCAACCCATTAACTAATGGCTCCCTGTTTAGCCTGCAATCCTTGGACTGGTTGGACCTGAATGTGTGACTGAACATGATCTAATTCTTGAACAGTAATGACATGGATTCCCAGATCCTTACTGTACCAAACACCTGAACTAACCATGTTCAGCCCCTCTCCCCAAGACTGGATGATGCCCCTGACTGACTCTGTTGGCAGTGATTAACTGACTGACCAACACAGGTTGAGATTTCATAAAATAGTGATTAAGTAAAGATTACAAACTTTGATTTTAGAAGACCTAAGATCAAGGATAAAAGCATATTTTCTAGTTTAAAAGTCTTGGTAAAGAATGTGCTTGGTTAGAATATTGTCACTAAGTATTAATTTCAAACCAGCAAGTACCAGGCAGGGATAGAACATGAAGCATAATTATTTGCCGCTTAGGTGAAACAAAAGCAGCAAGGAGCACTGATTGTTGTAAAACTGATGAAAGGCAAGAAAGATTGCTGTGCCAACAAGGTGGAAATTAGATGAAAGAGGCTTCAGTTTACATTTGGCATGTCCTTGCACTTATGCTGTAACTACAGTTCTTGCCGTGAGTTGGATGAACTGGACATTATTATTTGCTATAAAGCAGAAATGCTAAAGTACAAAATATATTCAGTGACGTGTGCAAAGAAACACACAACAAACAGGCCACATTTTACAGCAAGTAGTCATGGTAATATTCTGGGAAGCAGGAGGGGTAGTATTATGGTGGTGGAAGCCATTATCATTTCCTGTCTTGACATTTTTCTGGAAACCTCTGAGGCTCAGCTGCCCACTGACAATTGAGTTTTTTTTGTTCATTTATGGGAATTGATACTGCTGGCCATTTACTTATCAGTCCTAACTGCCCCTGAGAATGTGCTGTTGAATTATCTCCTTCAACCTCTGCAGGTTATTGGGAGGTTATACCCACAGTCCTCTTTGAAGAAGAATTCCCATGTTTTGATCCAGCAACATTGAAGGAATATATTTCCAAGTCTGAGTTGGGAGTGAACACACAGGTGGTTGTGCTTCAATCCATTTGCTGCCCTTGATTTTCTAGGTTGTAAGTTTGGAAGGTGCTGCCAAAGGAGCTTTAGTGAGTTGTAGTAGTCCACCTTGTATATAGTATACAATGCTGCACTGTACAAACTGCCGGAAGAATGAATGATTACTCAAATACAGGAAGATTCCTTTTGTTGGCAGTGACAGCTGCTATGGTGAGACAATCAGAAAAGAACAGGCTGACCTATCTGGAGTGGGAGGTGAATCATTTTCATCCATAATTCAGAGGTGCTCCCATTGGGAATAGCTACTACACTGGTTCCTGATTCAAATTTTCCTTTATCCCTACCTTCTAATCAACCACCTCCTGATCAAACTGGCCTGCCTGCCAAGATTTGTCTTTGAGAAAACTGCTTTTTGACCTTTGAAAACTGATGTCCACAGTTTTCAGATTGTCCACACTCATGTGTTCACAGTCTTATGTCCACAGCTACCAACTGGATTCAAATGAGGTCTGAGCTTTGAAATTGTTCATGCTTCCCAACTGTGACTTCTCTTATGACCTGATGTTAATACTGGACAAGTTAGATGCAAAATGAAATCTGGGGAGATAGAGCTTAGCTGAAAATGTATTGCTGGAAAAGCGCAGCAGGTCAGGCAGCATCCAAGGAACAGGAGAATCGACGTTTCGAGCATAAGCCCTTCTTCAGGAATGAGGAAAGTGTGTCCAGCAGGCTAAGATAAAAGGTAGGGAGGAAGGACTTGGGGGAGGGGCGTTGGAAATGCGATAGGTGGAAGGAGGTCAAGGTGAGGATGATAGGCCGGAGTGGGGTGGGGGCGGAGAGGTCAGGAAGAAGATTGCAGGTTAGGAAGGCGGTGCTGAGTTCGAGGGATTTGACTGAGACAAGGTGGGGGGGAGGGGAAATGAGGAAACTGGAGAAATCTGAGTTCATCCCTTGTGGTTGGAGGGTTCCTAGGCGGAAGATGAGGCGCTCTTCCTCCAACTGTCGTGTTGCTAGGAGTCCAAGGACCTGCATGTCCTTGGTGGAGTGGGAGGGGGAGTTGAAGTGTTGAGCCATGGGGTGTTTGGGTTGGTTTGTCCGGGTGTCCCAGAGGTGTTCTCTGAAACGTTCCGCAAGTAGGCGGCCTGTCTCCCCAATATAGAGGAGGCCACATCGGGTGCAGCGGATGCAATAGATGATGTGTGTGGAGGTGCAGGTGAATTTGTGGCGGATATAACCTTGTTTATCATTAACCATGGAGGTAAATATGTTCAGTAACAAGTTAAGAGGCTGCCAATATACTTATACCTCCAAGAATAAAAAGTTTATTAATCAAGAAATAGTAACTCAATTACATTAGACATAAAGGTTAGAAATATTTCATTCCAAACATGAGAAAAATGATTCAAGCTCACTCTACCTAATTTTTTTCCCCAACCAGTACTATCTTTACAAACAGTCAAAACTCAGCCTGCAACCAATTTCCTTGGTGAATTTCTGTGCATTCATCTGTTATCTCTCCCTGTGACACCTTTTACTTTAACTTCTGAGTAAACACATGAATTCCCTAAACATATCTTCCAACAGATTCTTTGTTCCACTGGACTTTTTTTTAAAACTAAAAGTTTAACATTTAAGCTTCCACTGTCTTGCATACACACAGACTGACAGCTTGCTAGATTGTTCTGTCTCTGTGTGCCCTTGGTTCCCTTTAGGTTGGCAGCTGTGCAGTTTATTTTCTCCAAGCTTATTTTAAATGAACTTATATATTCACTCCCATCTCTTCACTTCAATGTTATAAAACTTCATCCAAATGCATGGCAACAGATTTCTCAACACTGAAGTCATGAAAACAACTCCAGATATGAATAACAGTGTCTTCCCATTTCGAACACAGAAAATACAAAGATAAAACAAACAGATATCTATTGTTCTTTCCACTGCAAATAAACATTGTCTTATTCATTTTACATGTTCAAAGCTGTTAATATTTGTATAGCAATCATAACTTGGTGCTTATTATTTTTCATACTTACAAATATGCTCCAACTGTTTTAGATTTTAATACGATCTGTCAGCAGCAAACTTTGATATGCAATACACCAAGGCTAACCCATAGAGTCTGCTTCTAACTAGAACTCGAAGATGAGAATTTTGCTGAACTCATTAAAATAAACACATCTAAGGAGTTCTCAAACAACATGAAATCCTGACCTGCACATAATATGTAGCTGAAAGGTTTTGCTTGATTTGTTTACCCTGTTAACAGTGAAGCATGAATGTTATCTATCCATACTGCTGATCATAGCAAGTAAGCAAAACATATGTCATTGTGTCTGACCCGATTGTGCTCTCAACATAAGTATATTCTTTTCTGTCCTAAGCACCACTGTGAGAGACATGGAACTGCACAGTTACAACACAATAGAGTTCAAATAAGCATGGGTAATGCTCGAGAAATTGTTATGGCATCAATATAACCCAAGAAAGAGATATACCTATCCAGAAGTGTAAAATGCACAATTGTGCAATTAAAGGAGTTTTCAAGAATGTACTGGAATTGGAACTAAGTGACTCCTAATTAAAGGGAAAGTTTTCCAATCCAGAACAATCCTTGTTTTTCAAAGAAAGATTCAACTCCTAGTCAAACTAGGACCACACCATAATCTAATAAATCATTTTTAAAAAAAAACAGGTATTACAGGTAACTTGTTCGAGTGTGCTATTCAAATAGACTGTGTTTGCTGAGTGAATAAGTTGACCAAGAAATTGAAAAGAACTCAAAAGGTGGTAGAGAAGTCTGGTTGCAAGATTGACTTATGTTTATTTCCTGCAGGCAGCATGAATAGAAATGTGTAAATGTATTGCTGTATGTGACTTACAATACAGTGATAGAGCTGAGAATTTCAGGGAGTAAAGTAGAGGAAGGGGAAAAAACAGTGTTTGGATGTTTTTGCTTAGATATTTTCAATCTCCAGGAATTGAAACTCTTATTCAAACTTAGAGAAAACTGAGAGTCCTAGACAGAATGGAATTGAAGAAAATGTTCGCCAGAAAGACTACAAGCTAAGGGCACAGCCTCAGAATGACGGGTTGATCATTTAGGTGAAGACGAATTTCTTCAGTCAGTGTTCCAATCGGTGTATGTGAGACAGAGACAGAGAGAGAGACAGAGATAGAGAGACAGTGCCATCACAAACCAGAAAATGATGAGTGCAGGGAAAGCAGTTGATTCATGAAAAATTCTAATGTTTAAAATAAAAGGTCAAGTTCATATTTTGAGGTTTTTTTCTCTTATTTATGAACAGAGGAAGTTCATAAATAATCACACATGGACGTCGTAAATAATAGGAACAGAGGATTCATCTGAACAATTTGTAGGAGTAAGCTTGACTTTTGACATTATTATAAAATGGACAATGCCGTATTTGTTGTCTCTTATGTATGTCTCCCAATTTTCAGTCCCATTGGTATGTATAATGGGTGACTAATCTTTTAAACACTGTTGTACGGACAAACTTATCTGAGTTTGTGAATATAATGAGTTTGATGGGTACAAAGATCTTCTGACTGCAGATTTAAAGTCATCAACTTAAAATGAGTTCACTGTCCTGTTTACAAGGATAACTTTTTAATGTCTTTTTGTCCTTAATAAATGATAATCAAGTAACTGAAGTACAATTTGGATATTGAAAATAGTTGACTTACTATTTCTGTTCTTCCACAACAAGTATGAGCATTCCTAAGAGAGAAAGAAAAATCCAATGTCAGTATAGTGCTAACTGCTCAGTCTTTCTGTTGTCATTTCAAATCATGAAAATGCAAACAGATTGAATGCAACATAAAACTACATAATACAGTCTATTCTCTAGACATTTGCATAATAGTATGCAATCAATCTGTCCTAATAATCACAAGATAAAAAAAAATAGTCTTCAGGGTTTTCAGAACAGTAAAAGCTTTGATGCAGTCACTGACTGGTAAATTGTGGCAACACTAATTATGAGCAGTAATTCATTGCCAATGGGTTGTCATCTTGTACCTTACCTCTGAAATATTGACAACAGGAGGTTTTACTTGAGTCTGGACATGCAGCACCCTCCCACAAGCCCATTTTTCCTTCCTTTAATGATTTCCTGACAGAGTATAACTCAAAAGTAATTAAGGGAGAGATTGTGCCACTGAATCAGCCTGACGACCATTATTTCAGGGCCTACTGTTCCCAGCAGGAGTGCTGTGATTACAGATAGCTTCAATAAAATGATTCTGAATTAATTAGACATTGAGTAATTGCAAGTTTTTCAGATTTTAATGTTAAAATGACATTATTGACATATAATTTACATAATCAAATATTCATATCAGATATTCATTTGATTTTGGAAGTTGCCAAACATTTGATATTTTGCTTGCATATATTGTCATTCTTATAAATATGTAATGACATTTCATGCAGAACAGCTATTAAATTAAATTTAAAATGTTATTTTTCTACTTCTAAAATGGCTAGCAAACTAAACAATAATCTTGTCAATGATTCTGTGGTGATGATCCTAAAGCAGTTAGGTATTAACAGCCATGGGCATGGCTGTTCATATCTAATTGGCATGTATAAATATATCTTTGAGTGGTATTTCCAATGGTTAGTAACACAAGCTGATTGTCGTGCACACCTGAACTTCATTAGCTTATTTCAACAAAGGTGGACCCTTGTGGAGAAGTGTCTAAAGAAAATATGGCAATGTTGGGGCTTTAGCGGTACAGTAGTAATGTTTCTATCTCTGAGCTGGGAGGCCTGGGTTTAAGTCCCACCTGCTCCAGAGGTCTATAATATCATCTCTGAACAGGCAGACTGTGGTAATGTCCTTACATTGGAACCAAGAGGCCTGGGTTCATGCCCGACCTGTTCCAGAGGTGTGTACTGTTAACTCTGAACAGGTATCCAGGTCAGTGATTGTAATACTATAACCAGCCTCACTAATCCTGGTCGAACAATATTATTTTTAAAAAGGCAACATTCTTTGTCTGCTCAGTACTGTCAGAAATAAAGATAAGTCATGAGACCCTTATGAAAAATCAATAGTAGGGCATGTTGAAAACACAAAAAGGTGGTATTGGGTGTTTTGAAAAGCCTTAAAGTAAACAAGTCACAAGGACCTGATGGGATCTATCACAAAATACTGAAGGAGGCAAATGATGAAATTGCTGGGCTCTGTACAAAATCGTTATATCCTCTTTAGTCACAGAGGTTCCAGAAAACTGGAAAACTGCCAACATTGATCCTTTGTTCAAGGAAGGCAACAGTGCTACTGGGAAATTATAGATTGGTGAGCCTTGTGTCAGTGGTAGAGAAATCAATGGAGAAAATTCTTCGGGACAGGATTTACTCACATTCAAAAAATATGGACTTATTAATGATAGGCAACATGGCTGTGTGCAAGGAAAGGTCATGTCTCCTAAACTTGTTTGAGTCTTTTGAGGAAGTGACAAAGATGATTGATGAGGGCTGTATGGTGTATGTTGTCTGCTTGGACTTCAGCAAGGCCTTTGACTAGGTCCCTCACGACAGGCTGATACAAAAGGTGAAGTCACATGGGCTCCACGGTGAGCTGATAAGATGGATACAGAACTGGCTTGGTCCTAGAAGACAGAGTAGAGGTGGAAGGGTATCTTCTGACTGGAGATCTGTGACCAGTGGTGTTCCACAGGGATCAGTTCTAGAACCCTTGTTGTTTGTAATATACATAAATGATTTAGAGGAGAATACAGGTGGTCTGATTAGTATGTTTACAAATGACACAAAGATTGGGGGAGCTGCAAATAGTGAGGAGAATTGCCAGAGGACATGCAAGATATAGCTAGGTTGGAGACTTAGGCAGAGAAATGGCAGATGGAATTTAATTTGGACAAATATGAGATGAAATATTTTGGAAAGTCTTATACAGGAGAGAAGTATTCAGTAAATGGCAGAACCCTTAGAAGCACTGACATACAGAGGTTCTAGGTTCCCCTCAAAGCCACATGTTGGCCTGACATGGACTATCTCACCATTCCTTCATTGTCACGGAGCAAAATTCCCAGAACCTCCAGCCTAAGGATGTGCCTGCACCACTTGGACTGCAACGAGTCAAGAATACAGATCACCACCGTTTTCTCAAGGCCAAGAGGAATGGATAATAAATGCTGAGTCACTCAGTACTGCAGATTCAGTGAACACATAAGAAACACAAAACAAAGACCAGGTTTCAGATTGCTGGTCCAGTACAAAAACAATTACATTGCCATACCTATCTTCTTTGAAGTTTTGAAGATACCCTTTCCACATAAGAAACACATAAGTATTTAAATTTGAAATATATGAGTTGACTGAAGTCAGTGGACTTTGACCAGTGCATTATTACGTGATGAAAATTATTCATTGAAGTGATCAAAGATCTTCTGTAAGAAAATGTTTGTCAATAGCACAGATGGTAAAATCCAATTCTTGGTTACTAAGGTGAATTGTAGATAGTGAGGTTGGTCTCTTCTTACATGCCCAAGTAGTACCACTTCACTAATAATGTCTGTGAATTGGTCACCCATGGATAGTATGCTAGACACATAAGGTAATAGCAGACTTGCTGTTCCTCCCTCTAGAGAAATTTATTTCCCCCTTGAATCCAAAACAGCCAGTAGTAGACCCATTGAATGTGATTTCGATTAAGGATTGAAATTGGTGGTTGTAAAGCTGTTGCTTTTGCTGGTATGCACCAAAGGGTTTTTAAAAAGTATAAACTAACAACAATCAGTACAAAATAGAATGTACTGGTTTCAATCAAAATGTTCTGATAGCTAGGTCAAAAGAAAAGTCAAGATAAAATTCTCATGAACATGGCAACCTAACTTATCGGTGCTGGAGTTCTGGTTTGTACAGCTTACATCATCTCAGCTACCAGTTTTTATCACCCATAAAAATGAGCAACTGCGCTTCTGAAAGGCACAGCAAATTCCTTGTAGGAATGAATATAATGTAATCACATAACTTTGTAGCTTCAAATGAGGTCAGCCTAAGCATGCAACTTTGCCTCAAACAAAAACCTTGAAACATTATTTGGTGAAGGTGTAAATGTAGGGAATGGGTCTGGGTGGGTTGCGCTTTGGCGGATCGGTGTGGACTTGTTGAGCTGAAGGGCCTGTTACCACACTGTAAGTAATCTAATCTAATCTAATTATTCCTATCATGGACTCAAGGATTCATTGTCAAATGTGCCAAGCCTCACTAACCTCTCATTGAAGAGGTTCCCACAAGACATCTGGGAAACTCTCTCTCTTTATCGTCAAAATATCATCTTTAATCAACACCACATATAAATAGGTCACCTTAAATGGTCATTGCTTGCTGTCTGCTTCAGAACAAATGTGACTGCCCCTCAAAAATCATTGTTTTGAACTGATTCAAGATAACCAATGCATTATATGCTCTTTTTTTCTTGCTGTGCATTTCATTGTTAATCATATGTTTCAAACCTAGCTGATGAGACTTGGGGTTCAATATATTTTTGTTTGTACTGTTTAAAGCAACAATCAACATTTTTAAAATACACATAGCATACTTAGATTGTACAAATTTATGGTGTTTATGCTGTAAATGATTTTCCTGGAAATAATCATTGGAGCTGAATGGTAACTAACAATTAACTGACAAATATTAGGATAGTTTGAGGGGTGAAGATTTATTCTGTATCATAATGACAGAATCAGAACATAGTTCTCAAAATCCTTCTACAGCATTCTAAATACATAGTAACATCATATTTGTAATATTACAATTTTGCCTGCATTGGATACTTCTGCTACCAAATTGTGGATGTGGGTACAACTACAACGTTTAAAAGACATTTGGATAAGTACATGAATAGGAAAGGTTTGCAGGGATATGGGCCAGAGCAGGCAGGTGAGACTAGTTTGGCTTGGGATTATGTTTGGCATGAACTGGGTGGACTGAAGGGGTCTGTTTCCATGCTGTTTGACTCTATGACTCTAAAATTGTGATTTAGGAATACTCTGGACTTTATCATATTATGAGAGCGGTAAATGTTAACATACATCATCTGAGTTTTATACCTAAGACCTTTCATGGAGCAAACCAACTTGTAAAAAGGAAGACATATGAATCCAAAATAGATGCAGTGGTCAGCCGCAGAAATTTTGACAAACCCATTCTCTAAAGGTTGACTTGCAGGTTCAGTCTGTAGTTAAGAAAGTAAATGTAATGTTGTCATTTATCTCAAGAGGGTTGGAATGTAGAAGCATTGATGTGCTACAAAGACTTCATAAAGCTCTAGTTAGGACCCATTTATAATACTGTCTAGTTTTGGGCCCCACACCTCAGGAATGACTTACTGGCACTGGAGCGTGTCCAGCGGAGATTCACATGGATAATCCCTGAAATGGTAGGTCTAACCTATGATGAACGGCTGAGGATCCTGGGATTGTATTCATTAGAGTTCAGAAGATTGAGGGAAGATCTAATAGGAACTTACAAGATAATGCATGGCTTAAAAAGGGTAGGCTCTGCAAAATTGTTTCCGTCAGGCGGGGATACTAGGACTCGTGGGCACAGCCTTAGAATTAGAGGGGGTCAATTTAGAATGGAAATGAGGAGACATTTTTTCAGCTAGAGAGTAATGGGCCTGTGGAATTCATTGCCACGGAGCGCAGTGGAGGCTGGGATGTTAAATTTCTTCAAGGCAGAGATTGATAAATTCTTAATCTCACAAAGAATTAAGGGATATGAAGAGAGTGCGGGTAAGTGGCATTGAAATGCCCATCAACCATGATTGAATAGCGGAGTGGACATGATGGGCCAAATGGTCTTTCTTCCACTCCTATTTCAGATGGTCTTATGTGGATTAAACAAAGTTTTCTGAATGAACCTAGTATTTTCTTTTTCTGCAGCCAGACAACCAGTCATCATCAGGAAATTTGCATTCCCTGAATTAATTCACACTTGTTTAGTAATTTCAAAGTTAAAATTCACACAATTCTAGGTTATTGTTCAAGAGGTTTATTTGGAAGCACTAGCTTTTGGAGTGCTGCTCTTTCATCAGGTAGTTGTGGAACAGGATCATACAACACAGAATTTATAGCAAAAGATTAGTGTTGTGTAACTGAAATGAGATATTGAATAAATCTAGATTGCTGTTAAGCCTTTAATCTTTCAGAATGGGTTGCAGGTTTCGGTTCATTAATATGTAAATCTCAGAACTTCTTTTAAGTCATTTTCTCGAGATCACTAGTGACATCTCAGCATGAAAGGTATAAGGTTAGAGTCTGCCTGTATTATTATTTTGAGTCAGAGTGGTTCGATTTCCAAAGTAGGAATTTATAAAATATTACATGTATTGACTATCTGCGTTGACTGCCTGCAGATTGTGTGCTTTTTGAGCAAAGTAGAATATATCTGCAAATATAATTTTGCAAATGCAAATTCACCCCATAGACTTTTATGTGTGTGTGTATGTGTGCATGAGAGAGAGAGAGAGAGAGAGAGAGAGAGAGAGAGAGAGAGAGAGAGAGAGAGAGAGAGAGAGAGAGAGAGAGAGAGAGAGAGAGAGAGAATGTGTGCATGTGAGTTTCAATGCGCATCAGAGAATGTGTGCTTGCTTGAGTGCATCTTGGTAAAGTGAGTGTGTGAGTGTGATGGAGTATATGCCTATGAGAGGATATGTGCATGGGTGTGAGTGTGGGGGGTGGACGCGTATGTGTGTATGAGAAAGAGCATGTGTATGAAAGAGGGTCAGCGTGAGTGTGAGAGTATGTAAAAGTGTGTGTGTGTATGAGAGAGTGTATAGTGTTGGGATACAGACAGACTTTAACATCACAACTTTAATGCATTGACTGAGCTGAGATGTCACCTATGTTTATAAAACCTTAAGTTATCTTGAAAAAGTGACTTAAAATAAGTTCTGGGATTTATATATTAAGAACCAAAACCTGCAAGATGAAAGACTTAACAGCAACCTAGGTTTGTTCAATATATCATTTCAGTTGCACGACACTAATCTTTTGCTGTAAATTCTGTGTCTTATGATACTGTTTCACAGCTACCTGATGAAGGAGCAGTGCTCTCAAGGCTAGTGCTTCCAAATAAACCAGTTAGACTAGAACCTGGTGTTATGTGATTTTTAACTTTGTCCACCCTAGTCCTACACCGGCACTCCACATCATTAATAACTTCACGCATTGAGGGATAAAAGTCTTGCTCACCAATTAGCCAGTTTGAAAGGACAATGGTGTCAAACTGAAGAATACACACTCAATTACACTTCAACAGCTACTTTTGAACAGAGAAGAAGGAAAATAAATGTATAATTAGGAATTGAAGGTGCACTCTCTTTCTCCTTGTCTGTTTCTCCCATCAGCTCAGAATATAGAGAAAACAGTAAATTGGGAAAACAACAATTTTCCAAAAACTACAAAGATATCTAAAGGCACATTTTGTCACTATTGAGCATACAATTCAACAATGTAATAGCAGGGCTCTCAGGTTAAAATAAAACTGAACACCTCAAAGACTCTAAGGAACTTTAAACTGTGTATCTTTATTCTCCCTGTTTTTATCATACAGACTCCCTTTTTAAACTTATTACATGTATTTGTGGATTTGTATGTTTAATATTCTGTATTATCATTTTGCTCAGAAACAGTAGTAATAAAACTCATTTTTATTTCACACAAAAGAACTTATAATTGGCTCTTTCAATTAAAACTAGTTAAATACATCTTTAACTGATGTGTGTTATAACTGCATGGTAATTTTTAAAACTGTCATATTTGTTGCAACTGATTGAGAGGGGATTTGAACGAGACAAGGTGATTCCCCTACATCACCTAGTTTTAACAACTATCATTGCTTCATCTTGGAGACATTGAAGGAGAAAATTTTGAATCAAAATAAGGCCTCTGATCTAATTGTAAAAGTAAAAGCAACGAGTTAACAAATTAACGCAATTAAGATATTCCTAAGTGATAGCAAAACAACCAAAGTTCATACATACAACCAAAGGTAATGTTGCAGGCTAAAACAATACATCCAATTACCTGTCAACTGAATGCATTGGTTGCATGTGGTTACTGGTGCATATGGAAAAATTATGAGATATTGTCCATAATTCTTTTTGATGCAAACTTGTGCCAGTTAAGATACATCCTGACGGATGAGGATTCAAAATGTCTTATCTTACTTATAGGATCAAAAGAATACAGAACATGATTGCTGGAAAAAATTCAAATAATAAACTTAATATGTTAATACTCACATACAATTATTCAATATTTAGAAAGCCATTTTAAAAATTGCTTCAAACTGTTTTTAAGACTTTTCTTGACTTTCAGCTCTGCTTCCCTCTTTTCCAGTGGTGATGACTTTATAGAAATGCTGAACAATGAGTGCGAGTGGTCCTGGTGCATCCGTCTCAAAGAATCATTCATTTTTCAAAGTCTCAATAGGGAGAGTTGGCAAGTTCTTTAACCAGGTGATTATTTAACACAAATCTATCCTTGCCAATGTCCACAAACTTACACTTGCCATTGGATCACTAAATCATGGTCCAGAAACATGATAGAGCAATATATTCCTCTACAGCTGACTATGGTAAGGGTGAGATTGAAGTTTCTACAACTGCATGTTGAATCCCAATCTTTTCTGATTTTCATACAAATGAACTTCAACATACTGCATAGAATAGAGAGACACAGGGGACTGGGTATGTAATCTTTGGAAGTTTCCATCACCTATAGATAGGGTGGTTAAGGCAGTCGGCATGCTGATCATCATTGTTCTGGCCTTTGAGTAGAAGAGTTGGGACATGATGTTGAGGTTGTACAGAACATCATGTTGAGGTGGACATTGTAGAGTACAGTTCTGGTCTCCCTGTTATAGAAAGGATATTATTAAGCTGGAGGGGATTCAAAAGAGATTTACCAGGATATTGCCAAGAATGGAGGGTTTAAATTATAAGGAGAGGCTGGATAGGCTGGATAGGCTGGAACCTTTTCTACTCAGAGCGGAAAGGTTTGAGGGGTGACCTTAGAGAGGTTCATAAAATCCTGAAGGGTATAGGTAAGGTGAATGGCAGGTGTCTTTTCCCTAGAATGGGGAATTTCAAGACTAGGAGGCATATTTTCAAGGTGCGAGGAAAAAGATCTAAAATAGACAAAAGAGGCATGTTTTTTCACACAGAGATTATTTTGAGTGTGGAAGTAGTAGATGCGGCTATAGTTACAGTTTTTAAAAGATATTTAGATACGTCCATGGACGAGAAATGCTTGTAGGGATATGGGTCAAGCACAGGCAGGTGGGACTAGTTTAGTTTGGGATTATGGTTGGCATGGATTGGTTGGATCAAAGGGTTTGTTTCCATACTGTATGACTCTATAATGTGCTTGGATAGCAATCAACTCATAAATCCTGACCAATTTGTCTTTTGCCTAGCCCAACAATACTAAGGTCAATTGCAATGCCCATATGATATTTCCAGGTGCACGTACTTTTTCAGACGATGACAGATGCTAATCCTGGAAATTTCAGATTCCCCAGAAATATAACACACAGAAATGCTGCCAACTAGGCTACCAGCAGAGCTTAGCAAAGCTCTACAACAAAAATAACTTTAAGCCTATATTATTTATGATTCCTGAGGATCAATTTTAAAATATCCTAATAGTATTATTAAACAATAATGAGTGTATGATGGAGGAGGACTGATACCTTGAGCAGCAGAATGTAGATATTCAAACAAATGACCTGAATTACAATTTAATTGCACTTTATGCTTTGGGAACTTGGATGAAATTTCATTCTCAAAAACTTTTCTTCAATTTGAAATGTTTTACAAATGAGATTTTGTAAAAAGTAAAGTAGAAAAGCTATCTGGCAGAATTGTAACTCCTTTGAAGAACATTGACAGAGATAAAAGTGATGCTCTGACATCCTGAACATCATCCCTTATGTTGAACCATAAACGAGGCAAAATATGAAAACAAAGGACAAAATATTACAGAGGCCTGAGTGATGTGAGTTATGTTGTGATGTATGGCAGAATGTATGGCACGGTGAGGCCCATCTCAACATCAAGCTCATCTCGCCGCATCTTTAAAATTATTCACAAGTGGTCTGGTGAGGTTATCATTCGGCAGCAGTGAGATGACCATTGAGTCACTCATGATGGTTAAAAGCCTTGTAACTCAACTACTTGCCTCATTAATATTTACATCTCATCTCACCAAACTTGCCAAGGTACATTTAGATGTGGGAAACTTCCAAAAGGTATGCATACCTGCCAGATTCAGCTCGACACTTGTTCTAAATGACCTCCATCATGTTGCTTAGGTCATGATCCATTTGCACCAGTCACATGCATTCAACATCTATGGAGCATGGCAGCTGGCATCAGCCAGCTTGTTATGCCACCTCCCTGATAAACTGGCAGGCCAATTACAAGTGTAAACCTGAGTAGCAAGCACAGCAGCAAAAACATTGAGACATCAGGAGGGGCACTTCACATTGTATATTGGTGCTTCAGCCAAGGCTGTCATCACTGCCATTCTAAGGGGATGTTTAGCACAGGTACATGGACAGGCTGCTTCTCATATTTGTCAGTATTGGAATGAGTTGGGTTTTGGGCAGTTCAACTTAGATCTTATTGTAAAGAAAATCCATGAAGATAATCTAACAACTACCGCATGTCTCAGGTACCTGTGTGGCCAACGCACTGCATGTTCATTCAACAGTGGTAGTCAGAGTTAATAAACCCCCACAGCCTTTCATGCCTTCTGATGCTGTTCCAAAATATCCCACCATTTGACATGAAATTTCTCCTGTCATTGTCTTTATCCCACAACTACAAATTCTCTTTTTATCCCTTTCGGCTAAACTCTCCACAGATTGTACTGGGACACATCTCCAGACCTTAGATATCTTTGTTATGGACTGTCCAGACCCCCTCAAAACATTTTAAAAGGTAACCCAGACCCTAACTTTCCTTATTTTAAAGGCAGGTGTGAGTGGATATTCCAGGAGTGATGCAGCTGGTCAAACCACACAGAATTTATTTAAACACTACAGTTGAAACACAAACAAAAAGAAAACACAATTTAGCATAACTTATCTTAGATTAGATTCCCTACACTGTGGAAACAGGCCCTTCGGCCCAACAAATCCATACCAACCCTCCAAAGAGTAACCCACCCAGACCCATTTCCCCCTGACTAATGCACCTAACACTATGGTCAATCTAGCATGGCCAATTCACCTAATCTGCACATCTTTGGACTGTGGGAGGAAACCAGACCACCCAGAGGAAACCCACACCGACACAGGGAGAATGTGCAAACTCCACACAGGCAGTCACCTGAGGCTATAATTGAACCTGGGTCCCTGGTGCTGTGAGGCAGCAGTGCTAACCACTGAGCCAACATTTAATTCTGTTTGGAACAGCAGAGGGCATGAAAAGCTGTGGGGGAGGAGAGTTTAATAACTGATCACCACCATGATCTCAATAGGAATAGCACAAAAGGGTGGACATCAGCAAGGTGTAATGGTGGGTGCCAAGTGGCAGAGAGGACAGTTGTTTGTGAAATTTGATGTGGTTGCACTCAACATTGAAGGGATACCTGGAAATGGGCTGTTTGACTTGTGTGTAGTAATAGTGAATATGAAGGTTCTGAGTGGGTACCTGGTGACCAGGCGGGTTCAAATGCTGATGATGTCCAGTGTGATCTGCATTACTGCGTTAACTTGCTCTGTCCTAGAATCAAAGGTTAACTGAAAAAATGGCTAGAATGACTCCGAGGCTCATCAGAATAAGTGTTGGCTTGATCACCAAAAGCACAGGTCTACACTTGCTGGACATTGAAAACAGTTTCTCATGTCTTGGTTGCGACAAAGTCCAGATACATTGGACATTGCATTTCCCATTTCACATTCATTCTGATTGTGTGTGCTTCTGAGTCAGTTGCTTGTCAAAGGCAATTTGATATCTGCCATTGGGGCCTGTGAATTGAACTTGAACATGGCAATAATGTTGACATTAGCAACCATGATGGTATAAAGCTGGTACTGGCTGAAGGCAAATCACCAGTAACCAAATTTTCAAGAATCATATGCAAGCTGTACATGTATGTCTGAATGCAGTGTCAGGTTCAGTTTTGATGTGGGTATAAATTTAGGAAGCAGGCAACCCATTTTCACAGACGTGTCATGGTCACTTAGCCAGTATGACATCTTCATCAAGTTACTGCACATACAAAAGCAGAATATAGATATGCAACAGAGAAATGTCTTCTGTTAACCACACCCAGCAAGTCTCACTGAATGGTACAGTGTGCTCAGCAGTAATGTGCAGGGTTTCTCGCCTATGACTGTTCTGAGATTTAAGAATGGTGGCTCGCCCTTTCTGTGCCCAATTTAGGTTTTCTCCATCAAGAGACATGTGCCCTTCTGCTGTCAGCATGTTCATGGGTGCAGGAGGAGCTGGACTGATGGCAAACTCAGGAGCAACAGTGGTCAGTGCAGAGGTAGAGGCTGAAGTCACATCTGCAAGGCTCATCAGGATGCACGGGCTGCATGGTAGGTCTAGAGCTTTCCATCCCAAGTTCTTTCTCCTGGGTACAAGTGAGGTGCACTGTTAACACAGGCTCTCTATGTCTGGGGACATGTGACAAAACTGTGGCAGATGCTGAAGTGGCTGCAAGAGCGGGAGAGTCACTGCAGCACTGAAGCTCTACGTTACTACCTTCTTCCTTGAGCAAGTGATGACCTGTGTGGGATCTCTCAGTTGTGCACCTGCAAACACATCAGGACAGCGAGTATCTGTGCAAGGTCACACAGGTTCAGAAACTCTCTAAAACAAGATCAGTGTTGCAGCCTGGCAGTTGGATTCAGAAACATAGCTGTGTAGGAAGCCACCACCTGTACACACATTACACTGAGAGGGCTGCATCCTGATGTTCAGAATTCATCAGATGTAAGAGTTTCCATTTGGTTAACCTTCAGGTCATCAGTGATCACTGTTACCACTTGAAGATGTGTGCACATTACCCTGACAGGTTCCATGTCTTAGACATTCTGGAGCACTCTTTTGTACCTAGCATGTTTGAGGGTCTTACTGATAGATGAGGGTTTCCTACTAACAGCATGGCTCACATTACAGAACTCTTGACTGATTTGAAGTGCACATACAATGCTATCATGTCACCACAGGGACATAGTGGAACAGATTATAGGGCTGCTGAAGATGTAGTTCTGCTGCTCGGATCAGTTTAAGTGAGGATGCGGCTGCCTTGATAGTCTGGACACAGTGCCCTATCAACCTGACATGACTATGCTCTATACAATTAGAGTAAGTGTCCTGGCAATGTTCTGGATCCTGAGGAAGTGGGGGGAACAGGAACACTCTTCCTCTGAGGAGAATAAGGACATTGTGGTGGAGGAAGCTGATATTGTCCATGACAGAGCTCAGCTGCAACGGGATCTAAAAGCCAGACCAAAACTTATTGACACTCGCTTCCAATAGAGAAGGGTGCAAAAGTAATCTGCTATATTTTGTTGGAATGAATCCTGACCCTTGTTGGCAGTGTAGAAGCAATGTACAGCTACTGTTGGCTTGGTTTCTGCTCCCTTTGTTTTCTGCAAATAAAACCTGTTGTTGGTATATTTTTCCAGTTGCTTTCTGTATGTGATGTTCCTTTCCTGAACAATAACAAAATATGGTTCTATAGCAGACGCTGGGGTTAGGATAGCACAGATTTAGAGCATGTTCAGATGAGATGTAGCTACTGGCAGGTAAGGTATGGCATGATGGACAAATAGTGACAAGAGTGAGAGGATAGCATTGCATGCATCCATGTCAGCTAAGGGCCATGGGAGGCCTGACTGTGTGACTGCTCTGCCATGATGTTACACAGAGCCAATGCTTTCCAGCGGACTTTCAAAGTTGACTTTCAGGCATAAGGCATGCCAGTCTTTGAGTAGTATTCTTTCCTCCACTTCCTATACCTCTGTCCTTGAACCCCACCCTTCCAACCGCAACAAGGATAGAACACCCCTGGTCCTCATCGTCCACTCCACTAATCTCCGGATACAATGCATCATCCTCTGCTATTTCCGCCACCTACAGTCAGACCCCACAACTGGAGATATATTTCCCTCCCCACCCCTATCTGTGTTCTGCAGAGACCATTCCCTCCGTGACTCCCTTGTTAGGTCCCCACCAACCCTCCCTCCACTCCCGGCACCTGTCCTTACCACCGCAAGAAGTTTAAAACCTGTGACCACACCTCCCCCCTCACCTCCATCCAAGGCCCCAAAAGATCCTTCCAAATCCAACAAAGGTATCCTGGACCTTCAAACACCTCATCCATTGTGTCTGTTGCTCTCAATGTGGTCTCCTCTACATTGGGTAGAAGGGACTCCAACTTGTCGAACATTTCAGAGAACATCTCCAGGGCACACATGCACCAATCAACCCCACCACCCTGTGTCCAAATACCTCCACTACAGCTCCGCCCCCCCCCCAACTGTGCCAAAGACATGTAAATCCACGGCCTCCTCCACCACCAAATTCTAGCCACAGGATGCCTGGAGGAAGAACACCTCAACTTCGTAGTTGGAGAATCCCAAAGTTGATTTCACCAGTTTCCTGATCATCCCTCCCCTCACCTTATCCCAGAACCAACCCTCCCACTTGACACTACCCTCTTGAACTGTCCTACCTGTCCATCTTCCTTCCCACCTATCTGCTCAACCCTCCTCTCCAATCTGTCACCTTCAGCCACACCTTCATCTACCATTCCCAACTACCTTCCCCCCAGCCCCACATTCCTCCCATTTATCTCTCAGCCGCCATTGGGCCCTCCCAACATCCACACTCCCACCCCACATTCCTGATGAAGAGCTTCTGCTCAAAATGTTGACTCTCTTGCTCCTTGGATGCTGCCTGACTGGTTCTGATTTCCTAGCACCACACTTTTTGACTCTGATCTCCAGCATCTGCAATCCTCACTTTCTCCCTTTGAGTAGTATTTGCTGAGTGGTGAGTTATTGTGGCTGTGCTAAAATGGGAGGGAAGGTTGATAAGAGATGCCATAGAGGCAATTAATGAGTAGGTTTGGTAAGAAAGGGCAAGAGATCGTGTTCATCTTCATGGTGTTTAAAATTCCACACAATTCGACACTGCCAGAAAAAGATTCAACTTGAAGGAACAAGAATCAACCATTGACATCCTCAAGCCTGTTGTACCATATAATTAGATTACAGCTGACTTGCATTGCAATTCTATTTCTCATCTTTTGATCCAAAGCCCTTGATACCCTTGCTCAACAAAAATCATAGTTGGGCTCTCCCAGAAGGAAAATGTACCCACATCCCATAAAATATTGGAAGAGAAGAGCAGAGCTCAGGGAATAATGGGAGCTTCCATTCCTCTCCTGCTCTTTTAATCAGAAATTGTTTCCTGATTTTGTTCCTGAATGATCTAATTTTAATTTAAGATCATATTCCCTCCATCTTGATTCCGCAATGGAGTTGATTCTTTTATTATAATTAATAAAGCCAATTCATTATTTCTCTTAAAATAAACAACTGTGACATTTTCATGCAGCTTCTTTAACTTGTACCTATAATTATTTCTCTTACGGGTACAAAAATGATCTGAATGATCTTAAAATTAAAAGAAAATGCTATTCTGACCTTATTTATTGCGATAGATCTCTTAACAATTTGTTTTACATTCCTATGTCAAAACAAAATTCTCAAATAATCATGGATCAAAATGGGTGCTAGTTTACTCAACTTAGTAATACTTGAGACATTCTTCATCTGCATGGCTCAAATTACTGGTTACCATAAATGTGATATGATTATCAAACCAATCCACTGAGTACCTGTACCACACAGGTTCAATTCCTGCTCTGTGCCAAGTTAGTAGATGCATAAAGAAGTGCAAAAATTGCTCTCTGCACCCCGATTATGTTGAGGACAAAACAAGCATTCGAGTGACTGACTGCCTACTGGAAGCATGCACATGTAATGCAGGGAATCCAATTGCTTTCAATCCATTCCTAAATACAGAATCAACATATTCAAGAGAAAGTTGCCAGAATAAAAGCAAGGGGAGAAAGCCATAGAAAGCTTTTATTGGCAAAACAGCAAATAATCTGTTTGCAGCAGTGTTTCTTTTCAATGCTTCAGACAGAATTGCAGTGCAATGATTTTTGGGAGCTACAAGCAGTTACAGTATTTGAAAGTGTAGTTGGTAATAATGTATATCAAAGAAGGAAGCTATCGTGCTCATTTACTGCTGTCATAATGAGGAAGATAGTGAATCATAGCCCTTGGGTTGAAAACACAGGCAGCTTTAGTAGAACATTCTGGCTGCTTTCATTTGCATTACTATTGATATACTTAGCAAAGGAACTAAAGGTAAAATTGAACTGCAATCCTTTAAAAACTCATAGCTCTTTCGCTGTCCAAGCCTCCCAGAAAATAGAATTTGGATTACTTCAACACACCATGTGTAGGCTGAAGCAACCCTATGGACAAAATGAAACCAGAAGTGCTTTTACTAAGGAGTGAGGGAGTGGATTTTCCCATTCTGTACTAATCCGTCAAGCTCCAGATCAAACACAGGTAAAATAGACAGACGGACCTTGATTCTGTGAGGACAGGTATATAGGAGGCAGTCAATGGGTCAGGTAGGTTTTGTGGAGCATGGAGGAGAATTGATGTTCCACCCACTGCCACAAAACTGAAGTAACTTACCTGTGGGATCCTCTGTGGCAAGGCTAGTAGCCGATACTGGTTACTACAGGCATACTATTTGTTCAGCCTCGTGCAGTGATTTATATGGGCACACTGACCAATGTAGGAGTCTGGGGAATCTTTCATGAGCACAATTCAGAAAGAGCATTCAAAGTTATTTCCAAAGCTGCATCCATTTTACTGATGTTCTGTGTATCTTTTGGCACAATTGCGCAAAAACATTTAGTTCCAAGGAGAGGTGGAAACACTCCAAATATTTTTTCTTTGAATTTTTAATTTAAAGTTTTGACTCATTTAACAATCATTCATGCACATCAGGGACAGCAAATTTAAGACTACATAATTATGTGCAGCATTTCTATTTTTAATGTGGCTGATTCTTCGTCATAAGATAAATTCAGACAAACAAAATGCATAACAAATCATTGTGAGAATATTTCTTGTTACAAAAGCTAAAATAATTGCAACTAAAAAAAGGAAAAAAAAATTACATCCTGCTGTCTTCCTAAAGTATTGAAGGACTACCTTAAAAAATCACAACTGAAAGATACTCGCTTTTAAAAGTTGGGGACATGCCCTAATTTGTGGTAAATTATTCAGTCAAACAGAAGATTTGATGGATAAATGTAAAAGATTGATGAGGTTTGGTTCATCTACACCTGAAGGTCTACAATTGTGTAAGCTATGTAACTGGGTTACATTTGTATCTGTCTATAAACACAGATGAATCAGTAAGCTGAGGACCCACCCTATGTGCCCAAAGCTGGAGCTGGGAAAACATTGCCATTGTCTCAGTAGTGTAACTGTTACAGAAAGACCACTAGGTTTCCACCATTCTTGGTATTTCCATTTCATTCCCATCAGGTGGAAGGCTTAAAAACTCAACCAAGGGATATAAAAGGGAAATTATCTGATGCTGTTAAACAGTATTGAAATTTAAATCTCAAAGAAATGGTTACAAATAGACCAAAGGTCTCAGATTATATCTTCAGCCATGGCTGAATTAGTTGGCACTGTTATGGATGTGCTACCATTGAAATGCTGGTCTGGTTGTGGAATGAGAGAGAAAAAAAGCAAGGATTTAATTTCTAGATGAAAGAGTGTAATTTATACTAGAAAGTAGAGGTGTATGCTATCAGTGTTCACTTGAAGATATTTGGCTGCAATAATAACAAAAACAAACAAATAAAACAAGAACTGTGAATGCTAAAATTGCTGTTGAAACTCAGCAGATCTGGCAGCATTTGTGGAGAGAAAGCAGAATTAACATTTTGAATCTGTGCATTTTATATCACCCTGGATACTGAACTGACCTAGACCATTATTTATGCTAGGACAAATGGTATGGTTTCTTTTCTCAATGAGCAGGACACAGCTTTATGCTCCTCTTCACCACTCCATCCACTTGTACTTCTCAGTCCCTATTGGCAAACTGAGAAGCTAGCATTCCTTTCTCTGCCATTTCCATGACACATTGTGTGAAGGGCTGTTCCTGGATTGCAGTATCTGAAGTGCTGTGGAAACTGGATTTAAAAATGTGTGAATGATGTAAAGTCTGAGTGATCGAGAGTGCCTCTAGAAGATGTTATAGAGGTTAGTAGCATAATTAGTGGGTTGAAGAGCCAAAGATTGTGCAAGTAAAGTCATCAAGGTCTACGGTGGACCAAGTGCCAGATTATCATTTGAAGAAACACCTTGCCTAAAAATGCATAAATTCAATCCAATGTCTTTATCTCTGCTTCTGGCTTTGTGTGCTTTGTTACTGTCTGCAGCCTACAGTATTGTGAGTTCACCTTTTCCAATAAATGCTTTTTGCACTTCAGTTTGTGCAGAGGCCCAAATTAATTGAACAATCAGCCTTTCATATGTGTCACTTATCTTGTATTTCTGGCTGCATTGTTCAATCTTGTTAGAAATTTGGCAAAAGCTTACTTCAATTCTGACTAAGCCTTGAAATTCATGCTGGTAGATCTGATACTTTCATTTAGGTTATAGATGGATGCCAAATTTTCAAAAACTATTGCTTAGGTTTCTGTTATTTTCTTCAACAGATTCCAGAAGTTAATTAACCATATTCCAACAACTTCTGACTCTACAAGGATATAGTTGACTCCATTTTCATTGCTAATACCCTTTAAATAAGTACTAATTCCAACCTGCACTTATGTTTAAACTCCTAAATTATCCATCTGATATTTCAAGCTGCTTAATTCATTGTATGTTGTAGCTGTGTATTCGCTGCTGATATTTTGTTTTATATCTTCACACAATTCACTTAGTTTTTCTTCTGGTATCAGTGTGGATCAATTTTCCAAATCAGTGTTAAATTAATTTTACATATTTCAGGTTTACTCAGAAATACTTGCTGCCACCATGCCACACATTCTATTTGTCTTTCAGTTCCCAGATGTTTAAAATGATCATGTTTAACCTCAGAGATGCGGGTTCATTTTTTGCTTCATGTTGCCTTGTACAAAATAATTGGTTCCAGATGCATGTCACATGACTCTCTAAATAAGCCATGAATATGGCACTCTGGAACACTTAAACATACAAGTTAATAGCTACACCGTTTCCGGATCTTTAAAGATAATATACTAATATATAATAGGAGATATGAGGGTTGACACAGTGAAAATGAAAAGGAACTTTCAAAGTTACCTTACAAAAGGTTCCCTCATGCAGACTATGTTTCAAGAGACATCTCAGATATAAAACATTAATCCTTCAAAGGCTGACCTGACTCCATCAAAATTGTAGAAGTCTTGGACATTCCTGACTCTGCAGCGGAGCCGCCAAGTCAGGAACGCTGGGTGAGAGGTTCGGACCCAAATCTGCACACACCCTTAAAAAGCATTCCTGAAAATTGGAAAGACTGGAAGCAGAACCCATCCACCATCTATAAGGGCTTCTGAGTCATCTAACTCTGTGAGTATCAATTCTTGTTCATTTAATAGTTAATTTTATGGTAATCAGTAATGAATGTGATCATAATTGCATGTGTAGTAATGCTGTTAATTATTGACGTGGAGGAGCTCGTGTTGCATTGGGGTGGACAAAATTAAAAATCACACAATATCAGGTTATAGTCAACAGGTTCATGTGGAAGCACTAGTTTTCAGCACACAGCTCCTTCATCGAAGGACCATCACTCCGAAAGCTCCGTATTTCCAAATAAACCTATTGGATTATAAACTGGTGTGTGATTTTTAACATTAATTATTGAGCAAAACTAGTTGCGGCAAGTCTATTGAACAATGCAACAGCCATGGATGTTAAGGACAAGATCACAGTTCACAGGATATCTCTTCCACACAAAGGTGGCTGAGTTACATATTTTTTAAATAATTGTGTCATTCACATAACATGAAGATTTTCAGCAAATTTTGGGCCAAATAAATAGCTGCTCACATTTTTCAAATATCAGATGATTTCTATTCCAGTCGTTCTTGTCAATAAATGGCAGCACTATGAACTGAAACAACGTAGTCCTATTAAATTCTTAAAACAAGTTGTTTCAAAACAATTGGAAATAAGATTAAAATAAACAACCCCCCAAACCAGTGAACAGTTAATCATCATTTAAAGAATGCAGCTAGCCACTAGAGAGCACTGTAGTCAGTTTTATCTAAGTTGCAATTATGCTCACAGCAAGGGGTATCTTTCATCCAGTTGGAATGATTGTCATTACTGCAAGGTTCTATCATCAAAGCTCCTGGAAAAGGTCATTCCAATTTGTGCCAATTCAATGCATATCCTACCAAAATTCAACACCTGCATGTATCCCCTGCTCTCAGAAAGAATCTTTTGTGGTCTCTGAAAATACTTCATGATGAAACATTCGAACTCTTGTTCATCTATTGTGAGAAGATCTTTTTGAAAGCAAAATCACTCAGCCCCTCTTTCATTATATAGCCAAAAGTATCTCTCAAAATGAAGATGAGCATTAACTTTTTAAGCAATATGTTGTCACTAGCAGATACTAAAAAAATGGTACTATAAAGAAGAATCAGGAAACATAATAGTATGTTTTCAATTCAAATAATTTTCATTAACTTTCCCTCTGGATTGCTGGTGAGAAGGGTAATATGCACAGATGAGTACGATAGTAGACTAAATGAGTATTGTTTTCATGATATTTTTGCAACAGGGCAACAGAAGACTAACATGTGAATAACTATTAAAACTAGCTAAAATTCCAGTGAGGTTCTTTTTATTATTTTGCAAATTTGCCTCAGGCCCTTTCCAATCTGTTTCCATATCACAGGATGTGTCATAAGATATTAGCCTGGTCTTCTGTTTTAGCATTTTGCTTTCTTTAATAAAAAAAATTCTCATGTTGATGAATTAAACTAATGCCTACGGGTGTGTACCTCTTTATAAGGTGAATTCCCAATTTCAGTCAAGGTGTCAGACATGCACTAAGCAGAATGGAGATGCTCCTATAAATAGAATATAATAAAAATGTGAAAAGTCATTAATCAAGATCACTGTCACACATTTGCTAACAATTACTTGGAGGAGGTACATTTGTGAAATAAGGAAATTGCTGACAACAAAAGAAAATTATTAGTTTATCGTGATCATCTCATATTTATGTAGTTTAGAAAAAATAAACATAAATATGGGATACGATTTTGTTGTCTCAAGAGATACTTATATTTGAACTTAGAAAAAATCAGCAATAATATAAGGAAGCTAATTTTTTCTTGATTTATTGATAATATTCAATTCCTTTTAATTGAAAAGATACAAAACTTTGTTTATAGTCACTCCACCATATTTTAACACTTTGAAATGATAATTTAGATAACATGTTTGAAGTGCATTACTAATCGATATTTGAAATCCAAAATCAAGTTACTGAACTGCAAAATTATCACTATGCTTGCTGAGTATTCCCAATATAATCCTGAATCGGTCACTCACTAGAAAGACTTCAATAAAGGGTTTTTGCTCACAATTACATTATAATCACTTTACAGTATATTTTCAGAAATATGCAATGGCAATTTTTGATTTCAATTTTTGCAAGTTGGTCTGTCAAGGTTAATACTTGATTGAGTGCAGAGAGCACCATCTACAAGAACATGATCAGATAAAGGAAGAGCTAGTAAGGTGCAGAACTGAGGCTAATGTGCTCTTAATTGTGTTTGTAATTGTGTAAGTCATAGCACTTCATCTGTAACTAGTTGAAGGATGCAATAAATTTCATATTGTTTCCTTAACAAGATTATTCTAGATAGACCAGAAATATATCTATCCATTTCCACATCATACCACTTCAAGCTTGAAGAAACCCCTACAATGGTGAACAATAGTGTTGTGGCTATGGTAGCCTGCTGTGACATTGTAGTGAGCAGTGATGACTTGCAATGTTTCTGTGGAAATTAAAAGAAATCAGACTTCAGGCTTTAAAGATGAAAAAAAAAATGGACAAAACATTCAAGTGACCAGAACATTTCAAGGCAAACAGATTCTGTTGCTTTGCGGATAATTATGAACCCCACAAAGTTCATGGCAACACTCACTACAACAGAATTCTTGAAAGAATTAAATCAAAAACCTTTCAGGCATGGCAGAAAAATTTGCATTTGTTGAGGTACACAAAAGCTCTTAACTAGTCACAAAAAGAAGCTGAACATCAAATACATTTCAGCACACAATCGGAGTATAGCAAATTGGAGAGGTGATGGCCTAATGCTAATTTTGCTGCACTCAGGTAATGTTCTGGGGACCTGGGTTCGAATCCTGCGATGACAGATGGTGGAATTTTAATTCAATCAAAAACTCTGAAATTATGAGTCTAATGACGACTGTAAATCCAGTGTCAAATGTTGGAAAAACTCATTCAGTTCACTAATGTCCTTTAGAGAAGGAAACTACCATCCTTCCCTGGTCTGGCCCATTTGTGACTCCAGACCCAAGCAATGTTGTCAACCCTTAACTTCCCTCTGGTCGTTAGGGGTGGACAACATTGCCCCCATCCAGTGATTGAATAAGAAAACAAAATGATGCTCTTGTTTTCTAAAGAATCAATGAGACAAATTCAAAGAGGTATTGATTATCTTTGAATATTGTTTCAACTTAAGTGCGCTTAATTCTTGAAAGGGCAAGATTAAGTAAAACAGTGCAATATCCAGGTGAATCCATGAATGATTTTAGTAATGATTTCAATAAACTACTGGAGAAATATGACAATCACGACAAAGTTACAATTTGTAACAAAATAAATTATAGTAGGTTTTTACTGATGAGTTATTGTCAGCTACATTATAATACAAAGGTGATCTCATTCTTGGAGCAATACAGGAGGATCCAGAGACAGAGGTAATCTCCAGCAAGAGAGAGAATGATTTGGGGATATTTAGAGGTATTTAAAAAGAGAGTGAAAGAGAGGAGTGAAAGTGCTTCTGAAATGGAGAGAGAGAGAATAGAGTCAGAAGATTCAAAACACTGGAGAGACAGGGGGTTAGCAACTTTATAAAAAGAAGAGCAGACCAGTGTGAGAAAGCAATAATGCTAGGACATAAAATTGACAGCCTGCTTCTAACTGGAAATTCGTTTGGTGATTGGTGGACATTTCTTCCGTGTCTCTTAGGCTAGGTAGTTAAGCTCTGGACATGTTAGGACAGCTGAAGAGTATAGGCCAGAAATTCGCTTTTAAAATTCTGAACAATGAAATTAATTAATTTATAGAATAGAGATGGTTGGGCAGGAGCCGTGTTGCAGCGATAAAATGTGGGAGTTGGTGGACACCAGTGCGAGTCATGGTGACCAATCTACAGCAAGTATTGATGCTTAAGAAATGTGGGCCCACAACTGATGAGCCAGAGTCTGAGCTGCAGACACTGCAGTATATTGGCAATAAGGAGAGAGACCTGGACACTGGGTTTATGGAGGTGGTCACACCCATTAATTAATTATATTAAATCCACCCAATGGTCAGGAACAGGGATATATCACTGTGGGTGAGGCAGGTTTGGGAATCCAGAACTTAGTTTTGAACTTAGTGCCCTTGTCCAGTAGGTATGAGGTTCCTCCTCCTGGTCTGGTTGAGGGCAGATTGCAGGGAGGAGAGTGAACTGACCACAACACCACGGCCCACAGCATCATTCAAGTGGAAGGAGAAAATAGAAATGTGGTAGTAACAGTGGATAACATAGTTAAGGAAATAAATATTGTTCTCTGCACCAAAGGCATGAAGGCTGTGTTGCGTATATGGTACTAAAGCTGAAGACATCTTTTCTGGGCTGGAAAGGAACTAGGAGTGGGAGGGGAAGAATCTAATTGTGGTCCATGTAAATTGCAATGACATAGGTAGGATGAGGAAAGAATTTCTGCTGCGGAATTACAAACAGCTCAGGAGTAAATTAAACAGCAGAAACTCAAAAGTAATAATCTCTGGATAACGATCTGAGCCAAACAGAAGTTGGCATAGAGTAACTAAAATGATAGAAGTAAATGCATGGTTTAAAGATTGGTGTGAGAGAAGCGGGTCCTGATTCATCTAGCACTGGCATCAGTACCAGTGAAAGAGACATCTATTTCATTGGAACCATCTTTATTTGAACCAGACTGGGACTAATGTCATGGTGAATTGTGTAACTCAAGTTGCAGATAGGGTTTTAGGGAGTATTCAAGTGAAGGAAAGTTTACAACATAAAAAGAAACAAGAAAGAAGAGGTGCAGTGTAATGAAGAGATTTACGATATTCAAAGTGTGATAGGAAGGGGCAGAATATATACATGGAGAAATACAACAGAAATTAAAACCAGTGTAAATAACAACAGTAAAAGTCAAAGCCAGTGTAAGTAACAGCAGTAAAAGTCCAAGCTTAAGGTTCTTTATCTGAACTTGCGCAGCATTTGTGGCAAGATTGATGAGTTCATGTCATAAATAGAAATGAATGAATATGACTTGTTAGTTATTAGAGAATTGTGGTTTCAATGTGAACAATTCTGCGAACTCTACCTTCAAATGTATTTGACATAACAGAAGAAAAGACAAAAAAGGAAAAGGAGATGGAGAACTTTGTTAATAAAGAATGTGTCACTACTGTCGTGATATGTACATAGGTGCAATAGATCATGATGACAATCAGTTTGGTTGGAAATAAGAAACAGGTAGGGAAAGAAGCCATTGACACAGTCATCTCTCGGCTCCTGAGAATTGCCTCACTCTAGGACAAAGTATAAATCAGGGAAAAATGGAGCTATGTAAGAAGTGTGCTAAAATTGTTTTGGCTGGTTTTAATCTTCATATGCACTGGACAAATAAGGTGGGCAAGGGAGTATGGAAGACAAACTGTAGAGTGTATATATTAATTGTTTGTGACACTGGTACATTCTAGAACCTAACCAGAATAGACTATTTTAGATATGGTTATGTGGAATGACAGAGAATTAATAAGAAATCTTGTAGTAAGCTCAAGATCCTGGAATTCCTACCCTACGAGCATTGTGGGTCTACCTACAGCATGTGGCTCGCAGTGAATCAAAAAAGTGGTTCATCACCACCTTCTCAAGAACAATGTCTTCCAACAGCAACACCTATTTTCCAGAAGTGAATTTTAAAAATCTTCGTCAGAGGTAACAATCACAAGGTGCTAGAATTTCAAATTCAGTGTGAGAGATAGCAATTTAAGTCTTAACCAGTGCCCTTAACATAAATAAGGGCTATGATAGAATAAAGAAGAAAAAGACATTGAGGCATAGACATTGGGACCATAAGTGGGTCATTTGACCCTTTAAGGCAGCTCCATCATTCAAAATTATCATGGATGATCCTCTATCTTAAATCATCGTTGTGTGTATGTTCACCAAGAGGGGAAGTGATCTGGAGTGTCCTTTGAAGTGCTGTTGTACTGTGTCTTCTGGAATTTATTTGGTTCCATTCCTGCTGTTTCCGGTTGTCGGTTCTGGTTGTTCATTGTGGTGGCTGGTATACTGGATGAATCAGACACAGACCATCAGTCAACAACCCACAAGCCAGGGAAACAGTCAGACAAAATGGTCTCAGGATGATCCAGGTTATGATTATGGACGCACACAGACTACACAGGTATAGACAAGAAATTGCGCACTGAAAATGGTTAATTTCAAAAACAACCAATAAGAAGTGGACCACGACAATCGAACAGACCAACACTCTAGAACAGAACCATGTGAAGAAAGAGAATGGCACAACGAGACAAAATGATTGAGGTAACCAACAGCAGAGAAGACAACACGACACACATCTGGGTAAGAAACCTCTCCAACAGACAGCTTACAGACAGAAAAAGCCATACTAACCAATGGACTCAACTACAATCACAGGGACACAAAAACAACAGACTTCTTTGCCGCACTAGAATGTAAGCTCAGAACTAAAGGACTGACTGAAGAGACACAGCAAGCAGTCAGACAAAGTTAGTCACATGGCAGTCCATTGTACAGTTACTAACAAAGAAAAGACAAACAAACAACCTCAACACCAAAGAGAGAAAAGCCATAAAACACTCAAAATTGACAAGAACATAACCATAATATCAGTGGACAAGAACAGAAAGATGGTTATCATGGACAAAGCCAAATATATTCAGAAAGCAGAGAAACTACTTGCAGATACCGACACCTACTGACACGCGGAAGGTGGTCCCATGCCACAGCTAACCAATAGAATAAACACACTACGGAACCTACAAAAAAAAATGGACTAATTACCAGGATGAAACCAGAAAGCAACAACACCCCAAGATTTTACGGATTATCCAAAATACACAAACCAGACATGCCACTTTGACCCATTGTGGCACTCCCTGGAACTCCATTACATAAACTGGCAAAAAAACTTCAACAAAATCTAAAACATCTTATCAAAGGGTCCAAAACACCATACAATCATCACAGGAATTCTGATAAAACACCAAGAATATAAACATAGACAAGTACAAAACAATGGTCTGATCTGATATAAGGACAATTTTTACTTCAATTGATGAAGCTCTAGCCAGAGAGACAATAACCAACCTCCTGGAGAGGCAGAACAGTCAACATGATGGAGAACCTGTCAATAAGGACTGCATACTCAAATTACTAGACCTGTACTTGACAACACACTTCACATTCAATAATCAATATATGAACAGATCAATGGGACACCTTTGGGCTCACCCATCTCTGGGCTCATAATAGAAGCAGTGATGCAAAGACTAGAACAAACAGCCCTACCACAAATCCAACGAAAACTCTATCATATATGTGGATGACACTTTTGTTATCATTAAGAGTACAGAAGTCGAGAACACACACCAGATTATCAACACCTTGCTCACAGGGATCAGATTTATGAGAGAGATGGAAATCAACAATCAACTCCTGTTCCTGGAGGTGATGGTGCAAAGAACACAGAATGGTGAATGCACCACAAAAGTGTATAGGAAATGAATGTAGGTTTGCTCGCTGAGCTGGGAGGTTCATTTCCAGACGTTTCATCACCCTACTAGGTAACATCCTCAGGCAAAGCAGTGTACATGATTCCTGTTTTCTATTTATATGTTTGGGTGTCTTTGGGTTGGTGATGTCATTTCCTGTGGTGATGTCTTTTCCTGTTCTTCAGTTCCAACCGGAACTCTATCAACAAACACATCAAGTTAGACCCCATCTACCACCCCCTGAGAAAAAACGAACAGGAAATGACATCACCACAGGAAATGACATCACCAACTCAAAGAAATCCAAGCATATAAATAGAAAGCAGGAATCATGTACACTGCTTTGCCTGAGGCCCAGTGCAGATGTTACCTATTTGGGTGGCGAAACACTTGGAAATGAACCTCCTAGCTCAGCGAGCAAATGTACATCCAGAACCTCAACCTGAGCTACAAATCTTCTCAAAGAAAGTGTACAGGAAAGCCACATATACCGACTAGGTCATGAATTGCAACAGCAACCACCCAAACACACACAAGAGAAGCTGCGTTATGACCCTATTCAAAAGGGCTACAACACACTGCAGCACTCCTGACCTATGAAGGGAAGAAGAAAAGCTGCTCTGCAGAGTATTTGCCAAGACAGATATCTCTGCAACTTCATCCACAGATGCCGAACAAACAACGCGACGAGGTCATGCCACAACCTAACTCACTATTCATGCTACCTTACATAAAAAAAAGGTCTTGGAACTGATAGCCAGACTTCTCCAACCATTGGGATTCATAACAGCCAATAAACCAACAGCCGCGTTCAGACAACCACTCACCAAGACAAAAGACCCTATACCCATCATGCGCAAGACAAACGGAATTTACAAGATTCCATGCAAAGACTGCACAAAACACCATATAGAACAAACAGGCAGACAAAAAGGTGGATGAAGGTAAGGCAGTTGATTTGGTGTATATGGAGTTCAGTAAGGTGTTTGATAAGGTTCCACAGGGTTGGCTATTGCACAAAATAGAGTTTCAGAATTGAAGGTGATTTAGTGGTTTGGATCTAAAGTTGGCGATTTGAAAGAAGACAGAGGGTGGTGGTTGATGGGAAATGTTCATCCTGGAGCTCAGTTACCAGTGGTGTGTTGCAAGGATCTGTTTTGGGGCCACTGCTGTTTATCATTTTTATAAATGATGTGGAGGTGGGTGGAGAAGGATGGATTAGAAAATTTACAGATGACATTAAGGTAGGTAGAGTTATGGATAGTGCCGAAGGATGTTGTGGGTTCCAGAAGAACATAGATAAGATGCAGATCTGGGCTGAGACGTGGCAAATGGAGTTTAATGTGGAAAAGTGTGAGGTAGTTCACTTCGAAAGAAGTAGTAGGAATGCAGAGTATCGGGCTAATGGTAAAATTCTTGGCAGTGTAGGTGAACAGAGAGATCTCAGTGTCCAGGTGCATAACTTCCTGAAAGTTCCCACCCAGGTTGACAGGGTTGTTCAGAAAGCATATGGGGTGTTGGTGTTTATTCGTAGGGGGATTGAGTTTCGGAGCCACAAGGTCATACTTCAGCTGTACAAGACACTAGTAAGGCCACACCTGGAGTATTGCATGTAGTTCTGGTCACCGCATTGTAAGAAGGATGTGGAAGCTTCGGAAAGAGGTCAAAGGAGATTTACGAGGATGTTGGCAAGGTCTTACGAAGAAAGGCTGAGGGAACTGAAGTTATTTTCATTGGAGAGAAAAAGGTTGAAAGGTGACTTAATTGAGGGCTGGATAGGGTGGACAGTGAGAGCCTTTTTTCCCTTGGATGGTGAGGGCTTTCACGAGGGGACACAGCTTTAAATTGAAGGATAATAGATTTAGGACAGATATCAGGGGTAGTTCCTTTACTCAGAGTAGTTGGGTGTGGAATGGCCTGCCTGCAACAGTTGTAGTCATTAAGGGCATTGAACATACATATGGATAATAATGGAGTGGTGTAAGTGAGATGGGCATTGGATTATTTTCACAGGTTGGTGCAACATCGAGAGCCGAAGGGCCTGCACTGGGCTGTAACCTTCTATGTTCTATGTTCTACATCTAGGAGATTTGCCTGGTATTCTGGATAACTCATTGATGACCACTCTGTCACCAAACAAAAATGAAGGCATACAAAATGGTGTAAACTAGTGATATGTCACTAGTGGATGGTTTTTAAGAAGATTAGAATTTTAATTTTAGGAACCATCGGATGAATAAAATGCCATTAAAGATGGAGAAAATTTATTATGAAAGTAAAGTGGTAAGAAATATAAAAATTAACAGCAAAATCTTCAATGGGTATAAAGAAGAAAGAATGCTTCTAAAGTAAGTACAGGATCCTTAGCAATACAACTGGGGAACTAATGATCAGTACAGGCAAATGGCAGGTAATTTTAACTAACATTTTTTATTGGTTTGCATGATGCAGGACACTAAACCCATCACAAATATAAGGGGCTCATGGGTCAAATGAACTTGTAACAATCTCTATTAAAAGGGACAATGTATTTGACAAGCCAATAGGTGCCATGGCTGACAAATTCGAAAGACTTGTTGGCCTGCAGTCAAGGGCTTTGAACGAAGTGGCTGCAGAACTATTAGAGACATTGGTCAAATCTTCCAGAACTCTCTGGATTCATTGAAGATTCCAGCAGAAAATCACCCATGATCAAAAACAAGGAGATTGTAAATAGGAAAATATAAGCCAGTTAACCAAACAGTTATCATTGGGAAAATGCTCAAGTCCATAACGAAGGAAGTATTTGAAGCCATTTAGAAAATCCTAACATGGAGTCGACAAGGTATCGTAAAGGAAAAAAAAACATGTTTGACAAATTTGCTACAGTTATTTTAGAATACAACATCAGAGTTGATCGAAACTGGTAGGTGTAATATATTTGGATTTGCAGAAAGCACTTGATAAGATTCCACAGGATAGGAACTCGAGTTATTCTGGGCAATGTATTAGCATGGATTGAAGATTGGTCAACACACAGAAGACTGCGAGTGAGTTGTAATGGGTAATATTCTAGTTGGTAAAGCATAATATTGGAATCTGACAAGGATCCATCCTTGACCCCATTTTGTTAGTATCTATATTAATGGCTTAGATAACGAGGCAGGGTGTAATGAGTCCAGATTTGCAGGGAAATAACTTTAACTAACAGTTTTTTTTATTATGATTTGGAGATGTCGTTGTCAATGACCTGATGAAGGAGCAGCACTCTGAAAGCTCGTGCTTCTGATTAAACCTGTTGGACTATAACCTGGTGTTGTGATTTTTAGGTTTTTTTCAATTGGTTTTCACGATAGAGGACACTATAGCAATCACAAATATAAAATAAGCAAGAGGCTCATGGGAGGAAGGATCTTCAAACAATCTCTATCACAAGAGACAATGTTTTTATATTTCTTACCATTTTACTTTCATAATCAAGTTTCTTCATTTTTAGTATCTTTTTATGCATCTGCTGCTGGTTTTCTAAATAAAAAATCCTAATCCTAACACCAAATACAACATTACCCTTTAGAAATATGCTAAACTAATGTGTCTTTATCCATTCAGAAAGGTTCTGCATTACTTAATGTCAGAAAGGCATGAATCAATTTATTGAGATTATTCCAACGAGGGTCAAGTTCCTAATCACTGACCAAGACAATGGCGTTTGGAAATGGTTAATATACCAAAGGAATGGTAAAATTACCCAACATAACTAAGTAATAACAATTGAATTTCAGCTTTTATTCATGGTGTGTGGCAGTCTCGCAAAACTGTCCAAGAGCAGAGGCTTTTGGAAACATGACACAAGTAGCAAGTTCCAATGGATGAGCAATGGTAATTGATAACACATGGGATTTTTTTATTTGAACAGATTACCATTTGGAATTGCATCTACCAGAGATTTTTCAAAGAATGGTGACAAACATCTTACAAGTATCTGTGGAGTTATATGCCATGAGGATGGTATACTGATCCATAGGAAACATTTAAAGGTGATGTGCGGTGTTAAAACATTTGCAAGAAGAAGGCCTTACACTTAATAACAAGTGTGAATTCCCCAAAATACTTTTTGAACACATTGTCAACAGCTAGTGAAAGCATTATGGTGGATTTTCAGAAGACTAAAAGCATTGCAGAAGTCCCAACTCCAATGTCTGTCCCGCTTCTTCAAAGATCCTTAGATGTGGCAAATCAGTTGGCAAACTTTTATTTTGTTGAATGTGGCATCCACCATGGACCTTGGGATAATTCTTCAATAAAACATAAGTATGATGTTAGAATCCTCATCAAGATAATGTGTTCAGAAAAAAAAAGGTATTGACATCTACAGATGTCTTCGCACATTTTAATGCTTTGCTTTTAATGATAATGGTGGCAGATGCTTCAGCTACAGGCTTAGAAATAGAACTTGTCATGGAACAACCAGATGGGTGTCATAAACATATCTATTGTTCATCAAGAGCAACATTTGAAAGACAAACATGAGAAGCTGTGTTTGAGAAGGGAGCTTTCTCCGTTATCTCAGCTTGTGGAAGATTTTCAGATTGTATACATGCTCTGAAATTAATCATTGAAATTCCTCAAAATTTTAGGTTCATTACAGGCAAAGAAAGAATTTGCAAGAATGCCTTCAACAACACAAAGCAATTAAACTTCACTTCAAGAGATGTGCTTATGAATCAGACAATTGTCAGTCAACTTGCAGACTTCATCTAAGAAAGTGAACTATGTACCTCTTGACAAGAGCAGAGAATTAGCAGAAACTTACAATTGGCTTAGCCAAATTTGGCAAGGTGTTGGACATCAGAATCTCTCACCAGCTGCAGATACTGGATCAAGGCTTGTCCAAAAGGCCAGCACATGTCCACAAAAAGATATTTGAACATAGGAATTGTTTACCATTGTTGCTGACATTCTGGTGTATGACAAATGACTAGTCAACCCAGTTTTATTTCCAGACGACATCTTGTGGATGTTGCCCTGATGAAGCATGGGAACCACTGAGTCCAGAACTAGAGTTTGGTCATTAGTATGACAACCTGGAAACTGCTTGGAAATCGTGACACTTCTTACCCAACTGTCAGACATGAATGACCTACAGGCCAGAATTAAGTGAAATTTTAATACACACTAAATTTCCCATGAAACCTTGAGAAAGTGTGAGAATGGATTTGTGTTTTTATCAATGGAAAATTTTACCTCTTCATCATTGAATATTTTCCCCAATTGATTGAGGAAGGGAAGTTGGATAGGACAATCACGGAAACAGTTATCCAAGTCTTGGATAAACTTGTTGTAACACGTGGTATCCCTAATGTGATTGTTTTGAACAATGGGAAACAATTTATAAATGAGTGCATGAGCCACTGTAGAGCCAGTGTTGGATTTGAGCACATCAAAAACTAAACATGGTACCCATAACCTAACAATGTGGATGTATATGGGATCAGAATGGTGAAGTAATTGTTGAAAAGGTTCTGACTTCCACACATTACTATCAAATTATAGAGCCATCCCATTACAATACAGTATAGCTCCATCAAAATTACAGATTGGCAACAAACTGAAGTCTCAACTCCCTATTCTGCCTCGCAAATAGTTTGCAATGGTTTCATGACAATCAAGTGGTACATGATAAAGAGCAGTCCTCTGGCACAAAAGAGGCCACACATTACAATGAAAAGCTATACTGCAAGGAATCAGCCAGTGATTGAGGTGGTGAAACAGGTCTGGATTGATTTGTACACAGAAAAAGTATGATTACACATGGAGATGAAACTTAAAGGTAGTCTGTACTGCTGAATATGCCATACAAAAGGAACCACATTACAGTTGAGCTATCCACAGATTATTCATTGGAATAATCCAAATGGCAAAACTGGGAACAGTTGGTTCAGAACTACAGACCTCAAAGTAAAAGGAAAATCATCCAAGCTAGCTACTTTCTACTCAATAAACTACATTCTTCGAAGTCTCACAAGAATACATTCAGGGAGAATAGACCATCCATGCTCTCTGAATTTGTAAGTACTTGCAACATCTGGAGTAGTGGTAAATGTAAATATATGAACAACTGTATAACAGTAATGATATGAAGGGAAACAATTGTATTGGGATACGTGTGAGATGTTGTTAATGGATTTGAAAGTGTCTGGAAAACATTATACTTGGTTGAATAGAGTACTGTGATGTCACAAGGACTTGATCAGCATAAAGGGCAGGATGATCGTGCACAGACCAGAGGCGCAGTAGTAGTAATGTAGGCAAAAGCTATATAATGTGTAAGTAGTTGCAGGAAAGAAATAAACATTGTATAGTTTACTCAGTGATACAGTTCCAGTTGGACCTAAGAGGCAAATATCATTATCCACCTTACATCATTTTGGACATGAAATAACCCACACACACAACATAGAATACAATTCTTACATACAAAAGACAGAACAATAATGCATTGTTGGATGAAATCAAAATAGCAAAAAATTAGCAACAATATATATTATTGTCTCCAGACCATTACAGAAACATGGCATGAAATATCCAAGTAGCCAAAACAGATTCTTTGAATTTATTCAACATTTCATACAAAAGCAAAAGAACACAAAATCAGCCATTTAAAATATAAAATGAAAAGCCACATCAAATTCATGAAAGCAAATATGATGTGGCAACTCATGATTCACTCTTGCACTTATTTTGTGCATCATGGACATAGATGGTCTCTTTAAAGCTATATCAATAAACTTGCAGAATCAGCATATAATTGGCAAATGTATTCCAGCATAGATAGTATGAGGTATTTGATGTTGGTTGTAAAAGTATGAAGGTCATATAGTACTTGGAAAATAAGAATCTAAATGGATTGAAGAGCAAGATTATCTGGGTGGGTAAATTACCAAAAATACTGAAACTTTCCATTAGGCACCTAATAAATAGTATGGGATAAGGGAAAACAAAATATAGGAAAGAAGATTGTGTGTCAAGATGCCATCACTTTTAGTGATTACATAGCAGTCATGCTTCCTGCTTATTTGCAATCAAAAACACTTGGATGAATGACAGATAAACATTCCCTTTCTTTTCAGAGGACATCCAATTTAGCCCCAATGTTCTGACTGATGAGAAGCTGCAAAGCTGGTCACCATCAATAAGAACTGTCATCAAGAACTTAAGTTTGGACTTCAGATAAAATCTCTTTAATTGGAATGTATTGAGAATATGAAATTGCTAAAGCAGGGATTGGTTATAGATGCATGAATGTTATAGATGCATTTAAAAGATTATTATAAAAGTAAATAAGGCTGAGTAGAATGAAAGAATATGTTGATTGTGATAGATGAAGAGTGATGGGAGGAGGCTTAAGTAAAATCTAAACACTGCATTGACTGACTGAAGTGATTAACATGTTTTTTGTGAAAGATTATTCTTAATTCTATGTAATATGTCTGGATAATTATTTTGGCTGCTTCAAATAGCTCCAAAATATTTGTTTTGTATGTGCACTTCAAAACCTGACAATTAATGTGCAAAATTGGCTTCCAACAGTTTACTGATATATTTTTCCTTCTTCAGTTTAGTGCTTTGAATAGTTTAATTGTGCTGTTCAGTTACTGTTACAGCTCAATGTATGAAACAAAGAAATTGGTTTCTGAAAGCATTTCAGAAGATCTTCATAATTGTCTTTCAATATCGAAAAGGCAGATTTGCCATGAATTTACTTAAACTGTATCAGGTATTCTACACTATAATTCATGCTCTGCCCATTTGCTGGATATCTGTAATTATGAAAACATGCAAGTCTTCATTGGGTATCGAATGGACTCTGCCTGAGTTGAAAAATGACTGATATCTTTTAGAAATCTGGACTTGCAATTTCTGATTGCAGTACTTGTGGAGGACCAGGCTATCAGCAAAATAGACTCGAATACCTTCTCACGAGGACAGGGTACAAAAATAGTGATTTCTGAATGGGAGATATGCTTTTCACAAAAAGTCTGATTCAACATATTTTCAAGATGCTATATTTTACTGATATCTGATGACTTGTTCAGTTAAATGATCCCTTAAGGGCATTGTGCTTTTTGAGCATAATCGCTGACAAATCTCAAGGTTAATGTTATTTCCAATGAATTGTTTATGATATTTGAATGCAAAGATAGTGTTTTGGCTCCAATTTCAATCAAGCCCAATTGTTATTTTTTCTTAAGGTGATACATATTGCTTATGCCCTTCTCGAGTAACATGCTGTTAAATTTATTCTTTAATCACTGGTATTTTATTTTTTAATCATGCATTTTGTCAAAAAACAATGCTTTTGTTAAATTCCCTAACCTTATCACAAAATTGCTAACCATGTTCAGGTAAACTAGTGTGACAACAATCAGGAATAGTGTCAATCTCATGCCTTGTGAACAATATAGTACTTTGATACTTATAAATAATGTATAAATGTACAATTATAGATACAACCATTTTTGTATTTGTGTTCACACTTATGTTCATTGCAATTTTTCTTTCCAACATTGCAAAGATTCCACTATTTTTCCACATGGCTGCGCTCACTTTTATCTTTGTAAATTGTCCAGAGTTTGTTTTTATATATACACCCTTGTTTTATTGACTCAATTACAATCAGGATTCTTTAATCTGGCTTCACAATAAATTCTGAAATAACTCATTAGTAATATAAAACATACATGAGAAACACTGCATCAACTTGTCTATCTCTTTTGACATCACTTTCAGGCCCATTCTCCCTGCCAACTAAAAGAACAAAGTACATGGAAAAACCGCCACTTGCAAACCTCTGCAGAACACATACTGCATGTCAGTAGATGAGAATCCTGAAACTCCTGGGTTGTGTCGGTACAAGAAGGTAGCTTGATACCACCTTAGGAACAATTATTATTGCATCATAATTGATCATAGTTGGCTACCTGTCTACCATTTATCGTAATGTGTTATGCCACACGATCAGTTCAGTTTCAAGACATACTGGTCAAAAATAAGACAAAGTCAATAACTGTCTTAAAGCTCAGCCTTGCAAGTGACAATATTTATTATACATTAATAGCAAATACTTATACATGGTCATCACACATATACCAGCCTCTGATATTGTAAGGATTTAGCTATCTTTTTCATGTGCTCATGTCCATGTGCCCTTAAGGCTCTGTTTCATTCTAGAATGTTCTAACGCATGCACACTGTACTATTTAAGCTCAGCAATACGCAGCTCCATGACATGATTACAAGATGTTTTTAGGATTGCAAAAACCTTACAAATTAATTATAGCAGTTAGTCTCCTATGATGATACAAATTGCATAAAATGTGAGGAAGGATGCATTTCAATGTTTTCTATAATTGCAAACCTCTTACCCCACTTCCAAAAACTTGGGCTTTCCTTTAACAGGGACCCATTTTTTTTTTTGTATTGTTTTCAGAATACACAAAAACGATCATGCAACAACAGAAGGAAATGTATGATTATAATCTGGCACTGACATAAAATTTATCTGAGGCACCAAGATGAAAACATGATTTGACATTTGCCAATCTGATCAAATAATCTTTATTGCTTTTCAAAAGAGTAATGATAAAATCCATTCAAACATACGTGTTATTGCACTGTTTTCCACCATGTACGTTTTATAATTATATAATTCAAGTTTACTTTTATTCATGATCATCCACTCATATATCGAATTACAATCATTCTTAACTTTCTGCCAATTATAGAAGTCTGAATTTCTTTGTAAGGAAATACTGTACAATGTTGTAACTTTACAGTTTGGTAAGGCCATCAAGACAGTGGAGCAATCTTGCAATGATATCATGGAGCTGAACATCACTGAGTATAAATTGGATGGAGTGAGGAGAGTTAGAATACTCTAGAAGAAGACCGCAACACCACATACTAGAACGTCAGAGAATTTTGAAAACACAAATATGAAATTGCAAAACACAAAGATTTGAGGAGGTGATGCTAGTGGTATTATCATGTGATTAGTAATCCAGAGACTTTGGGCTTAGAGGTTCTATTCTCACAAAGGCAGGTGGTAGAATTTGAATTTAAAGAAACATAAAAGTAAAAATCTGATGACCATGAAACCAATTGCTGTTTTTAAAAAAAGTAGTTAAATTATGCCATTTAGGGAAGAAAATCTGTCATTCTTACCTCATCTGATCTACATGTGACTCTAGACCATAGCAATGTAGTTGATTCTCAACTATCCTTTGAAATGACCTAGCAACCTCTTCAGTTATATCGAACTGCTCAAAGATGTCAAAAAAGAGAATGAAATTGGATGGGCTATCTTTATCAAACTAGGCACCAGAACTGACAATGCCAAAATTAGCCCTGTCGATCATGCAAAGCTCTATGTACTAACAACTGGGGGCCAGGGTCAAAACAGGAAGAGCTATCTCACTGATTGCTAGACAGACAGTCCAACATTGTCTACAAGGCACAACTCTGTGAATATGACTTTGTCCCAGGCATGACCATCACCATCTCTGGATATGAGTGCCTTTGATCAAAGGACAACTCCCCTACCCCTGAAGTGACAAGGTGCCCACTCCGTTTGATCTGACAGGTTGCATTGTGACAGGCCCATTTGCAGCGGAGTTGATTCAGTGAGACAAGTTGAGGTTGAGGCCTTGAAGTGAGCCTTAATTGGCATATAAGGGCTAAAATTGCCATCAGGATGGGAAGGTCAACTATGTACCAGAACTAAATACCTTTCCTGCTTCCAAGCTTGCCATGTCTAGGAACAGAAGGTTTCATCCAACATTTGAGGTCAATAAACATTCATCAGAACAATCTTGTCTTGGTTCACTTTTCAGTAAGAAACATGATGAAGTAATTAGTTGGCAGCTCTGGGTGTTTCGGTTTCCTTCATCCAAGGTTACAGAGGTAGTTTGTAAGGTCTCAAAAGCCATTTGTCTAAGAACAATTAGTTCACCAGTCAAAATGTAAATACACAACTTTGAGATGCCTATCATTTAAAACTACACCAGGCAGCCTTACAGCTCACTAGATCATCAGGAAGATTATTGTGAATGTTTTATACAAAATGCCTTTCCTTAAAATTTCAAATGGCAATGGAAGGCAATCATGAAATCAAATTGTGTAAAGAAAGTAAAATACTTTTAAGATCTAATCAGATAGAATAAGCTTAAATTTATCTTACGCTTTTCCTGTGCTTGGACTTTCATAAAATGTTTCAAAGCAATGAATTACTTTTAATTTCTAGTTACTTTTTGTTTCTTCGGCAAGCATGGCAGTTCATTTATGAACAGCCAGGTCCCAAAAACATGATTGAAATGTATTTTAATTTATTTTGATGATATTGGTTGAGGCAGAAAAATAAAATATGAGTAATACCATGAAAGGTTTAATTTTCAACTAAATGGCAGATGGGATCAGTTGACACTTTTACAACATGTCACATTCCATGTAGACATGTGTAAAGTGTTGTATATTGTTGCATACCAAAGAGACAGCAAGGTTTGCAACAGTAACAAAATTAAAGGATCAATATTTGTAAAAAGTGCTCAGAGGTTTGATCATAATTATTACAGTGGACAAAATGGACTTCAATGCAGGAAGAGAAATAAATAATTTGTTAAAAAAACATTGTTTTAACTCATTCACAGGATGTGGGTGTCACTGGTTAGGCCAACATTTGTAGCTCATCAAAATTTGCCCAGAGGACATTTAAGGATCAGTCACATTGCTGAAGATCTGGAATCATATGTAGGTCAAACCAAGGAAGAATGGCATAATTATTTCCCAAAAAGACACAAGCGAACTGTAGGTTTTTTAAATGACAATTGCCAGAGAGCACATGGTTGTGTTCGGCTAGGATTTTATTCCAGCTATTTTTAATTGAATTTAGATTTCAACAAATATCAAAGTGGATTTGGATTTATGTTCCCAGAGCATTAACCAATGACATTAATGATATACCACTGCTCCCTACCCTTGTGGTATATAGTACCATAAATATCAATTTAACGGTGTATAATGCTTTAATTAGACCTCAATTTGGCATCCAGTTCTGCTGCTGCGGAAGAAATTGTTTGGATTGAGGAAAAATTGTAATGGACTGATTGATTTAACAAAGAAAATGTGGCCAAAGAGAATTTTCTTTTCTCATCTCAATTATGGAGTGTGGGCTTTGTTCATCCCTAAATGCCCTTGAGGTGATGACGTCCTCTTAAACTGCTACATTATTTGCAATGCAGGGACACCAGAGTGCTGTTAGGAAGAGAGCCCTGTATTTGAAAATATTTAAGCATGTACATAAAGATTGAGATACAAATGTATCAGGTTAAGTTTTAAGGTATATAAACTTAACATTTAGAAATGGGGCTGTATTTTTCTTTTGCAATCCAGATTCTGAAGCTGGCACCATTGCTGGGTCTCAATCTTACATTGAGGGGATATAGGATTGGAATGTGATTTTCCAAGGGATTGACCCTATTTGGCTGCAGGGTGTATTTGACATGGGAAGAAAGTATTGTGCACCCAATTTAAAGGAGTGACAGTGAGCCTTATTTGAAGCTGTTGTATTGCAACGCATTGACAGGGAAGAAGTGAGAAGAAGAAAACACAAACGCCCATGGCAGGGTTGTCCCAAAGTTTAACAACAATGATGTTTCTGAATTAATTCTGAGACAGTAAATCAACAAGTCTTGTTTCCAGAGTGTGGCAAGAGAAAAACAGTCAGAAAAAAACAACTCTGGCTGGAGGTAGAACATGTACTATAGAATTGTAAGGGGGAAACTTGCTGCAGTGCCCTCAAAACTTTATTGATCATCTTCATTCTGGCAAGACACGTGCAGCACCACACGCAGGTCCACAGCCACTAGGAGTACATTCCTTTCCCAGCTGCTAGCATGTCAAGACTTCAGCTGTATTAGGAAGCTTCAGCCCCTTTGTGACCTCTGCTGTCAGAGATAAATGTTGTCACCTGCTTACTATGTCTGCCATTGGGTCAACTGGGAAGAGGGGAATTTAATCAGGGCTGCCACAGTATCACTAGGGTCTACAGAGGAGGTGGATGTCATTCATCTGCTCTACTAAGTCGGATGAACTCAGTTTGGTGCCTTAAGCATGATTTGAAAGGGTGACACTAGGTGAATCCATATCATAAATGCATAGAAGAAAGAGAGAGAGACAAACGCTCCTCTATGCATTCCTTCTTGAAGGATGGAGGACAGATACAGTCTTGCCGAGCTGGGCAGAGATGCACAGTCCTGAAGTCATAAAAATTGCAGGTTTATTTTGATCAGCTCTATGAAATGTGTGCCCAGATATTACAGCTCCCTGATGCTGAGTAAATCTAAAGACTGAGAATGACAAAGATTCTTCAACTCATGTATTGCAATGACTCAGATGTTTGAGTGCATGAGTTCCTCTTTTTTAGAACAGACAAACTGTTGAACAGCAAGATACAAAAAAAACTCTGAATGAATGCTGGATCTATGGAACTCCAATGCCCAGTGAAGTAGCTGAGACTTCCTCATTGAATGTTCTTCAAGCTAGGATAGATAATTTTTTGAACAGTCAAGGAGTTAAGGGTTGTGGTGAGAGGGTGGGTAAATGGAGCTGAGGCCATGGAAAGATCAACCATGATCTTATTGAATGCTGGAGCATGCTCAAAGGGCCAGATGGCCTATTCCAGCTCCTGTTTCTTGTATTCCTATGTTCTAATAGAGCATCACGCTAAGAAACAAAATGCATGCAATGTTCAGTGGCATTGATTTTATTTTATTTGATTAATTATTGTCACAAGATACAGTGAAATGCGTTGTTTGCGTGCGATAGGTAATCATACCATTCAAAGTGCACCCAGCAGCAGAACGGAATGCAGAAACCAATGTTACAGGCATTGGGAAGATGCAGAAAGAGAGATCAATACTAACATTTTACAGGTGTTATGACACGACGGTGAATCCTTCTGTTAATTAATTCAAACACCCAGAAAAGTTCACCTCGCCTCATAATCTATAAAAATATGAATGACAGAGAACTCCCAAATACCACTATTTTAAGAAAATAATATCAATTTATTCTTTCACTCAAGAAGTGAGCATTAAACAACAACTGTTCATAACTCTAAGCCCCCCTTTTTCTTAACTGCTTATTACCTGCCTCCAACTCTATAACAATATACTGTTCCAATAAGACATTTATTAAAATTACATTAGCTTAATTTCAAAACCACACAGTGGCTGTGATCATTGGTGTCTGTCTTCTTCCTGCTGAAGATCCCTATGGTTGTCTTCTTTCTTTTTACAGCAAATGTGTTTCACATGAAAAGGTATCTTTGATAGAGCATGTTTCCTAATATCTTGGATCTGTGCTGATGGCAGTTGCTCTATCTCCAAATTTTAAAATGCCCGCCTTTTTATATACCCAACATCGGATTGTTTCAATGGTTTGATAACTGCAAAACAATAAATTCAAACTCGATTTTTTTAATCCTGGGACATAATTTAAACTGTCTTGTCATTGTTTGAGATTTGGCCTACACCAGTCGTGTAGTCACTGAGTGGGAGAGTCTCCTATGCAGCCATGTTTGATGCAAAGCAGACCCCCCTCAAGCTAAAGCCTCTGCCAGCAGATTAGTGACTTGTTTAAGGATGAAATTAGCTTTGGAAACAGATGTAAGCATGTGCTTCATCTGCCACAGGAGATTCAAGGAAGTTTTTAAGTCTTATGATCAGATCAAAGGAACTCCAAAGCATGCAATCCTACTGGATGAGTAATACTCATGTGAAATCTACCTGGGCCAGATAACCCTGAAGTTCACACTAGAGTCCAGCCACTTCCCTGTTTATCAGGAATTTCTTCTTGGTCTGTATCATCCTTTTCCTATGACAAAGTCAGTCATAGAGTTAAACAACATAGAAATTGGCCCCTTGGCCCACCATGTCTATGCTGACCAACAAACGCCAAACTGCACTAATCCCTATCACAAAGCTTGTCCCTTTTTTTTCTAAAAGCTGCTCCTTGGCTCAAGGAGAGTCCGTCCTTGATTTTTTTCAGAGGGGCAATAAACCAGGCCAGACTCTGATCAGTTTAATTTGGTACAGAGATGAAAAGGATTTTGAGAGGCCTTTTGTTTAAATGTAAACAAATGAGACTTCAGGCTAAAGTGATCATGATTTAAAAGTGACCTGTATAATGAAAGCTCTTTAGCTAGCTGAGCTGAGCAGTTTTAGTTCAGTCATGAACGGGTTGGAAGCTCAAATACTGAAACAAATTGCAAAGTTAGGTATAAGGCTGCCTGCTTAAGAATGTTTTGAGTGGTCTGGCCCAGTCCATAACATCCCATATATCTACACTTGGTTCATAGCCTGCTATGACCTGGCAGTTTAAAGAAAACCTGCCTCCATTATCCTCTCAGGTGGCATATTCCATATATCTACCACCTTCGAGGTGAAGAAATTTCCTTTCTCAGGAATCCTCTAAATCATTTACTCCTGCCCTTAAGCGTATGCCCTCTGGTCTTATGACATGTCTACCACAGTGAAAAGATTCTGATTCTCCACTCTGTCTAAGCCTCTGATCATTTTGTATACCTCCCTCAGCCTCAGCTCCTAAGGAGACAAATTTGCCTATCCAGTCACTCCTCATAACCAAAAATTGTCGTTCCATTCAACATCCTAGTGAATCTCAACGGAACCCTCTCCAGTGCAATCATGTACTTCCAATAGTGTGGCATACAGAACTGCACAGAGTATACCAGCTGTGGGCGAACCAATGTTTTATAAAAACTTAATTGTTCCTATATTCTACAACCTGGCTAATGAATGCAAGCATCCCATATGCCTTTTTCACCACCTTGTTTACCTGCTTTGACACCATCAAGGAGCTATGGGCTTGAATACAGTTCCTCAGTACTTCCTATGGACCTACTATTCATTGTGGATATCCTTCCCTTATTAGACCTCCCAAAAAGCAAGTGTTGAAATAATTATTGACCTTCAAGTCTCCAGAGGGCCATGTTTTGGGCAGTGCATCATACTGCCACAGTGCACAAATACCTTGCTGAAGTGTATTGCAGGACTGGTTTTAGCACTGGAAGTGTACCTTGAGACACCCAATGATGGAGTCATTGTGAACAAATGGCCTCAGTTATCTTTGTCTCTTCACCTTCATTCCATGTAAAGGTAGAACAACCATCAGTTCAAGCCCGTGTCCTCAAGAATCTATCCATGCAGTTTCAGTAGTGACATGATGTACTGCAGCATGCTGGCATGCTGGTGAATAAAGGCATCATTGTAGTGGATAGAACATCAATACATACACATGTATAAATCTCCTGTTGTCATCACATCACAGCTAAACATTTAATGCATGAAATTTTTCTATTTCACTGATCACCCTCTCAGTAACTTGATAACTATGCACATAAACTTGATGTTACACTGCAATTCCTGGAATCCAGCAATAGTCCCAAGGGGCTTTGTTCTTGTCAGGTCCTATCTACTTGACATAACATGTATTGTCATTTCTCAGAAATAGCATGTCATAGATGTGTGAGATGCCATGGCTTGCTGCCGCTTGAGAGATACCATCAAGGTGTGCTGTAAATTGTTAAAAAGAGCTAGAGGCAAAGATGTTCAATCTCATTGTGACTAATGACTATTGAGAATTCATGGTAAACAATACTGCAAAATACTAAGATCACTGAAGGGATCAATATTTTTAGAAGACAGTTCAATTCCAATGAGTGGCTGATTGGATCAGCCAAAATTCCAACTTCTAAGACTTTTACTGTGCCATACAAACTAAAAGCAATATTGATGAAACACTTTCAGTAGTCAACATCTATACCACAGAGTAATGGAAAAGATTCCCCATTTAATATTTAAAATGTTCAAAACTTTCCTTCCATGATTCCACCTTAACCTGTCTTTTAAGGAGAAACTTTTTTTTTTAACCCAGAGGCAATCCATAATCATTTGTTCCTCTTTCCTTTTCCAAATGCATAATCCCCAAACTAGCTTTCACTTCACAGATTATCCCGAATAACTTTTTCTCTTGCCACAGTTGGTTGAATCTTCCAGTTTCATTTAAACCTTCATGATCTTGTTCTCTTCAATCAAACATGAGCAGCCAACCACATCCTGCCTGGTTAACACCAGAGATTTTCTGCCTCCATTCCTCTGATCTTTCTCTCTCTGTCAGATTCTTGTCAATTGATATTGTTTTAATGGTTCAGTGATTTTTTTTATGATGAAAATCTATAACTTGATCTTACAACGATTTCCTTTGCACACTTTTTCCTTCTCAGAGCCTATGTCAACATGAATTATACAGGGAATATCGGCCATGGTAATGAAGTAGTAACATAATTATACTCCTTCCAAATTAGTATACTCTAATTGTTGCTCGTATACTGGACAGACTTTATGCACACTGAGTGATCACTTTGTAAAACTTTCCTAATCAATCCACAAGCAGGCTCTGAGCTTTCAGTTACTTGTTCTTTTAATTCTCCACCTTACTCACAATTCTGACCTTTCTGACATGTCTTCCTATAGCCAAGTTCAAACCTAAGGGTGGTGTTCACCACTTTATCTTTTCATGGTGTTACATCACAGACAGATAGCCGAGCAAATAGTTCAAACCTGAGGGTGGTGTTCACCACTTTATCTTTCCATGGTGTTACATCACAGACAGATAGCCGAGCAAATTCTTGATGAAGGGCTTTTGCCCAAAACATCGATTTTCCTGCTCTTTAGATGCTGCCTGACCTGCTGTGCTTTTCCAGCACCACACTCACGACTCCAGGGTCTGCAGTCCTCACTTTGGCCAAGCCAAGTCATCAGCCTTTCTTCCTCTTTTTTCACATCACTGCAAAATTAAACCGTTGACAACCCCTAATAATTATTCAACTTGTTCCTAAAACATACTTTTGAATAGCCAATTCCAGACATGAGAATAATTAATTCTAGACACCTGTTTTGTATCTCTGACAGAACACTGAACTATTTATTAATTACACAACAACTTCAATAGAGGAACAATTAAACAACAAGGTAAGCCGAGGTCTCTGATTTAAACCTGAAAATTTGGTTCTCGTTCCCTTTCACACAAAAGATGGATAGACAAACAGATGAACACAGTTAAGGGATGAATAAAAGAAAATAACAAGACTGACCAGAGTTACCTAAATGTCATTTCTGATGCATTGTTTCGTAAGCATAAATGTGGACTGCTTGGTTGTTTTTCTGAAACATCCAACCTTCTCAGTTTGCCCAGGGAAAGGCAGCAATTTTTCTAACTCACCTTTCTACTCTTTGGGCTTCCAGAAACTGGTGCAGCAGAGTAGGCCAGGAGATTTCAAATTTTCATGATGTCTCAGCAGCAGTCAAAAACCATCTCCCAGAAAACATTGTTCAGAAAAAAACTTCAGTCTGGTCCCGCCCTGATAGACTGATCAATCTTTTCTCCTGAAGCCTCAATTATCATTAAACAACTGCCATCTGCTTGAAAATGGTGTCTCTTCCAGATTCACCAGAACAAATCCCCGGGTACTGACATCATTAATCATCAACCTCTGGTATCTGTTTAAACACGATGCTCTTTTTGAGGTCACTGTGTCTGTTAGAACCCATTTAAGCAGTAATTAACCTACAATTAACCACCAATTAACCAAGCCCGGCCTAACAAACAAACAAAGGTTCGCCTGCTCTGATTCTTTTCCTTTTACCACAAACTGCCCCTAAGACCATATGTCATTTCCAGCTCACAATTCAAGATTGATAGAAGAATAAAAATAAAAACAATGAAAAATCAGCAAGAGTTCTAACAATGGCGCATCCAGATTTCTTTTATGTAGCGATTAGTACCTTACTTAGATGCATCATAGAACATAGAACATAGAACATAGAACATAGAACAATACAGCACAGAACAGGCCCTTCGGCCCATGATATTATGCCGAACATTTGTCCTAGCTTAAGCACCCATCCATGTACCTATCCAATTGCCACTTAAAGGTCGCCAATGATTCTGACTCTGCCACTCCCACAGGCAGCGCATTCCATGCCCCCACCACTCTCTGGGTAAAGAACCTACCCCTGACATCTCCCCTATACCTTCCACCCTTCACCTTAAATTTATGTCCCTTTGTAACACTCTGAATTTATGTCTCCTTGTAACACTCTGTCCTTTCTTTCTTCAGTATAGCCATTATTAATCTTTCTGTTGGCACATCATTTTTTTTTTGTTATTGAATCTCTCCTGAATTTCACCCATTCATAGACTTTTTAACTTCCTGCCCAAGCGAACCCCTCCCCATCCTTCATTGGCTTAAAATCTCTTTCATTTCTATGTGTCATTAGTTCCAATGAAAAGTCATTGATGTCTTGACTCTCCTTATAGCCAAGAATGCTGCCTGACCTTTGAGGTTTTTTTTAGCTTTCTCCCAGTAAAACAACCTAGGAAGGAAAATATTCTTCAGCCCAGCGGACTCAACATTGAGTTCTCCAATTTCAAATAACCTCCTTGCCCATTCCCTGACTCCCTTCCAAGCCCCTCCCCTCAGCCACCAATCGAATTCATTTCTCCCATTGATCAACCAGGTTGTATCCTCTACTTGTTTTCACCTATCCCCACTTCACCACCCTGCCCCCACCTATGCCTTTATCTGCAGCTCCCTCCACTCCTACCCCCAGTGCTGAAGAAAGATTACTTCCGAAACGTTGACTTCTCCATCTCCTGATGCTGCCTGGCTTGCTGTGTTCTTCCAGCCTTCTGCCTTTATACTGAAATGAAAGTCGTTACTCTTTGGTGCCATTTCAACTCCACCTGACCACTCTAAGTCCTTGCTGAAACTTGCCAATTAAGATGTTACCAAGGTCCCTGGGTACTGCACCAACCCCAAACTCGACTCCACCATCACTTCAGCCCCACTTTGTCAATGCTGCTAGGTCACATACTGGGCCCAAACTGCTGCAACCTCCATGAATTCTATGCCCATCCATCTCAGGTGCTATCCCATTTGCCCACCAAAACCCACCTCTGGGAGTCAAAAAATGTTTCTTCTTAAAGGTTGACAGAAACAAGCTGCCACCTCATGTAACAAACTATGAATTTGTCGATTTGAAAACTTGACAGATTTCTGAATTGTGTGTATGATCTCGGCCAAGATCAATTCAAATTGGGGCCTAAATGACAAGAGAAATATTGAATTACTTACAAAAAAAAACAGGTTGAAATGACTGGCTTACAGCATTAAAGTAGAGAGCAGAATAATAACTGAATGGGATGTATAAACTCAAAGGGCTTGTTCTCATTCCTCACTTTATGTTCTGATACTTTCCCTTCAAATGAACTGTATCATCTGCCTTACACAACAGGTTTTCCTGCAGAGCTGAAATTACATGACAGAGTAAAAGTGAAGCAACGTAGAATAGCTTCTTAAAATGGATCACACAAAGCTTGGGTTTAGTGGACTTAGGAGTCAAATAACTTTCACATCAATGAGCAGCTAAAAAGGTTTTGCACAGATTCAAAAGTGACAGCATAACTGCACCCACAGGGAAATATTGTTGTAGCTCTCAGGCTCTCACTAAATGCTGTGGAACTAAAATCCCTTTATGTGTTTGGAATTTAAATCATACTTAAAATCTACAGGTCTTGTGAATACAGTTAACATTGAGGAAAAAGGACACGTTTCTTCAAGGTAATTCTCTTCAATAAATATCGCAGCAATATCGAATACTCCTGAGGAGTATTGTTTGTTGCTAATTGGTTTACTGTTTGCACATGAAACATTTATTTTTATAGGGTCAATGCCTCAGTTTGAAGGACCTGAATCAGTGAATGGTTTGGAATATGCCTTTCTCCTTCTGGCTCTTCAATTCAGCAGTGATCTTTGATAAAAGGGAAACAGAAAGAAAAAATATTTTTCAAGACCAAAACACAAGAAGTTTTGTTCCCAATCAATTACAGCTCCTTACTAGTTTCATTTGCAATTCTCTCAATGAATGTCTTCATAATTTTTTTTCCCATTCATTCCAAGTCAGCATGTTTGTCCATCCCCAAATGTCCAGACAGTCAATCACATAGCTGTGGGGCTGGAATCACATGCAGGCCAGACCAGGTAAGGATGGCATTAGTGAACAGGTGGGTTTTTGTAGCAACCTACAACAGTTTCTTCATCATCATTTGGCTCTTGATTCCAGACTTTTATTAAATTCAGATTCCATTATCTGTTTTGGCAAGATTTAAACCTTGGTCGCCAAAACCTTACTTGGTCTCTGAATTAATACTCTTGTGACATTACCACCAGACCATTGAATCCCCATGATACCCTTTCAATCAATTTATTTTCCTTTCAGAAAATTTTGTCATTTGCAGAGAGATCATTGCAATTTAATTCATTTAAGATTTTGATATAGTGAATTAAAATGAAGCATTGGTCCCAATTTACCCTCCTCATTTTTGGGTTTTCCAACATTGCCAACAATTTGGATGATTCACACCATATACTGTATAAATTATTTGGATGTGAACACAGGAGGTATAGTTCGTAACTTTGCAGATGACACCAAAATTAGAGGTGTAGTGGACATCTAAGAAGGTTGCCTCTGTACAACAGGATTTTGATCAGATGGGAAATGGACCAAGGAGTGGCAAATTTAATTTAATTTAGATAATTGCGAGGTGCTGCAGTTTGGAAAGGCAAATCAGGGCAGGACTTATACACGAAATGGTAAGGTCCTGGGGATTGTTGCTGAACAAAGGGACCTTGGAGTGCAGGTTCATAATTCCTTGAAAGTGGAGTTGCAGTTAGATAGGATAGTGAAGGAGGTGTTTGGTACACTTTCCTTTATTGGTCAGAGCATCAAGTATAGGGAAATCATGTTGCAGCTGTACAGGACATTGATTAGGCCACTTTTGAAATATTGCGTGCAATTCTGGTCTCCTTCCTCTTGAAAAGATGTTGTGAAACTTGAAAGAGTTCACAAAAGATTTACAAGGATGTTTCTGGGATTGGAGGTTTTGAGCAACAGGGAGAGGCTGAATAGCTGGGGCTGTTTTCCTTGAAGGTTCAGAGGCTGAGGGGTTTATCTTATAAAGGTTTATAAAATCATGAGGGACATGGATAGGTAAATAGCCAAGGTCGTTTCACTGGGGTGGGGGAGTAGAGAGCTGACATCAAAAGTTTAGGGTGAGAAAGGAAAATTTTAAAAGAGACCACAGGACCAGCTTTTTCAGAGAGAGGATGGTGCATGTATGGAATGAACTGACAGAGGAAGTAGTGGAGGCTGATACAATGACAACATTTTAAAGGCATCTGGACAGGTATATGAATAGGAAAGATTTTGAGGGATATGGCCAAGTGCTAACAAATGGGACTAGATTCGATTAGATTAGGCATGGATGAGTTGGACCAAATGGTCTGTTCCCATGCTGTACATCTTTATGTCATTTCTAAATTTATCACGGAGTCTAAGCACCATTGTTTTGGTTCTGTTCGCCGAGCTGGAAATTTTTGTTGCAAACGTTTCGTCCCCTGTCTAGGTGACATCCTCAGTGCTTGGGAGCCTCCTGTGAAGCGCTTCTGTGGTGTTTCCTCCGGCATTTATAGTGGCCTGTCCCTGCCGCTTCCGGTTGTCAGTTTCAGCTGTCCGCTATAGTGGCCGGTATATTAGGTCCAGGTCGATGTGTTTGTTGATGGAGTTTTGTGGATGAGTGCCATGCTTCTAGGAATTCTCTGGCTGTTCTTTGTTTGGCTTGCCCTATAATGGTAGTGTTGTCCCAGTCGAATTCATGTTGCTTGTTGTCTGCGTGTGTGGCTACTAAGGATAGCTGGTCGTGGCGTTTCGTGGCTAGTTGATGTTCATGGATGTGGATGATTAGCTGTCTTCCTGATTGTCCTATATAGTGTTTTGTGCAGTCCTTGCATGGGATTTTGTACACTACATTAGTTTTGCTCATGCTGGGTATTGTGTCCGTCATTCTGGTGAGTTGTTGTCTGAGGGTGGCTGTTGGTTTGTGTGCTGGTATAAGTCCTAGTGGTCGCTGTAGTCTGGCTGTCAGTTCTGAAATGCTCCTGATGTATGGTAGTATGGTTAGTCCTTTGGGTTGCGGCATGTCCTCGTTCCGTTGTCTTTCTCTTAGGCATCTGTTGATGAAATTGCGCGGGTATCCGTTTTTGGCGAATACCTTGTTCAGGTGTTCCTCTTCCTCTTTTTGCAGTTCTGGTGTGCTGCAGTGTGTTGTGGCCCTTTTGAATAGTGTCTTGATGCAACTTCGTTTGTGTGTGTTGGGGTGGTTGCTTTCAGAGTTCAGGACTTGGTCTGTGTGTGTGGCTTTCCTGTATACCTTTGTGGTGAATTCTCCGTTCGGTGTTCTCTGTACCATCACGTCTAGGAATGGGAGTTGGTTGTCCTTTTCTTCCTCTCTCGTGAATCGGATTCCTGTTAGTGTGGCGTTGATGATCCGGTGTGTTTTCTCTATTTCTGTGTTTTTAATGATTACAAAGATGTCATCAACATATCTGACCCAGAGTTTGGGTTGAATTTGTGGTAAGACTGTTTGTTCTAACCTTTGCATTACTGCTTCTGCTATGAGTCCAGAGATCGGTGAGCCCATGGGTGTTCCGTTGATTTGTTCATATATCTAATTGTTGAATGTGAGAGAAACAATAGCCAACCTGCTGGACAGACATAACAGACATCAGGACGTTGAACCCATCAACTAAGACGGCATCCTTAAACTACTGGACTTGTGCCTCACAACACACTTTACATTCAACAACCAGATATACGAACAAATCAACGGAACACCCATGGGCTCACCGATCTCTGGACTCATAGCAGAAGCAGTAGTGCAAAGGTTAGAACAAACAGTCTTACCACAAATTCAACCCAAACTCTGGGTCAGATATGTTGATGACACCTTTGTAATCATTAAAAACACAGAAATAGAGAAAACACACCGGATCATCAACGCCACACTAACAGGAATCCGATTCACGAGAGAGGAAGAAAAGGACAACCAACTCCCATTCCTAGACGTGATGGTACAGAGAGCACCGAACGGAGAATTCACCACAAAGGTATACAAGAAAGCCACACACACAGACCAAGTCCTGAACTCTGAAAGCAACCACCCCAACACACACAAACGAAGTTGCATCAAGACACTATTCAAAAGGGCCACAACACACTGCAGCACACCAGAACTGCAAAAAGAGGAAGAGGAACACCTGTACAAGGTGTTCGCCCAAAAATGGATACCCGCGCAATTTCATCAACAGATGCCTAAGAGAAAGACAACGGAACGAGGACATGCCGCAACCCAAAGGACTAACCACACTACCATACATCAGGAGCATTTCAGAACTGACAGTCAGACTACTGCGACCACTAGGACTTATAACAGCACACAAACCAACAGCCACTCTCAGACAACAACTCACCAGAACGAAGGGCCCGATACCCAGCATGAGCAAAACTAATGTAGTGTACAAAATCCCATGCAAGGACTGCACAAAACACTATATAGGACAAACAGGAAGACAGCTAACGATCCGCATCCATGAACATCAACTAGCCACGACCAGCTATCCTTAGTAGCCACACACGCAGAACACAAGCAACATGAATTCGACTGGGACAACACTACCATTATAGGGCAAGCGAAACAAAGAACAGCCAGGGAATTCCTAGAAGCATGGCACTCATCCACAATCTCCACATCGACCTGGACCCAATATACCGGCCACTACAGCGGACAGCTGAAACTGACAACCGAAAGCGGCAGGAACAGGCCACTATAAATGCCGGAGGAAACACCACAGAAGCGCTTCACAGGAGGCTCCCAAGCACCTAGACAGGGGACGAAACGTTTGCAACAAAAATTTCCAGCTCGGCGAACAGAACCACAACAACGAGCACCCGAGCTACAAATCTTCACCCAAACTTCTAAGCACCATTGGCTAGATCAATATTTATTGTCGATCCATGTTTTCCCAGAAGGCCGATGAAGGTCAACAACATTACTATGGGTTTGTAATCATAGGGAAGCCAAGCTAGCTAAAGATGGCAGATTTCCTTCCTTGAAGGGCATTACTGAATCAGAGGCATCTTTATTACAATTTACAATGGTTACACTGTCATCAGTAGGCTACCTTGTTTTTATTAATTTCACTCGACTTTAATTAATTAATCTCGACTTTATTACTTTCAAATCTTAAACATCTGCCATTGTGGGATTAAATCCCATGTTTTCAAAATGTTAACCTACTGTTCTGGATTACCAGTCAGTGATATTACCACTATGCCACCATCTCGTCCATCTGATTCATTCCCAACTTGTACATATGTGTACGAGATGATAAGATTGGCATTGCAGTGCCTTCAAATATCTCAGATTACACAACAGAAATTTGTTTGAACTTTATTGTGGTTACCTTTAAGAAAATCTTTTGCCTTTGACTTTTAAGAAGATAAACTTACCACCTAGTTTGTGATTTTTGAACAATAAAAAGTTTGCAAAAATTGAAGTTTTCTTTCAGCTTCCCATCCTGGATTCTTGCAGTAAATGTAAGTACTTCATCCTTCCCCCTACTTCCGGAACCTAAAGTTACTACTCCTTTCAATTGTTTGTTACTCAGATGTTTCTCCTTGCAGCTTCAGGGAGGCTTTTTCTCGAAATCATAAACTTTTTACTACTTTTTGCCTAATCTGGATTATTTGAGCTTTGAAAGCAAGGGTAAATTGATGCTTTTTGTTAGACTTCCTGCAGCTCGAGCAGATTGGCTGCTGTCTCTACTGCTGTAGCTGCTGACTGTCTTGCAGTGTGTACTTTAAACCTGTCACTCTCAAATAAATAACTAAATTTTGTTGACTGAAAGATTTTATCTTATCTTTCTTCTTTTTGGATGCCTGTAGATTATTCGTTCAGCTAGTGTTTTCTTCCCTTTTGACAGCAATTCACACCATTGTCTACCGTTTGCTAAGAGATTTTCACAGTTGGCGATTGGTTGTCTCCTTTGAGCCAATTTGCTGCCACTCAGCCTTCTTTGAAAACATGCATTAACTGGTGAAGGATTAACCATTCATATGACTTCAGCAGAAGAGACATATATTTCAATCACATGAAATTACATAGTAGTAAAGTTATTGGTCATATAATCTTAAAAAACTGGTGAACTACATAACAATGTGCCTTTGCTCATGGTAATTTCCTCAGAAATAATAACTAAACATATGCCTTACAGCTTGCTACTAAATCACAATGAACAGCAAGCTGTAACTGATCAGCATCTACCAAAGACAGAGTCATTCGCGAGACCATAAGATACAGCAGCAGAATTAGGCCATTAGGTCGAAGTCTGCTCAGCCATTTGATCAGGACTGATATGTTTCTCAACCCCATTCTCCCCATATCTCTTGATCGCTTTACTATTCATGAATCTAATTATCGATGTCTTAAATACACTCATTGACTTGGCCTCCACAGTCCTCTGCAGCAATGAGCTCCACAGATTAGCCAACCTTTGGCTGAAGAAATTCCTCCATATCTCAGTTTAAAGGGTTGTCCTTTATTCTGAGGCTGTTCCCTCAGGTACTTCTCTGTCTGACTATTGGAAATGCCTTCTCTGTATCTATTCCACCCAGGTCTCTCAACGTTCTGTAAATTTCAATCAGATCCACACTTATCCTTCTAACTCCATTGATTACAGGCCTAGAGTCCTCAGTTGCTTCACATATAACAAGGCCTTCATCCTGGAATCATTTTTGCAAACCTCCTCTGGACTCCCTCCAATCTAAGCACATCCTTCCTTAGATATGAGACCCAAAATGAATCACAATATTCAAAATGCAAATTAGCATAGACAGTGGGGTTATTCCAAAGTTTCAAATTTAACCCTTTCAAACTAAATGCCAATTAAAGTGTGGAAAACGAAAATGGGAAAGAGGGCTATGGGGCCAGAGAGGTTAAATATGTTTGGGACTATTTGCTCAAGTTAAGGAAAAATGCTGACATGAAATGCTGAGATAAAATGGTCCTTTTTTTGTTGTATACAACACATGTATAAAAAGAAGTAAAATTGTATTTAATGTAAGGTTTGGAGAAAAATCAGGATTGACTTATAGAGGAAAGGCAATTTATTGTGATAACAGCTCAGGTACCAAATACACAATTGAGACCAACATAGATAAAGAGGAAATAAGGAAGGAGAGGAAAAAAAATAAAAACAAAATAAGTGGGCATGCAGAGAGAAGTTGATAAAAAGGAAAAAGCAGAATATAACAGCACAAAAACAATAATACAATAAAAATAAATAATGTCTATTTTCTCTGACTCATCTTCTCTGATTGCCTAGTCACATGTTGATAATTTTGCACAAAGTTTGCACTTTTTGTAATAATTACATCTTCTTAAACGTTTCTGTCCAACTTATTCCATCTTGGGGTTTCCATGAGCCTCAAACTTTTAGTCTTCCTAACCTTCCTAGACATCTGAGTTTCTCTCCTATAATATTCAATAAACAATATCCCCCTCATTACCTCCAGTAGCCTATTCCAAATATGATGAGTAAGTTAACCTAATCCCAATCATTAAGAAGTTACTTTGTCGGGTTGACAGCAAACATGAGGAAAATAGATTAATTCAATGTATACAGTCTCTTAGCTAAAGTACTTTTACTGAACTGTTGTGAAACATCTGGTATAGATTGGTCATTTGTTCCAAAGTCCAAACATGTTATGATCTTCATGTTAGTTCTTGTGAAATTATTGATCCATTTTCCCCTTCTATTTTCTCTCTACTTTTCTTGTTTCATTGAGATTAACCTTATTGTTTTAAGAGTCATGTTGCTTTAAGAAATTAGTATGCAAATAAGCCAATGACCATGATGACTTAACAAGGTCAGCAGGCATAATGATACAAACAGTAGAATGCTAGACTGAGATGGTGATATAACTTGCAGTTACAGAGTAAGTTATCAGTTCATCTGGTAAATGAATCTGTTTGAGATTTTTACCAAGCTTGAAGAGAATGGTAACTCCATGTTTGGGATCATATTACAAGAAGACAACAAAGGTGCACCGCCAATTTAAGAATAATCAAAGGCTTATGCATGTGGCATGAAGACAACTTACATTCAGCCCTACTGACAAAAATGTAAACTTTGAACCCATAGCATGTTTATGCCTACATCTTAAAATACCAGCCCAGATTACAGTCAGTAACAAAATGATATCTCTGTAATCACACATTCAACAAACAGCCAGGCTTATAGGAATGCACGTTGAAGATAGGGCTGTGACACAGATGATGAATAAAAGAGAAAAGTCATTTAGTCAATTGTAAGTGACATTTTCATTCAGTGCATGAAGAGAGTTTGATTTGTGGTTAGCAGAAGCATTAATAAAGCCAAACAATACCACAATTATTGATAAGTCAGGATGCGATTTTAACTACTGTTGTGTCATCAAGGAAATTCACTGCATATTTTTCGCTCTCAGCCATATATGCACAATACATTTAAATAATAAGCATTTTATTTATGTAGAATTGTAGCAAATTCACTCTCAGAAATGCTGATGAGCCTTTAAATTTTACCACTTATAATAATTGTGACATCTTTAATTAATGGCCATTTTGAAAAAAATGGGGAAAACACACTATCATAGCTCTTTAATCTTCAGCATGTTTGCTTAATTCAACATAATCGATTTACAGTCACATTCCAACCACAGGAAATTAAGTCAGCAACATATAGTACACAGAACTGAAGCAACATGATAGATAACGTTAAAGGGAGACAATGACAGAAAACAAGAGATAACAAGAAAATGCAGAAATTTTAAAAAATGGTGATGACAAAATTGATAGAAAGATGGATAAAGAAAGGCAAGAAAATGTAGTGAGTGGCACCAAAACAGAAAAAGACATACACACACACACACATATACACACACACAGTCAAACTGAGAGTTAAAGGCAAACATAAAAAGGATAGAAACAGCGAGGTAAGAAAAGAACACTCAAAGACATTCCAGCAAAAGATTCAGATAGGCACAAATACGAAGATAAAGTATGTTAAAGAGCGAGTCAGGAAAATCAGATAGATGTGCAGTGACATAAGGAACACAACAATTAAAAGACAATTATAAATAAAAGTAATTATAGTAAAAAGAAAAATGGAAAGTGCAATAAATAGACACAGAAACAAGGGTCAAGACATTGTTCTTTTGATGTTCTAAAGTATAAAAGATATTAGAGTGAATCTACCAATTTTTAATCTCTCCCCATTTCTATCTCCAGTGATCAATCTAAATAAAAATCCAGGAGTGATGTAAATGGTTTTATCAACTGGGCAATTGCTCATTTTACACCATCATATAAAGTCAAAATTCCCACTATGAATTTCGAATTAAACATCTCCCAAATGAAACCATGAGGCCTTCCAAGCAACCACAGCGCCATATCAGTCAATGCAAAGAGTCTCACTCAGAGAACATGGGACAGGAGGTTCTGTGGTCATGAACAAGACTCCCAGAAGCTATGTTGTGGAATGGAAGGTGACTAATGTTGTCCCGCTTTTCAAGAAGAGAGGGAGAGAGAAAATAGGGAATCATAGACCAGTTAACCTGATGTCAGTGCTGGGAAAGATGCTGGAGTCAATTATAAAAGATGAAATTACGACTCATTTGGAAAGCAGTAGCAGGGTAGGTCAGAGTCTACATGAACTTATGAAGGGGAAATCATGCTTGACTAATCTTCTGGAATTTTTTGAGGATGTAACTGTGAAGATGGACAAGGGAGAGCCAGTGGATATAGTGTACCCAGACTTTTAGAAAGCCTTTGATAAGTCCCACATCGGAGATTAGTGAGCAAAATTAGGGCACATGGTATTGGGGGCAAGGTACTGACTTGGATTGAAAATTGGCTGGCTGACAGGTTCCTTTCGGATTGGCAAGCGGTGACCAGTGGGTTTCAAAGGTTCGGTGCTGGGCCCGCAGCTGTTTGCAATATACATTCATGATATAGATGAAGGCAGTAAAAATAATATTAGCAAATTTGCTGATGAGACAAAGCTGGGTGGTAGGGTGAAATGTGAGGAGAGTGTTATGAGAATACAGGGTGACTTAGACAGGCTAGGTGAGTGGACGGATGCATGGCAGATGCAGTTTAATGTGGATAAATGTGTGGTTATCCATTTTGGTGGCAAGAACAGGAAGGCAGATGACTATCTAAATGGAGTCAGACTCGGTAAAGGGGAAGTACAACGGGATCTAGGTGTTCTTGTACATCAGTCAATGAAAGCAAGCATGCAGATACAGCAGGCAGCGAAGAAAGCTAATGGCATGCTGGCCTTTATAACAAGAGGAATTGAGAGAAGGAGCAAAGAGGTCCTTCTGCAGCTGTACAGGGCCCTGGTGAGACTGTACCTGGAGTATTGTGTGCAGTTTTGGTCTCCAAATTTGTGGAAGGCATTCTGGCTATTGAGGGAATGCAGCGTAGGTTCATGAGGTCAATTTCGGGAATGGTGGCACTATCATATGCTGAGAGATTGGAGTGACTGTGCTTGTATACACTTGAGTTTAGAAGGACGAGAGGGGATCTGATTGAGACGTATAAAATTATTATAGGATTAGACACTCTGGAGGCAGGAAGCATGTTTCCACCTATGAGTGAGTCCAGAACCAGAGGACACTGTTTAAAAATATATGGGAGGCCATTTAGAACAGAGTTGAGGAGAAACGTCTTCACCCAGAGAGTGATGGATGTATGGAATGCTCTGCCCCAGAAGGCAGTAGAGGCCAAGTCTCTGGATACTTTCAATAAAAAGATGGATAGAGCTCTTAAAGATAGTGGAATCAAGGGTTATGGGGTTAAGTCAGGAACAGGATACTGATTGTGGATGATCAGCCATAATCACAATGAATGGTGGTGCTGGCTGGAAGGGCCGAATGCCCTACTCCTGCACCTATTGTCTATTGCCTCCCAGGTGCCAGGGTCTGGGATATCTCTGACTGGGTCGACAAGAGTCTGAAGGGGGAGGGTGAGCAGCTAGAAGTTGAGGTGCACAGTGGCACCAATGACATAGCCAGGAAAAGGGATGAGGATCTAAAAAGTGATTCCAGGGAGTTAAGTTGGAAGGTAAAAAGCAGGACAGGCAGAGTAGTAATCTCAGGATTACTACCGGTGCCATGTGAGAGTAAGGTGAGGAACAGGGAGTGAGTGCAGCTAAACAGGGCTACAGGGCTGGTGCAGGTGGGAAGGCTCAGATACATAGATCATTAGGGTTTTCTGGAGAAGGTGGGACTTGTGCATGAAGGACAGCATGCACTTAAACTGGAGGGACACCAATGTCCTGGGTGGGAGATTTGCTTGAGCACTTTGGGAGGGTTTGAACTAGATTGGCAGGGGGATGGGAGCCAGAGCTACAGATCAGAGGAGAGGATAGTTGTTGAATGGGCAAAAATAGAATGCAGAGAATCTGTCAGGAAGGATACACAGTTGATAGGGCAAAGGAATGGGTTAATATATGTCTGTTTCAAAGCAATGAGTGTCAGGAATGAGAGTGATGAACTTAAAACATGGGTCTGTACTTGGAAGAACAATGCTGTGGCCATAATGGAGACAAGAATTTCACAAGGACAGGAACGGTTGCTGGATGTTCCACGGTTTAGATCCTTCAAAAAGAATGGGGTGTGGGAGGGTAAAAGAGAAGGGAGAATAGCATTGTTAGTTAGAGAGTGCATCGCAGCTGCAGAAAAGAAGGTTGTCGAGAAAGGTTTGTCTACTCAGTCAGTATAGGTGGAAGTCAGTAACAGGAAAAGAGCAGTCACTTCATTGGGTGTTTTCTATTGATCCTGAACAGCAGCGGAGAGTTGGAAGAACAGATTGGGCAGTAGATCTTGGAAAGGTGGAGATGTAACAGAGTTGTTGTTATGGGTGCCTTCAACCTACTCAATATTGATTGAAACCTCCTTAGTGCTCTGGATGAAGCTAGTTTTGTCAGGTGTGTCCAGAAGGGATTGCTGACTCAATATGCATATAAGGAGAAAGTGAGGTCTGCAGATGCTGGAGATCAGAGCTGAAAATGTGTTGCTGGAAAAGTGCAGCAGGTCAGGCAGCATCCAGGGAACAGGAGAATCGACGTTTCGGGCACAAGTCCTTCTTCAGGAATGAGGAAAGTTTGTCCAGCAGGCTAAGATAACAGGTAGGGAGGAGGGACTTTGGGGAGGGGCGTCGGAAATGTGATAGGTGGAAAGAGGTCAAGGTGAGGGTAATAGGTCAGACTGGGGTGGGGGCGGAGAGGTCGGGAAAAAGATTGCAGGCTAGGAAGGCGGTGCTGAATTTGATGGATTTGACTGAGACAAGGTGGGGGGAGGGGAAATGAGGAAACTGGTGAAATTCGAGTTCATCCCTTGTGGTTGGAGGGTTCCTAGGCGGAAGATGAGGCGCTCTTCCTCCAACCGTCATTTTGTTGTGGTCTGGCGATGGAGGAGTCCAAAGACCTGCATATCCTTGGTGGAGTGGGAGGGGGAATTGAAATGTTGAGCCACAGGGTGGTTGGGTTGGTTGGTCCGGGTGTCCCAGAGGTGTTCTCTGAAACGCTCCGCAAGTAGCCGGCCTGTCTCCCCAATATAGAGGAGGCCACATCGGGTGCAGAGGATGCAATAGATGATGTGTGTGGAGGTGCAGGTGAATCTGTGGCGGATATGGAAGTTTCCTTTGGGGCCTTGGAGGGAGGTGAGGGGGGAGGTGTGGGCGCAAGTCTTGCACCTCCTGCGGTTGCAGGGGAAGGTGCCGGGAGTGGAGGTTGGGTTGGATGAGGGGTGTGGATCTGACGAGGGAGTCACGGAGAGAGTGGTCTTTACGGAATGCTGATAGGGGAGGGGAGGGAAATATATCCTTGGTGGTGGGGTCCATTTGGAGGTGGCGGAAATGACGGCGGATGATGCGCTGTACATGGAGATTGGTGGGGTGGTAGGTGAGCACCAGTGGGGTTCTGTCCTGGTGGCGGTTGGAGGGGCGGGGCTCAAGGGCGGAGGAGCGGGACGTGGAAGAGATGCGGTGGAGGGCATCGTCGACCACGAATCAACACGGACATCTACTACAAACCGACCAACTCCCACAGCTACCTGGACTACACCTCCTCCCATCCTGCCCCCTGTAAAAATGCCATCCCATTCTCCCAATTCCTTCGACTCCGCCGCATCTGCTCCCAGGAGGACCAGTTCCAAAAACGCACAACCCAGATGGCCTCCTTCTTCAAGGACCGCAATTTCCCCCCCGACGTGGTCGACGATGCCCTCCACCGCATCTCTTCCACTTCCCGCTCCTCCGCCCTTGAGCCCCGCCCCTCCAACCGCCACCAGGACAGAACCCCACTGGTCCTCATCTACCACCCCACCAATCTCCATGTACAGCGCATCATCCGCCGTCATTTCCGCCACCTCCAAACGGACCCCACCACCAAGGATATATTTCCCTCCCCTCCCCTATCAGCATTCCGTAAAGACCACTCCCTCCATGACTCCCTCGTCAGATCCACACCCCCCACCAACCCAACCTCCACTCCCAGCACCTTCCCCTGCAACCGCAGGAGGTGCAAGACTTGCGCCCACACCTCCCCCCTCACCTCCCTCCAAGGCCCCAAAGGAAACTTTCATATCCGCCACAGATTCACCTGCACCTCCACACACATCATCTATTGCATCCTCTGCACCCGATGTGGCCTCCTCTATATTGGGGAGACAGGCCGACTACTTGCGGAGCGTTTCAGAGAACACCTCTGGGACACCCGGACCAACCAACCCAACCACCCTGTGGCTCAACATTTCAATTCCCCCTCCCACTCCACCAAGGATATGCAGGTCTTTGGACTCCTCCATTGCCAGACCACAACAAAACGACAGTTGGAGGAAGAGCGCCTCATCTTCCGCCTAGGAACCTTCCAATCACAAGGGATGAACTCGGATTTCACCAGTTTCCTCATTTCCCCTCCCCCCACCTTGTCTCAGTCAAATCCATCGAATTCAGCACCGCCTTTCTAACCTGCAATCTTTTTCCCGACCTCTCCGCCCCCACCCCAGTCTGACCTATCACCCTCACCTTGACCTCTTTCCACCTATCACATTTCCGACGCCCCTCCCCCAAGTCCCTCCTCCCTACCTGTTATCTTAGCCTGCTGGACAAACTTTCCTCATTCCTGAAGAAGGGCTTGTGCCCGAAACGTCGATTCTCCTGTTCCCTGGATGCTGCCTGACCTGCTGCGCTTTTCCAGCAACACATTTTCAGCTCAATATGCATATAAGCCGACTGGGGGGAGGCCATATTGGATTTGATGCTAGGCAACGAGCCAGGCCAGGTGTGATCTCTAGGTCTGAGAGCATTTCAGTGACAGTGACTACAACTGCCTCACCTTTACCGTAGCCATGGAGAGGGATAAAAACAGACAATATGGGAGGTATTTAACTGAGGGAGGGAAAATTATCCTGCCATTAGGCAGGAGCTGGTGAAGTATACATTAGGAACAATTGTTCTACAGGAAATGCACAACAGAAATATAGAGGCTATTTAAGGAGCACTTGTTGTGAGTGTTGGATAACTTTGTCCCACTGAGACAGGCAAGGAATGGTAAGGTGAAGGAGCCTTGGATGACAAGAGCAATAGAGTTTCTCGTCAAAAGGAAGAAGAAAGCTTACTTAAGATTGAGAAGGCAAGAATCTGGCACAGCTTTAGAGAATGACAGGGTAGCTGGGAAAGAACTCAAAAATGGACTGAGGAGAGCGGAGAGGGGGGAAGGATCAGGGAACGCAAAGGCTTTCTACATGTATGTGAGGAATAAAAGAATGATTAGAGAGAGAGTAGGGCTGAACAGGGATAGTGGAGAGAAATTGTGCCTGGAGTCTGAAGAGGTAGGGGAGGTCCTAAATGAGTTTTTTGCTTCAGTATTCAAGGAGAGATGGACTTTGATGATAGTGAGAACACCATGGACCAGGTTAATAGGCTTGAACAAATTAAAATTAAGGAAGTTGATGTGCTGGAAATTCTGGGAGGCATCAAGATAGATAAGTTCCCAGCGCCAGACCAGATACATCCAAGGTTACTACAGGAAGCAAGGAATAAGATTGTTATGCTTCTGTTGATGATCTTTGCATCCTAACTCTCCATGGGAGCAGTGTTGAAACTTTATTGCTGGAACAGCACAGCAGGTCAGGCAGCATCCAGGGAACAGGAGATTCGACGTTTCGGGCCTGTGAAGGGCCTGTGAAGGGCCTGTGCCCGAAACGTCGAATCTCCTGTTCCCTGGATGCTGCCTGACCTGCTGTGCTGTTCCAGCAATAAAGTTTCAACTTTGATCTCCAGCATCTGCAGACCTCACTTTCTCCTCTCCATGGGAGCAGTACTGGGTGATTAGAGGGAGGTGTATGTTGTTCCTCTGTTCAAGCAAGGGAATAGGGAAATGCCTGGGAATTACAGACCAGTTAGTCTTATGTCTGTGGTAAGAAAGGTACTGGATAGGATTCTGAGAGACAGGATTTATGACTATTTGGAAAAACATAGCTTGATTAAAAATAGTCATCATGGCTTTGTGAGGAGCAGGTCATGCCTCACAAGCCTTATTGAGTTCTTTGCGGATGTGGTGAGAAAAGATGTCTAAGGTTGAGCAGTGGATATGGTGTGCATGGATTTCATAAGGTACCCCATGGTAGGCTCATTCAGAAAGTTAGCAGGTATGGGATACTCAGAAATCTAGCTATCTGGATAAAGAATTGACTGGCCGAAAGAAGACAGTGAGTGGTAGTGGATAGAAAGTATTCTGCCTGGAGGTCGGTGACCAGTGGTGTTCCGCAGGGATCTGTTCTTGGCCCTCTGCTCTTTGTAGATTTTATAATTGACTTGGGTGAAGAAGTGGAAGGGTGGGTTATTAAGTTTGCTGATGACACAAAGGTAGGTGCTGTTGTAGATAGTGTCAAGCTACAACAAGACATTGACAGGATGCAGAGCTGGACTGAGAAGTGGCAGATGGAGTTCAACCTGGAAAAGTGTGAAGTGATTCATTTTCGAAGGTAGAATTTGAATGCTGCATACAGGAGGAACAGCAGGATCTTGGGGTCCACGTACATAGACCCCTCAAAGCTGTCAGCCAAGTTGATAGTGTTGTTAAAAAGGTGCTTTGGCTTTCATTAACATGGGGACTGAGTTTCAGAGCTGCAAGGTTTTGTTCCAGCTCTATAAAATTATGGTGAGACCACATTTGGGATATTGTATCCAGTTTTAGTCGCCTCATTATAGGAAGGATACAGATGCTTTAGAATGTTGCAGATTTACTACGATGCTGTCTGAAATGGTGGGTTTGTCTTCTGAAGAGAGGTTGAGTGAGTTAGGGCTTTTCACATTGGAGAGACCGAAGAAAGAGAGGTGATTTGATAGAGTATACAAGGTAATGAGAGGCATAGATACAATAGATAGTCAGAGACTTTTCTCCAGGGCAGGAATGGCTATCACGAGGAGTCATAATTTTAAGGTGATTGGAGGAAAGTATAACGGAGACGTCAAAGGTAGGTTCTTTACTCAGAGAGTGGTGGGTGCGTGGAATGCACTGCCAGCGGTGGTAGTAGAGTCAGAGACATTAGAGACAATTAAGCAACGACTGGACAAGGACATGGATGGCAGTAAATTGAGGGATGTGTAGGCTGGATTGATCTTAGATTAAGATAAGTGCTTGGCACAACATTCTGTGGCGAAGGGCCCTGTACTGTTTTATGTTCTATGACAAAATATCTGTAATATTATCTTTTGCAAGTTATTTTCTCAGATGGTGCTATACCAATATCTCAGATGTGTTTTGTACATGCTGAATCTTTTTTATGTATTTGATGCTATTTTTGTTTATCATCAGTTGAATGTCAGATTTGCCTTATCTGTCCCCGAGGTGCTGAACACAATTTTAATATAACAATTGTTTTCCCAGCTAAGATTAACAACTCAGCACCAAGTAGAAACCAATCCTACAGAGGGAGGACAAGCATTATTTTCAGTGAAAAAAAAACATATTTGAGAAGTCATTTTTGTAAATTTTGTGGTGCCATGATATCCACAGACACTATGTCTGGACAGGTAAATGTCCATTATCTAAGTGACTTCTGATGGCTGTGCAGGCAGCTGGCTTATTTCATACAGATCTCTTACTCAGACTTGGATTTTCCTATAATTTTCAATAAGTTACAAGATAATGTGAATGGATAAGGAGCCATTAGCTGGATAATTCACTGAAAACTGTTTAACGCTTTATATTAATAAGTTGTGCAGTTTTATCTGATTGAAAGTTTGTAATGCTTTTATACATGGTTGGCATGTCATCTCACATGCAATTGAAAACACTAGTTCTATTTGACAATCTGGTGAAACTGAAGTATCAAGTCGACAAGAATGTGAATGCTGTGAACTGTACAACAGTAATACATGTAGTGCATTGTTAATGTTAGTGTTAAGTGTCAGCAAAACATAATTCAAATGCATCGCAGAGCTTATTGGATAGAGATTAAATTTCTGGTTATTATCTATAAATTACTGCTGAAACTGCGGTGGACTCTTTCAAGTTAGGCACATTTTGTGTATTGGCTGCAATACTGCTGAAACACCTGTTCTGACTCTTAGTAACATAGGAGCAGGAAAGGCCATTTAGCCCATTGAGTCTGCTCTGCCACTTTAGGTCATGGTTGATCATCCATCTCAAAGTCATTTTTCCAATTTTCTCTGTTTGCAATATTGTCATATACCTCTGATAATAGACAGGCCCTACAACTTGTTACACAGGTGTCACCTGCTGTGAAACTCATCTACATCTGGAAAGAAACTACTTCCTCCTCTCTGTTAGGGGTCTATGTTGGCTAGAGATAATAATCTAGACATTGCATTGTCATTACAATGGTCTTCCAAACCTCCTGTGCTTAATATTATTATTAAAGACAGACAAATCAAAGTATGCATCTGCATTCAGTTTGCAACTAAAATGGATATTGGAACTTTTGGACTGAAACATCAGTGACAAATGGAAGTAAGTTGTCTCGCTGAGCTGGAGGTTCGTTTTCAGATGTTTCATCACCATACTAGGTATAATCATCAGTGAGCCTCTGGTGAAGCACTGATGTTATGACCTGCTTTCTATTTATGTGTTTAAATTTCCTTGAGTTGGTGATGTCACTTCTTCTGATGACATAATGTCCTGTGATGTCATTTCCCTTTTTTTCATAGAGGGTGGTAAATGGGGTCCAAGTTGATGTGTTTGTTGATAGAGTTCTGGTTGGAATGCCATGCTTCTCAGAATTCTCGTGCATGTCTTTGTTAGGCCTGTCCTCGAATGGATGTATTGTCCCAGTCGAAGTGGTGTCCTTCCTCATCGGTATGTAAAGATAATAGTGATAGTGGGTCATGTCTTTTTGTGGTTAGTTGATGTTCATGCATCCTGGTGGCTAGTTTTCTGCCTGTTTGTCCGATGTAGCGTTTGTTACAGTTCTTATATGCATCAAGTAATGTGATGAAGACAAATCTGAGAGATTTATCAGCAATTTCAAGCAGACATTGATAGCAAATCCCATAAGCTTTACAGGGGTTTACAATTCTTCACTTTTGCTGATTCAGCTTTGAAACTCCTTCTCAAGAGCTACTCCAGGAGCGTCTGGCTGAACAACCACTCCCATTCTGGTCAATGATCCATCTTTCCTGGGTTGACACTGCCTTGGAATTCAGAAGCCGCACTCCTTTACTTACTGTTCTGAAGATGTGGGTGTACCTTTAAGAGAGTGAAGGAACTGGCAAGTAGACTGAGTGCTGGTGAATTTACGAAGTAATATTTTGATTAAGAACGAATAGCACTCACTGAGTGGCATGGAAACAAAACAAATTCAAATTCGGCCAATCAGTTTAAATTATACCCCCCAAAAGAAACCAATTTCCAATCAAGTTTGAATTTAGTATATTGACAATCTTAAAAGCCAATGACACAATCCCATATTCTAGAGTATAAGACATGGTGGTGGTGGTGGGGGGGGGGGGGGGGAATTGAGCAGTTGAGAGGAGAACTGCCAAGTCCTAGCATGTACCAGACTGCTTGAAAAAAAATCTGCCTTAAAAGTACCTTTTCGATCAGTGACGTGTGACACAGAAATTCCTAACAATGAGAAAAGAAAACTCAGGATGATCCAAAGACAAGAACATCCAGCTGCCTAGTTTTGAGATAAGAAATGAAAATGTGTTGCTGGAAATGCGCAGCAAGTCAGGCAGCTTCCAAGGAACAGGAGAATCGATGTTTCGGGCATGACCCCTTCTTCAGGAATGAGGAAAGTGTGCCAAGCAGGTTAAGATAAAAGGTAGGGAGGAGGGACTTGGGGGAGTGGCGTTGGAAATGCGATAGGTGGAAGGAGGTTAAGGTGAGGGTGATAAGGTGAGGGTGATAGGCCCGAGTGAGGGTGGGGGTGGAGAGGGTAGGAAGAAGATTGCAGGTTAGGAAGGTGGTGCTGAGTGCGAGGGTTGGGACTGAGACAAGGTGGGGGGAGGGGAAATGAGGAAACTGGAGAAATCTGAGTTCATCCCTTGTGGTTGGAGGGTTCCTAGGCGGAAGATGAGGTGCTCTGCTTCCAGCCGTCGTGTTGTTATTGTCTGGCGATGAAGGAGTCCAAAGACCTGCATGTCCTTGGTGGAGTGGGAGGGGGAGTTGATGTTTTGAGCCACGGGGTGGTTGGGTTGGTTGGTCTGGGTATCCCAGAGGTGTTCTCTGAAATGTTCCGCAAGTAGGCGGCCTGTCTCCCCAATACAGAGGAGGCCACATCGGGTGCAGCGGATGCAGTAAATAATAGATAAGAAGTGTCATTTTGTAATTCTTAATTGGGAGTTTTATCGGGCTGGTATTATAGAAGGGGAGGTAAAAGATATGTTGGAGAAAGAAATTGTAAATAATGGTTAGTTAATCATTCTCTGTTATACTTTAAGAAATAAAGTTGTTAATTATGCCTTAAATAGTCCTTGGCCACTCGAATCTTTACAGATTACTGCACAGGATAAATATTTTCTTTGTTGCTGGTTTTAAATAAAACAGGAGGGTTTATTCCATGTTGTAACAGTTTGGGGGCAGGGGTCCGTGATTTGAACTGGTTTAATCAGATTTGAATAGATTTCGGGTATGAAATATCCCAGCAGATTTAAACACTTGCAGGTTAGTGTCCTCGATCTTTAAATAAAATGCAGGTGAGACACTTTGTTTAATTTTGGTGACTTGTGGTTGATTAAATTAAAGGTGACAGAAATGACTTTAAAGATTGCAAAAGAGGTTCTGGGATTTGAGGATGATTCTTAAATATGTCAAGAAAGCTTAGAAGGAAAGAAAAATCCATACTTTTAGAATTAGTAACTGAGTTACATTTGGGTGTAACCATGAACAAAAATAAAGCTGAAATTGTAAAGGGGTTACTCAAGTGCAGCAGAGGTAGAAAAACTTAAATTATAATTGAGGAAACTGGAGTTAGATTATAAACAAAAAGAGAGAGGGAGAGAGAAAAAGAAAGAGAGAGAGAAGAGAGGCAGAGACAGAAAGGGGAAAAAGAGAAAGAGAGAAGATTCTTGGCTGAGCAAAGAGAGAGAGAGAAGAAAGGGAGAGAGAAAGAGAGAAGAGAGATAAAGAGAGAATTTGAACTTGTGAAGTTGTGACTTAGTCCGCAAAGTCAAGTTAACAGTATGGAGATTAAAATAGAAGGTAGTGATATATTTCTATAAATATGTCAAGACTCTGCCACACCTTGATGAGAAAGGTGTTGAAGCTTTCTTTATTTCATTTTAAAAATTGGTGAGGGGAATATTGGGTAATGCTAGTTCAGACTAAATTGGCAGGCAGAGTTAACGAGGTATTTGCCGCACTGTCAGATGAGGTGTCAAGAAATTATAATGAGGTTAAACCGTGCTTATGAATTGGTACCAGAAGCAGAAATACAGCAGTTCAGAAACACCAAGAAGACACCAGGTTGGACTTATGTTGAGTTTGAAAGAATTAAACATTATCACTTTGATTGATGGGTGTGTACTTTGGAAATAGCTAGGACATTTGAGGCTCGAAGAGAGATTATTCAGCTGGAGAGTTTAAAAACTCACTTCCAGAGATGGTAAGAATTCATTTGGAGGAATAAAGGTTTAGGAAGTGAGAAAGGCAGCAGACTTAGCAGATGAGTACATGCTGGTGCATAAGACAAGTTTCTGACCAGAATTTCATCCTGTGAGGGATAGAAGTTGAGAGAGGGGGAGATACTACATTACAAAATCAAGAGTGGAGAGCACTGGTAAGATTTTACCACAGGATAAAAAAGAAGCTCTAGAGGGTGGAAACTAGGTGAAAGGCCACAAGTGTTTCCAATGTGGTAAAGTGTGACATGTAAAGACATGGTGCTGTTCATTGAAGAAAGGCACTGTGGGAAAAAATGTGGTAAAAGAAGCTAAGCCAGTGACATTAGTGAAGGTAGTAAAGGAGACCCCAAGAAGAGCTGAGGAGCTGCAGGAGAGTGCACAGCCTATGCAGGGCTGCGTATGGAGTTAATACCTGACCTCGGCAAAGAATTTGCCTCTGTGGGTAAAGTTTATTCAGAAAGAACAGGGGAGAAGGACAAGAAGTTATAATTTAGGGAGATACAGGAGCTAACCAGTCGCTGATTGTAAGGGATAGGCGAAAATGCACTCTTTCTCATCTGTTATCCGAGAGCATGGTAATTTGTGAGATAAATGTACATAAATTTAGTGTTCCACTATGTAAGATCAGGTTGGAGTGCCAACTTAAGACTAGAGAAGTTACAGTGGGAGTGGTTGACAGAGTGTCAGTTCCAGAAATTCAGTTTGTTCTTGGGAATGATTTGGTAGGATCAAGGTGGGAGTGACACCCCCTGTTGTGGAGAAGCCTCAAGGAAGACCAAGAAACTGAGGAGGTAAAACAAAAATATCCTGGTATTTTCCCAGACTGTGTGGTAACCAGATCGCACCATCATAAGTCACCACACAAAGTGAAAGGTAAAAAGAAAGATGAAGGAGTTGAGGTTCAGTTAGCAGATACCCTGTTTGACATAATGTTGCAGGAAAAAAAACTGAACAAGCAGAGGGTCAGACAGAAGTGTTTAGTCCTGAAAGGCTAAGAGACTTGCAACAGCAAGACAAGATGAATACTCTGCATACTCTGAAAGGAGGCAAAGAATATTGCAGAGGGTTATTATCTGAAAGATAGAATCCTCAGATGGAAATGGAGACCATGACAGGTTAGTGCAGAGGAGAAATGGGCCGAAGTGCACCAGATTGTGTTGCTGGTAGCGTACAGACAGGAAGGGTTACGAGTAACACATGTAGGAGGTCACCTAACATGTAGGGTTATGAAAGACTCAGGCTAAGGTACAAAAAATTTTTTGTTATGCTGGAATGCACAAGGATGTGATTAACTTATGTGCCGTATCTGTCATACATGCCAAATGGTAGGTAAACTACAGGTGGTAATAAAACTAGCATCTTTGTTGTCAATTCCTGCATTTGAAGAATCTTTCACATGGTTTACAATTGATTGTGTAGGTCTCCTCCTGAGAACTAAAAGTGGGAACCACTATTTGTTAACCGTAATGGATGTGTCTACCAGATGTCCGGAGGCAATTTCATTAATTCCAAAAAAGATGGTTGAGGGGTTTGTAGCTTTCTTCACATGGTATGGCCGACCCAGAGAGATTCGGTCGGACCAAGGGTCAGATTTTATTGCTAGGCTGTTTAAGGAGGTTATGGATAGCTGAGATATACAACAGTTTAAATGCAGTGCGAGTCATCCTGAATCCCAGGGAGATTTAGAAAAGTGGCATCAGACCATGATGACCATGTTGAGAACATACTGTCAGGATTACACAAATGATTGGGATAAAGGAATCTCATTCATATTGTATGCCATTAGAGATGCCCCAAATTAATCTACTCATTCACTCCCTTTGAGTTAATATTCTGTGATGAAGTGAGAGGCCCCTTGAATTTAAATACAGGAAAATCAACAGGACCAAAGTTGGAGATCTCACCTTTAGATTATGTATCAGAGATGAGGGAGAGATTATATCGAGTAGGTGAGTTAGCTAAACAGTACCTAAAGAGGGCACAGTATAGAATGAAACAGGTGGCAGATAAAAATTCTGAAACGCGGACATTTTCCTGAGGGATGACGTGTTAATACTGTTACTATTGATGGGAGATCCTTCAAAACCAGGTTTAGTGGTCCCTATCAAATTGAGTAAAAGTTGAGTCAGGTGAACTATTTAGTAAAGATGCCAGATAGAAAAAAAAGGCATCGGGTATGTCATGTGAACATGTTGAAACCATATTACATTAGAGATAAAGAACAGGAGAAACAGGTGTTAGTTACTGCACCACAGAGAGAGGAATCAAGTATGAATGATATGGATTGTGAGGTGCCTCAGAACAAATTTAACAATGAAGAAGTCATTGAGGAGTGGGATAGATTAGTAAGCTATCTGTCTCAAGAGCAGTTGAAAGATTTGTTACTACAGTATAAGGACATATGTAGTATCAGATAGCGAGGACTAATGCTATTGTACACGAAGTATACGTAAGGAATACGTCTCCAATAAAACAACGCCCCTATTAATCCTTCCAAAGCCACACAGGTCCAGATGGAGGTGGAGGCCATGCTCGATGAGGACATAATTGAACCAAGCCAGAGTGAATGGAGTTTGCCGATCATCTTGGTTCCCAAACTAGACAGGACTCAATGATTCTGCATGATTTATCAGAAGGTCAACGCCATTACAAAATCGGACTCATATCCAATTCCTAGATTGGAGGACTGTGTCGAGAAAGTTGAACAAGCCAGTTGAATCACCAAGTTGGACTTAATGCATGGTTACTGGCAGGTACCTTTATCAGAGACGGCGAAAGAAATTTCTGCATTCCTTACCCCAAATAGGCTACATCAGTTTAAAGTGATGCCCTTTGGAGTGAAGAACGTGCTTGCCACATTCCAAAAACTCATGAACAGAGTTGTGGCTGGGTTAACAAACTTGAACAGTTGAGAGAACTGCCAAGTCCTAGCATGTACCAGACTGCTTGAAAACACATCTCTCTTAAAAGTCCCTCTTCGATCAGTAACCTGAGATGCAGAAATTCCTAACAAGGAGAAAAGAAGACATGGGAAGATCCGAAGATAAGAATGTCCAGCTGTGTGGTTTAGAGATAAGAAGTGTTGTTTTGTAAATCTTAACTGGGAGTTTTATCGAGCTAGTATTATCGAAGAGAAGGTAAAATATAGGTTTGAGAAAGAAATTGTAAATAGTGGTTAGTTAATTATCCTCTGTTATACTTTAAGAAATAAAGTTGTTAGTTTTACCTTAAATAGTCCTTAGCCACTCAAATCTTTACAGATTACTGCACAGGATAACCCTTTTCTGTGTTGCTGGTTTTAAATTAAGCAGGAGGGTTTATCCCGTGTCATAACATTACTCACAGACACAACTCTTGATTTTCCCTGATCACTAAATTCACCAAACTAAGGCTATTTTTGTGTTTTTGCTAGTGTACTAATTTTGCTCAGGTGTATCAAGCAAATGCTTGAAGGTAACTCCCACTCTCAGGTGAAATGAACTATTAGTGGCACATGGTTCTTCTGAGTCCCCAAAGCTTTTCCACTGTCCTGACTCCAAAACCTAGTTGCCTATGAACTCCTCGAAGGTCGTCCAGAGTTTGAATACATAACTATCCAACCGCTCTTGACTTTGTTACGCATAACCCGATGTATATCAGTGGCCTTCCTAGCAGGACCGCTAGAACCAGCATTGCCTACCATAAAGTCTACTGTCTTCTTCACACAGATATACATTCACAGACTGCTAATCTCAATAGCCGCCACAATTGAACTCTTCTTTAGTGACACCCGCACTGCATCAAGTGACCTGTTGAAAATCCTGCAGCTAAGATCTGCCCCTCTCTATGACAGAATTGCAAGTTGTTAATATTTTGGAAGAGCTGAAAATGTGTTGGTGGAAAAGCACAGCAGGTCAGGCAGCATCCAAGGAGCAGAAGAATTGATGTTTCGGGCATGAGCCCTTCTTCAGGAATGATTCAGGAATATTTTGGAAGAGCCAGTTGTAACAACTCCTTGGGTTTCAATGTGCTCCAAATGTTACATTCAAATTGGACATTAACCTCTGCAGTAGAAAGAATGTTAACAAACAAGCAACGGTCCAAAATCGAATGCTTCTAAATAAACATGTTGGACTATAACCTGGTGTTGCGTGATTTTTAACTCCAAAAAGAAGGATTAATCACAGTTATTAAATTTGATTTAAATTTCCCATAATATTTTAATAGACTCCAAACCAAATGCAACCTTGGAAATATTCTGACAACATGGTACACTTTTAATTGTTTGAATTTTGCCTCGGCCATTTTGTCTACCTTTTCACCCAAATATTCTAAAGAATTTTGAAACATTTCACATTTGATTGCCTTGCTCTGAACTCCAAGTTTTCCCAAGTATTGGAGCACCTTCTTCAACTTGTCATTTTGAGCTAAATAATATATGTCACTCAAATAACACACTACTCCACAAAACCCTTGCAAGCTTTGTTACCTCTTGGAATATTCTTGGTTCACAAGAAACATCAGCTGACCTCCTATGAAACTGAAATAGATGAATGTGGGTATTAATATGAATGATCTTCACTCAATCTCAAGGTCAGAAATGTGGATTTTTGCTGATGATTGCACAATGCTCAGTGTAGTTCATATCTCTTCAGATACTGAAGCAGTCCATGTCCAAATGCAGCAGGACAAAGGATCATATCCAGGTTTGGGCTGACAAATATCAAGTGGTATTTGCATCACATAAGTGCCAGTCATTCTCCTTCTCTAAAAAAACAAAATCTAACCATCCACTCTTGACTTTCAATAGCATTGCTATTGTTGAACCTCTCACTGTCAACATCTCCAGGATTACCATTGACCAAAAAAATGAAGTGGAATAGTCATAAAAACTAAAGCTACCAGAGCAAGTTTGATGCTAGGAATCCTGCAGAGACTAACTCACCTCCTGACACACCAAATCCTGTCTGAGGCATTATGTTCCTGTTCGATTGAATAGTAAAGTTGGTAAGATTAAGGAACAATGATAAATAAACCTATTGAGGTTCTCGCCAAGAATAAAAGAGAAGCTTAGTTTAGATATAGACAACTTGGTTCAAAAGAATATCTTAATCAATATAAAGAGTGTCGGGACATTCTTAAGAAAGAAATCAGGAAGGCAAGAGGGGATGTAAGATAACGTTGGCAGATAAGGTAAGAATAATCCGAAGAGATTCTACATATGCATTAAGAGCAAGAGGGTAAAAGAGAGGGGGTAGGGTTCCTTAAAGATCAAGGACCCCTGGAGATGGGAGTGTTACTAAATTAATATATTGTGTCAGTTTTTATTGTGGAGAAAGAAATGGAGGCTAGAGAACGCAGAAAAATAAATGTCTGTTTTTTTAAAAAACAGTTCACATTACGGAAAAGGAAGTTCAGAGGTCTTAAGAATGTATAGGGGGATACATTTCTGAGACCTGATCTAATTTATTCCAGAACATTGTGGGAAGTAAGGGAGGACATTGCGAGACTCCTTGCAAAAATATTTGTGTCATCTATAACTACAGATGAGGTGTCTGATGACTGGAGGCTTGCTAGTTCTGTATTTTGTTTAAGAGATATTGCAAGGAGATCAGTTGTGGATAAATTGTTGGAGGTGATTATAAAAGGTGGGATTTATGGACATTTAGAGAGGCAACAATTGATTAGGAAGAGTCAGCACGTTTATGTGCAAGGAAACTCATGTCTCACAAACCTGATTGAGTTTCTTTGAGGAAGCTACAAAAAATATTGATGAGGGCAGAGCTGTAGACATTGTTTACTTGGACTTTAGTAAAGCCTTCAACAAGGTTCTGCATGGCAGACCGATTAATAAAGTTAGGTCACGTGGGATTCAGGGTGAACTTGCCAGTTGGATACATAATTGGCTTAGTGGCAGGAGACAGAGAGTAATGATGAAGGGTTGCTTTTTGGACTGGAGGCCTGTGACTATCAATATTCCACAGACTATCGGTTCTGGGTCCTCTTCCGATGGTCATTTTTATCTCATTGATTTGGATGAGAATATAGAAGGCATAGCAGATAAGTTTGTGTCCAACACCAAAACTGGTGGCATTGGAGACAGTAAAGAGGGTTTTCCAAGATTTCAAAGGGATCTTGATCAAATGGGTCAATAGGCTAAAAAATGGCAGATGAAATTCTATCTGGATAAATATGAGGTATTGCATTTTGGTACAACAGATAGGAGTAGGGCTTATACAAATAATGGTAGGGCCTTGGGGTTCAGGTACATAATTCTTTGAAGTTTGCATCACATGTAAATAGGCTGGTTAAGAAAGCAATTAGCACTCTTGCCTTCATTGTTCAGTCCTGAGTATAGGAGTTGTGAAATCATGTTGAGGTTGTACAGGACATTGGTAGGGCCTCTTCTAGAATACTTTGTCCAGTTCTTGACACCCAATTATCAGAAGGATATTATTAAGGTGGAGAGGGCTCATAAGAAATTTACCATAATGGTGCCAGTTATGGAAGGTTTGAGTTTTAAAGAAATATTGGATATGCTGGGACTTCTTTCATTGTACCACAGGACGTTGACAGGAAATTTTATAGAACTTTATGAAATAATGCAGGATATAGATAGAGTTAATGATAGTTTTCTTTTCCTTAGGATGGGGGATTTCAAGACAAGGGATCACATTTTTAATGTGAGAGGAGAGAGCTTTAAAAAAGACATGCAGGGTATTTTTTTATACAGAGGGTGGTTCACATGTGGAACGAACTTCCTGAGGAAGTGGTGGACATGGATACAATTACAATGTTTAAAAGACGTTTGGATAAATACATGAATGGAAAAGGTTTGGAGGGATTTGCGCCAGGAGCAAGCAGTGAGACTATTTTGGAATTATGATCGTCATAGACTGGTTGGACCAAAGGATCTGTTCCATGCTCTTTGACTCTATGAATCTACATGGAAAAAGTCAGGAGTGTAATGAAATATACCCCATAACCTGGATTAGTACAGCTCCAATAACATGACAGAAATTTAACATCATCCATGACAAAGCAGCCTGGTGGATTTGCATAATACTCATCAAGTTCTGTCCCTCCACCACCAACACTCAATAGCTGCAGTGTGTGTATCGTCTACAAGATGCATTGCAAAAATTCACCAAGTCTCCTTTGATAGCACTTTCTTAACTCACAACCACCACTTAGAACAAACACCACTATCTGTAATTTCCCCTCCAAGCAACTCACTATCCTAACTTAGAAATATATTGTTGATTTTTCACTGTTGCTGGGCCAAAATCCTGAAACTTTTTCCCTTACATCATTGTGGTTCTATCTGCAACAAATGGACCTAAACACTTCAAAATGGCAGCTCACCATCACCTTCTCAAGGGGAAAACAGAGATGGACAACAAACGTTGGCAAAATCAGAAATGTCCATATCCCATGAATAAATGAAAAAAGTTAAGTATTATTTTAATGCATAATCTAATTCATGTGGTACATGAGCATTTGTCAGATATAATTCTTAGGTCAAATCTAGCCTAATGAGAACTGATCGAGTAAATCCTCGATATTTGCCAAATTAGTGGGTGGATTACATTCTAGTAGCAAATGAAAGTTATGTTATAATCCACACAATACTATCATAACATTTGGAATTAGTACTACCACTATAAGATCAGAAGAAATAAGAAAAAGAGTATGCCATATGGCCCATCAGGCCTGCTCTGCCATTCAACAGGTTTATGACTGATCTGATACACCTCACTTTTCTGCAGTCCCCCTGTAACCCTTGGTTATCATATTGATTAAGGGTGTATCTATGTCTGCTTTAAATAAGTACATTGACTCTGCCTCTACAGCTCTTTGTGATAAGTGGTTCCAAAGTCTCGCAGCCCTCTGAGACAATAAATTCCTTCTTGCCTCAGTCTTCAATTGGTACCCCTTAATTTTGAGACTATGCCTTCTGGTTCTTGACTTTTCCATGAAGGGAAACATTCTCTCAGCACTTACCCTGTCAAGCTCCTTCAGAATCCAATATGCTTCAATGAGGTCACCTCTCATTTTTCTAAATTCCAATGCATAGAGTTGCAATCTGTTTCATCTTTGCTCCTCAAATAATCCCTCCAAATGGGTCATCAGGAAAATCTTCTATGAACTGTCTCGAATGAAATAATGTCTTTTCTTTGTTAAGTGGAGTATCCCAATTCATTTTCCATATTTTTACATGCAACTGAACTCCCACTATTTATCTTAAAGCTGGATTCACAGCCTTAGTCTGTCATTCTACTACACCACTCATCACAACATGAATTTACCAAATATTATATACTTTATCTAAATTAGATTTAAAATAAAATTACCTATCAACCTGGACTTCTTTAAAAGCAAAAAAAAGACTATGAAAATAGACTGTGAAAACTGTTAGCAAAAATATAAAGCTGATTGATACAAACTTTGAAATCAGACATTATAATTATTTATTATACTAAATAAACCACAATAGACAGACACATATGGACATATGAATTCGAAAAAAAGCTTGTTCTGCAGAAACTAGTTTTCAAAAAAAGACATCTTCACCACTGACTGTTAGTGCTTGAATTAAAAAAAAAGGACAAGGTATAAAAATTTTAATCTCACTCTCAAATGGCAGTCAAACAAATGTAGACAGATGCCATTAAACATAGACAATTATCACGAGGACCTTTAAACACAGTTCATTTATGGGATGTCAAGAACTCAAAGGAACAAAGAGTTCAAGAGAACAGATCCATCAGTTTTTTAGGTCTCACAATGAAGTCTCTAAACGCATTTTCTCAGAAATGCAGAGACTGAGCTGGTTAACTTCTCTCTCTCTCACTCACACACAAACACACACACACAAACACAAACAAACCAGGCTCCAAACAAATTCTGAACAATATTCAAAGTAAATCACAAGCTATGCGAGTTTATTTCAGTCAGTAAATCCAAGCAATCAGATTAAGCTATGTGACTTTGCAAAAAAAATCAAAGCAATGTCTCAATGTCCTTTTAAGAACCCCTTTATATTCAGACATCACTTAGATTTTTCAAAAGCACCACTGTCCACAAGCCTTTGAAGAAATCCTCAAAACAATTGAAGGATCCTCATAACAGTTTCTCAAGGCCAATTAGAGATTGAGAAGAAATGCTGGCCTAGCCAGTGTTGCTGGAATCCCAAAATGCATAAGGATATATATGACAAAATAAAATATTTGTAGATTACTGTGGGGTTTATCTTTCTGTATTTGAGACCATCAACCCATTTATTAACCCACTTAGCATACATTTCGATCAGAACATTAGAAAGAAGTTATTCATCTTCTCTTTGAAAAGCTACCTTGTAAATAGAATAGGGATTTTTGGCAAATATATTAGTTTGTAAACTGAGGATAGCATGGAGGAAGTTTCTCAGTTGTTCAAATCATGTTTAATGGATCCCATACTTTGTCTATATTAATTATTCATGACTACCATCTACATAACACAATACCACTAATGTGTTGTGTACAGCCATATGGCTACGCTGCAAATAGAATCCAAAATCATTACACCAATGCAATGTTGTAATCCCTTTTAAAAAAAAATACAAATGGCCTGACTGGTTACGACAACAATGTGCTTTATTTTGAAGCTCTAAATATATGTTTTATGACTTCAATCTTTATTGTAAAGCAGATGGAAAGAATTATTTACTGCTCAGAAATGCTTTCCTTTAATGATGGTTATGGTCTTCTGTGGCTATTTATCCGCAATAAGCTAAGCTAACCAAGCCTTTACCACAGCTGGAGCTTGTCCCTCTGATTATACTTGAGTTGCCAGAGTTAAAGCATTGTCTGTCCTTTGACTGTCTCTGTGGTCTTATTCAAACAAATACAACAGCTGTTTTCTCACCTTTACTGGTTGCTTGTTTATATTTTTCTTCACTAAATGGATTTTATAACAGGGTAAAGAGATGATTTGAAGGATAGTTACTCAAATCCCATTAGAGGGACTTATTCAAAAATCATATAAACCTGGTATAATTTATCCTGCATGATTAATAAAGATAAACTGGGGTGAGAGAGTTTTTATTTTCTCCATCATACATGCAGCATACAAATTCTAAGTCTGTCTCAGAACTGCTTATTTCTTTAGGAACTGTTTTTACCTAGCAGGCTTCTTTTTTTAAATAAGTGATTTTAGTATGTAAAGATTCATGCATCAGAACAATGTACACATAGGATAGTATATTGGCCAGTTCAGTGAACAGTGAAATCACTGTTGGAAATAATGCAAATAAAATCAATTCCTCTCTGTTTAAACCACAGAATGTACTTTCTAACTATTTGTTTTTCAAAATTAGGTCAATTCATTATATTCAACATCAACTAACTACTCTTGCATATGCTCAACTAGATTAGATTCATGTTTATCGTGATTATCCCAAAGAAATCCATTTCAAAAGGAAAACAATAACAGTTAACTTACAAGAGCTTTTCAAATAAAACAAAATACATCCTTTTCTTATTATCAATTTCAAGCTAGATCACAAAGCTTGTGGCAGGATGTGTACGGAGGACTGAGCAAGAGAAGGACTGAAATGCATGTCAACCTAAAATTTTAAAATCTAAGCAACGATAGTTCTGCTCTTCATGTATAATTAAACAAACAGTAAGGTGTGAATCAATTAATACTTCTTGTATTCAATTGTTTAGGACATAATGTGACAAAATATAGGGCAAATTATGTGGACTGTCCAGAAAAGCCATTGCGGAAGCTTTTTCTCGGCCATGTAAGTATCATTGAGAATTGGTTAGGTTTGCTTTTCTTGCTTTATCTAGTTTTTCTACAACTTAGGGCAGAATCATACCAGGGTTTTTTTTCCATATTGCCTCCTCAGCCTAAGATACCAGGTTCATACTCTGACTGTTTTACTGTGCCTTTTGGCACAGGCATAAAGCCAGGAAGCTTGCCACATTTGTCAATAGGCCTCGGTCCAGTCAAGGGGATAATCTTTGCTCAGGATACCTGGGCACAGTAAGTCAAGGCAAACTCCGATACCAGTCCATTCCCTCCTTGGGGCAGTCAGAGTCTGCATCCTTTGTTCATAAGGGTGAGCAGCGAAATGATAGGCAACACATCACCTACTTTACACTTCCTGCAAAACGGGGGGCCATTTTGTTCCTGGAGTTAGAAAGGGGAAAGTATAATGCAAAATGAAAGCTATTACTTACATAAATGATTTGGACGCGAGCATAAGAGATACAGTTAGTAAGTTTGCAGATGACACCAAAATTGGAGGTGTAGTGGACAGCGAAGAGGGTTATCTCAGATTAAAACAGGGTCTTGACCAGATGGGCCAATGGACTGAAAAGTGACAGATGGAGTTTACTTCAGATAAATGCAAGATGCTGCATTTTGGGAAAGCAAATCTTAGCAGGACTTATACACTTAATGGTAAGGTCCTAGGGAGTGATGCTGAACAAAGAGACCTTGGAGTGCAGGTTCATAGCTCATTGAACGTGGAGTCGCAGGTAGATAGGATAGTGAAGAAGGCATTTGGTATGCTTTCTTTTATTGGTCAGAATATTGAGTACCGGAGCTGGGAGGTCATGTTGCGGCTGTACAGGACATTGGTTAGGCCACTGTTGGAATATTGCATGCAATTATGGTCTCCTTCCTATTGGAAAGATGTTGTGAAACTTGAAAGGGTTCAGAAAAGATCTACAAGGATGTTGCCAGGGTTGGAGGATTTGAGCTACAGGGAGAGGCTGGACAGGCTGGGGCTGTTTTCCCTGGAGCGTCGGAGGCTGAAGGGTGACCTTATAGAAGTTTACAAAATTACGAGGGGCATAGATAGGGTAAATAGGCTAAGTCTTTTCCCTGGGATCGGGAAGTCCAGAACTAGAGGGCATAGGTTTAGGGTGAGAGGGTAAAGATATAAAAGAGACCTCAGGGGCAACTTTTTCACACAGACGGTGGTACGTGTATGGAATGAGCTGCTAGAGGAAGTGGTGGAGGCTGGTACAATTGCAACATTTAAGAGACATTTGGATGGGTATATGAATAGGAAGGGTTTGGAGGGATATGGGGCAGGTGCTGGCAGGTGGGACTATGTTGGTTGGGATATCTGGTTGGCATGGATGGGTTGGACCGAAGGGTCCGTTTCCAAGCTGTACACCTGTACACCTATGACTCTATGATTCTCTATTACTGTTAGTGCAGGTGGGGAGGTGTCCCAAGTGAATGAGTAGGCAGCACAGAGGGCATGCAGAGTTAGTGGTGTCATGGGTTGAGGTTGGTGAAGGTGTATGGGAAGGATGTTGTAGGCCATAGTGATAATGATCATCCATGAGCCTAATTGGAAGGTGGGCGCAAACATAGAGTGAGTGTGTAGTATCAGAGAAAAGTGGTGACACTTGCACTGACATCGTGGAAAATGACAATGATTTTCTTCCTACAGTGCCATGCTTTTCTTTAGATGGCTGAGACTGCTTTAACCTGGCTGGCAACCTCAGATCAGGCCAATGTGGTCTTGTGCCACGACCTGTTGAGAACAGGAAGTCCCACCGGCAGGAAGGGCAGGATGTCACCCACAGAGTGGGCTGCCAATTTCCCCACATCAGCCATGTCTGGAACCCATGTTAGGAAACATTCAGTGCAGCTCCACAAATGAAGAACGTCAGTCAATTCTGGGACTTCTAGAGAGTGCAGAGTTGCTGTGGGGACAGTGCATTACAAATGGGATGGAAACCACACATGATACTAAGCAGAAGGATGGAAGCACAATTAATATGGCAAGCTCTGTAAGATGCAGTAAGAAACTCGTTTGACCTTACAACAAGAATCACTACCCCACACCTGATATAACTCATGAAAAACAAACTTAAGATTCAGCCCTTATTGATAAAGGCACTGAACAAATGCAAAAACAGAATACAAATGCTTGATTCCTAGTTCATGTGAAGTTAAATGTTATTAATCAGAAAGATGGTGGGAATTCATGGAAACTCCAGAGTTCTATGAGACATCCACATTTTAGGAAGGCTTGACAGGTGAATGTATGTTTCCTGTGTGGGAGAGGTTCGAACTAGGGAACACCTTTATAATAATATTGGGTTTACTATTTAAGATAGAGATGATGAAAAATTATTTTTCACAGTAGGTTTAGATTCTTTGGATCCCTCTTCCTCAGAGAGCAGTGGAGGCAAAGTCATTGAATACTTTTAAAGCAAAGGTAGACAGATTGTGTAAAACAAAAGGGCCAAGGGTTATTGGAGATACATGGGAAAACAATCAGATCAGCCATTATTGAACTGCAGAGAACACTCGATGAGCTAATTAGTGTATTCATCTTCCTAAATCATACAGAGAAACCAAGCTGTAAAGCAAGGAAACAGATCCTTCGGTCCAACTTGTCCATGCTGACCAGATTTTCTATATTAATCTAGTCCCACTTGCTTGCATTTGGTCCATATCCCTTTAAACCCATCCTGATACCTATTAAACCTTGTAATTATGCTTGCCCCTACTATTTCCTCTGGCAGCTCACGCCATACACGCACTACCCTCCGCGTGAAAAAAATTACTCCTTGGGTACCTTTTGAATCTTTCCCCTTAAATCTATGTCCTCCAATTTTTTACTCTCCTACTCTGGGGAAAAGACTCAGACTATTCACCCTATTCATGCCTGTCATGATTTTAAAAACTTCTGTACATTTCGGTGTTTTTATATCAAAGCCCAATTTTCTAATGCTTTCTGGTAACCTTTTCCAGGAAGGCAAATATGAGATCATCCAAAATTCTGCTAAATTTTTCCACGTCCCGTTCCTTTATTATCATACAGCTGTTAACTTATAGCAACTTCCACATGAGCAACACCTTAGTTTTAAAATTCTTCACCATGTTTTAAAATTCCTCCATTTACGACAATGCTTACCTTCACTCTAACCTCCTCCAGCTCCACAATCTGCTGTCCTCTCGCTCACACTTTTGGATCATTTAGATTAGATTCCCTACAGTGTGGAAACAAGCCCTTCGGCCCAACGAGTCCACACCGACTCTCTGAACAGTCACCCACCCAGATCCATTTCTCTCGGACTAATGCACCTAACACTATGGGCAATTTAGCATGGCCAATTCATCTGGCCCCCACATCTTTGGACTATGGGAGGAAACTGGAGTACCCGGAGGAAACCCACGCAGACACGGGGAGAATGTCTGTGTGGAGTTTGCACAGTCTCCCGAGGCCAGAATGAACCTGGGACCTTGGTACTGTGAGGCAGCAGTGCTAACCACTGAGCTACTGTGCCACCCCTTTATGATTTTAATTGCTCCAACACACTGACGTTTAGTCCTAAACTCTGGAATGCCCTTCTGAAATCTCCACACTTCCTCTGTTTTTTTAAGATGGTCCTTAAAACCGACTACTTTGATCAAACACTTTCCCACTGTATTCATTTTACCTTATGTGGCTTAGAGTCAAGTTTTGCTTTTAACATTACTTCTGAATTTCTGAGAACATTTCATTTTTAAAAGTACAATAGAAGAACAAAGTGATATTGCTGTTGAAAATAAGTGAGTAGTGTTTGATTTGTATATATTCCTATTGAACTGATGGGTTTCCTGAGGACAAATACTTTATTGCAGTTACCATCCAAACTGCAGATGAAGAATGCCCACTGAGGTAAAGAAGCACAAAGTCTGAGAGTGCCCATGAAACTGTGCACCAGAATTGCCATTAGGATAATAAAGGGGATTAAATGGGATTTTCATGTATATTTTCAAGCCTTTTCTTCCTTGGATGGATCATCACAATGAGCCCAAATCATATTTTTTGTATATATGTTGATGCAGCAGTATTCGTGCATGTGTAGAATGTTCCATTTTTATATTGCTGTCAGCTTTCAAGGTGCATTACTTACTATGCAAGTTCCACAATGGATTGTAATTTGTATTTCACAATCTTGTTCAAACCCCAGGCTTCCCAGAGCTGAGGCTGCCAAAATTAAACCATTTTGCTTATGGGTTGTGGTCCATTGAGTGCTGAACTGAAAACAAGGAACAAGCACATTTCTACACATGATCCATATTAACATCAGAACAAGGTGACCTTGATTACTTGTCACTCAACTGCTATGAAGAGCAAGAGAAACGAAATTGCTAAAAGGATAAAAATCTGAATTTTTCACCGTACACTTTTCTTTACATCTTTTGTTCAAGAGAACCATCCCTATTGGGGTAAAATAAGCTAATTGGGGCACTGGGGGGAGCTTTCATTTATTATGTGGTTAGTGACTTCTCACATCTTGTTTTAATTTATTCTGGACATCACAGTGTTAAGAATTTCAAGTCGACTAAAGAAGACAACAAATTACATGATCAATGAAAGAAAGGCCAATAATAATTATAAAATCAATGAGACAGGAAGCAGATAATAAGTTTGCATTGGTTTTGAAGAAAGACATCAGTTAGGAGACTGATTTTAAGGCTGGATGAATATAAGGCATTTTCAATAGTAGGTGAATTTAAGAGATGAAAAAGGTTGTCACCAACTCAATGATAGCATTCTATGAAGACACTGAACTTGGAACTGAAACTTAACAAAATTGAGTCAGGAGCTTTGCTGAAGTGCTTTATTTAATTTAAAGACTTTCAATTGAATCTCATCATCTCTCATTGAGACTAAATTAGAAAAGCTAATCAAAACCAGCTGAATTATGTAAAGAATTAAGCCATTTGATAAACACTGGTATGTACTATGCCCATCCACAATAATCCTAAAACGTTGTGGGTTGAAAGTTGTTGTGAAACATCAGCTGTTATTTTTTGAATAAGACATATTTTTCATTCAAACTGTGTGATAGAACACTGGCTCCTGGTTTGATTTTAACTTATTAATGCTCCATTTATTATCACTTACAAGATTCCTCAACTGCAACTTCAAATAATGCACCAAAATTTTATTTTTCCTTTTTCTTTATCCTTTTTCACTCTCACTATTATTCAACATTGAAACCTCTGGAGTTTGATCATCAGTTGATAACAGTCAAATGAGATACCAGAATTATAGAAGGCTCAAACATATATGTTTATTTTATTTCTGTGGAGACAAGAATACTTCTCTGAGTGAGAAGAAAGCCTGGATCTTCCTTGCTCTTAGTTCTACCTTTCTCTCTGACAAGAACCTTCCAAAGGTGTTCCTCTGGTAGGTAATCTCTTGGCAGTGACCTTCATATGGTAGTGATTGGTAGCCTCTGAATGCCTGAATTTTCCATTTCACCTGCCAGCCAGCTACCACTATCCTTCAGTTTCAGATGGGAAATTTGGAACCTGGCAGCTTGACTTGCTCAGATTTTAATGTCTCAAGTTGGGCACATTTGAGGACTGTATTTCCCATTTTGTGCTCATCCTCATTCTTCTTCAGTTAAATTCTCGCTTTTCTCAGGCTTCAGTCTGGAGGCACCAAAAAAACAGATGTGGTGTTGAAACCAAAATATTGTAGATTAAATTCCAGTCACATTGTACTCACTCATCTCCTTGAGAATGGCAAAATACAGCATCCTAAATTTCATTGGTTAAGTTTTCAGGTGTCCTGATATCCATCGCTATTAAAATGATGACAAGCTGGAGTTGCACTTTACTTTTCCCATGAGCACTCTGATTCATCCATTCCTATGGGTGCTCAATACCATGGCTTTGCTGAAATAACATATTAAGTAATGGGTACTTGAAGTTATAAAGAGAGATGTAAGTGCACCTTGGACTATACAGAGATTATTTGGCCTTCAGTAGAAGGAGTCAGGAAGGTATTTAAAAAATGCCAACTTTTAAAATCTTATTGCTTTGCAAGCACTTAGTTCAAGAAAGCAAGGAACTTTGTCACTTAGAGCAGAACGCTCACAAATGTTTGTATTGAGGGATTAAAACAGCACATTGGGTGGAACCCTATGCTTTTAAAGGAGTGACTTTCTTGTTTTCACCTGAATTAAGTTCTGGGCAGTTTTCCCCATTTAAATAATGTTCTATTCCATTGGTCTCCCTTCCAAAATGAAGAACTTCATATTTTCCCAAATTATACTTGAGTTATCAACTTCTTGCCCACTTAATCTTTCAATAGCCCTCGTCAAACTGTTTGTATAACAGAATCACTACAGTGTGGAAGCAGGCCATTTAACCCATTGAGTCCACACCACCATTCTGAAGGCCATCCCGCCCAGTCCCACCACCCCCTATCCTATCCCTGTAACCCTGCATTTCCTATAGATAATCCACCTGGCCTGCACATCCCTGGACACTGTGGGCAATGTCGCTTGGCCAATCCACCTAACCTGCACATCTTCAAACAATGGGAGGAAACCAGAGCACTTGGAGGAAAACCACACAGACACAGGGAGAATGTGCAAACTCCACACAGACAGTTGCCCGAAGCTGGAATTGAATCTGAGTGCCTGGTGCTGGATGACAGCAGTGCTAACTACTGAGACATTGTGCCACCCAATCACAAACACATAAACAACATCCTAACTGGTATAAAGTTCACCAAAGAGGAAGAGAACAACAATAGACTCCCCTTCCTAGATGACACAGTAGAACAAAAAGCCAACAGAGAGCTGCAGACCAGCACCTACAGGAAAGCCAAACACCCTGACCAGATACTCAACTACAGGAGCAATCATTCTAACACCCACAAGTGAAGCTGCATCAGGACATTTATTAAATGAGCCACAACATACTGCAGCACCTAGGAACTACAAAATGCCAAAGAAAAATACCTATACAATGTATTCAAAAACAAGGGGTACCCAATAAGCACAGTCCGCCAATTCTTACACAAACCTAAACAATAAGCCACAATATGCCTAGAGACTCTAGCCACATCACCATACATTAAAGACATCTCAGAGATGATGACCAGACTACCCTGGCCCCAAGGCATCTTGGTAGTCCACAAACCAACCAACATACTGAAACAGCTCTTGATGAATCTAAAGGACCCCCTGTACCAACAAGCAGAAAGAACATCATATACAAAATGCCCTACAAAGACCACAACAAACATTACATCGGACAGACAGGCATGAGATGTCAGGATACATGAGTACTAACTAGCTAGTAAAAGACATGACCAACTATCACCAGTAATCTTACAGACAACGAGGGGCACCAGTTCGACTGGGACAATACATCCATCCAGGGACAGGCTCAACAAAGACACACACAGGAGTTCCAGAGGCCTGGCATTCAAATTGGAACTCCACTAACAAACATATTGATTTGGTCCCCATTTACCAACCTCTCAGAAAAATAACCGGAAGTGATATCACCCACTACAACAGACCAAGACACATAAATAGAAAGTAGGACAGTACACCAGTGCTTCACCGGAGGCTTACTAATGATGTTACCTAGCATGGTGATGAAACATCTGAGAACAAATCTCCCAGCTCAGTGAGCAAACTAACAACCTGAACCACAAGTTGAGCTACAAATTTTCACAAAAATCACCAACCCTCTCTCGCATTATGCCTTTCTGCCTACTTTTGCTCTGTTTGGAAATGTAGCTACAGTACATTCATTTCTAGTTGTGGTCCCAGCACTTATCCCTGTGAAACCCCATTGGTTACAGGTCACAAACCTGGTAAAGCACACCTTATCCCCACTCACTGTTTCCTATCCATTGGCTAATTCTTTATTCATGCCAATAAACTACCTCCAATTAAATTAGATTCCCTACAGTGTGGAAAAAGGCCCTTTGGCCCAACCAGTCCACACCGACCCTCAGAAGTGTAACCCACCCAGACCCATTTCCCTCTGACTAACACAATGGGAAATTTAGCATTGCCAATTCACCTGGCCTGCACATCTTTGAACTGTAGGAGGAAATCAGAGCACCCAGACACAGGGAGAATGTGCAAATTCTACGCAGTCACCCGAGGCTGGAATTGAACCTGGAACCTTGGTGCTGTGAGACAGCATTGCTAACCACTGAGCCACCATGCTGGCAAAGTTTCTTTTGTGGATTTAAGTACTCTGTTTCTTAAAGAATTTAAAAAAACATTATTTTGAGCCAGAATTTCCCATAAAGGCCAGAAATCTTGAAAATTTCAAAAAAGGGTGGCCATCAGTATATAGGTGGAAACTGAGGACACTGGTAGATTAGTGGCAGAGAGATTAACATTGGAGCAGAAATTAGAATTTCAGAAAAAACGTTAATGGATGAGAAAATGAGTGAACATTGAAAAAAGCAAGGAAAGAAGAGAAAATGTTTTATGAAGAAAAAATCTGTAGGAAAAGTTGTTTCAACTAGATAGTTGAATTGTGGAGTAGGAGCTCTATTGTGTCCCATACAGACAACAACAGAATCAGACTTGAGGAGACAACTTGCTTTGCTGATGTAATTGTTATGTTTGAGGAGGCAGGGAGGGACAGACTTCCTTTCTCTTTCTTGAGTGATAGCACAGCAGATAAAAGGTGGAGAGGCCAAAATTGGTCCTCACAACTCTCAGAGAAAGCATGAAGTTTACTCCCTCTTGCATGTGATAAATGCCACTATTTATGAAGCTGTAAAAAAGGCCATCTTAAGTGCTTATCAGTTAACATCAGAGGCACACTGTCAAGAATCTTGTGTGCTCACCAAACAGCCTAACCTGATGCATCTGAAACTTGAAAAGATAACCAGTTTGCCTTTGACCAATGGGAATGGGTACTTAGGACAAAAGACACTCACAAGAAAGGCTTTATGACCTAATTCTCCTTGAGGAGTTTAAAACTTCATCCCCCTCCCAGTAAGGTTACAACTTGAGGAGTAGGGAGTGACTGGATCAAGGCAGACGATCACAAAGGCTCATGATCATGAACTGACCCATAAACCCTTACACCAGAAGATTCCACCAATCATTCCCAGCAATCTGGAAAGGTATCCTTGATGCATCCTTTCTTAAATTAAACTTGGGGTACACGGTCATAGGGATGGATGAATTAAGAAATAGAGCCAGTTCATCCCTCCTTATCCTGGAGCTTAACAGTTCGGTGTATGCTGTCTAGAACCGTACATAACCGGAGAATCTTGCCTGGAATCTGATCATAACACCAGCATATACCTCTTGTCCACCACCTGTCCCTGCATGACAACCTTACCTTTTGCCTTTTTGATACTAAACAAATGTAGCCTAGACAAGTAATGGACACGCAATTAGGAAGAGGGAATTACGCTGTCAATTGATTTGCCATCAGTTTAGATAGTGACACTGTACATAAGAGATAGTGAAGAAGTGGGAGCTGTATATAGTTCAACATTGAACATAAGTTGACAGCCACCAGGGAAAGGAAAGGAACCATGCAGATCTCAGTTTGATGGTGGGTGTAAATGCACGTGATTCTGCTGCAGAGAATTTATTTGGAGTCTTTGATTAGATAGCCTAAAGAAGAATGTTGATGGGTACCCACAATAAAATACTTGGTTCGTTATTCCTAATAGCAAATTCATTGCTACTTCCTCTTTGAGGTTGAGTGGTGACCAACTGCTGCTCAACCCAGAGAAAATGAAAAACTTCAAACAGTTAAAAATTTAAAAAGAGAAAGCTGTAAATGACATTTAATCCCAGAGGAACAATACAAATAAATTTTATCTATTTCAAAGGGAAATTGAATAAAAACCATCATCCTATTTCCTTCTCCTGGAGCTACCTGGAAACAATTAGCTGAATGCATTTTAGAAACTCACTTCTCCACTGTAGCATCAAGGGTTAATATTTATAAATAGTCAACTATGCCAGTAATGATATAAGAGATCACATAATGGAGAGAATTCGAATATCACATGAAATCCATACAATAGGATCTTATTTTAAAAGTGCAAGTAGTACATAGAATGTCACATAAGCACATAACATTAAAAGAGACCTTAAACAATGTGAATAATCTAAAATCTAATGACCATTACAATGACAACCTGGAGCAGAGTGCCATAATTTCTCCTTTGGTCTCATTTTAATCAAGGAGGCATATTATGGGGTGCACTTATAGTCAAAAAAGGTAGTCTGGGCACTCCATAACCTTTAAAACGGTCAGAAATTCTGAAAAGAATGGCTATAACTCCATGTGTATTAGCTGATGAGATTTGTGTGTGTAGAATGTTTGCAAAGTGGAAGTATTGTAGGCCAGGTAGTCTCTGTTTTGAATCCCAACAAAAAAAAAACCTACGTTTAAAAAAATGAGAAAATTTTGGATGGCTTTGAAATGCATTGGCTTGGGTACAATGGGTTGAGCCTGCCTTATATAGTTCTGTGATTTGATAGCACATGTAAAAAGATATTAAGTCACATGTGATGGGGAAGGATTAATGATCAGAAATAAATCAAAGCAAAATTAACGTAACAATGGACTTAATCTCACTGGGGACTGAGCATCATGAGCTAGAACAGAATTTGTGGCAAATTCAGACAAGAAGCCCAAAATGCTGTATCTTTGATGTGGGGGTGCTGCTGTTGGACTTGGGTGGACAAAATTAAAAATCACAGCACCAGGTTGTAGTCCAAGAGGTTTTATTTGGAAATACTAGCCTTTGAAGCTCCATCATCAGGTATCTAGTGGGGCAGGCTCATAGGACACAAAATTTCGAATGAAAGATCAGTGTCATACAACTGATGCGATGTCTTTAACAAATCTAGATTGCTGTTAAATCGTAATCACTTTGAATGGGGTTGCAGGTTTCAAATCATTAATATGTAAATCCCAGAACTACTTTCTAGTCACATCCTTGAAATAACTTAAGATTTTATAAAAAGAAAGTGACATCTCAGCTCAGACAATGTGTTAAAGGTGTTAGGTTAGAGTCTGTATTTCAAACTTGAGACTGGTTCTATTTTCAAAGTAGAAATTTATAACATGTCACATGGACTGACTGCTTACAGATTGTGTGCTTTTTGGATAAATTAGAATGTATCTGCAAATATAAATCTGCAAATGTAAATTCAGCCCATAGACTTATATGTGTGTGCATGCTTATGCATGTACATATGAGAGAGAGATAGAGTATGTGAGTGTCAGTGTGTCTGCGTGTGAGAGTGTGTGTGCGGGTGTGACAGAGTATATGCCTGTGAGAGGGTGTGCATGTCAGTGTGAGGGTGGGTGTTTGTGTATGTCTGAGAGAGCATGTGTTTGCGTGAGTCTGTGAGTGTGATTGTGTGTAAGAGTGTGTGTATATGTGTGCTTGTATGTGAGTGTGTGTGAGAGTGTATAGTGCAATGGGGTCACCTGCAATGTGACATGAACACAAAATCCTGGTTGAGGCCATCCCCATGGGTACCGAACTTGGCTATCAGCCTCTGCTCGGCAACTCTTCGTTGTTACGTACACCAAAGTCCACCTTGAAGGATGGTCACCTGAAGATCCAATGCCAAATATCCTTGATCGCTGAAGTGTTGCCTGAGTGGGAGGGAACATCAGTATCTGGTGATTGTTGAGAATTGTCCATTCATCCATTGTTGTAGCATCTGCTTAGTCTTGTGAATGTATCATGCCTCAGGGCATCCTTGCCAGCAGCGTAAGAGATAGGCAACGTTGGCCAAGTCATATGTATACCAGCCACTGATGTGGTGGTTGGTGTCCCTACATATAATGGTAGCATCCATATTGACACTCTGACACGTCTTGCAGGTTACCATTGACAGGGTTGTATGGTGTTGTGGTCGATGTTGTCCTGAAGGCTGGGCAGTTTGCTGTGAACAATGGTCTGTTTAAGGTTTGGCAGTTGTTTAAGGGTGAGAAGTAGAAGCGTAGGGAAGATCTTGGCGAGGTAGTCATACTCATCAATAATATGTTGCAGGCTGCAAAGAACATGGTGTACTTTCTCAGCTCTTGCCAAGTACTGGGCAACAGAGGGTAGCCCATCAGTTGTATCCTGTTTCTGTCTCCAGAGGTTCACATTACAGAGTATGCCAGCAATTAGCATTGAAAAGCTGTTGGGACAATTGTAGGGACAATCCTGCAGGGATCACAACAGAGAGGTGGGGGAGTTAAGGTTGGGGTTTGGGGGTGGGGGGTGGGGGGCAGGGTGTAAAGCAGAGATATTTGCAGACAAGAAATGCAGCAATGGAGGGAAACTCAATATGAATGAGGTATGTGGAGAAGAATGTGGTGGGGCATGGTAGTTTATGGGGAAGGTTAGGTACAGGCAATGACCACCACTATAGTTTCTACAGGGCAAGCATAAAGAGCAAGTTATCACACTGGGGTTCAAGAGTATGGAGGATAGTTGTAGATGAAATTCAATGTGGCTTGTCTATTTGGGAAGGGATCTGTTGGAATTGGTAATGTTTGAGTCATGTGAGCTGATTAGCCATATGGAAGGCATGCGTGGTTGGGGGTAGGTGTGTGTGGTTAGCTGGTGACCTGGTGGAGCCTAGTGCTGATGGTGTGCACTGTATTCCCTGATCTTAGTGTCCATTCTGTACCTGTAAAGAGCTCCGAGAAAATGGCTGGTACAAAACCCAATGTGGGCAAAGTCAATATCACTTTGATGAATCACTTTTGCTGGGTGCTAGGACAGTGTAGAAACAAATACATGAACCAGCCATTTGCAAACCCCAACTATATTTAATTTTAATTGATTTCATCACCCATTTGCAATGAATGCAGAGAGAAGATGCTTAAGCATTATATGAGGAGAGGTTGAGGACTCTGGGTCTGTACTCGATGGAGTTTAGAAGGATTAAAGGGTATCTGATTGAGACTTACAGAATATATGAGAGATCTGGATAGAGTGGATGTGGAGAAGATGTTTCCACTGAGGAGGAATTTCTTCAGACAGTGAATCTGTGGAACTCATTGTCACAGAAGGCTGTGGAGCTTAAGTCACTGAGTGTATCTGAGACAGAGATAGATAGATTCTTGAGAAGTAAAGGGATCAATAGTTACAGGGAGAGGGCAGAAGAATGGGGTTGAGAAATATATCGGCCATGATCAAATGGTGGAATAGACTCAATGATCCAAATGGCCTAATTCTGCTTCTTTTACTTATAGCTCATAGTCTAAGGGACCACAGAGTGTACCATTGCCTGCAGTTGCCTACCTATGAAGTTGAAGGCAAATGCAGCAGGATCAGGAACGTTGACAAGTCCAGGAGCAGCACAGGCCCTCCACAATGGATGAGGAGCATCTTTCTAAGGGAGAGGTTGTTCCTGCAGATCTGTCAGGCTGCATGGATTCTACATGAGGCCCAAGATTTTTGACTCATACTCCAGGCAGAGTAGCAATGCAGTTTCTGCATGTCCTGGGACAGTGTGATGGAACTATACCAGGTGTTGGAACAAGACCTAAGCACTGCAAGAGTAGGAGGCTATCCTCTCCTGGTGGCTGTGAAGGTCACTGCTGCTTTGAACTTTGATCTTACTGGCTCCTTCCAGGGAGAAATAAGTAACCTGTGTTGGAGTTCTGTGTTGGTGCAAGGTCACATTAGTTCATTTCGATCCCCAGTGACGAGGTCATTGTTATAACCTCAGCAGTTGGTTTTGGGAACAAAGCTGAACTCCACCATTTGCAAGGTTCCATCGAATGCACACTTGTGACACTGAAAAGGCCATATCATAGGAAAAGGGTTCGATTCAATGAACGTTTTTGATCATCATTATTATTTCCTGGAAGTGTGTGCCCATAACCTACCAGCTGCCAATGAGACATAGATCCTGGAGCACTTTTGTGTGCCTGTTGCATTTGAGGGTCATGAAAGTAAAGTAGACATGAAAGAGCAACGTGATTCACAATGTTAGGGCAAACTGCAGCCTGCATTGATAATGCTTACATTTGCTTTTATAGCCTATAAATAAAAGATCATAAAGTCATAGAGTCATAGAGATGTACAGCATGGAAACAGACCCTTCAGTCCAACCCATCCATGCCGACCAGATATCCCAACCCAATCTAGTCCCACCTGCCAGCACCTGGCCCATATCCCTCCAAACCCTTCCTATTCATAAACCCATCTAAATGCCTCTTAAATGATGCAATTGTAGCAGACTCCACCACTTCCTCTGGCAGCACATTCCATACATGTACCACCCTCTGTGTGAAAACGTTGCCCCATAGGTCTCTTTTATATCTTTCCCCTCTCACCCTAAACCTATGCCCTCTAGTTCTGGATTCCCCAACCCCAGGGAAAAGACTTTGCCTATTTACCCTATCCATGCCCCTCAAAGTTTTGTAAACATCTATAAGGTCACCCCTCAGCCTCCGACGCTCCAGGGAAAACAGCCCCAACCTGTTCAGCCTCTCCCCATAGCATAAATCCTCCAACACTGACAACATTCTTGTAAATCTTTTCTGAACCAATTCAAGTTTCACAAAATCTTTCCGATAGGAAGGAGACCATAATTGCATGCAATATTCCAACAGTGGCCTAACCAATTTCCTGTACAGCCGCAACATGATCTCCCAACTCCTGTACTCAATACTCTGACCAATAAAAGAAAGCTTAGTCTTCTTCACTATCCTATCTACTTGCACTCCACTTTCAAGGAGCTATGAACCTGCACTCCAAGGTCTCTTTGTTCAGCAACACTCCCTAGGACCTTACCATTAAGTGTCTAAGTCCTGCTAAGATTTGCTTTCCCAAAATGCAGCACCTCACATTTATCTGAATTAAACTCCATCTGCCACTTCTCAGCCCATTGGCCCACCTGGTCAAGATCCTGTTGTAATTTGAGGTAATCCTCTTCGCTGTCCACTACACCTCCAATTTTGGTGTCATCTGCAAACATACTAACTGTACCTTTTATGCTCGCATCCAAATCATTTATGTAAATGACAAAAAGTAGAGGACCCAACATCGATCCTTTTGGCCACTGGTCACAGGCCTCCAGTCAGAAAAACTGTTTGTAATTGTATTTGTATTTGTCTGATTGTTTATTTGTATGTGATGGCAATAGTAAGTTTGGTGTCTTAGAAAGGATATTGGCGACAGGGTAGTGCTAACTTAGAGTCTGTCAGAAGGGATGTACATGTAAATGTGTGCAATATGGTGGTTAAACAATGACTAGCTTGAATAGAATGAGGTTGTATGTGTGAAGGAGTGTCAGTCATGCCAGCTGTGTGTTGTAGACAGAGTAGCTTTTTGGATGCTGTGCCATGACATTTCTAGTGAGAGGCAGAGTTGGATTGCCAATGCTTACCTGAGGCACAGCAGTCTCTCAAAGATGGTGATAGAGTAAGGAATACCAATCTTTTGGCAGACATCTGCTAAGCGGCAAGTTATTCTTGGAATAGCAGATGGTACGTTGGGGTCGGAATTGGATGTGAAATACACAACAGGAATAGGTTTGATAGTTTATGAATCAGGTTTATAGGATATAGTGAGGAAATGTGCTCGACCTCATGGCATAAATCCCTCCAGAATAATCAATGTAACTCAGAGTTAGCCAAAAAGATGGAAGATTGAACACAATACTTTTATATCACAACATATATATGTAGATTTTGTTTTATTTAGAGATTCTTTTTTACTGTATCATATACTGGGTTAATTTGTCCTTCCCTCCATCTTGGTGATATAACTTTGGTTTTCCTTTTGTCGCGCCTTGTATTTTTCTTTTCATGTTTGCCGTCATGCTGCCCTGTCCTGGTCTTATTTTCTGTTTTTTACATTCAGATTCATCTGAGCAGCTAATCAGTGCAAGATCAATGCAAAACCTTGCAGTGACAGAGTGAAGATCTTACAACTGCTGACTGATGACTAACTGAGCAGCATGTTTTTCAGAGAATTTGAGGACACTAAGATGGAGCACTTCTAGTCCTGGAAGTAAAGTTAATTCTGGACAAGGAAAACCAAACCCCAGAGAAAAGCTAAGACAGAAACCACAGACAGCAAAAGAAAGCAAAGACAAAAGACTGAAGATTTAGAATGAATTCCCACAGGACAAGGTCAAAATGAGACAGAGCAAGGGAGAGATCAAAGAGCTCAAATGGATTGGGAAATGGTTAAAACACAAAGAGACTAAACAAAGGTCAAATGAGTTCAAATATATTGAAAGAGAATGGGGACAATGCATGACGCAATGAGAAAATATATTCAATAGTAAGACGGGCTAAGACAAACAAGGAAGTTTGACATGACAAATACACACACGCCTGAAATGATGTAGAAATTGCACTTTTTTTCCTGCTTGTGCATATTATACAACAACAGGTTCTTCAAAATATTATGCTTGCTTTTAGCCCTTAATTCTGAAAGATGTCTTCAGAAAGTGGACTGTTCCAGAGACAAAATTGCAGGTGTAACTTTAGTAAGTGGCTGGCAAAACTTACATCAGGGAACAACGGCATGGAGTTTCCAAAGGTGTCAAATAAACTTTAGACAGATTGGACTGTGACCATCTGCGACTCCACATATGACAAGAGCCTGATCATCCTCAGCGCAACAGCAAGCTAATTCCTATGGAATATGTACTAAATTTATAGATATAATCTGTGCTTCTCCCTTTGAAGAATACATTAAATACGAGTGAAGAAAGCAATGAAACTCTACTGGAGTGCAGACGTGTCATAGTGCCATACATCATGGAAACAAACCCTTCAGTTCAACCAATCAATTCCCATCATAATCCCAAACTAAACTAGTCCCATCTGCCTGCTCCTACCCTACATCCCTCCAAACCTTTCCCGTTCATGTACTCATCCAAATGTCTTTTAAACATTGTAATTGTGCTCACATCCACCACTTTCTCAGGAGGTTTATTCCATATGAACCACTTGTCCCTCAGGTCTTTCTAAAATCTCTCTCCTCTCATCTTAAAAAATGTGCCCTCCAGTCTTAAAATTCACTATCGTAGGGAAAATACACTTCCCATTAACCCTATCTATACCTCTCATGATTTTATGAACTTCTATAAAGGTCACGTCTCAACCTTCTGCACTGCCGTGAAAAAAGTCCCAGCTTTTCTTTACTACTCAAACCTTCCATACCCAGCAACATTGTGTCAAATTGAATATTCTCATGTCTACTGGCTTCATACATTATTATGTTGTGAAGTTAAAAAGAACTATCTTCTCATCACCCTGTGTTGGAAATAAAGATTTTGTTTCTTACCCTGAGTTTTGGAAGTCATCTGGCTAATTAATAGAGGAGATGATGGATTAATGGTATCACCACTGGATAAGTAATCCATAGGCTAAAGTTCTGGGTGCCTGGGTTTGAATCCCACCATGACAGTGGGTAGAATTTGAGATCAGTAGAAATTTGGAATTAAAAGTCCAATGAGGACCAGGAAATCATTGTCAATTGTTGTAAAAACCTTTATAGTTCACTCACGTCCTTTAGGAAAAATAAACTGTCACCCTCACCTGGCCTTACCTACTTATAACTCCAGGTCTACAACAACATGGTTGCATCTTAACTTTCTTCTGAAATGGCCGAACAAATCATTCAGTTGCAACAAACACAAAAAAGTTTCAAGAAATGGATCAAACCAGACAGACCACCTAACATCAACGGAGGCTGGGAATGAAAACAGCAAACTTAGCCCTGTTGACACGACAAAACTCTCCTAACTAACATGTGAAGACTAGTGCTAACACTGGGAGACTGATCTCAGGGATTAGTCAAGCAATAGCCTGAAATATGATCGTCATTAAATCTTACCTTACACACTATGTACAAGACAACACCACATCATCCCTGGATATAGCCCATCCCACCGAGACAGAGACAGCAAAGATTGCGACTGTATACAATAGTATCTAGTTGTTAGCAATTTTCCTTGGGATTCCTCAGCATTGATTCCAGACCCCATGAAATCTCATAGCATCAGGCCAACACAGATAAGGAAACCTGTACTGTGTCTCCAGCCCCTCCTACCTTAGCTGATGAGTCAGTACACCTTCATGTTGAACACCATATAAAGGAGCACTGAGGGTAGCAAGGACACTGGATGAGAGATTCAATGTCCATCAACAGGAGAGGTTCAGCAGCACCACTGTTGATCAAGCCGTTTAAGTCCTAAAGGACAGAGTTGCCAGATTGAGTCTATAGTCAGAGGTGAGGGAACTAACAAGAAAGAAAAAAGATACTTGACCTCATCCTCACCAATTTACCTACAAGAGATGCATCTGTCCATGACAGTATCAGTAACAATGGCCATAAAACATTGTTGTGGACATGATGCCCTGTCTTCACTTGGGGATATAATCCATGTTGTATTGTATTATCAGCTTGTTAAATGGGATAGACTTGGTAAAGGTCACCATCGTCTTACCAACACAGGGCGACTCTCTCATTATGGAGACTGGTACCTTAACCCAAGGCTCACCACACCTCAGGCGAGGAAAGCGGTTGAGAAGGAGAATCATGGAAACCTCAGCTGGTGAGAGAATTGAACCACGCTGTTGACATCATTCTGCATCACAAACTGGCCATCCAACCAACTGAACTAAACCAACCTGCATAGCCTTAACATAAATGTGACAACTCAAGGCTGGGAATTGACATGGTACTATAAGTAATCTGCAGCAGTAGAATCTGAGACAATCTGCAACCTCAGGCCTGACATTTGGCCCTTCTACCACCACTATCGAGGATGTGTCAGTAGCAACATTTGCATTCCTAAAAATAAGTTGTCAATCTGATGAAGACTCAAAATGTGATTACTTGTATTCCAAGCAGCCTAAGCAGTAAGTGAAAGATAGGGCTAAACAAATCTACAAGCAATGGGTGTGAACTAATGTCTGTAGTTCTGCCACATCCAGTGGTGAATGGCAGTGGACAATTAAAGCTACTCACTGGAGAAGACAGCTCCACAAATATTCCTATCCTCAAGATGGGGGAGCATAGCACATCAGTGCAAAAGATGTGGCTGAAGCATTTGTAAAAAGCTTCAGCCAGAAGTGCCAAATGGATGTTCTAGCTTGGCTTCCTCTAGAGATCCCCAAAATCATACATGCCAGTCTTTAGCCAAATCATTTCAAACCTTGCAATATCAAGAAATGGCTGTAGGCACTGGATACTGCAACATCTATCGACCCTGATAATATTCTGACAGTTGTACTGAAGATTTGTGCTCCAGAGTGCCCCAGGTCAATCTTTTCCAGTATAGCTAAAACACCAGCACCCATCCAACAATGTGGAAAATTGCACAAGTAGTTCCTGTACAAAACAAAAAGCACAAAATCAAACCCAGCCAATGACTAACCCATCAATCTACTCTTATCCTAATTCAAATTATGAATGCATTTTATGCAATTTTTGGAATGTTCTTGCACTTTTGGAGCAAAGTCATACAGGTTTGATAAATAAAATGATATTATTGTAAAATAATTTTTAAAATTTACTTCACGTATTGGGCATTGCTGATGAAATATCTGAAAGTAAATATAATGGGGTAGAGTTTCTGTTTTGGGAACAATGAGTAATGGTCATAAGTTTTACTCAAGATTACAATGGCTTTCTGAACTGCATATTTTGTTGAAATCTTTGCTCACTTATTTGCAACTTGGCAAACCTGAAATCTACCCCATGTGCCAGTGGAATAGGAATGTACTTCAGGTGATAATGCTGATGTTTTCTTTCTCAACATTAAAAGCTATTCTGTGGTAGATTTAAAAAGGATAACCTGTTTCTGCATTATTGGTATAGCTGAAAAAGAGTTTAGCACGAGAAAGAAGCAAAACCATGTGCTAAACAACAGTTGTGATACACAAACATCAATGTTATGGCTTTAGCATGAGGGTATATGTTACTTTAAATTTCTTCTTGCTCAATGTGGCTATTTTTCCAGAAATTAGTTTCAATTGTTAGGGTGGATAGAGAAGATGGACTGTTTTCTTTGAAGAGAAGATGACTGCAGAGAATTTCACAGGTATTTTCAAAATTATTAGGGGCCTGGACAGACTACCTGGGGAGAAACTGTTCCCATTTTAAGAGGATTGAGAACTCGAGGACTGAGATCTAAAATGTTTTGCAAAAGAAGCAAATGCAATGTGAGAAACCATGTTTACATTCAGTGGTTGTTCAAGGTTGGAATACTCTGCCTGGAAGAGTGGTGGAGGAAGGTTCGAATGAGGCATTCAAGAGGATATAGGCTGATGATTTACTTAGAACCATCATGCAGGGTTATGGAAAAAGGGCAGATGTTTGTTAGTGGGTCAAACTGTTTGGGCAGCTGGTGTAGATATAATGAGCTGAACAGCCTCCTTCTGCAACATAACAATTTTGCCATTCTGTAATTTATTTGGATTGTTACACATCAAACATAAAAGCTTCATGTGTGGAAATGAATGACAAAAGAGAGAATTTAAGGATAAAAAGAAGGAACCTTCAAATGTAATTGAGCATGTCCTTGAGAAATATTACAAAAATATTTCATCTACAAAAATTATGATAGTTGTATTGACAACATAACAACCATTTTACACACAGTAAGATCTTATAAATGGCAGTGCAGTGATTGATCAATCAATATGCTTTTGTTGGCAGTATTTGAGAGAGATGTGTGAGAATGCAACAAGCAGAGCTCCCTGCTCTTCCTCAAACAGTGCAACAAGATCTTGAAGATCACTGGAAAATCCAGGCTACCATAACATTAATTTTCATAGTTTTGGAACAGGACCTTAAAGCAATTATTTCAGGCAAAATTGAACAGAAGAAACCATAAGCGAGCCTGAAATACTGTCATAAATCTAAAACACGGAAGTAGGTCACAGGATACATTACTCCTTTTCATCGCGCTTCATCAAAAGCTAATCACATTTTGTCACTCCTTCCCTGTACATTTTTTAACGTCTTTGCTATTCATAAGAAAAGGTAATTAGGAACATTTGATGAAATATGCTCATGGGACTGCCCAATTAACAGATAATGCAAAGTCTGTACAACTTGACATGCCCATGCTAATTGAGCCAAATATCTTTCGTTCCAGAGGGTAGAGTTTCTTTTTTGTTAATATAAGGTTGACTATGATTAAATTAAAAGGCATATTCCTGCCTTGTCACATTGTAACAACAGAACTTATCAGCACTGCAAATAATTCAGTAAAAAGTGTGACTGGATTAGGTCTCCCTTTCCTTTCAGTTTTTAATTTAACATAACATGTAGATCTTGTTTTTGTGTCTGCATACTTAAAATCAGCTTTATTTAATTTGTGAGTTTCAAATTGGCTAGCAGCTAGGCACTGGCACTATTGGCTTGATTCATTTAAATTGTGAATAACCACAGGAGTTATATCATCCAGCTAAATAGATTCAGACATTTTAGCACTTCCATCAAGAAAGCAGAACACAATGGCATTGTACTGCAAGTAAATAATGTTGCATGTTTATACCTTACATACTGATTGTTAGGATTTAATAATAATGTCATAATTCATCAGCAATTAACAGAGTTATTACAATTGAAAATATCTTTAGATTGAAAAAAGATCTACATTTTTGGATTGATTTATGTCATGTCTTAGCTGTTTAATTCATTGCAGTTTTGATAATGTATTGATTGATTTTGAAGAAAGATCTCTAAATTCTGAAGCTGATAGATTATTATCAAACAAAGAATGTGTAAATTATAAATTTCCATTGGAATAATAACAAAAAAAATCAGACTGTCAGAAATTCTCACACTATTTGTCGCAATGTCTCAACGACATTTATGAAAACAATCTGTTTCAATGCTTTAGAAGGCAAGGTCAATCAAATACCCACGAGAGAGTCCACACATTTTTTTTTTAAATGTGTATAAACATCAAGTAATCATTTTACATTTAGGGTAGTGGGAGTGAATGAATGAAAAAGATCAACCCATGTTCGGACTTACTTTGGTAGACATTGTCATGATGCCATTTAAACAGAAATGTCTTAGAATACAAGTCGGAAACATAAACACAGATGGCAGCGGGAGGCTTGGAACATGGGGTAGGTTCGGTTGGTGACATTTTTTAAAAATTGATTTTTTAATTTTACAGTGTATGATCCTTATGCAATGCTCAGACTCTTCAGTGCCACCTCCAACCTTACCTTCTCATGGATTCTCACAACTAATTCACTGAGCTGGTTAAGCACCATTCCTTTCGGAACAAGTTGCTCAATGGTGTTTAGTTTAGATTCTGCTAGAACCACTTAGCTCCTGAAATTATGGACAAAAGAGCTGAATTCCAAAGGTGAGATGGAAATGACAGCCGTCAACATAAAGATCACATTTGACTCAGTGAGGCATTAAGGATCCTTAGCAAATTTAGAGTCAATGGGAATTGAGGAAAAATGGTTTGCTCGTGGTTGCTGGAGCACAGTCATCTCAGATTCAGCACATCTCTGCAGGAGTTTCTCAGGGGCGTGTCTTAGGCCCAACCATCTTCAGTTGCTTCAGTAATGACCTTCCCTTCATCAGATGGCCAGAAGTGGGGATATTCACTGAAGATTGTGCAATGTTCAAGACCATTCACAACTCCTCAGATTCTGAAGAAGCCCATGCTTAAATGTAACAAAACCTGGGCAATGTCCAGGTTTGACCTGACTGTTGACAAGTAACATTCACAAACAAATACCAAGCAATGACCACCTCCAATAACAGAAAATCTAACGATGGTCCCTTGATATTCAATGGACTACCATCATTGGATTGCTCACTATTAACATCCAGGGAGTTACTATTGTCCAGAAACTTAACTAAACTGGCCATAAAAATATATTTGCAACAAAAGTAAATCAATATCCAGGAATCCTGCATTGACTAACTCACCTGCTGGCTTCCCAAAGTCTATCATTATCTAAAAAAAAATTAGGTGTGTGATGGAATAACCCCCAAATTTGACTGGATGAGGGCAACTCCAAGAACACTTAAGAAGCTTTACAACCATTCACGACGAACAGGCCTCTTGATTGGCACCACATTAACAAACATTCACCCTCTCTATCATTGATGCAAAGTTGCAGTAGTGTGTTCCATTTATCAGTTGTACTGCAGAAATTCACCAAGGTTCCTTAGAAATTACCTTCCTAACTGACAATCACTGTGATCTGGAAGGACAAGGGTACCAGATACATGGAAAGACCACAACTGATAGTTCCCTGCAAAGTCACACGTCATCCTGACTTAAATATGTATGTCATCATTGTGTCAATAGGAAGCATGATTAGTACATTTGTGGACGACACACCAAAATTGGGGGTAAAGTGGAAAGTGAAGGTTATCGCACAGTATGCTGGGATCTTGATCAGCTGGGCCACTGGGCCGAGGAGTGGCAGATGGAATTTAATTTAGATAGATGTAAGGTGTTGTACCTTGGTAAGACAAACAAGAGCTTGACTTATATAGTTAGTAATAGGACACTGGGGAGTGTTGAATAGAAAAGCCTAAGGGTTCAGTTGCATTGCTCCTTGAAAGTGGTGTCAGGGTAGACAGGGTGGTGAATAAGGCATTTGGCACTCTTGCCTTCATTGATCAAAACATTGAGTATAAGAGTTAGGGCATCAATTGTGGGGGGCATTAGTGAGGCCACTTTTGAAGAACTGTGCATTTCTGCTTGCCCTGCAGTAGGAAATATATTATTTGAGCATAGAAGGTTGAGGGATGACCTTATAGAGATTTATAAAATCATGAGGGGCATAGATAAGGTGAATAGCAAAAGTCTTTTCCTTAGGGAGGGGAATTCAAAACTAGGAGGCATAAATTTAAGGTGAGAGGGGAAAGATTGAAAAGGGATCTTAGGGGCAACTTTTTCACACAGATGGTGGTGCGTATATGGAATGAACTGCCAAAGGAAGTGGTAGATGCAGGCACAGTTATAACATTTAAAAGGCATTTGAGCAAGTACGTGAATAGGAAAGGTTTAGAAGGATATGGGCCAAACATAAGTAAATGGGACGAGCTGAGTTGAGGAAATCTGGTCAGCATGGACAAGTTGAACTGAAGGGTCTGTTTCCATTTTGTGTGACCCTATGACAATGTCACTGTTCCAAAAGCTGGAACTCACTCCTTAACAACATTGTGAGTGTACCTACAGAATATGGTCTGCAGTGGGCTATTTAGACAACTCAATACCACCTTGTCAAGGGCAAAGAGGGATAGACAGTAAATGCTTGCTAAGATAGCAATGCCCACATTCTATGAATAAATCGTAAATAACAGTTTTTGCAAATAAGCATTGATACATTCACACAGGGTATTCACAAAAAGAAACAAGAACCAGGTAAAGATGTCAAACAAAGCCAACAAAGCCAAAGCCAATCATCCAAATAGAAACTCCTATCGAGATAATGTTGCTATAATTTGGGACTCTTAACTAAGCATACTAAACGAGGCTGAGCACCTGTCACCTTATAGTATCCCTACCTTTAATCCAGTGAGGTCTGGGTTCAAATCCCACTTACTCCAGAAGTGTGTAATGATGTATTTGTACAAGTTGATTTGAAAATGTCAATAAAATGAGACTTCCTTGTTTTACTGAAAGATGTTTTACTCCTCTACTCAAAACAGCAGACTAAGAATGAAGTAAAAATTGGAGGGCTGGATGTGGCCAGAAACCCATGAACCAGGCCCGACCTGCCATTTGTTATTCTGATTCTGTGAAAATCCCTAACATCAATTTAAGATTTAAGGATCATGGAGTAAGGGTAGATAAATTGACACTATTTGATCTTAAGCATATTCTAAACAGTTTAATTTAAAAGGGGTAAGTGACAACAGGAGAGCTCAGTACTGTGGTATGCTCTTCCTGTTCTCTGTGGGAAGTCAGGAACATTTCCAGGTCTTGGTGTCAGCATGTGTGCAGGAAGTGTATCTGGCTGCAGCTCCTGGAACCCTGAGTTTCGAAGCTAAAGTGGCAGCTGTGGACACTGTGGAGCACTTGCAAGGCAGGGATTGTCATGAATAACATGTAGGCAGCAGTAGACACACCACGGACAGAGGTACAACAGGCAGGAATGGGTGAATAGCAGGCAGGACTAGACAGGCTATGCAGGAGTCTTGTGTGGCTATTTCCCCTGCAAAATAGATATACCACTTTGGGTACTGTTGGAGGAAATGGCCTCTTAGGGGAAAGCACCAACAGTCGAATTTGTGGCACACAGTTGGTTCTGGTGCACAGGGAAGAAGTAAAAAGTGTGGAAATGCAATGGTTAATGTTGAACCAGTTCAACCTGGGCATTTATACTTAGGGAGGACTTGGACTGATGTCTAATGGGAGTATTTGCTGAAGTGGTTGTGGAGTCTTTAAACTAAAATGCAAGGAGTCAGAGGAAGGGTGATCTAGGACAAGAATAAAAGAAAGAAAGAGGAATAAAAGAAAGTGATAGACAGAGAACTCAAGTGCCAAGATCAAACAGGCCACAGTGAAAAATAATGGCAATGGTACAAGTAATGATAAAAAGACAAACCTTAAAGAACTATAGCTTAATGCTCGAGCAATCACAATAAAGCAGATTAATTAATCGAGTAAATAAAGGAAAACACAACTGAGAGAGTCAGGATTATGGAGACAGTGTGACTTGTGATGGAAACTGAATATCCAGGGGCATTCAGTATTTAGGAAAGACAGTCTTAAAGGAGAATGCAGTGGAGTTATATTGCTGGCTAATGATGATATTAATGTAATATTGAGGAAAGACATCAGGCTCAATGATATGGAATCTATGTGGGTAGAGCAGAGAAACAACAAGGAGCAAAAAAACCATGAGTGGAAGTTATATCTAGAAACCAAAGATGTACAGGTGACGTTGGGAATGTCATTAAACATGATATTAGAGACATGTGTGATAAAGGAACATCTGAAATTATGGGTGACTTTAATCTGCATATAGAATGGGCAAACAAAATTGGCAATAATATCATAAAGGAGGAATTCCTGGAGTGTAGATGGAATAGTTTTCTGGGCCATTACATTAAGGAACAAACTCGAGATCAGGTCATCCTAGATTGGGCACTGTGTAATAAGAACGGAATAATTGGCAATCCAGTTGAGCAAGGCCCCTTGGGGATGAGTGAACATAATATGATAAAATTCCTCATGAAAATGGGGAATGAATTTAGTTCATTCTGAGACTATGGTCCTGAACCTAAATAGAGGAAATTACACTGGCATGAGGTGTGGGTTGGCTATGATGGATAGGGGGATATTACTTAAAGAATTGGGAGTGGAAAGGCAAAGATAAACATTTAAAAAGCACGTGGGTGAACTGCAATGATTATTTATTCTAGTCTGACGCAAAACTGGAAAGATAGCCAAACTATTGTTACAAACAGAAATTAGACTTAGTCTTAGATCCAAGGAAAAGGAACATAAATTGGCCAGAAGAGTGAACAGACCTGAAGTGGAAGCAGTTTAGAATGCAGCACAGAAGGACAGAGGGATTGATTAAGAAAGCGAAGATGGAGTTCAAATGTAGGCTCGTGGAAAACACAAAAACTGACTGTAAAAGTTTCGAAAAACATGAGGGAAAAAAGTTTGTTGAAGACAAATGTAGATCAAACCAGGGCTATTTATAAAGGGGAACAAACAATTGGCTACTCAACTAAATACTGAACATACTTGGTTCTGTGTTCACAAAGGAAGACACAAATAACATAACAGAAAAGTTGTAGCGCATGGGGTTGAGTGAGAAGGAAAAACAACAAGGAAATCAACAATAATGAAAAGAAATGGTATTGGGAAAATGATCTAGTTGAGTCAATAAATCTCCAGGGCATGATCATTTACATTCCAGTGTACTTAAGGAAGTGGTCCTAGATAAAATGGATGTGTTCCAAGATTCTATAGACACTGCAAAAGTTCGTACAGATTGGAGGGTAGCTAATATAACCCCTCAATTTACATTGGGAGGCAGAGAGAAAACCATAAATTTTTGACCACACAGGTGATGTTGGTAGTGGGGAAAATCCTGGAGCCCTTTATAAAAGATTCCTGTTAGGAATGTAAAGAAAGCTGTGAGGAGGATGCAGAGATGCCTCAGAGTATCTTAAACAAGTTGAATGAGTGGGTAAATGCATGGCAGACACACCAGAGTGTGGAATAAATGGAAGGTTATCCACTTTGGGAGCAAAACAGGAAAATCAGATTATTATTTGAATGATTATAAATTGAGAATCAGAAATGTGCAACAAGACTTGGTTATCTTCATGCTCCAGTCTTTGAAGGAAAGCATGCAGGGGCTGCATGTGGTAAAGAAGGCAAATGGTATGTTGGCCTTTACAGTGAGAGGTTTTGAGTCCAGGAGCAGGGATGTCTGGCTATAATTATACAGAGATTACATCTGGAAAATTGTGTGCAGTTTTAACCTCCTTATCTCAGGAAGGATGTTCCTGCTGTAGACAGAGTACAGCAAATGTTTACCAGAGTGATTCCTGGGATGGCAGGGCAGACATATAAGGAGAGATTGCATCATTTAGGATAATATTTGCTGAAGAATGAGGGGAGAATCTCATAGAAACCTATAAACCTCTACCAGGACTAGATAAGGTGGATGCAGGAAGGTTGTTCCTGATGATGGAGATATCTAGAACTGGGGATCACAGTCAAAGGATATAGGATAAACCATTTAGAACAGAGAGGAGGAGACATTTCTTCACCTAGAAAATGGTGAGCCTGTAGAATTTGCCAACACTAAAAGTAGTTGAGGGCAAAACTTTGCATTATTTCAAGGAGAAGTGGAAATAGCTCGTGGAGCTAAAGGGATCAAAGGATATGGGGGGAAAGTGAGAATAGGTTTTTGAATCAGATAATCATAATGACTGGCAGATTAGGCTCGAAGGGTCAAATGGCCTTCTCCTTCTCATATTCTCTCTCCTATATTTCTCGAGTGAATTATTTGGTATAATACTGATCAGTTATAAAGCTAAATTCAGTGCTGAGCATTGTATATTGACAGTCATTTATTCCTCTTCTCCTGAGCATTTCCAGCACTGGTCTTTGTGAGATGAAAACACAGATGGGAGAATTAGTGCTATATTATAATATTATGTTTGACTGACATTTACATTAAATAAGATTTTGCATAAATAGCATAGGGTGACAATACAAACCTACAAATGACGTGCCTATGTGAACTGTACGTACCAGGAACAGAAACAAGTAACCGGTATTTTAATATATAATTATTTTTAAGTGACAGAAGAAAGACAAATACTATTTTTGTTTTGCAGGGTCTGATGTGTTCTAGGCTGTTTTTATTCTCCATTATAGATTGTATAGTTCAATGCATTGCCAAGAAGAATAGAGTTATATGCTGACTGCAACTTCCATTGGAACATAATTCATATACAGGTAGTGTGGTATTCATCAAACAGATAACTGAATAAGACAAAGTGTCAACTTTCTCATTATTTAACCATTAAGTTAATACATTTGCAACCCAGCTCCATAGCAAATTGTATTTAAATCTCCAATAAATACCAAAAGCAAACAATGTAAATTAGCTACCTAGAAAGAATCTCAAACAACTTGGCTATTGTACATTCCAGACAGATAGAAAATGTAACTCGAAATGTTGAAGTGATGGGCATCAAAACTAATACCAAGCCTAAACAAGTCAAGAATTTGCTAAAAATGAGTGTGAGAGAGCACGAAGGTAGACAAAGCAAAAACAAAGATAGAATGCCTTATAACTTTTAATGAACTATAAAATGAAACTACAAATTATCTTTGGACAGCAGCTGGAACCACAGCTTGGTGTAAACAGGCAGACACACATTTCAGCTGTGATAAAAGGTGCAAATTTAAACAGATGTCCCTTCCAGACGCACTGAACAAATTAAAATGAAATGACTCTGGAAAGAATCCAAGCCAGAAGAAAAAATTGAAGCCGCTCTTCTGATCCAAATGGGAATATAAAGCTGAGAAGCATTTTCGAAAAGAAGTCCTTTATCAATCTAAGAAGAACCTATGTTGGGGAGTATGGTAAATCATTTAAACATAAAAGCATTATTTGTGTAACATTTCTGGAGTGAAAACAAAATGAATTATTTCTCTCTAGGTACATGAATTATTGGATAGTTCACAACTTTGGGGTGTACCTGAATGTCTTCTGCCTTGTTCCTAAGCCCCCAGATTCTTTGTTTTGACAGATTCTCAATGCTTTCTTTTGTGTTATCTAAATGTAACACAAATTAGATAATGTGGATTTATTTACAGCGAAACTAAAATATTCAATAGAGTAATCTCCAAACACAGCCTGGACCTCCAGTGCTCTCGTGCAGTGAGGTGGTCATGTGACAACATCAGGGTACTTAGCTTATTTCCATGTGAGCTCTTAAAGAGATATCATCCAAAATTAAAATAGCCATTTCTTTATTTTCAAAATATAGCATGCTACAAGTGAAAAGACATTAACGTTGGGTAAGAGCATAATGAGCTACACACAAATAGGGAAGGTTAAATTTCTCAAGCCAAGAGTCCATTCATCATTAAGGCTGTTTGACAACTTTATCTGATCTTGTTGTAATGTAACCTTCTGGAAGTGTGGATTTCATACCTGACCTTATTTTGTCTGCAGACATCTCGTCAGTGTATTAATTGTTGTCCTTGTGTTTCATTACACTGTTGACATTTGAATATATTCTTCTCTGCTCACTGCAAACAATTGGTGGACTGGACACTTCCTTTAATTAGCTCTGTTCCTCCTCAAGTGGAATCAGGGGTTGGTTGTGATTGACTTGTAAAGAAATATAATTCCCGAAGAAGATACTGTGTCTTGTACTGCTCAATTTCTTCAACAGATTCCTCAAGTTTCTTGCCAGTTTAGCCACCCTTATTTCAGCTTATATTTTGCAAAATTCATGAGGCTGTCATTATGTCACAGACTCTTGAGTAGGAACATACTTGATCTTAGTGGCATGGAGTCTGCTCAATTTCCTTCTCGAATGAGATCACCTTGAGCTCAAGCTCAGCCACCTTTTCCAGCACAGAGAAGAGACAGGTTACCTGTTTTTTCTCCATCTCTACTGTCTTCACATCAGCCTATATTGATGAAGCTGGTCAGGCCAACCAATTGTTAACCTTTCCACTTCTATCTTCAGCTTAACAATAATTTTCTCCACTAACTGCAATTGTTCCTTCTGATTCTGTCACTCTCACCTCACCTCTGGAATTCAACTCTTTTGTCCATGTTTGAACAAAAGCTGCAATGATGTCAGGAGCTGAGTGGCCTTGGCGGAAACCAAACTGAGCATCACTAAGCAGATAATTCCTAAGCAGATGTTGCTTGAGAGCACTGATAATGACACCTTCCATCACTTCACTAATGTTCATGTATAGTCTGATGGGTCAGTAATTGGCCGGGTTGGATTTGTCCTGTTGTTTTGTGTACAGGTCTTACCAGGGCATTTTTCCACTTTGTTGGGCAGATGCCAGTGTTATGACAGTACTGGAACATCTTCGCTCGGGCAGTAGTCTGTTTTGGAGCACAAATCTTCAGTACTATTGTCCAAGTGTTGTCAGGGCTCATAGTATTTGTGGTATCCAATGTCCCCAATCATTTCTTGATATCATGTGGAGTGAATTGAATTAACTGAAGGCTGGCATCTGTAATACAGGGTACCACCGGAGGAGGCCAAAATGGATTAATTTGTGACTTGAAGATTGCTGCAAATGCTTCAGCCTTATCTTTTGTGCTGATGTGTTGGACTCTATCGTTAAGGATGGTGATATTTATGAAGCCTCCTCGAGTGAGTTGTTTAATTGTTGACAAGATTCATGACAAGATTTGGAATGATTGCAGAGCTTAGATATGCTCTATTGGTGTGGAATCACTTAGCCTTATCTATCACTTGCCACTTATCATGTTTGGCATGCAAGCAATGCTATTTGGTAGCTTCATCAGATTGATGCCTCATTTTTAGGTATGCCTGGTGCTGCTCCTGGCATGCCCTCCTCTACTCTTCATTAAACCTGGGTTGAATGTGGAACATGCTGGGTGATGAGGTTGCAAATTGTGCTGCAGCATCATTCTACTGCTGTTGATGGCTCACAGCACCTTATAGATGTCCAGTCTTAGTTATGAGATTTGTTCAAAGTCTCCCTATTTATCATGGTGATAGTGCCAAACAATAACATGGAAGGTATTCTCAATGTGAAGACGTGAGTTTGTCTCCATAAGAAATGTGCAGTGGTCACTCTTACCACTCTTCCGCAGCTACATTGGCACCACCCCCCACCTTTTCCTCCGCTACATCGATGACTGTATTGGCGCTGCCTCGTGCTCCCACGAGGAGGTTGAACAGTTCATCCACTTTACCAACACCTTCCACCCCGACCTCAAATTCACCTGGACCATCTCAGACTCCTCCCTCCCCTTCCTAGACCTTTCCATTTCTATCTCGGGTGACCGAATCGACACGGACATTTACTATAAACCGACCGACTCCCACAGCTACCTAGACTACACCTCCTCCCACCCTGCCCCCTGTAAAAACGCCATCCTATATTCCCAATTCCTTCATCTCCGCTGCATCTGCTCCCAGGAGGACCAGTTCCAAAACTGTACAACCCAGATGGCCTCCTTCAAGGACCGCAATTTCCCGCCAGACGTAGTCGACGATGCCCTCCACCGCATCTCTTCCACTTCCGCTCCTCCGCCCTTGAGCCCCGCCCCTCCAACCGCCACCAGGACAGAACCCCACTGGTCCTCACCTACCACCCCACCAACCTCCATGTACAACGCATCATCCGCCGTCATTTCTGCCAACTCCAAACGGACCCCACCACCAGTGATATATTTCCCTCCCCTCCCCTATCACCGTTCCAAAAAGACCACTCCCTCCGTGACTCCCTCGTCAGGTCCACACCCACCACCAACCCAACCTCCACTCCCGGCACCTTCCCCTGCAACCGCAAGAAATGCAAAACTTGCGCCCACACCTCCCCCCTTACTTCCCTCCAAGGCCCCAAGGGACACTTCCATATCCGCCACAAATCCGCCACCTGCACCTCCACACACATCATCTATTGCATCCGCTGCACCCGATGTGGCCTCCCCTGTATTGGCCGCCTACTTGCGGAACGTTTCAGAGAACACCTCTGGGACACCCGAACCAACCAACCCAAACACCCTGTAGCCCAACACTTTAACTCCCCCTCCCACTCCACCAAGGACATGCAGGTCCTTGGACTCCTCCATCGCCAGACCATGGCAACACGACGGTTGGAGGAAGAGCGCCTCATCTTCTGCCTGGGAACCCTCCAACCACAAGGGATGAACTCAGATTTCTCCAGTTTCCTCATTTCCCCTCCCCCCACCTTGTCTCAGTCAAATCCCTCGAACTCAGCACCGCCTTCCTAACCTGCAATCATCTTCCTGACCTCTCCGCCCCCACCCCACTCCAGCCTATCACCCTCACCTTGACCTCCCTCCACCTATCGCATTTCCAAAGCCCCTCCCCCAAGTCCCTCCTCCCTACCTTTTATCTTAGCCTGCTGGACACACTTTCCTCATTCCTGAAGAAGGGCTTATGCCCGAAACGTCGATTCTCCTGTTCCTTGGATGCTGCCTGACCTGCTGCACTTTTCCAGCAACACATTTTCAGCTCTGATCTCCAGCATCTGCAGCCCTCACTTTCTCCTCACTCTACCAATACTAGGCAAAAGTGAGGACTGCAGATGCTGGAGACCAGAGTCAAGATTAGAGTGCTGCTGGAAAAGCACAGCAGGTCAGGCAGCATCCAAGGAGCAGGAAAGTCGACATTTTGGGCAAATGTCTTTCATCAGGAATCCAGCACCATTCTTACCAATACTGTCATGGACAAATGTGTCAACAGCTAGCAGATTATTAAGGATGAGGACAAGTATGTTTTCCCTCTTGGTAATTCCCTCACCACCTGTCACAGACACAGTCCAGCAGCTATGTCCTTTCAGACTCAATCAGCTCGCTCACTGGTACTGCTGCTGAGCCACTCTTGGCAGTTGACATTCAAATCCCCCACTCAGAGTACATTGTGTGACCTTGGCCCCCTCAGTGCTTCCTTTGAGCATTGTTCAACATTGAGGAGGACCGGATCATCAGCTGAGGGAGGACAGTAATCAGCAGGAGGCTTCTTCTTTGTACCTAGTCTGAAGCTATGAAATTTCACAGGGTCTGGAGCCAATGTTGAGGACTCCAGTGCAAACTCCTCTCAACTGTACATCATTGTGCCGTCACCTCTTCTGGTCTATCGTGCCAGTCGGACAGGATATATCCAGGGATGGTGATGGTGGTGTCTGGAACATTGTCTATGAGTATGACAGCTCTCCCAATCTTAGCACGAGCCCCAGATGTTACTCAGGAGGACTTTGAAAGATCGATAGGGTTGTTTCATTTTAGCCATTCTCATTTCCGGTCCCTACGTCAATATCAGGTGGTCCATCTGGTTTCATTTCTTTGTTGGGACTTGATAGCTTTCGATATCACTGTGCGACTTGCTTGGCCATGTCAGAGGGCAATTGAGATTCAAATGACATTGCTATGGCTCTGGAGTCACGTGTAGTCCAGACCTGGTAATGATGGCAATTTTCCTTCCCTAAAAGACATCAGTGAGCCAGATGGGTTTGCTCGGCTCATGGTTTCATGACCGAACCCCAGATTGTTTTAAAAATTAAGTTCAAATTGTCTTATCTTCCATAAACACTCGCTGAGTTTCTGGATTAATAAATCTAGCAATAAAATCACACGGCCATCACTTCTCCCTTGAATTCACTTAGGATGGCAGTGATGTAAGCCTGATATATCTGGCTGAGAGGCCAGGCATAAAAAGTCAAGGCAAGACATCCAGGTCGGATCAGAATAAGTGAATGCTCTGAGAGAGAGAAAGTGAGGTGCAGCCTGGTCCAGTCAATGAACTGGGCTGCTCCTCAGATGCTGCCTGAACTGCTGTGCTTTTCCAGCACCACTCTAATCTAGAATATGTTCCTAAGTGCATGTATCCTTGTTGCAACATTGCAACAATAATTGCTGAAGAGCAAACATGTTTGTAAGTGGATTAGAGATGTAGGTTTTTTGAGGCTGGCAGATGTCAGATACCAGTGTTTGTGGAGCATGTCACTCTATCTGCCTGTGGCCAATACTCACAGAGTGTTCTTCAAGATGAGGTTGTCTGGTGTCTGACATGGAAGTCATTCAGAGCATGAAGAGCTCCAAAATCTGTCAGTGACCAGCTCAAGGTTCTCTATGCTGAGCCTGTTTGGTAAGTTTATGAAAGTGATTAACACTATTGTTTATGTTACTTGTCAACTTTAAAGTTCTCCTCTCTTACAAAGGAGGCAACCAAACCATCAGATACATTGTAGTCATTTGATTTCCGTTGATTATGAGAATGGAACCAGACTGGAACCTAAGCATACAAGGATATGTCAAAGATAAGTGAGGGATAATGGATAAGGAGGGAGAGAAAAGAAGTTAGGAGCATGAATTTTACCTTTAGCTTTACTTCAATTTAATGGTATAAATGCATTCTGGTTAGAAATGTCAGAAATGAAAAGCTTCCTGCTCACCCTGACTGATTTTGACATGGTACTCCTGAAGTGATGTAGTTTTTGGAGGAAGTGACGACTGCGGATTTTGAAGATCAAAGTCGAAAAGTGTGGTTCTGGAAAAGCACAGCATGTCAGACAGCATCTGAGGAGCAGGAGAAACAGTGTTTCAGGTACAAGCTCTTCATGAGGAATATAGTTTTTGCTGAGTAATTGGGCTGATTTTGTGAGACTGTACCTAAATGTTAAAGATGTTTTATCACAAAGCCTATATTCTGAGTACATTGCTCAAACTTTGCTGTAAAAAAAATTGAACTGGAATAAGGATAATTGACTTCCATATCCAATGTCTCCAATGTATCATGTAGCAAGACAAAGACATCGCCAACACCAATCTATTCTCTGGTAAATATGCCAAACTTGCTAGCACTTATCAAACAAAGAGGACTTCACTGGGTGGGGTACATGTACAAGATGGAATGTATCCATACTCTCCAAGGATCTGTCATGTGGGGAAATAGGCTGTGCTACAATAGCCTGCTAAAAACTTCAAAAGGATGTTGTCAGAAGAGATCATGAAGACTCTCGCAGTCAATCGTGTCAGCAATCCAAGCTGATGATTGATCCAAAGGGTAATACCACCAGCTGGATAACACATGCCACCTGCTAGGGATGTTTTCAGTGGATGTGGTTCAGTAAGATAGCACAGGTGCCAAGCTAAGCCTCACCCCCATCATGAGCCAAAATCAGCAGCTAACTAATCAAGGATATATAAACAATTAAGAATCATTTGAGCTTGTTACTCTGCCCACACCTTAATATAGCTGAGGTGGGCAGATCGTGAGAAATAGGCAGACATTTTGCTTAACATGTTTTAAAAGTACAATATATTTGTCCTGGAACCATGATATTTCATGAGATTCAGAGTCAACGTGGAGGATACTCAAGTCCACTTCCTCCCAATTTTGTATCAGTATGTCACCATCTCTTTAGGGTCTGCTCTAGCCTTGGGTCAGGGCATACCCTGCATGTTCCCTTCAACCATTGTTGATATGGTGCTGAGGAAAGGCTTCCAGATTTAGAGAATGACCAATCATTACATTTAAGCGAAAGTGAGGATTGCAGATGCTGGTGATCAGAGTCAAGATTAGAGTGGTGCTGGAAAAGCACAGCATGTCAGGCAGCATCTAAGATGGAAGATAAGCGTTCTTCCTCCAGGCGTCGGGTGGTGAGAGAGTGGCGGTGGAAGAGGCCTAGGACCTGCATGTCTTCGGCAGAGTAGGAGGGGGAATTGAAATGTTTGGCCATGGGCCTCTGAATGCTTCAACCCCAGGGCATCAATATGGACCTCACCAGTTTCCTCATTTCCCCTTCCCCCATCTTACCCCAGTTCCAACCTGCCAGCTCAGCACCATCTCCGTGACCTATCCTACCTGCCAATCTTTCTTCCCAGTTATCTGCTCCACCCTCCTCTCCAATCTATCATCTTCATCCCCACCTCCATTCACCTATTGCACTCTTAGCTACCTTCCCCCAGCCCCACCCCCCTCCTGTTTATCTCTCCACACTAGAGGCTCCCTGCCTCATTCCTGATGAAGAGCTTTTGCCCGAAACATCGATTTTCCTGCTCCTCAGATGCTGCCTGACCTGCTGTGCTTTTCCAGCACCACTCTAATCTAATCATCACATTTGTCAAACTTTGAGCTAAGCAAGACTGAAGATCACAGCAATGCCACACTACCATTGGCCTCCCAAGATGTTGTATCAGTATTTTTACTGATTAGACCTTATGGCCAAATTAAAATGTTATGTAAATAAGTTGACAAACCAGCGATTTTCCAAACTTTTTGAGAGCAATTGTTTTGATCATGGCCAAATGTACAGTCAGTGCACTTTTGTTGCCCAGCACTTAGATTCACAAATTAGAGAAGAGGGCTGACTCTTGCAAACAACATTTTGAGGCGTTTTACATTTTATTTCATCTGTAATAAAAGTCATGATGTGCTGAGTATTGGTGCAGTTGCAAGCCCACCTCCTGTTGCATTTTCAATCCAAATTTTATTTTTAAATAAGTTTTTGTTCAAGGTCGTCATTTTTTAGAGCTCTCTTAGCTTTTGCAAATAATTATCATGAGTTTGCCTCAATGGAAAATGTCACTATATGTCACGTTTGCTGTGGTTTGGAGGCAGTTCTCAAAAACAACATGTACTAAGGAGCCTGTAGTCACAGATTTCTCTACATTAAATATATATTGCAGCATCCTGGAGCTCATTTTGCCACTTTAACTGCAAAAACTACTGTTTGAAAGAAGCAGCCTAGATAATAACCAAAACTGCAGTAATATAAAATTATAGGCTGAAGATATAAAAATTATCTTGCCCTCCAGGCCTGCTATGGAAGTTACTCACCCTGTCATCATTTCTCCAGGGAACATCAGGGAGTCTGTGTGAAACACTTTTTACCTGTAGTTCATCATATTTAAGGTGGCTGGAGGGAATCATTTTAAAAGCTTAGTTCTGCAAATCCCCAAAAGTAGTCAGAATACACAGATGGTAGTGATGACCTTCATCCCACTGTAGAAGTTATTAACTTGACATTTCCTCACATTAGCCAAGATACACATACAGGAAAAATGAGGGAAGAAAAGAGGGAAAAAACCAGAGATTTTGGATGAACAATTCAGAGGCTGGAATTTTCATATCAACTCCTATAAGAGTAAACGATTCTCAGGATTCACTGGAACTGCTCCTAATCTTTCTACAAATGATGATTAATACATTCAGTCTCTTCATGTGTTATTTCTGTTACTAAGTTTTATCCGGGTTGTTCACTGCAGAGATGGCAAATTCGTTGTTTGATCATGAACATGGAGCTCAAATTCGCCAATATTATTAAATGAATAACAACGGAATAGATTCAATAGGAACATTTTATTACATTATTGAAATAAAATTCAAGAATATTCCAACTTTGGTATTTTGTGTAAAAGCTATTTATGCATACCATGAAATCAGTTATTTTATTTTTGTTCTTGAAGGCAGAAAGTGCTGGAGAATTTCAGCAGGTCTGGCAGCATCTCTGGAAAGGAAAGAATTAATGTTAATTCAGTGCATCTCTCCAGAAGCTCCTAAACATGTTGAGACTTTCCAGCACATTCTGTTTTTATTTCAGATTTTCACCATTTGCAGTACTTTGCTTTTATTTCCTATTATTGTGTTCACAGACACTCTGGACCATCACTTAGAGGCACAGTCACGGAGATGTACAGCATGGAAACAGACCCTTCAGTTCAACCCATCCATGCCTACCAGATATCCCAACCCAATCTAGTCCCACCTGCCAGCACCCAGCCCACATCCCTCCACACCCTTCCTATTCATATACCCATCCAACTGCCTCTTAAATGTTGCAATTGTATCAGCCTCCACCACTTCCTCTGGCAGCTCATTCCATACATGCAAAAGTTGCCCCAAAGCTGTCTTTTATATCTTTCCCCTCTCACCCAAAACCTATGCTCTCTAGTTCTGGACTCCACGATTCCAGAAAAAGACTTTGTCTATTTAGGGAGAAAGTGAGGTCTGCAGATGCTGGAGATCAGAGCTGGAAATGTGTTGCTGGAAAAGCGCAGCAGGTCAGGCAGCTTATGCCCGAAACGTCGATTCTCCTGTTCCCTGGATGCTGCCTGACCTGCTGCGCTTTTCCAGCAACACATTTCCAACTTTGTCTATTTACCCTATCCATGCCTCTCATAATTTTGTAAATCTCTATAAGGTCACCCCTCAGCCTCCGACGCTCCAGGTAAAACAGCTCCAGCCTGTTCGCCCTCTCCCTATAGTTCAAATCCTCCAACCCTTGCAACATCCTTGTAAATCTTTTCTGAGCCCTTTCAAGTTTCACAATATCTTTCTAATAGGAAGGAGACCAGAATTGCACGCAATATTCCAACAGTGGCCTAACCAATGTCCTGTACAGCCACAACATGATCTCCTAACTCCTGTACCCAATACTCTGACCAACAAAATAAAGCACACCAAACGCCTTCCTCACTATCATATCTACCTGCGACTCCACTTTCAAGGAGCTATGAACCTGCACGGCAAGGTCTCTTTTTTCAGCAACACTCCCTAGGACCTTACCATTAAGTGTATAAGTCCTGCTAAGATTTGCTTTTCCAAAATGCAGCACCTCGCATTTATCTGAATTAAACTCCATCTGCCACTTCTCAGCCCATTGGCTCATCTGATCAAGATCCTGTTGTAATCTGAGGTAATCCTCTCCGCTGTCCACTACACCTCCAATTTTGGTGTCATCTACAAACTTACTAACTATACCTCTTATACTCGCATCCAAATCATTTATGTAAATAATAAAAAATAGAGTTTCCAGCACCAATCCTTATGGCGCTCCACTGGTCACAGGCCTCCGGTCTGAAAAACAACCCTCCACCACCACCCTCTGTCTTCTACCTTTGAGCCAGTTCTGTTTCCAAATGGCTTGTTCTCTCTGTAATCCGTAAGATCTAACTTTGCTAATCAGTCTCTCATGGGGAACCTTGTCAAATGCCTTACTGAAGTACAGATAGATCACATCCACTGCGCTGCCCTCTTCAATCCTGTTTGTTACTTCTTCAAAAAATTCAATCAAGTTTGTGAGACTTGATTTCCCACAAAGCCATGTTGACTATCCCTAATCAGTCCTTGCCGTTCCAAATACATGTACCTCCTGTCCCTCAGGATTCCCTCCAACAACTTGCCCACCACCAACATCAGGCTCACTGGTCTATAGTTCCCTGGCTTGTCCTTACTATCCTTCTTAAACAGTGACATCACGTTCGTCAACCTCCAGTCTTCCGGCACCTCACCTGTGACTATCGATGATACAAATATCTCAGCAAGAGGCCCAGCAATCACTTCTCTAGCTTCCTACAGAGTTCTAGGGTACACCTGATCAGGTCCTCGGGATTTATTCACCTTTACCCATTTCAAGACATCCAGTACTTCCTCCTCTGTAATATGGACATTATGCAAGGTGTCACCATCTATTTCCCTACATTCTATATCTTCCATATCCTTTTCCACAGTAAATACTGATGCAAAATACTCGTTTAATATCTCCCCCATTTTCTGGGGCTCCACGCATTGCTTTGTTATTTTAGTTTAAGGAAAAACATTTGTTCTAACCATTCCATGCTGGCATTTATGCTCCACTCAAACCTCCCACCATCTTTTCTCATCTTAATCAAACATTGTAATGCTCTGTTGTTTGCTCCATCTAACATTTATCTGGCATCTCCTGAAATGGATTTACGTGATTTGATGCAATCATTCCTTACACTGCAAGTTCCAAATTGTCAACATTCCTGGATGATTGATTTCTGCCAAATTCTGTATTGCATGTCTTGTTGATTATCATCTATTGACAGTCTCTTGTTACATTCTTTCTCAACAAGTTAAAATAACTTCAGCCAGTCTATCAAAAACTTTCACAATTTTAAAGACCCCTATTTGGCCATTTTTCAGTCATCTTTAAAATGACAAAAGGAACAAAACTGCTCATTTTTTGATGAGTATACCCACACATTTCTGGTAACATCCTTACAAATCATCCCAGCACCCTCTCCAATGACTGTCTTATTTTCTGATTTCGCCATCAGAATGGCACTCTCGGTGTAGTTTCAATACAGTTTCAACAAAACATTCCTACTCTTTATTCTATCCCTCTAGAAATAAATTCTCATGCTTTGTTTCCTTTTTTATGGCCTTGCTGACCTGAGGCACATGCTTAACAAAACATCTTTAAAGTTCTGAACAGACCAAAATATTTGTCGTGCTCATATAAGATTCTTCTACATTAGTTACGTGCACATCATACCATTTCAATGCTGCAGTAGCATTAGAATAGCAAAACTCTACTTAAGCTCCTTTGTATTAAGATGGGAATTTATTATTGAAATTTTGTGAGCCAATGTCCCTAATGTCTCAGACGATTAAGTAATAGACTCACTGAGCTGCATGAATAATGAAGATTCTAATCCTTGTTTATCCTGAATCTATTTGTTATCAGAAGACTACCAACTGGTTTCAGCTCTTGGTTAGAGAGAAGCCTGAGGGACAAAATCTAGGGATGCTTTCTTTTCTGATCCCTGAACAATGTTCAGTCCTTGGAAGTGTGCCTGCGGGAAATCCAGGCGAGGAGCAGATCAGGTTCAACTGCGATGCCCTTTCATCATCAATCACATAGACTGCCATCATTTTACTTCTGATGTGACAGTCGTTTAGTTTAGGAAGGCTATCAGAAAATGACTACTGACCGTCTGCTAAAACATACTTCTCTGCCCTTCAGGATAAAAGTCTCGTGAGTAGGCATAGTGGGGACTGAGTAGTGGGGGTGGGGTAGTGTTGGCGTGGAAGTTAAGACCCCAAGGGAACATTTCTGAGAACGTTTAAACATTGATTTTAACAAAATATCTAAATTCACTGATCTAATCAATAGCTTATTGGATGAGGCATATAAAGTGAAAATTTCACAAGGCTGCATGGTAAACAAAATTAAAGGAGGCCTTCAAGACTTTTGCATAGATCTGACTGAATATTCCTTTTGAAAGAAATCTACTTTGAAATATCTGACCCAAATTGAAATTTTTATCATCGCATTTTTAAAAAAAATCTATATTGCTAAATGGAGTTAATGATAAATGGAGCATTGTTGCTGACTGCTTTCAGGGCAGCCACATATTAATAAGGGGATTTAAAACAACATAAGTTCATAAAACAACAGAGGGGCTGGGATGACAACTGGGACGTATGCTTTAGGTCAGTAACAGAAAATGCAAAAAATCGAATCTAAACTACTGAAAAACATATAGATAAACAAACGTGCAAGGAAATTACAGAGGTGAAAGAACGGTAGTGTCATGATATAGGAAGTCTTCAAATGTCATAATATAGACTGTTATAAAAATAAAACAAAGATCAGAAACAGAATAGATTCCCAACAGTGTGGAAACATGCCCTTCGGCCCAACAAGTCCACACCTACCCTCTGAAGAGTAACGCACCTGGAATAAGTATTTATCCCCAATTAACCTGCACATCCCTGATCACAATGGGCAATTTAGCAAGGCCAATTCACCTGACCTGCACATCTTTGGATTGTGCGAGGAAACTGGAGCACCCGGAGGAAATCCAGGCAGACACGGAGTGAATGTGCAAATGCCACACAGACACTCACTTGAGGCTGGAATAGAAACCAGTTCCCTGGTGCTGTGAGCCACCGTGCCACTCCAAATGGTGATCTGTTTCTGAAATACATGCAGAATAATTTTGTTGGGTAGCCTATTTCAGCATCAATAGGAAAAGAGGCATTGCTAGTTCCATCGCTACCAGGACGAGATCATTCAGGCAACATCCGAGGAGCAGGACAGTGGATGTTTCGGGTCTTAGCCTTTCATCAGGAATGTGTCAATTTGTGTACTGTATTCACTGCTCACAATGTGGTGTCCTCTATAGTGATGAGGAAAAACAGAGCCTGGGAGACTGCTTTTGTGGAACATTACATTCCATCCTTAAAAATGACCCCAAGCTTCCATTTGCCTCCCAGTTCCACACATTAAGTGCTCCCAGCCAACATTTCAATCTCAGGCTTGCTGCAGCGAGGCTCAGCACAATGTGGAAGAATAGCATCACATCTTCAACTTGGGGACCCTGCTACCTTCAGGACTCAGTATTGAGTTCAACAAGTTTAAAGCTTGAACATCTCCATTCTTGTCCTTTAACCATCCTCACACTCAGGTGCTGTAAAGAAACAGGTTGCTTTCTGCGCAGCCAAACCATTATAACCTATTTATGGTGCCCATTATTAGCTTTTTCCCTTCCTTTGCTTATTATCAACTATTTCTTTCTCTGCCCACCTTTCTTTCACTTCCTCTGGGTTCTATCTACACCTACCTGCTCACTTCTTTTGACCCCACAACCACTTTCGTCAGCAGATATGCCACCTTTTCCGAGCTACAATGAGTTCTGAAGAAGTGTCGCCAGACTCAACACATTAATTCTGTTTTTCATCCACAGATGCTGCCAGACATTCTCCTTTTACACTTTACAGTGATGAGGAGGTCATTAATGAAGCAGCTCAAAATAGATTGGCATGGAATACCACCCTGCAATACCCCTAGCATGATATTCTGGGGTTCTAATAATTGGCCTGCAACATCCACAACCATTTTCCTTTTGGTGATAACCTTTTATTGATGGTCTCTTGTTATGTTCTTCCTCACAAGTGAAAATATCTTCAGCCAGCCCATCAAAAAGTTACAGCATAGAAAGAGAACGCTCATGCCTGTGCATGGAATAAGTTAACAACCTATCCTAATGCCACTTTGCAGCACCTGCTCCATAGTATTGCAGGTTACAGTACTTCAGGTTCCTCTTAACTAAATTCAGAATTTCTGCCTCTACCACCAAACTGGCAATGAGTTCTAGACACCAACAACAATATGGGTGAAAGGTTATTCCTTAAAGTCCCTCTTAACTGTCACATTTAATTTGCACACCTTGATAATTCACCTCTCCACTCAGGAAAACAGGGCTTCCTAATCCACATTATCCAAGCACCTCATTGTTTTCTTACAATACTGTTAAGTCCACAAACAGCAAGAAACACAATACTGAACCTGTGGAATACTCCTGGAAACCACTTTCCATTTACAAAACCATCCATCAACTAATGTCTCTTCTTCTCTTGTTCACTTCAATAATGAAGGAGAAGTGTCTGAAAGCTTGTGATTTCAAATAAACTTGTTGGGGAAGAACGTGGTGTCATGTGACTTCTGAATTTGTCCACCCCTGTTCCAAAACAGCACCTCTACATCTTTGTTTCCTTCACTGAGCCAATTTTTGATCCAACTCACCACACTCTTCCATACATCATAAGTTTTTGGGCAGCTTGGTGATCTAGTGGTTAGCACTGCTACCTCACAGCACTTGGGACTCAGGTTTGATTCCAGCCTCAGGCAAGTGCCTATGTTGAGTTTGCACATTCTCCATGTGTCTGTGAAGGTTTTGTTTGGGTGCTTTTGGTTTATCTCACAGTCCAAAAATGATCAGGTTCGGTGGTTTAGCCATGTGAAATTGCATATAGTGACCCAGGATGTGCAGGTTGGATGGATTAGCTATGGGAAATGCAGGGATAGAGTAGGTGGGTGAGAATTGGTGAGATGCTCTTTGGAGAGCTGGCATGTATTAGAAGGGCCACAATGCCTGCTTCCACACTGAAGGGATTATATGATTTAGTTTATTTTCTGTGTAGTCTGCTATGGGGACCCTCGTCAAATGTGTCACATCCACTGCATGCTGCTCATCAATCTCATGTATCCACTTTGTTATTTTCCCTTAAAAATTCAATGAGGTTAGTAAGACATGACCTTCCTTGAATAAAACCAGGCTGATTGTCCCTGATTCATCTGTGCTTTTCCAAGTATCTGGGTATTGTTTATAATAATTTCCCCACAGTATGATCAGACTTAGTTGACTTATAAATGATTAGCCTAATCCTTGCATCCTTTTTGAATAGTGATCCAATATCAACTGTCAGTGACTCTCCGAGTAGAGTAAATGTAGGGGAATGGGTCTGAGTGGGTTGCTCTTCGGAGGGTCGGTGTGGACTTTTTGGGCCGAAGGGCCTGTTTCCGCACTGTAAGTAATCTAAATGCTGCCCCCTCTGCGTTTCATGTCATCTTTGAAGAGTCATCTAGTCTCAAAACATTAGCTTACTTTCTGTCCATGGATGCTGCCTGACCCACTGTGATCTCCAGCACGTTTTGCTTTCAATACTCATTCAGAACCTTGCTTATGTCATCTGCATCTAGGCACAAATTACCATGTACGTATCTGATGTGCCCAACCCTTTCCTTAGTCATCCTTTTGTTCTTACTGTACTAATAAACCTTTGTATTTTCTTTAAATTTACTGGTGTAATATTTTGCAAAAATCCCCAGTATTGAAAATGTATGGACAGAGCTCTGATTTTTAAGACTTAAAAATAACTGTGTTAGGCCTGCAGAGAGGTAAGCAAACCACCAGCAGACTGTTAACAGGATCTGGAGACCACTACAAAGGAATAACTGTCAGCAGGGAACATCTTGCATTTACAAATTACATCTTGCATCCAAGACTATCAAGCCAAAATCAAAGGAATCCAGCCCTGAGACTGTTTTCACACCTATGACCACACAACTCATAGAAGTTACAGACTCATGCAGACAACATGGAGCCAAGAGGGTCATTGTGACAATCACTAGCATCCAACATCAGTCAAAGCCATTAAACAGCTTGTCTAAACAACAGGAATCTGATTAAACCAATCAAGCACTCAAATTAACCTCAAAATTTGGCATGGAGATTTGAAGTCCCACCAACCAGTGCAACTAGATCTCACATCAACGGGTATTCAAACCAAGATACTCAAACCAAGATCTTCCAAATCAGGAGGCAAGAAATACCTACGGCAATCTTCAACAACCATCATGACCCAACCATGCTAACCAGAATCAGACTGACAAAAATTTAAAGCACCAACTAACCTGTCCAACCCTACATGTCCTCAGACATGAACTGAGGCAGAGACTGAACCTGATGAACCAGCAATAGTAAAGAAAACTCTACTCAAGTACTTATCGATAGATCCAATATGCACCTAACCGGATCAATGGACTCAACCTAGACTGACTGGTTCCATAAGTCAAATTCCTCTACCACACTAGAGGTACAGCAACCACATCAAATGAACTTCCAAACCATGTTCAAAGGGGTGAGCATAATTTGGAGATCACAGGTACATCCTGTATAATAATGAATAGTTGTTACCTTGTCTTGAATTGTTGAGTTACCTCTTTTGTACTGTTGTGTTGCCTTTCTATACTTAAATAAACACAGATTCTTTTGCCCTCAAATATCTGTCTGCTGCCCTTTTCTTTACGTCTGATTAATAAATCCAGTGATTAGAAACAGGGTTTGTGAGTGATTCAAAATGCTTAGAGGTCAAGAGTATAACTAACTATAGACCAAACGCCTACACAGAGCAATTTGTTTTTGTATTTTATCAAGTCTTTCACCTTATTTCCATTGTTTTCCATTTGCCACAGCTGCCTGATGCTAAATTTGTTCTGATTTGCAATGAGCAGGGTATTGCTGGGTAACTGTTCCTTGATAGCACAACCTAAAGGCTATCTTCCATCCTTTTGCTGATTGACAGGAGGCTGATGATCAGTAAATGACTGCATTGGATTTGTTCCACTTTAATAAAAGAAAAGTTTAGTCTCAAATGGAATATTATGCTCAATTTTGAGCACCGCATTTTAGGAAGGATATAGAAAGGCTTCAGAAAGTGCACAGAAAATATTAATGAGAAGAGTGATAGGGATGAGGAACTTCAGTTACATTGACAGATTAAACAAGTTGGGATTTTTCTTCCCTTAACAAATGAGGTTGAGATAAAATTTGAAAACAATGGTCAAATTATTCAGGCAAGGGGGAGTTGTTGAGAGTACTCAGGAAGACACAGACATTGAGTCAGTTGGGCTTGTACTCATTGCAATTTAGAAGAGAGTGAGGCAATATCTTAGAATATATTTAATTCTTAGAGATTTTAACAGGATACTGAGAGGCTGTTTCTCCTTGTGGGAGAGTCTGTGATCAGACAGCATAATCTCAGAATAAGGGGGTTTCCCATTTAAGACAGAGATGAGGAGGAATTCCTTCTCGCAGATAGCTGGAACTGGGTAAACACCTGGAAGGAAAACATTTGCAAGGCTACATTGAAAAGATTGGGAAGAAAACTCGATAAAATGCTCTTCACGTACCCTAATGGCTCGACAGGCTGAATGGCCTCACTGTATACTACAACAGTTCTATAAGAGGCGAAGCATTTTTCTTCTGGGTAACTATTATCTAAGTTACATATACTTGGCAAAGGGATCAACACCTGTGCAGATTTTGCATAAAAAGAACACTTATACCATGTCTCAGCATCAAAATATTTTAAGTGAACATATAATGAAAATGCCATAAAATACACAGCATACCCTATCCAGATACTCAATAACCTGACCTTACGAGTTCTCTGAACTTAGAATCTGTCTTTCTTCCAGATTTTGGGGGAGATGGCATGACTTTGCAGCATTTTGTGCTTTTGACTGAGGTTCAGTTGAGGCAATTATTCTTCCACAAGTAACAAATTTTAGGTATTTCTGCATGAATTTTTTAAAATTACCTCACTCTGGTTCAGATGCAGATTTGAATGTTTTTGGGAAGCATACGACCGATGGGCATGGAAAATCGCATGCAGGTGACTGTGAAACGAAGCAATATTTAACGTTTCTGAGTATGGAGAAAGCATTAGAAAGCCTAGAAAACACTGAAAAAGCACAATATTTATTACAGGGAAGGGGCTAAACCATGACTGGCAAAAATTTGTAAGTAAGCAGTGGATCAGTCTTTCACCTAAACTTTTTTTTCATATTTGTTGAAATGAAATGAATTTAAAGGTTGCAAGGAAGGCGATGATCCATGTCATTTGCCCAATAGCATTAGGTTAGCATTGCAGCAAACTGGAAAGGAGACTGAGACAAGTTTCAGGCCAAAACAGACTGATGCTCTCATTAAATCTCTATTGATTGTCACTATGTCCCACAGTCAGTGTAAACTAAGTTCAAGTATATTTATATAAATGATTGCTGACATCTTGACAGAAGATATGAATGAACCATCCGGTGATTACTCCATTGTGCTTTTGAAAGCATGGCACATTGTAATGAAGAGGGAAAATACTTGCATTTCTTTGGCGAAGAGACATCCAGCATCATTAGCTCAGCATTCATGCATCATATTTGTATTTCAAAATCTGTAGTATATGTTTCCTTTAAGGAGGAAGGCTTTCTATGCACTAACTGGTCTTCAAATGGAAAACTGCCCATTTCTACCTCCAGTTGTTGATCTGTCTATTCTGATGAGTTTTCACAAAAGTCTCCCATACACCTAGGCTGCCAGATATGCATCAATAGGTACAGTTCTTCCAAAGAACTTAGACAAAGTAACCACCATCAATGTAATTCATTGTGCTGAAGTAAAAGAAAACATGAAGATATAAATAATTGCCAAAAGGGTTCTCATGAGATCCCAAATGTTAACAAAAAGCAAAATCAGTTAAAATAAAGACTAAAATATTGTGTTTACAACAAACTTCATTGATTTTCAATTGATTACAATCTTTAAGCAATTAAGGTTTGTGTGATGAAGTGAATTACATCAATTCAGGAAAAGATGCATTCAAAACAGTTATCTTATTGGTAACCACACACCACGCTCATCTTTCTCTTGCAGCTGAGTTATCTTTAACATGATCAGGATTCTCTCATGTACCTATGCCAATTTCTTTTCTCCTGTCATTAAACATAATGGAAGATAAATGCATCATCAAAAGTAATTCTTCAATATTTTGGACAAATGATCATTCTTCATGAGCTAAGAGAGCAAGTACCTAAATTCCAAATGTAATTCCCAGGGCCCAATCACCTATGCATTCCACTACTGCAATACACCATTTAGCAATCAGTAAAATATGATGTTGAAACTGTTTGCTAAAAAAAAAATCAACATAAAGCAAGGATTGATCAAAAGATAGTTATTTTAACCAACTTGTTCAGACTTGTTATGACACATGCCTGGAGCAAGTGAGACTTGAACGTAGACCCTTAGATCAAAGGTAGGGATACTAGCACTGCACTAAAAGAGCCCTGAAGAGTGGCAAATGAAGTTTAATTTTGATAAATGTGAGATGCTGCATCTTGGTAAGGTAAATGAGAGCAGGATTTATACTCTTAAGAGTAGGATTCTGGGGTGTATTGCCGAACAAAGAGACATCGGGCTGCAGATTGAAGGTGGAGTCGCAGGTAGACAAGGTGGCAAAAAAGGTGTTTGTCACACTTGCCTTTGTTGGTCACTGCACTGAGTATAGGAGTTGGGATGATACATTGCAGTTATACAAGACATTAGTTAAGCCACATTTGGAATACTGCATTCAATTTTAATTCCCTCCTATAGAAAGATGTTGTTAAACTTGAAAGGGTGCAGAAAACACTTACAAGGATGTTGCCAGGATTGAAGAATTTGAGCTGTAGGGAGAGGCTGAAAAGGCTGGTACTATTTTCCCTGGACCGTCAGAGGCTGAGGGGTGGGTGACCTCATAGAAGTTTATGAAATCATGAGGGGCAAGGATAGGGTGAATAGCCAAGGTTATTTTTTTCCGCAGGGTAGGGGAGTCCAAAACTAGAGTCCACAGGTGTAAGGTAGAGAGGAAAGGTTTAAAGGGACCTAAGGGGCAACTGTTTCATGCAAGAGGTGGTGAGTGTATGGAATGAGCTGCCAGAGGGCGTAGTGGAGGATGGTACAACGTTTATAAGGCATCTGGATGAGTACATGAATAGGAAAGTTTTTGAGAGATATTGCCAAATGCTGACAAATGGGACTAGATTAATTTAGGATATCTATTTGGCATGAATGAGTTGGACCAAAGGGTCTAGTTCTATACTGTTTTTCTCCATGACTCTCTGACTATGTCAGAATACATTCTGGTTTCCATGGTCTCGTGTATCATCACATTGTCACCCAAAAAGCCATCTGTGTATTTAAGGTTAACTGTGATTTTTAACTTCTTTAGATTAATTTTGCTTTACCTCTATCCAATTTACAAAAACATGTTTCATCAATTAAAACAGATTTAAATATATTACCACAAAAGTCAAATCTGGATTTTGGCATCATTTTTATCAATTTGACAAATAATACCAGTAGCATGTTCTAAATATATGAATACATTTAGGAACACATCTTGAATTTTTTTAACTAAAATAATGTAGGCAAATTTTATGAATGCAGTTGGAAATGATTAGTAGCAAAATGAGTTGCATAGAAATGTAGCTCATTATTTAAAAATAGATTTACACCTCTCATGTCATCTGGCAAATCTTTGTCCCTATATTTAAAGTACTGTCTACAATATTAGATTTAGAAACATCAGTAATGCAAGGTAAGGTCATACAAAATGATGCTCAGAGATATAAACATATGCTGCATTATTTGGTGGTGATATTAAAGTTACACGTCTGCATTATTTGTTTCATTTAGGGATAAATTATTTGCCTTTAATAAAATAAAGGTAGAAATAAGATATAATGGTTTAGTGCAAGCAAATTAGTCAGATGGTGAAAGATAGAGTTGGAACAAATATCTATTGCTGATTGTAGTGCAGTGGCAGTGTCCCTTTCTCTTTCTTTCAGATGCCTGGAGTTCAAACCCACCTGCCCAGGGGATATAACATAACATGTCTGAACACATTAATTAAAACATCAAACACAGAACAATGGATACCAAGAATTGAAATAAAAACAGGAATTGCTGAAAACCTTAATAGGTCTGGCAGCATCTGTGGAGGGAAAAACAGAATTAAAGTTGCAATTCAATTTCCTAAATGCTATCAGTTCTGACACAGGTTTACTGAACTCAAAACATTAACTCTGTTTTTCTCTCCACAAGCTCTGATGATATTCACTTTCTGTATTCTGTATTCTGTATTCTGATGAGCTTGTCCAGCACTTTCTTTTCATTATAACACATCTATAATGCTGATTGTTTTAAAACAACGGCTCTGCATCATTTCAGACTGGATGTCTTTATGTGACGTAAGCTCTATACATGTGATTGTATTTCAAAGCTGGGCACACTCTCACTTTTCAATGTGTTCTCAGGTATTTTTGCATAGATGATATACAAGTGCCCACGTATCACAACATGCATTATAGTTTGAAATAAATTACAGTATGACCAAAAAATATATAATTGCAGCATCTTGAGCAGATCAACAGGATGAAGACAAGGTTCACGTCACAGAATTACACAGAAGAGCATAGAGACCAGCCCATCTAGTCTATACCAGTATTTATACACCACATGAGTTACCTTCCAAAGATATAGAGGTCATAAATAATCAAATCACTATATTTATACCCATGTCAAATGACACCAGAGACTTTGAAGGATGTGAGAGAAAAACTACATGATTCTCTACTTGATACTCTTTAGTATTCTCCTGAAGGGGCCGATTCTTGCAAGTGTATAACTTCAAAGACTCCACAAAACCTCTTGTATCTTGCTCAAGTGACAGAATACAGAAAGTGAATATCAGCAAGCTTTTAGATCATGGTCTCCATCAGAGATTAGTTCTGCTACACTCAAACACCATCCAGCCAGTCAATTGATTGAACCCACAGCATCATAACTCTCAGTTTGACTAAAATAAACAAACTCAGAAGGCTGAGAATAGAATCTATGTAGCATCTTTTGACGTTCTGAAGGTATGTGCCATATTAACATTTTGAAGAAGTCTTTGCAAAGTTGGAACAAATTAACTTTGTCAGGATGCAGGAAAATAAGCATGCCACATCAGTAAGTCCTAATTCTTCACGGAGGGAAAAAAAACATAGGAACGTACTTATTTTTGTCTTCCTTTCAGGCTGCCCTATTCATCCAAGCAAATAGACCATGAGACCAAATTTCAACATTGACCAACATATCAGCCCTTTCACTTTCTCTTGCTTTATTTCTGACGACAACAGCATTTCTTTCAAAGATTCAAGCTCTGTAACATGTTTGTGAGAGACAATAGATTGGATATTATATCAACAGATTGCAGATATTAAAAGGTATTAAAACAGACATTTGCCATCACTTTGTGCACATTCTTCAAAGCTGACATTTTTTTTCTCTAATGCTTTTTAAAATCTATTGTCAATATCTGATAAACGTAATATTAAATCCTTACAGAACAGGAACATGTTAAGAAAAAGCTAACCAAACAGGTTCGGTTATCCATAGCTAAGTTCTTCTGTAGGTTATTGTTTATTATCTGCAGGCTTATTTTTCATACAGGAAAGGGAAACATGGCAATTTATTATACACTCACAAGAAAATACTTTATGCCATTTTTATGACCACCAGACATTTCAAAGTATTTTGCAGCCAGTGCAGTTATTTTGAAATGTACTTTTGCAAAGTAGAAAACTCAGCAACTAATTTACACACAGCAACCTCCCACAAACAGAACTGTATAGCAAAATGACTGGGAAGCTGGGGATAAATCCTCTTCAATATACCATACCATTTTATATCCACCCAAGCTGGCATTTATGGCTTTGAATTAATATTTCTTTTCACCAATGTCACCTTCAACAGTGCAGCTCTTCCTCAATAATGTACTGGACATGCAATCCAAGTCAAAAATTGTTTTAACAAGGATTTGTCACTTTAAAATGTACACCAGAAGCCTTAGGCTATGGGAAAGCTATGAAGATGCTTCGCATCAAGCATTTTGACTTTAAGATTGTATAGATTTTTCCTTTTGCATGGAACCAGTTTCAAAGAAGGACCAGCCTTCATTCAGGCTTAATTGGCAACTCAATTCAACTGGTAATCCATGGCAACTAAAAAGAATCATGAGTAGTTATATTTAATCAGTTTGTTCAGACACACCTCTGGACCTGGACCTACTGGCTCAGGAATAGAGAAAGTAATACTGTACCACTAAGGGATTGGAGTAAAATGGCTTCAACTGTTGCCAATTTAGGCAGCTCAGACAAACAATACTGAATAAACAATACCTAAAACTATGAAACAATCAGAAAAAGCTGACGAAGCTAGGTCTAACAAGTAGCTTAATGCTTCAGGAACGTTGGAATGCAAGAAAGATGAGTGAGAAAATCATCACCATGTCAAGCTTGATGAGTCATTAGAGTTGGGTCATGTGGTGTTCACTGATTTTCTGTTACAAGGTGAGAATTTGGCATTTGAACGATGTGAATTTGATCATCATCATTCTGTAGTGCCTTCACTCTACTGTGAGTTAGTAAATCTATACTTGGTGGGATAAGAAAAGTTGATCAAGAGGAATGTGGGATGTTTGGAGTGACTAATGCCAATGCAAACTTTTTTTTACTTTCATGGAATATAGAAATCATTGGCTGGTCCAGCATTTATTGTACATTCCTAGTCGCTCTTGAGAAAGTTGTGGTGAACTGCCTTCTTAGTCCACTACAATCCATGTGGCATAGGTCCATTCACAATTCTGTTAGAGATGGAGTTCCAGAACTTGATCAAGTGACAGTGAACAAACATAAATATATTTCCCAAGTCAGGATGGTGAATCGCATGGAGGAGAATTGCAGGAGGTGGCGTTCCTATCTATCTGCTGTCCTTGTCCTTTTAGATGGTGGTGGCCATGGGTTTGGAAGGTGCTCTCTAAGTATCTTTGGTATTTAGCTGCAGTGGATGGTATGCAGTGCCGTCAGAATGCCAGTGGTACAAGGAGTAAATGTGTATGGATGTGATGTCAATCAAGTGGGCTACTTTTTCCTGGATGGTGTCAAGTTTCTTGAGCGTTTTAGATTAGATTAGATTACATTACAGTGTGGAAACAGGCCCTTCGGCCCAACAAGTCCACACCGACCCGCCGAAGTGCAACCCACCCATACCCCTACATTTACCCCATACCTAACACTACGGGCAATTTAGCATGGCCAATTCACCTGACCTGCACATCTTTGGACTGTGGGAGGAAACCGGAGCACCCGGAGCAGACACGGGGAGAACTTGCAAACTCAGCGTTGTTGGAGCTTCACCCATCCAAGCAAGTGGGAGTACCCTATCGGACTCCTTACATGTGCCTTGTAGATGGTGGACAGGCTTTGGGGAGAAAAGAGAGTTACTTGCTGCAGGATTCCTTGACACAGATCTACTTGTGATACCCTGGACTAGGGCAGCACAGTGATTCGGTGGTAAAAACAATGACTGCAGATGCTGGAAACCAGATTCTGGATTAGTGGTGCTGGAAGAGCACAGCAGTTCAGGCAGCATCCGAGGAGCAGTAAAATTGACGTTTCGGGCAAAAGCCCTTCATCAGGAATAAAGTGGTTAATGCTGCTGCCTCACAGTATCGGAGACGTGGGTTCACTTCCAGACTTGGGCAGCTGTCTATGTGGAATTCATATGCTCTCCACATTTCTGCTGGTTGCTTTGATTTCCTCCCACAGTCCAAGAACGTGTAGATTAGGTAGATTAGCCATAGTAAATGTGGCATCAAAAACAGAGATTGCTGGAAAAACTCAGCTGGTCTGCCAGCATCTGTGGAGAGAAATCAGAGGTAACGTTTCAAGTCCATGAGGCTTCTGGACTGAAGGTGCCGCTAGCATTTCTTGATATCTTATGGAATGAAAAGAATTGGCTGAGGACTGATAGTCGTGAAGCTGTGGACCCCTGCAGGTGGCAAAATGGACTGTGGCTGAAGATTTTTCCAAATGTTCCAGGCTTATCTTTTGCACTTATTTACTGGGCTCACATATCATTGAGGATGGGGATTTTTGTAGAGACGCCAGCTCCAGTTGGTTGATTAATTGTACCTTGCCATTCATGTCTGAATATGGCTAGATTGCAGTGTTTAGATCTGATCCATTGGTTGTAGAATCAATCAGCTCTATCTATCACTTACTGCTTACGCAGTTTGACATGACTCTTTTGTTGCTTCATCAGGTTGGTAACAAATGTTTAGGAATAATATCATTTAGAGAAGGATTTGGATGTGAAATAGGAGATTCGGTTAGTAAGTTTGCAGATGACACCGAAAGTGGAGGTGTAGTGGACAGCGAAGAAGGTTACCTCAGATTGCAACAGAAACTTGATCAAATGGGCCAATGGGCCAAGGAGTGGCAGATGGAGTTTAATCTAGATAAATGCTGTGTTTTGGAAAGGCAATTTGAAAAGGCAAATCAGGGCAGGACATATACACTTAATGGTAAGGTCTTGGGGAGTGTTGCTGACTAAAGAGACCTTGGAGTGCAGGTTCCTACTTCATTGAAAGTGGAGTCACAGGTAGATAGAATAGTGAAGAAGGCGTTTGGTATGCTTGCCTTTATTGGTCAGTGCATTGAGTATAGGAGTTGGGCAGTCATTTTGCAGCTGTACAGGGCATTGGTTAGGCCACTACTGGAATACTGGGTGCAATTCTGGTCTCCTTGCTATAGGAAGGATGTTGTGAAACATGAAAGGATTCTAAAAAGGTTTACAAATATGTTACCAGGGTTGGTGGGTTTGAGCTATAGAGAGAGGCTGAATCGATTGGGGCTATTTTCCCTGGAGTATTGGAGGCTGAGGGGTAACCTTACAGAAGTTTATAAATCATGAGGGGCATGGATAGGGTAAATAGACAAGGTCTTTTCTCCGGGGTGGGGGAGTCCAAAGCTAGAGGGCATAGGTTTAAGGTGAGAGAAGAAAGATTTAGAAGGGATCTAAGGGATAACCTTTTCATGCAGACGGTGGTGCATGTATAGAACGAGCTCCCAGAGGAAGTGGTGAGGGCTGGTACAATTACAACATTTAAAAGGTATCTGGATGGGTATATGAATAGGAAGGGTTTAGAGGGATGCAGGCCAAATGCTGGCAAACGGGACTTGATTAATTTAAGATATCTGGTCTGTATGGATGAGTTAGACTGAAGGGTCTGTTTCTGTGCTGTACACTTCTATGACTGACTCTAATACCTGGTGCTGTCCCTGGCATGCCCTCCTATACTCTTCATTTAATATTGTATCATTTAAAGCTGAACCACGCTTGTAGCGATGCTATTCTTACAAAGTGTAGAATATTTATTACAAATGAGTGAGTTTTTTTGGACATTATTTGTGCTGATAAGATGAGTTCCTGGGCAAGGCTCCCCAATTTGTTACAGTTTCAGATTGAATCCAGGTGAGAAATGTTGAAGTAGCTCCTTTGGTTATTCACCATTCCTCTTTTGTTGCTGACAGAAAAGATAATTTTAAAATTATTCTTTTCCTTGTGGATATCTTTCTCCCAAACTCAATTGAACTAATGTTTTCAAAGGAGACTGCTCAAGTAAGCTTTCTGGAATTGACAATAAGGAAGGGTCTATTAATTACTATATGTAGGGGACAATGGTGATGCAAAGATAAAGTTGCCATGGTCTCAGAGCACCGTAGGGCTGCTCTCTCATCTGAGAGATATGACTGGTGGTGGTTTAATGTGAGGGTCACCTCAATTCCAGCGGCGGAAGATGTCAAGAACGAGAATCCTTCCTGGAATCCTCGGCTGATGTAGGAATTGATTCCACGTTGTTCATATCAGTACATAACAAACCAGCCATGCAGCCAAATGAGTTAACCATCTCCCTTAGAGTAACACAAGACATGTACACACAAATTAGAAACAGCTGAGTTTAAAAAGGTAAACATTGTTAAAAATAGTCTGGATCGGTCTCTAAATTGTTTTGAAGAGCGGTTAGTTGAATGTGGTCAATGGATATTACATGTGTTTTGCTGGTGGAACAGTCTATTTTGTAACTCTTAGTTTTATAGTTAAAAATCACACAATACCAGGTTATAGTCCAACAGGTTTAATTGGAAGCACACTAGCTTTCAGATCACCGTTCCTTCATCACGTGGTTGTAGATTGTCATCAGTTTTGTAGATTGGTTGAAATTCTTCAGTTGTTTCATAGTAACTGACTGGCAAACATTTTCTCAGAGCTGGTGCTTTTAAATGGCAGTTCTCAGGGCTATGACCCTCACAGCATGCTTGTCCACACACTCAAGCATCAGATTACTTCCACACACGGACTCGTGTTGTAGTTTTTAAACTTTTGTTTTATATATGCCTTGAAGGCCAAACACAAATTCCTGCAAGAAGTAGTTTTCTGCTGAGGGGGAAGAAATAACAAGATGCCCCATTATGTCTTCCTGTTATGTTCCTCCACTTGAAGTTTCCTTGATACTCAACATGTGTAACAATCTAAGGAACCCATTGAGGACTTTTCCAGGCAATAAATGGATTTATATCTGCAGTCATTCTTTGGCTTTAGCAGACTTCTATTCTGAAAAAAAAACCTTTTGGGGTGAAAAGTTAACAATGTTCATGGTACTTTGGTTGTTCTAATCTATTGTCACATTGTGTTTCTGATTTCACCAATTTAACTGTTTATTTAATGTATCTTTTCAAAAAGTCTTTTGAGCATCCATCTCTGTTCATTTGATATGCTCCTCCTTGGTCATCTATTACTTGGTTAATCTAATTACATTTATCACCAATTCCCTAATAAGCCACATTGTCAGGATAGAATAGGAATGAGGGATATAAACTGATGGTGCACAGGCAAGAAGAAAGGCTGAACGTGAAAAGTTAGCATTTTTTTTAAATATAAAATCTTTGTCTCCTATTGGAAATCCTTATTTCATGCCCAATGAGAGATTGGAACCAAATTGATCCTCCATGTCAGACTTGTTTATGCTGCCCTGATATAAATAGGTTTGCATAATTCCAAAGTACTATTGTTGATTAACTAACCAGTCTGGGATTTGACCTATGTACCTCGAAATGAAAGTGCAAATCAAAGTGGTGCAGATAGGGTAATCACAGTTTGACAAGCAAGTTTATGGAAACTCTGCTGGAAGGGGTATAGTTCTGTGGTCAAGCATTTGACTGTAGATTAAGAGGTTCCCCAGCCCAAACCTGGACTGCACAAGAGCTGGGCAGGGCCCCTTTGTGGCACAGTGGTAGTGTCCCTACCCTGGACCATGAGGCCCGGATTCAAGTCCAACCTGCTCATCTCTGAACAGATTGATTTGGAAAAATAAGTTAAAATTAAAAAAAGAGCTCTGCCGACAGATTTGCTGATGAAACTGGAGTCATAATCCAGAATCCTAAACTTGACAATTCCCAACATGCAACTGAGAACTCTGGATTTCCATAGAAGGGAATGTGCAATCTATACTTTTCAAATGGAAAATAGATTTAAAGATTTGAGCAGTTTGATTTTGAAAGGCTTAAACATAATTATAAGCTTCTTGGATGATCAAAAAAATGAACCAACATTTCTCTGTGATGAATAATGTAATGGGAAATTGTAGATTTGTAGTAAATCACTCAGTAATTTATGTAGGATACATGCCATTAAACAAAGAGTAGGAGCTAACTTAAGAATGCAAAGCATATGGTTCATCAAAATGTCTGTATTTTTCTTTACCAAAAAAAAGAGGTTGGTATTTAGTCAGCCCAAGCATTTTCTATTCAACTTTAACTACTGTATAATAAGCCCCTGCTTAACGAATGTTTTGCTTTTTCTGACACATAGTTACATTTTAACTATTATGCAACATAATATTTTAGCTGTAGTGGGAGCTTAATGAAATCTACTGATGTGTGTCACATGAGCAGCAGTAAATGATCACACTGTGTCAAAAATATACAATTTATTTTCCAGACATGTGACAACAAAAGTCTATGAATTAAAACCCAACAGGTTCAGCAAGATGGAAAATTCTTCACAGAAACAGATCTGAACATCGACTGGCAATAGTTCAATTTGACAAATCCTTTTAACAATGAGATTTTTCAGAGATTAAAATAAGAATGATGAACCTAATCAAGATGCTGATTTAGATTAAATCCACTTTTTTGTTGTTAGGCTGATTGAACTTGATAGTGCAGAACCTGACATTTTCCCAACCTAGAAAGATGCAAACATTTCATTTACAAAGAAACATTGTGGTGATCCTATCAAACTCAAGCTTCCTTTGAAAAAGTGGGCAATGTTGTAGTAAATCTAATGGCTTAGACTTGCATTACATACATAGCGTATGTAATACCTGAAGATTTTATAAACACAAAATTTAGCTCTAAACATTTAACATATCCAAAACATCTTTCCAGGCATGTGGTTCTCTTCCACTAACAAAAAGGCAAATCTACGAATAGCAAAAATGTGAAAAGATTTTGTTTTGATAAAGGTTGTAACCATAAAGGAATTTTTTTTTTTGTCTTTTTAAATGTTGATTGAGTTACTTGGTAACATTTTTGCAGGATTATTTTTCCACAAACCTCAATCTTAAAACCTTACTATGACTTGGGTTCAGGATGAGCAAGTCCAGCAGAGTAAAGTGCCAGGTATACTGCACCTTGTTGATCTCAGGTTTGGACTTTTTTTTCCTGGATTTTCATGGGGTTGTATCAAACTGGGAGATATTTGAAAATGGTGTGTGGGACCCAATTTCATGATTCTGTCCCTATTCCCATACCTGACAATTACAACTGATGCAGCATAATAGAACATGTCACCACCTCACAAGCAGCACTCTCAACCTGGCTGGTTCCATTGCAAGGGTGTCTATTTCAAACCCTGTCCATTGTGTTAAGTCAACCCCCTTGGAGTTTTAATGCAACAACTAATTCTGTTGTTATCAGCTACTGTCCACAGCCTCACAGGAATCGAGAATCACAGAGGAAGCCTATTCCTGAGATGGGAACCCCAAAAAAAGACAACCTTGCAATTTTTCTTTTGAAACATAGTGGCCACTTTGGTTTCTCATAGAACTGTTGATCAATCATAACTATTTGTATCATTTAATTAACAAAAAGCTTTACCCACTTTATACTTTTAATTTTATGTAAATAAATACAGAAATTAAAACAACGCTTCAGGAAAAAGATCAGTTTTCTACAAAGTTTATGAAGATTTCAATCAAGCAAAACTGTCACTGCCATGCAAATTGTGTCAACATTTGCAACATTCATAAAGAGGCCATCTGCTAAAACATATGTCTGGCCAGGTGCTCAACCTAAGTTTTTGATATGGTTGTCAGCGTGAAGGCCTCACAGTCATGACTGCAACTGGGCCCATGTCCGAGTAAACAAAGGTGGGCCTTCTAGCCTGTGAGCCTCACCAACTGCCTGCCTACTCAGGACAACCTTCATCCCGAAATGAGCATTTGCTGAGTAGGAACCTCCATAGCTGAGACTGATTTGCCAAGCCAGAAATGTTCCTGAACCCCGCAACCTGCCTCTTTCACAAAGAATTCTCTAACTCCTGAATCTCAGTCAAATTGACAGGTCTAATTCCTAGTTTTAATGAAGTTTGATGGCTGGGGGAGTTAGACAATACAGAAGACTGGAACCAGAGACTCACATGAAGGGTTACTTTTGGTAAGGTGTCTGGTACAGGTGTAATTGGACCACAGTCTGGGAAGGAAACCTTGAGTGGTTAGCTTACCTTTTGGCTCTGAACTACTCATAGCCCACAGGAATTTTTATTTTAAATGGACAGTCTCATGGATTTACTGTTCATTTTACTTTGTTCTTAGCAAACCAGCACTAGCAGCTTAGAGTCCAAAACTAAATAAAGTTTATGTGACCTGCAACTCTGAAGTGCATTCAATGAGGGTATGCATTAAGCCAACTATACCGAAATGTTGAAATATTAACCTTTATTATAATACATGTACCAAACATATCACATTCACAGTTATTACTACATTGCAAAGATATAATCAATAATAACAAAATATATTCTGCCTCTCCTCATGCTAACACCATTTGGGCTGCGCTCAGCCTCAGTCTCAGGATGGTGGTAGGTGCTTTGGTTACAATAAGCTGTGCAGAATATTGACTAATTACAGTCTAAAATCCATGAAAACTACAGGGAGAGTAAGTGCTGCAGATCATTATTGAAAACTGTGATGCAGCAGGCCTTGTGGCAACTGTATATTAGCTAGAAACTTACAGTTTACTTAAAACATAGAAACATTCATACAGACATTTATGCACCACACAAGCATCTCCCATCCCTTCAATATATCCTTCCATACTTTTCTTACTTATCTTCTTATCTAACTTCCTCTTCAATGCATCTACACTATTTTCAAATATTCACTGTAGTAGCAATCTCATTCCATTTTTTAAAACAATCCCCAGGTCACAGGCCTTTTATGAATTCTCTGCTGAATTTGACTGTCTTGTATGTGTGACCTCTCATTGAGACATCACTATGTCATACCTATGAAACCCTTTCATAGTCTGAAAGATCATGATCAAATAGCTCCTTGATCTTTTTTATTTAGGGAAAAATGTCTTGACTTTTTTTTTAGATTACATTAGATTATTAGATTACATTACAGTGTGGAAACAGGCCCTTCGGCCCAACAAGTCTACACTGACCCGCCAAAGCGCAACCCACCCATACCCCTGCATTTACCCCTTACCTAACACTACGGAAAATTTAGCATGGCCAATTCACCTGACCTGCACATCTTTGGACTGTGGGAGGAAACCGGAGCACCCGGAGGAAACCCACGCAGATATGGGGAGAACATGCAAACTCCACACAGTCAGTCGCCTGAGGCGGGAATTGAACCCAGGTCTCTGGCGCTGTGAGGCAGTAGTGCTAACCACTGTGCCACCATGCCGCCACTTGTTTGAGTTTTCCTTATAATCATATCTTGTTTGTTCAGAAAATTGGCATAATTATAGTCTTTGAATTAGAGAAACAATGGAAAAAAAAGTCCTGAGCAGTATCATGCAAATTTAGGTGATACATTTTCCAGTAATCAGAATGCACTTCCAACATTCTTTCTTTAATTTCATTAGTTAGGGTATGGCATGGAGCTGCAAAGGGTGAGGAGAACTGAATTAGACATGAAGCAATACTTTTCAGGTCTTGTCTATCCTATCAACCCTTTTGACATTTACACAGCCTTCTACCCTGTCATTCATCAGAATGGAAAAATCAACCCCTGGTGATCTCAAGTTTGAAACAGTGGTTTGTCAATGAATGAGTTCCAACAAAAGTAGAATTGCTTGAAAAGTAGAATGTTAGTCCTTGGGTAAAGAGTTTGAGTTTCTGCATGAAGAGTCAACTTGAAAAGCTTTGTAGTGTGTAGAAGACTCTGAGCATCATCTTGGAGGACCCTGAGTTAATTTGTTTCCACTCTGGTCTTATAAGCTTCTGTCATAGATTGGTACATTGTCCTATATCTCTCTGGGTATTGGGTATTTAACTTTTCAGTTTTAAAATTGGATGCTCCGTTTTACAAGGTTACTCTTCTTCTTGATCTCTACAATCTCTCGTTCAGCCTTATCCTCGAGTAAAGTGCAATCTCTTCAATACTAAATCACTGTATTTATAATTACATATTTAAGGCTGGTATATGCAGCTTTCTTGCAAGGTGTTGAAGTCTTTGTCTTTCCAACCTTTCTCCAGTATTTTTTCTGTTCTGTTCTGCCCTGGTTTCTTGATGTAACGTCGTCAGTTACATTATTATCATCATTTGCAAATCTCGTTTTAAAATTCAAGACAAACTGACATAGTTCTTCTCTCTTGTACTATCACATCCTACTGATGAATTCATAAGGGACTTAGAAGACTTGAGCCAAGAACCTTCATCCCAATAGGTCATAAAATCAGAACAGCCAAACGTCTCATTTCGAGGGATAGAAATCTAATCCAATGCCTTGGTAACTTTAAAAATTGACGCCCTAACCAACCCAACTAGTGACATTGAACTTCCCTTCCTCAACTGTACAGGCAACATTCATGTCACCCCGAAATCAACCCGACCACTCGACACCTAGTAGCCGCTAATAACTGACTATCATATTTGACCACTACCATCTAACATCCAACACCCCAGTATCTCTCTGTAAACTGTATTCCTCTTGCACTTGAATTTCCACCTATTTTGGGGGTTTCTGCTAATTTGGCTCCAGTACATTTGTTTCATTCCCCCAAGTCATTGATATATATTCATATATATTTATGAATAGAATTCTATTGTATTCTATTCAATTCAATTCTATTCTATTCTATTCCATTCATATATTCTAAACAGTTGTGGTCACAACACTGATCTTTGTGAAACCTCACTTGTTACAAGCTGCCAACCTGAAAAAGAATCTCTTATCCCACTGTTTCCTGCCCATAAGCCAATTCTGTATGCATGCCAATGTACCAGCTCTATCACCATGGGCTTTTATCTTGTGACCTTTGCGAGATACCTAATTGAATGCCTTCAGAACCGTTCTGAAGAAGGGTCACTGGACCCAAAATGTTAACTTTGCTTTCTCTCCACAAATGCTCCAGACTTGCTGAGTTTCTCCATCAATTTGTGTTTTTGTCACAAGATTTTCTATCTGGCAATTTGTCAATTTTTTTATTTTACGCCCACCCAAACACCTAACAATAATGTAGTTACACAGATCAGAGAACATACCAAGACAGTTAAACCTTGTTCAATCAAAACATTGACCACCATAGCAAGGACACCAGGCATTAGGCCTGACCTCTTTAACAATACAATGGCATAGACTGGAAACACAGTTGTCTCTCTTCTGACCTCTTGACACTCAAGGTCCCTTTTTGACTTCACACGATGTTATAGAATCAGATCAATGGCCTTCTATTTGTGTTTTCCAGCTGCAACTTTGTACTGAGCTGGTGTGTCCAAACTGTCTGGCTGTATGATCCAAGTTCATTCATCCAGTTGAAATCATTTCAATAAGTTATGAAATAATACTTTCTTCCTGGGCAGTTACCTCTGTCTGTGAGCATGCCTTCCCCTCTGGGTTTAAATGTCAAGAATTCCTGAAGTCAGACTAACTCCTACAAAAGTTCAGCTGGATTAGAAGTCAAGCATTTTATTGAGTCCTCAACAGCTAGATGTTCTTAAAAGGCAGGGTCAGTTCTGGAACCTGCACTCTTTTTCCAAACTGCTGTAAGTGGTCAGCAGCTTAATGACTTTTTTTTTCTCTTATCCACTCCTGCTCGCTTCAACACAGGAAAATCCATTGCTAATCAATGTAGGCTTCCACCTCAAATCACTTTGATGACTCAAAGTGTGTGTGGGGAATCCTTGAGTAGTACTTGAATTATGCAGAAAATCAGGCAAATCTTACCATTCTATGTAAAATAAGTTCTCTTTTAATATATATGCATACTTTTATTTTCATGATTTGTCATTTTTGTAAGAGTGAAGCAATTGCTCTTTTTGCACACAGAATGAAAAATCTAATTTATCAGTCTGGTTTTGAGAATTTTTTACACTATAAGTGAAACACTTGCATTTATATGGTGCCTCATTGAGCTTTAGAATATCTCAAAATATGTTACTTATGAGTGCAATCATTATTATATCCATAAATGCATCTGATAATTTGCATTTTGTAAAGATTTGTCAAGCATTCTAAAAGATGTATGTCCACTTTATATTTTTTGTTTTCAAAAAAGTGATATTGAATGTGAAGTAAATGTTAGTTTCAACATCGAAGAGCTCCATGCTGTTTTTTAAATCATGCCATGGGATTTTACATCCATCTGAACAACTGGAGCAGTTATCCGAAAGATGAATCAATCAATCATGAAGTAAATGTTCCTTTCATTTGCTGAATTACACAGACTGTATTATGACAGAAACTATTTTGCTAAATATGTTTGCTTTTGATTGTTTGTTCTTTGATTGCTCACTACTTGCTTCTCTATTTTTCTGTCTCTCTAATCTTTTATGTTCTACAATTGATGACAGAGCTTTCAACAATCACATCCTACAATTCTCTTCTGAAAATATTCTCCCTTGACGCATCCTTTTGCATCTTCAAACTCCTTTCTTTTACTTTAGATTTTGTAATTGCTCCAGTTCCTTCTTCCCCCTTGCACATTGAAAATAATTTGTTTCATTAGTGGTGCACTTAAAGACAATAATTGTTACCATCAAAATTGGATTCTAAATGCAAAATTCCAAATAGGATTTTCCAATGCTGAAGTAGGCCATTTACCCCTTTTGCAGGTCTCTGATAGAGAGAACCGATCTTTCCTGTTTTCCCGTCCATTCCAAATATGATTAACTTTCCTTATAAAAACTATTTTTGAGTCTCCTTCTATCACTGCTTCAAGTAGTTTGTTTTTCAAATAAAATCCTGCTGAGATAATACCAATTGAAATGCCTTTTGGTATTTAAAGGGTTGATTTCATTTTTCACACCGGTAATCATAGACTTGTGTCCACTGTTACCTAGATTAATTATTTGCTTCATTGAAACTGGGATTAATCCAAAGTTAGAGTGACTTTTCTATAATGAAATTTGCTAAATGTCTCCTGGCTAGTCTAATATAAATAAAAGAATGAATATACTCATTAGATTTCTCATCAGATTTAGTGCACTATTGCTTTTTCAGTACAAGCATCACAGAGGGTGACATTGCTGCAATCTAAATGCGCTGCTTTAAGTATTAATTCTACTGTCAAAGCAAGTTTAAATAGTAAGCTATTCCTTTGTTTGGGCAATATTAACTTGTCCCCCCACTGACATCCCCATTTTATCATTAAACTCCAAAGACATTTACCTTCCAGTGAGTTTATAAATTTCTTTCATATGAAAGTTTTTAAGTCAACCTTTATTTTGGTTTGTGTGTACCATTTCTCAGAAGTAACGTTATTCCATTTTACTCTCCAGAATTGTAGGTAACATCCATGGAAACTACAACATGTTACTGTCGAGCCACAAAGCAGCAGCACATCCATAGAAACACCACAACTTGAAAGTTCCCTTCCAACCACAGACTATTGCAATTTGAAGTTATATAATTGTACCTTCCCTGTCACTGGGTAAAGTCCTGGACCTCCCTTGTTAATGCATTGTGGGAATGCTTGCTTCAGATCAATTGCAGGGGTTCACCCTATTGAAGGCAGTTAGGGATTGCAAGTGATGCACACATCCAATGAGAGATTAAATAAAATCATCCAATGTTTTGTCTTCTGTGGCTTTCAAGTAATGAAATAAATTTGCATAAAGGATAATATTGTACAGCTGTTGAAGTAACATTGAACTGCAGTAAGATTGTATTAAATAGAAAAAAACTCTCTAACTTGCAGGTTTTGACAATCTTGCTGCTGGTCAACAACCTATCAAGAGTAGAAAAGTATAGTTCTCTAAAGTCTTAGTAAGTAAATGTCATGCCGAGCAACAGATTTGCAAGGCTTAAGGCTGACTCAGGATGTCCTTACAAATGTTAGTGGAATGCAAAATCCTGTCCCCATTTCCAGCAGATTCCATTTTGTCAATGGGTAAAGACAGGGATAGAAATTACAAAATTACAATGGAAACTTAAACTCAGCAGGGTCATTTGAAATTAAATGTTGAATTCTTACCAACCCATTTTTGGTATTCAAAGGGTTTTAACCCATATTGTGGGAGTAACAAATTTATAGAGGAAGAGTAAAAGCTCATGAAATATGAATATATCCATTTAAATGCTATATCTCAAGTCACTTCAATCTCCGCCTTCTAAAAATGAACAAAAAAGGGCTGCAGCTGTTGTTAGAGTAAAAAACACACTCTCTTCTGGAGTGCATCGTCTGAAATGCCATTGAAGACACGAGTGCCTCTCAGCCTTCAATAAAACTGGGCTAAAGTTTCAGAGAACGGGAAAGGGGATTCTGCAATTCACCTTGGTACTCCCCACCTCTGTGGCCATATCTGAACTGCTTTGGCAGCAGACCTGACTCAATTATGTCCTTTCCCCACATACAAAAATCATGTATGTGTGGGTTGTTTCCATGGAAATGTGTCTACTGAGTCTGGATAGCATCTCTGATCCACAGTGATTGAAATAGTGAATCACATGAAAGTAGGAATTTCAATTCCTCATTAGTGTGGATGTAAACAATTTCAGACATTGCGCAACTATAATTAGCAATATTTATCTAACTGAGGAACTGGTGGCTTCAAGAAATCATAATTATCCCAGATCCTGCTTGATCATTTCAAACATCCCATCAAATAGTACTGTACGACCTGACCCTTGTGGAAATGTTTGTACCTAAAAATACCTTTGATCACAGGTCTATCAGGTAATGGTCAGCATTTAACATCTTCAAGGCCCTGTATGAAATGGAAATGGTTGATCCTGTCAGATGGGTTCCTTGAGCAGACTGTCACCATTTAACAGAATACCTAATTGCAAGAAAACATATCCAGATGTAGCTCAGCTGATGATGAGAAAGGTACTCTCCATCTGATTATTCATGCATAGCTTGACCCATGGCATCGCTGCACACTGCACTTACTTAAGACTGCTATGGTAGTGTAAACAATATCACATATCTCCTTCCTGAATGTACCTTTTTAAAGAAGAGATACCTCTGAAGAGACACAGATGAAGTCATTTTTGTCAATACACATCCAAACCTACTCTGTGGCACAAAACTCTGCTCTACAGGTTGTTCCAAAGCATGCACTCCTAGGCAAACATTAAATCCAACTAGTAGACCATTAACTTGTTGAAGGCAAGTTTTTGTCTCCCTGAAACCTGATGGTCTTCAAGTGCAAAGAGTTGTCCTTGGCTGAGTACCGCAGACTGCAAATATCACAAAATCGAGGACTACAAGCTAAGGAATTCACTAAAGCTTGAGACAACAATTGCAAAGGTATGGTGGAAAAAGGTCACTGTCCGTGACCTTTCAGCCATCATGTACCAAGGGGCAGGCAACTTACCGAACCCACTGAGCTCGCTGAGTGCATACATTAAATGTTAGATGTATTATGAATAGATTGAGATACCTAATAGTTCAACACGTTCAATGGAGAAAACTTAAATTTTATTGCATTTTCCATAGTGTTCAGTTTGAAATGTTTTTCAATATCTAATGAATATACTATATTTTGGCAAAAACGGAATTATGATTGAGGGAAGAGAGGATTTTGCTCAACTTTGTAACCATGATTGAATAATTTGACACCAGTCACTGACTGAACCCAATTTGGCAAGGTAAGAAAAATCTGCCACTTCTCCTGGAGCAGCCATAATATTTAAATTTTTAACAAGCTGGCAAGAATGTTATTGATTTAATTCACTTACACCTACGCTACTTCTAAATAAAATTATCTCCTCTTGACAAGGTTGAGAATTTGGCAAATCTTTGAAAAAAATTGAAAAGTATTTAAAAATTTCTCATGCAATTTGTGGTAGATGCTGAAAACATTTAGGTCAGACAGTCTTAATTTATAAGTGATCCTTTAATAATCAAATCTGATGATATTATCCTTGGCGAATAAGATCCAGCCTAATCCAGGAGAATGCAAGGTCAAACATCTTAGCAGAAGATGAATTCTGTTGCAGGTGAAGCTATTTGTTTCACTCAATCTTCAATTATAATGAAACTCTAAAACATGTTCCAAGAAGAATGACAAAGTAAGAAAAATTCAGAAACCATGCATACGAACAGGGGGAATGTCATTCATTGGCACTTGATACTGGTAAAAGCCACTTAGCACTAAATTTGCTAGATTCTAAACTAATATTAGAGCACTACAAACCTGCAGCCATCACTTGAGTAATCGTATCTCTAATGCAGCCATTTACCTTTAATCAAAACTGGATGGCTGAAAATGGAAACGGATAGGAACTCTGAGGTCAGAGATGAACATCCTAGGATTATCAGAAAATGATAAATTTGAACACCCAGAGGGATTAAATAGCAATAGACAAAAGCAATACTCAGAAATGAATGCCCTGTCATGAAGTTTCATTTTGAATTATGCAAGACAAGTCAGACAGTATGTGTTATCCGTAGGTTTTAGGTTTTTTTTCCGTTTGGGAGGACAAATGTCAGAGTTGTAAAAAGCTGCTAAGCTGGAGAACATGAATTGACTGGAGAGGATTGCTTAGAGAAGGCAAATGTCAGGGAAACAGAAACAAAACAAGTCCAGAGGAATAGGAGCGGGGCATAAAGCTCCTTGAATCTGGTGATTACAACTGAAGTGTACCTCAACTCTATTTACTTAGCCCTTTGTCCCTTGATATCCTTACCAAACAAAATCAATTGATTGCAGCCTTGAAACATTTAATTGATCAATAATTCCACAGTCTTTTGAGAAGGAGATTTGCTCCCATTATAAAGAAACACTTCCTGAATTCATCTCAAATCACCTCCCTTTAATTTCAAGGTAATGCTTTGTTGTGGATTCTCACCAGAAGAAAAAAGTTTCTCGTTATTTATCTTCTTGAATCATAATAAACATCTCTGTTCGGTCACTCTCCCATGTTTTGAAAAGTTGATGCTGATTCCCTTATAAATAAGGGCCAGGTCCTAAGGTATCATAAAGTTGAGCAGAAAAGTTTTGGTATCTTTAACAAAAAACATCAATTCCTTGCGTTCGCATTTCAGCCTTCTTGGATTAAAGAATAATATTTCATACACTTTTTGATTGCCTTCTGACCCTGTATAAGAACACAAAGACTAGAACAGACAAAAATAGAGACGAGAACAGACAGCAGAGACAAGAGCAGGCAAAAGTATGGGGCACAATTTTCCATTCCTTAAAAAATGGCATAGATGGCAGTGAGAAAGTTGGGACAATATGGAGAAAATTTTGAAAAAGTCAGACACTTCAGGATTTCACTTTGACACCAAGGGATACTTAAGACTTGCATACTTCTGCCAGGGTTATTTTGTCAGCAGGGATACAGATGCACCTTATGCACCTACAGAAGATGCATCTTATGGTTCTTAACATAATTTCTTTATATAGACACTTTTGCTTTGATTTCAAAGCTACCAGTGGCTTCCATTGCTTTGTAGTGCAGAGGGGGAAGGGGCAGGTCATCACGGTCAAAACATTGAACAGTCATGGGATGGACACATCGATGTCATAGCTCCAGCACATGTCAGAACCTTATGCAGAAAACATATTGTATGTGCTTCAACCAAATTACCACATCTGAAAGAGGACAAATCCTGAGTGGGTTCAAAGCCAATAAGGGTGCACCATAATAGTTAATCAAAGGACTTGCTTATTACAATCCAGGTGGCTGGGCATGGTCAGTCCAGCAGGTTAGCTGTAGCTCATCTGTAGATTGTAGCTAAATGAGTTGGGGTGCTGTGGAGATAGGATCCAGGATTAGGTGTTTGTTTTCTGTAATGGGGACAATGGGAGCAACTGAGCATGAGACTGTGGAAAAAAGTATGAATGTGTATGTGTAGCAGAAATTGAACAGGAGAGGTAAGAAAGTATCCTGAGCAAGAGTGGAAAACACTTTCGGCAGGAAGGGTTGTAGTTTGGGATGATGAGATTAGTATGAGCTGTTGAGTACACATGCTACAAACATGCAGGGATACTCAATACAGTTTTTGTTACAAACGTTTCGTCCCCTGGCTAGGCGACATCATCAGTGCTTGGGAGCCTCCTGCGAAGCGCTTCTTTGATGTTTCCTCCGGTGTTTATAGTGGTCTGTCCCTGCCGCTTCCGGTTGTCAGTTTCAGCTGTCCGCTGTAGTGGTTGGTATATTGGGTCCAGGTCGACGTGTTTGCTGATGGAGTTTGTGGATGAATGCCATGCCTCTAGGAATTCCCTGGCTGTTCTCTGTCTGGCTTGCCCTATGATAGTAGTGTTGTCCCAGTCGAATTCATGTTGCTTGTTGTCTGCGTGTGTGGCTACTAAGGATAGCTGGTCGTGTCGTTTCGTGGCTAGTTGATGTTCATGTATGCGGATTGTTAGCTGTCTTCCTGTTTGTCCTATATAGAGTTTTTTAGGACTGCACAAAACACTATATAGGACAAACAGGAAGACAGCTAACAATCCGCATACATGAACATCAACTAGCCACGAAACGACACGACCAGCTATCCTTAGTAGCCACACACGCAGACAACAAGCAACATGAATTCAACTGGGACAACACTACTATCATAGGGCAAGCCAGATAGAGAACAGCCAGGGAATTCCTAGAGGCATGGCACTCATCCACAAACTCCATCAACAAACACATCGACCTGGACCCAATATACCGGCCACTACAGCGGACAGCTGAAACTGACAACCGGAAGCGGCAGGGACAGACCACTATAAACACCGGAGGAAACATCAAAGAAGCGCTTCGCAGGAGGCTCCCAAGCACTGATGATGTCGCCTAGCCAGGGGACGAAACTTTTGCAACAAAAACTTCCAGCTCGGCAAACAGAACCACAACAACGAGCACCCGAGCTACAAATCTTCGCACAAACTTTGAATACTCAATGCACCTTGCTAAGTTGAATATATAGTAGCAGAGCTATAGCCAGTGGTGGTTCTGTGAGTAGGAGGTAACACAAGCAAGATGGTAGCAGTTACCCTTGAAGAAGATAGAAAATCATTGACATTTGTCTTGCATTGGTGGACATATCTTTTAGTGCCGAGAGCGGGGTGCTGGAAAAGCAAAGCAGGTGGATGCTGACTGACCTGCTATGTTTTTCCAGCACCACACGCTTGACTCTAATCTTCAGCATCTGCAATGCTCACTTTCACCTGGGTGTTCCTTTTAAGCTGAGACACAACACTGACACGAGATGCCATTTGGGACAAGGCTGTCTATGTCTCTTAGTATGGTCCACTGTAGCAGTCAACAGGACAAAGGATTTCCAACCTCTCTGCCACCCATCCACCAAAGCTTCTCGACTCTCTCCATGAAAAAAGATGTAAACTTTCCTTTCTGTGCCATATCCTTTGTGATGAAAATGGGGGACATATAAAGGAATAAAAGTCGAGGAAATTGACTCAATTTAAAGGTGGAGATTAAAAAGCAAGTGACCAGGACAATAGAACAAAGCTTTCAGAGAAATCGGGTGGAAAGGTAATAGTTAAGCATAATAACTGGACAGTTAGTATCACACAAGAACCAACAACCTGATGATTCAGTAAATAAAGCCTCTTCTTCCATTATTCAAAACCTTTTAATGTATCTTTGTCATTTAGTGATAAGGACACCAAGTCATAGTCACATAAAAGCTGCTCCTATTTGCACCTTACCATACGTTTTCTGTTGCCATGACAGCTGACACGTTAATACCTTTGTGCTGTGAATACAGCTAAAGATGCCAAAGCATTTTAAATATAGCCAACACAATGGAACTGAATTCTGGAATAGGGAAAACCCAGAACTCTGAGATTTTGGAGACCATGCTGCCCAGAAATTTGTGTGTGTGTGTGTGTGTGAGTGTGGAGGGGAATTGGCTATTGCCTATGAGTAATCTTAAAAAGAAAGAGAGGATATTTATCTTTGAACTGGCCAGGAAAATTGGCAAGCTGGGACAGGGCAGAGAAAAGTTGGTCACCAATTATTCTTCCTTTATCCAAACGTTCATAATTTTGCAAAAAATAAGACTATTTCTCTTCTACTGTTCCTTTTTCCTACCAGGATGCAGCTGGTCAGCTTCAGAATGCTCTTTAATAGCCACTCACACCATGAAAATTCCAGGATGTCAGAGATAAGCTTTTAATTAGTTCCATAAGGACCTCAGGTCACCCAATCAACAAGGCAAGATCTCTTTCTTTACTGCCCATCTTCACTTTCTTTCTCCTTCTCTTTCTCTGTCTCCATCCTCAGAAAAATCAGCAGAAATCAGGATGAAGGTGGCAAATCGACACATGGACAGCCAGTAGTAATTTATTTACCATTCCACCTCTGCTCTCTCACAAATTGGTATGGGAAAATATGTCCCAAAATCTATGTTTTCCACATGTCTGCCACAACCTTGTTGAATGTAGTTAGTTGATAAAACAAGACTGTCCCAAAGTGATCACCAAATGCTAAACATCATTTAAAATGTAGGTAAACAGGTTGGTGTGAGAAATAAAAAAAGTTGTTTTTGAGTTTGGCACTCAGAAAGATTGTCACAAATTCTATGAGCAGCAGCAACAGAACAATACTTGTCATCCATTTGGCTGCCACGACCTTACTGCAGGCTTATAAATGGTGATGTGTTGATTTAGAAATGATATGGTCCTTTTGTTTGGAAACAGGCGCATGATTCTTGAACTGCTGAAGCCCATTTAAACTGAAATGAGCTACATGTAAATTCCATATCCTCACAATCTCTGTAACATAGGCCTGAGTGGTTTGTTGACATTTGCCTTTTAACTTCTCCAGATTGCAGGGAAACCAGGCAACTTTATTTGGATATTGTGTGGGCTGACCAGCCTTCATTTCTTAAAGCAAGATTGTCCTTCTTGAAGGAAAATTGCAATCAAGAAATCGCTTCCAGTTTAAAGTGTAATTAAATTGACTATCAGAGCAGAGAGTATCTTGAAGAGTGAAGGATGTGATGCTTGAGGCACAAGCAGTAGTGGTGAGAAAGCTGGGAGTTGCCCAGTTCCACACTGTTGAGCCAGAAGTCATAGAATCACAGAAGCCCCACAGTACAATTAGAGGGCATTCGACCCATCAAGTCCACAACAACCCTCCAAAAAGCATTCCACCCAGACCCAGTCCCCCATCCTATTGTCATAACCCTACATATGCCATGGCCGATCCACCTAACCTGCTTATCTTTGAACAGTGGGAGGAAACTGGAACTCCCGGCAGAAGCACATGTTGTCGCAGGGAGAACATGCAAACTCATTCCCCACAGATAGTCACCCAAGGCTGAAATCGAACCCGGATCCCTGGTGCTGTGAGGCAGCAGTGCTGGCCACTGAGCCACTGTGACACCCATAAGTCCTTAAGAACCAATCAGAAAAAGAAATGGGAGCAGGTGGCCTAACTCCTGGATTCTTGTCCCGCAGTCTCAACACAGTATGACAAGAGATCTGATAGCCTCATGCAAGTAATGAAAGCCAATAAGTGCATTTTCACATGATATAAACTGGACCATGATCCTCTTACATTGGTCACATGTCACATACCCAAGACTGAGTTGTCAGCACTCTCTGGTATTGTGAACCCACGGCTAACATCAAGATTCTCCACCTCACTTTCTGTTATAAATGCTGGCAACATCATACACAATTCTTGCTGCACCCACAAGTTGCCAACTATTCAGCGAATACAGACACATTACCTAAACATAATCATTGACATTCTGCTCTTCCTATTCCAGGAAAAAGTGCAGTAGAATAGGAGGGAGCAGAGTGGAGCTGGAAGTCGAAGAGGACATATGCACATCTAGACTTTTATGGATTAAATGATTCTAAGGAATCTTGGCATCCGGCATTGTTGAGAACATTTATATTCCTAACTATAACTCTCTCAATTCCTTTCTCATTTTTATCTAGTTACCAGGTTTCTGATGTTGTGGCCATGAATACCTTGTTTCGCACACAAGGCTTTTTCCTGGCATACTAACCTTTCCTTTTTGATAACCTTCTTTGAGACAGCAGGAATCATCAGCTGCCCAGCCACAGCATCTCAAAAGGAAAATAAGCAACAACAAAACACAAATGAAGAGGCCCCATCATTTGATCTGAAACCTGCAGTGACCAACACAGAAATTGGCATTTCCTGTATCCTGAAGATGAGCATATCAAGTTAGAATCGACACATGGTGAATCATCTGAACATCAATGGGCTACAGTCAAGTCTAAAAGATGGCTTTCCAGAGGGTGAGTTCACAGATGAGATTTTTTGCAGAGCTATGAAGGAGCAATAGATCGCTGGTGAGTCTGCCTACTGAGGGGCTGTTGTGTGCATTAACTGGCCTGCCAGAGAGCCTGCTGTGACTGTTAAGGAGCATGGAGACATTTTGGATTCTCTGTAACCACTCTGTAATCTTCCTGTTGTACTGTAGACCCAGAAGCACTGCCCCCATATTATTGTAGTCTTGTGTGGACATTCTCCTCCCTGAGGTTGCAGTAACACTGCATCAAATCCAGGACCTTAATGCATCAGAGTGGTATTTTATGATGTTCCTACATACAATGGTCAGCTCTATCCCACAAACACTTTTATGAATCCTTAATCTAATTTACATTATTTATCTGATATTTTACACAGAAATTTTCTTTGAAACATTTCAGATTGATTTCTTAGAGTTTGTAAATCATCAAAACTGACCTCATTTTAATTTGGGTGCCTACACACGTGTGCATATCCATCCTGCAGCCTCATGTAGGATCTCTGACGAAAGATAAATAAATGTATCCATAAGGCTGATAAGGTCCAAATTAGGAAGTCTGGTATTGGCTATATGACAATTTTTGATGGACGCAAGGGATTCATCGATTTGTGTTCTTCGCCTGTCAGACCATAGAGACCATTGCTGTGCTCTTCCAGCACCACTGATCCAGAGACCATAGAGACGGACAGCTGAAAACTATCTGCATTCCTGGAATGTGTCAGTGGCCATCCTTAACTGAACTCAAGTTGGAATTCAGGCCTAATATCTGGCCTATTATATCTGGAACAGGTGGAAAAAATCTCCTGATGAAGGGCTTTTGCCTGAAACATCGATTTTCCTGCTCTTTGGATGCTACCTAACTTTTCCAGCAACTACTTTTCCAGCACTACTCCAATCTTGACTCTGATCTCCAGCATCTGCAGTACCCACTTTCGCCAGGCTGGAGTAATTTGGAACAGCTAGATCAATGAGAATCAAAACATTTGGATGAGGGTTTAAGTAGCAGGTTGAGTTGAGGAAGGGTTAATATCAAATGATGTGATGAAGGTCGAAACATAGTCTTAATAATATGATGGGTTTGTGAGGAGAAACTGAGTCTCGAATCAGTTACAACAGTCTTGTTCAGTTTAAGACAGTTCCTAGCATGAAAATAGTTGATCGAGAATGGAGTTTGTTTTGGGGAACCAAACCAATATTTAGGCAAAGGAAATTTCTATGTAAAATATCAGGGGTCAGATAAATAAAGTAAATTAGATAAGGGATTCATAAAAGTGTTTGTGGGATAGAGCTGATCATTGTATGTAGGACCATCATGTGATACCACCAATATCAGTGAGGTAAATTTCTTTTGAAAATTTGGTCTGATCAACATGCCTAAGATGGAGTTGTTGCTAAACTGCACAATGTATATATAGAACATAGTTCCTTTTTAAATTGATTAAAAATAATTCTCATGAATGATAATTTTCTGATAGAATAACAGGTTTTTTTTTCTTGTAGCAAAGCCCCCTTTGCTTATAATATAGTTCAGTGGTACTAAGATTGAATTTTAACAAAAAAAATGTGATAAAATTGTTTTGTTATAATAGAACGATGTTTTCAAGGACTGTTCTTGAAGTGTTCTTCTGTAACTTTTATGCTTATGATCCTGGCTGATTTACAATTTTTTGAGAAATGCAATGGTTTGTAAAATGCTTAGCTGTGGCTAACATTTTTGATGCTCTGGTATTACAAGAACATTGGTCAGCAGCTTGAAAAATTGCCAAAATAGACCTTAAAGAAGAGACATTCTGTTGGGTTGGGTATTCTACACTGAAATAATTCACACAGTCTTGCATCACAAGCAGGTTAGGTTAGTTCATTAAAATCTGAGAAGAATAATTCTGCCTTCTAATCCTTAGAAAACAAACCCAAAATTACACTACACAATCCATTGATGTCAACCTCAGAATGGGTATCAGCAAAACTTTTGTTCCCGAATGACACCTCAAAGCAACAATTAATTTTCTTAACTGTAATCTCTGATCTTTACTGTGTTGATTGGTGGTTCCCAAGTAAAAATATGAACTTTACCAGTCGTTTTTTTTTTCAAACATAAGCAGGTTATCCACTGAAAGTAATGAGGATTTTTTTTTAGATTCAATAATCTTTTGAATCTCACATTAAATCACCAGCAGAAAACAATTGGAAAATGAAACTGGAATGTAGTTTGCTACCTCCAATTTAAAATTTGTATGTGCTTTAAATTCTGTTCAAGATTCTGTGTAACACTTTCTTCTTGCAGATTTAATTCACAAGTTGCAATAAAACTAAAGAATTGCATATTCTCTGAATCATCTGGGCTATTAATATTAGCCCTTATTCTAGCTACAATTTGTTCACAAAATACGTTTATGCAACACCATCTAAACTTGACAACCGCTGAAGTCTTTCTAAATAACTTCATTTTGCCTCCCTCCTGCAAGAGTAAAAGATGTCTCAGAGCTGCTACAGGATATTATGGAGGGGGAGGTGAACAGTGAGTGGTTGTGGCATACTTGGGCGTAGATAAAAAAAAGGATGAGGTCTTCAAAGCAGAATATGGGGAGTTACAAAGCAATTAAAAAGTAAGTCATCAAAAGATAGGGATCTCAGAATTACTACCAGTGCCACATGCTAGTCAGAGGAAGAGTAGGATATATCAGATCATTACGTAGCTGAAGAGATGGTGCAAGAGAAAGGCTTTCAGATTCCTGGGACTATGTGATTGGTCCTAGGGGAGGTGGAGCCTGTACAAACCGGATAGGCTATATCTAGGCAGGACCGGGACTGATGTCCCAGGGGAACAATTTACGTAACTGGTTAGGGAGGTTTTAAGCTAAAATAGCAGTGGAATGGGAACCAATGTGAGGAATCACAGGAAAGGCAATGGAAGACAAGAACATAAGACAGAAAGAGTATCAAGAAAAGGGATGGATAGTTGGCACACAGGAAACAAAAAGTAGGAATAAACGGATCTTTTTCCAAGCAGTAGCAGAGACTGGTGGGGTAATGTTAGGACCCCGGCAATTCACAATATACATTATAAATTTATACGAGCGAACTAAATGTCATCTCCATATTTTCAGTTGGCACAAAGCTAGGTGGGATGGTGAGCTGTGTGAAAAATGCAGAAATTCGTCAGTGATTTGGATAAGCTGACTGAGGAGGCAAATGCATGACAGATGCAGTATAATGTGGATTCACTTTGGTGGCAAAAATAGAAAGGCAGACTATTAACTGAAGGCTATAAATTAAGAAGGGCAATGTGCAACGAAACACCAGTTGCTGAAGGTAAGCAAGCAGTTTAGACATTTGGTTAAAAAAGGTAAATGGTATGTAGGTCTTCACAGTAAATGAATTCAAATAATAGAACAGGGGTGTCTTGCTACAATTATTAAGATCCTTGGTGAGATGACACTTGGAAGATTGAGTATTGTTTTGGTCTCTAAACTCCTTATCTATGGAAGAAGTTTGTTGTTACAGAGGAAGTGCAACAAATGTTTACCAGATTGCATCCTGGGATGGTGGGACTACAAGGAGAGGTTGACTTGGTGAGGATTATATTTACTGGAGTTCAGTAGAATGAGAGGGGAGCTAAAAGAAACATGTAAAATTCTACCAGGACTAGACAAGGTACATGCAGGAAGGATGTTCCCACGAAGTCCAGAACCAGAGGTCACAGTCTAAGAATACGGGGTAGACCAGTTAGGGCTGAGGTGAGAAACAATTTCTTCATCCAGAGAGTGGTGAGTCTATGGAATTTTCTATCATGGAAAGCAATCAAATCAAAAACATCGCATGGTTTCAAGAAGGAAATTGGGGCTAAAGAGATAAAAGGATATGGGGGTGAAGCAGAATCAAACTGTAGAGTTGTATGACCACCAAGTTCATCATAAATTAAGGAGCAGGCTCAATGTGCCAGATAGCTTACTACTGCTCCGATTTCTGTGTTTCTTTGTGTATATGACAAAGTTGCTCTCAACTCAATTTGCTATGGATATTTTAACTTAGATTTACAAAATAATATGCAGAAGAAATTCATACAAGTACTAATGTGTTCATTCAATTGACAGTCATCTTATCTTCTTTGTCTAAGTGTCTGATGTCACAGACATTGGTTGAACATATACACAAATTAGGAAAATTGAAGTTTCGGACAAGGGCTCTTCATCAGGAATGAGGGCAGGGAGCCTCCAGGATGGAGTGATAAATGGGAGGGTGGGGCGGGGGGGGGGGGGGGGGGCTGCTGGGGAGAAGGTAACCAAGAGTACAATAGGTGGATGAAGGTGGAGGTGAAGGTGATAGATCAGCGAGGAGGGTGGAGCGGATAGGTGAGAAGGAAGATTGGCAGGTAGGACAGGTCATGAGGACCGCGCTGAGTTGGAAGTTTGGAACTGGGGTAAGGTGGCCCTCCCCCCATTTTTTGTACTCTTGGCTACCTTCTCCCCAGCCCCAACCCCCTCCCATCCTTCATTCTTGATGAAGGGCTTTTGCCCGAAACATCGATTTTCCTGCTCCTCGGATGCTGCCTAACTGCTGTCCTTTTCCAGCACCACTCCAATCTAGACTCTGATCTCCAGCGTCTACAGTCCTCACTTTTGCCTATATACACAAATTATATAACCAGCACTCAAAAAATTTGCTTTCACCAAGAACATGATCTAGGATTAAACTAAAGAAAATGAAACCTTAATGTAAATGATTGCAGTGTTTAAAACATTACAGAGAGCATTTGCATACTTTGCAGTCAACACATTAACTTTTCAGTTATTGAGTGCACAGTTATAGATGAAAAAGATGTTAGTCAAAGAACAAAGAACATTACAGCATAGGAACAGGTCCTTTGGCCCTCCAAGTTTGCGCTGATCCAGATCCTCTATGTAAACCTACAGCCTATTTTCTAAGGGTCTATATCCCTTTGGTCCCTGCCCATTCATGTATCTGTTTAGATACATCTTAAATGATGCTATTGTTCCCGCCCCTACTAACTCTGCTGGCAACACGTTCCAGGCACCTATCACTCTCTGCATGAAGAATTTGTCACACATATTTCCCCTAAACATTTCCCCTCTCACTTTGAACTCATGACCCTGAGTAATTGAGTTCCCCACTCTGGGAAAAAAGCTTCTTGGTATCCATCTTGTCTATACCTCTCATGATTTGTAGGCCTCAATCAGGTCAACCCTCAACCTCCTTCTTTCCAATGAAAATAATTCTCATCTACTCAAGCTTTCCTCATAGCCAGATCCCTCCATACAAGGCAATATCCTGGTGAACCTCCTCTGCACCCTCTCCAAAGCACCCACATCCTTTTGGTAATGTCGTGACCAGAACTACATGCAGTATTCCAAATATGGCAGAACCAATGTCTTATACAATTGTCATATGACCTGCCAACTCTTGTACTCAATACCCCGTTTTATGAAGGAAAGCATGCCGTATTATGCCATCTTGACCACTCTACTGACCTGCGTTGGCACCTTTAGGAAATGGTGGGCCTGAACACCCAGATCTCTCTGTACATCAATTTTCCCCAGGGCTTTTCCACTTACTGTCCAAATAACTACTGTATAATTGATGGTCACTTGACTATATTTCTCTTGGGCAGTGTATACTTATTCAACTCAGTGTATTTATTCAACTCATGCACATGAATTCTGGTACTACAATGTGCAGCGAAATGCCTGTACTGTACTATTCGGCTCAGTGATAAATTGTTGCCTCGTTTTACTTACCTCGTACTATTACTAAAACCTTGCCTTCTCTAATTAGCTCAGTTAGTTATCTCATTGTAAGCTAAATATATAGCTCAGCAAAATCCAAGTTTTCACTCCATATCTATAATCTCAGCCATAATGCTGAATTACTTCAGTGTTTGAGGATAGGAGAAAAAGCCAATGTACCTGTTTGAGCTTATCACTTAGTGAACCTTAATGGTCACATGTGTTTGGGAGCAATGGTCAAAAAATTGTGTCCATCAATGCTCAATATCTGTCTCACACAAGAATAAAATTATTTTAAGGATGGGGTGGTGGATCCTAGAAACATATTCCAGTAAGGGCTCAGGCCATTTATGGGAGTAAATATGAAAAGAACAGTAACTGCAATACTGCAGGTCTCATGGTGCATTATTTTAAGTTCAATTTTCTTTTGCAGATTTAGCACGCTAATCTCAATAATCTGCAACAAATTTAAATCTTAAACAAAGATCCGTCGCCTATATTCGTCTCTGGACTACTTGGCAGGCTTCCACCCTATATCAGGGTTTGCAATCATCTGCCAGACTCGATGAAATTTGAACATTTGCTATCAAGGTTAGAAAGACATATTTTGATGATAGGGGTCTGAGTGATGTGTGCTTTTTGTTGCAGAATTGGAAGAGAATTTCAGTGAGGCTGATACCAACTTTGGGAGCATCTCACTCCATGGTTTATGGTTTTGCCAAGAGATGTGTGAGTGCCTTGTTGGACAGAATTGAATTGCCAATAAAGGGGGACTATTGCTTGTTAAATGCTTTATTAATGGTCAACCACCCTCTTTAATATACAGCTTTCTGTTTCACCAAACAGGCTCAACGTCAATAATTCTTAAAATGGAAATCAGAGTGGGTCACTGGTGGATTCAGAATGCCATTTACTCTAAAGTACTTCCATGCTGGACACTGGGCACTAACAACACAGGACACGCTCCAAGAACACTCGCAGCACATATTCCATACCCTCAGGCATTGGCATTTGACATGTGGCAGACTCTAGGAGACTTCATGGCAGACCTTCAATCCATTTACATGACACTTCTGAACTTCAGTTGCTGCACCTCATGTTGCACTGGCAGCTATCATCAAAATGTTGAAGCAAAGACACTGTGCACTCAGGGATTTGCTCATGGCTGGACCAGTCAGCATCTCTGCGCTCTTTCCTTATTGTCATAGTGCTCACTCACTCTGAATCTATCTGGATGCTCACAGCATCCTGTCTTGCATTGCCTTGCCTGGCATACTTCTCCCTCAGCACCAAGCTCATGTTATTTCTATCTTACTCTATCATTTAGTGCAGCCAGAGAGAGAGGAAGCATATTATGGTTGTCAATAAATCTCAGGCAAGTCAACAGAAATTGCCTTCACTGAAAGGGTCATTGCACACCAAGTCAACTAGATTGATACAATTAAAAGGCATCTGGATGGGTATTATGAAGAGGAAGGGTTTAGAGGGATATGGCAAAATGCTGGCAAGTGGGACTAAATTAGGTTAGGATTCCTGGTTGGCGCAGATGGGTTGGATCGAAGGGTCTGTTTCCGTGCTGTACAACTCTGTGACTCAATGACTCTACATTGCTGGAGAAACTTAACATGTCTGGTAGAATCTGTGGAGAGAAAGCAGAGGCAACGTTTCAGGTCCAGTGATCCTTTTTCATAAGACAACCTTTGATAACAGCCAGCAGCTTGGAAACAGTGCATCAGGCATTTGGACTTGCTCTCCAGTGATGGATGAGAAGGCAAATATTTGACAGCCCACCACCTGTCCTTCTGCCCTAATGTGAGCTGTTATTCTCATGGAATGAAATAAATGTAGGTGCTGTGGGATATGAAAGAGGGAGACAGATCCCTTTTTTTGATGGAGGTGCTTTGAATGAGTGAGTAAGCAGCACAGAGAGCATATGGGTGAGTGCTGCTGGAGATTGTAGTGCACTGCAGTATGTGGGGAGATATTGCAGGCAGTAGTGAGAGTGGTAGAGCATGATTCTTCCTGGAAGGTGGGTACAGTAGCATAGATAGAGTGAGTGTGAGGTATTGGAGAGAAGATGGTTACACTTGCACTGGCAGAGTGAAGAAGATCAATAAATGTCTTCCTATAGTGCTGCGCCTTCCTCCAAACGGCTGAGACTGTGTGAACCCAGGTGGTAACCTCAGACCAGGCTGGCATCGTCTGGTGTTGTGGCCTCCACTGCTTGGGGAAAGGGAAATCCCATGTCTACACCAAACTATTTATCAGGAGTATGAGAGCCCTGCTTACAAAGCTAGAACAATTTCTCCTGGTATATTATATCACAAGTTCTCTATAGTGCAGAAAGAGGCCATTTGGTCCATTGATTCACTGCCCCTCCTCCTTCCATTCTCCATAACCCTGCAATTACCATGGCTAACCCACCTAGCTGGTGCATCCTTGGACGCTATGGGGAAATTTTGCACGGCCAATCCATGCATATCATTCAAGGAAACTGAACCATCCAGAGGGAACACAAACACAAATGGGGAATATATGCAAGTTCTTCACAGATAGCCACCTAAAGCTGAAATTGAACCCAGATCCCTGGCTCTATGAGGTAGCAGTGCTAACTACTGAGCCACCATACTGGCCAAATGTTTATGCCCACTGTCAAGAGCTTTGCAGGACAGCTGCAGACTGATAGTTCTTGCCCAGGTGCACAATGGGCTTTAAAAGATTGTGCAGACGCAAGAGTGCTGGTGATTTCTGGAATATCCAATGATTGGCAAATTGTTCTTGTACATCACATCATCAGATGGGCTGGAATCACATGAGAATGGCACAGGGGTATGGTGGGCAGGTAATGTGATAATCTTAGTACAATATAATGAGAAATCTTGCTATGCCTCACATTTGAAATCCCTCCGAAAATCAATGCAACTTATCCAAACAAAAGTAAGATTCAGGTTGATCATTTTGTTGAATAGAAGACTTTGCATTTTACCTTGTGATGTGAGTTAGAAATTTGTCTTCAAAACAGTTTTCAGGCTATTGATAGGATAATCATCTCTGAAGTTCAACAAAGTTGGAAGTCAAAAGTTATTTCTTAGTAGCTGTGAGCCTTTTGTTCATATGTTCAATTCACTGCAAATTAACAATCTCACTTAAAATATAAAGATTGCCTTTTGTTGGAAAAATAAATGTCCAATTAATTTAACCTGATTATTTGAGTTTATCGTTTAAGTCACATTGTTAAGACAAATAGAAAAAAACTTCATTCTGCAGCTAGCACAAAGCATGTGTCTGACTTTTGAGCGTTTCATGGAAACAGTGAGTGTCAAAGGAGAAGACTATTGACATCTGCTATCTTGATAAGGTCAAATAATCTTCATCCTGCTAGATGTCACTCTAATCACTCACTAGTATTAGCCATGGAAAAAATAATAATGACTTGAATTTATTCCAGCTTGTATCAGAGTTTTACAATGTAACTCATTTACAAATAACATTGACAATTTATGGTTTTAAAATCAAATAGAGAGTAGAAAATGAACAAACATTTTCATTACATCAAAATATTAGCATGAGACACTTTGGAAGCAAAAGAATTGTAAAAACTGTGAAAATAAATTATTTCATTTCTCCATCATCAACAAACAGAATCTATACCTGAACACAAGGCAACCAAGTGAAGTCTATATAAGGTCCTTTGCAGGATCTGACCATAAGATTGTATATTTGACTTCCATGGCCTGGCAGGAGACAAGCAAATGCTAAGTTGCCTCAAAGTGGCTTCCCAGTGGCAGACTGGTGAACCAGTGCTCCAGGCAAACTTAGGGGATTCTTTACCTGCTTGGATTCAGCAGCAACTGTAGACCTAGCGAGACAGCAGCATAGTAATAATGTCACTAGACTTACAATCTAAATAAATGCTCCAGAGATACAAGCTCAAATCACACTTATGCAGTTGTGGAGCTCAAATCGAATTAATTAATTTTAAAAAGAATAAAAATGTCAGTACTGATGGCCATGAAACCATGAGATTATCAATTAAATAAACTAATCTGGATTCACTTATATCCAGTAGGGAAGGAAATCTGCCATGCTTACTTGGTCTGACATACTTGTCCCTCCAGTGCGATAGCAATGTGATTGATTCGTAGTTGGCTTTTGAAGAGACCTAGCAAGTCTTTGAGTTGTTTTAAAGCCAAACAGAAAAGTTGTAAAAGCCCAAAGAATAAGAAACAATAAGCTTGCCCAGTTGAATGTTTTGTTGCTACTTCACAATTGTTGGATCAAAATCATAGAACTCCCTTACTAATGCTGAGATGTACCAGATGCACTTGAGCACCTTTCCAGGGCAATTAGAGTTGGGAAATAAATGCTGCTCTTGCCAGTGATACTTTCATGTCAGGAATGAACAAACAAAAAAGTCATCCTTTATTAAGTGACAACCAGCCTTCTGATTAATTCATGAAAAAAAAACACAGATGAATTACTGTCTCCACACACAGTTCAGGCTTCTGATCCCCACTTGAACCTACTGGCAGGGTTCAGAAATCTGAGGAATTCCTACTTGTGACCCATGTTTTAGATCCTCATTTTTCCATCGGTTGCCCTGTCAAGTTCCGTAATTACTTGGTAAAGTTTAATTAGATTATCTTTCATCCTTTTAACTCAAGGGAATATAACCCTGATCCACTCAACCTCTCCTCACAGGATAAGACCTACAGCAAACAATCTAGAAAACGTTTGGTTACAATAGCTCTTTGAAAAGGAAGCCTGTCTTTGAGCAAAACCATATTCAGTACAGCATAGGCTCAATTTTACATGAGGGGTGGAAATTCCACTACCCAACATTAAAGTTGATGTCAAATGTGTATCTGGTTGGCTGGTAGCTCCCTTGGCTCAATGGCACAACCAGGAGTGGTGACCATTGCTGGGATTGCATACGGCCCAGTGTGTGGTGTGGGGGGGTGTCAAGGTCATCAGAACAGGATGGAGTGAGAAAACATGGATGGGGAGGGTGAAATAAATTCATTTATGAATAGGAGGGGTTTGGAGGGATATGGGCCAGATGCTGGCAGGTGGGACTAGATTGGGTTGGGTTATCTGGTCGGCATGGATATGTTGGACCGAAGGGTCTGTTTCCATGCTGTACATCTCTATGACTATGACTCTATTTGGGGAAGTCTTTGTTGAGTCAAGGATGCCCAGAAAAGAAGCAGTCTCCTTTGAGCAGCGACCAATCTGGTTGGCCAATTTCCTTCGGCCTCCATGCCATGAGTAAGATCCCAGAGAAGGTGGGAGGTTGACCTTAATTGGTTGACATGATACTCAATGCATCATCTAAGTCTTAAAAATCTAAATTGCTAAGGCTGAAGTATTGACATTTTTTAGAACCCTGCTAGCCTAATGACTTTAAAATGTTTTGTTTATTTCTACTTTCTGTTTTCTGTCAATTAGCTAATTCCAATTCATGTTAATATATTACCTCCAATCCCATGAGTCCTAATTTCATCTGAACTAAATGTCAAAGCTCACATAAAAAGTATCTCACAGGAATTACTATGCTATAAAGTCTATGTTTTTCTATGCTGAATGACAAGAGTAGTCTGTTCCCATGAAACATCAGCATGGAAGATAATCAATGCATTCAGGAGAGATAGTAAAGCAAACAGAAAAATAAATGAACTGGTGCATAATAATAATAAATTAACTGCAAGGACAATTTAAAAATGGCATCCATTATCACAGTCACACTAGATATCCTAAATGAGAGTTTTAATTAACTTTCAGCAGGAAGAGATGAATACATTTGATCGATTGAACAATTAGGTGTCATACCGGTTCAGGGTTTTATGATATTTTATGTGAAGTTTCACAAAGACAATATAGTTACCCTTTGTGTAAAATTTTGCTGGAGATATTGATTTCTGTTGGTCAATAATTGTTTTGCAAAGCAGATGAACACCAACAGTATGGGTTCAACTCCCATGCCAGCTGAGGTTACCATAAAGGACTATCCTCTCAAACTCCCACCTCACCTGAGGTTTGGTGACCCTCAAGCTAAACCACCACCAGTCTCTCTCTCTCTAATAAGAGACCAGTTCTGTGATCTGATAGAACAATGGCAACTTGCCTTACTTTTTAAAAGCTTGACTTTTAAAAGGCAGACGTTATGAAATGTTTGTTTTTCTAAATGAGGCAACACTCACCATCTGGGTTCATATGAGGAATGATTGGTTAAGCAAAACAGTCAAGTACTGATAGTACCTGTAGATCCTGAACAGAAATCAGAAAAACCTACAAGTTTCACTTGAAGCAGAATGGCCCAAAAAGCTTACCTTGTATTGTGAAGTTGTAGTTTAAAATAAATTGAGACAATGCTTTGTCACTCACCTGTGATACCAATGGATCTGCCTGGTCTCTCTCTGTTTTAGAGTAGAATTAAGATTTTACATTTTGAAAATAATCTGTTTTGTCTTCTAAACACAAGCTGCTCAATAAAGGCTCAGGTATGAGTTATAATGTCTGTTGACATCAAACAGCTGTTTCTATTTATGCATCATAAATCTACATTACATTATACAAACATTTATGGCCTTCAGACCAACCTGTCATTTCTCACTGCTGTTGTATCCAACAGACCTGACATACTGGTTACCTGCAAGTCATTTTCAATGTACCAACTGGGGAAATCAAGTGTATTCATGCCTAGCACACAAGAAGACAATTTACGCAAGTAACATAACAGCTGCACTTCAATAGGTTTTATTTATTAGTCCAAATAAAATGGAAATAAATGTAGGAAATGCAGTAACGCTTTGGAGGAGAGAAGACTATGAACTGGATTAACAGCAGAAAGGACAATGAATCAGCAATTACAAGAGAGTGAATGGCAGTATATTAAGATAAAATAAGGCTGACAAAATATTGTTGAAAGATCCTCATCAAATTTTCATGACATCAAATTTTAAAAAGTGAGATGAGACAGCATTGTGGCAAGGTAGCAATATGTGGTGGGAATTATGGAAGTTAAGGGGGGCAATTATGTAGAAAACATGAAACACTTTTGTGGGTTTGGGGAAACCTCAAGTGTTTTTTTTTAATTGAGTTGAGGATGTGCTGCTTCCCCTTGTTCCCATGGCTCTGCTCCAAACTCTCAGTTATCCTTCAGAATCACTACTCTCCGCAAAGGTTACCTCAAAATATCTGCTCTTTCTAACACTTCCAGATTCTGCATTCATCCTGCTCTTTATCCAGGATGAGTTTAATTCTTGTATCAGCTTCACTGTCCTCTCTCTTCCAAATTCACAGCTATTCCTATGACCTGTTCATTCTTATAGTCTGTACAGCTGATTTCCCCTGCTGTCCACATTGTTTTATCCTCTTGTCATCCCTTTCCTTTCTATGTCCATCTTTTAGGGGAAAAGGAAGTAGACTTGAAAATTTCACCATGTCATTCCATTCTGTGACTCACATCTTCAATTATTCAAGGCAGACATACACAAACTCTGAATGTACTCTGTGAATTACCAATGAGCACCAGAACTGGGTTGAGCATCAAAAAACAGTGGGCTTCAATTTCTCCTGCTAAAATGACTTATTACTTTCAAACAACAAAAGTGCTGTTTCCCCTTGTACCCTGAATACTTCTAACCTGTTCTATCCTATTATTATACTATTATTGTACTGGGCAGTCATCTACTTGATCTTCTGGTTTGATGACGAGAGGCATTCATATAGTACTTCACGATGTGTAAAGGGACATCAGCCTTATAGGTTATGGACTGTCGTTTTTTCATCGTGTATGTTGTGGCTGTCAAATTTACACTGGGGAAATCCTCATTTTCAACTTTTCCAAAGTAGTACCCCCATTAGACTGTGATTATCTTGTCCTTCGTTAATATTTTTTGATCTGCAAAGAAAGAATTGAGTACTCCTGTGTTAAAAATGATAAGGTCAAGTACAACATACAGCTGTGTTTAATTAAATTGACAATTAACAATGTGTCCTTTTCTAAACTCAACTTCTTTATAACATTACATCCTACTCCCGGTACCCTCTATTCTTCTATGTTTTAAGCAAGATTATCAATTAGTAGTAAAATCAGACTTTTTTTTGTGATGCAAATTAGTGCCGATAGGGAACTGGATTAAGGTTGCAGCAGCAAATAAAAGCAGCCAGCTGCCAGTTGAAAATGACACATGATGTAAGAGCCACATTTCCAGATAAGAGCAGCCACAAAAGCTTAACAATACATTTATATTATTCTCTCATCCAATTTATCCAGGTTGTTCATGGACTGACAGTGCAGATCTGCCTCTCAGCAGGTTGGCTTGTCCATAAAGCGACTTCATTAAACTTAGTACATCTAGTTTATTGAGTTCATTTGATGACAGTAAATTAAATGGGATCAAGTCAATTAGCTTGAATAGTTGTAAAAGTCAAGTCCTTGTCAATGTTTTGAGTTGCCTGCTTCCTGTGATATGTGCATTTGAACTTGTGTCTTCATAAAAGCTCACTGTATCGACATAACTTGTCTCTAACTGTTTAGAACTTCCATTACAGGATTGTTACAAAGCAACTGATACAAGGTTGCCAGCTTTCACAATTTTAGTGAGCAAGAATTTTGTTTAAAGAGAAAAATCTCAGCAATAACTAGAAGCATTCTTCACTCTTAAAAACCACTCTTTTAAAGCAAATGTTTTATGTGTGAATTTATAATCAAAGCACTGAAAAAATGTTGTTTTTCCAAATTCAGTGCACAAGAGAAAAAAAGGAATCATTCTACTTTTGTCAGTCAGTATTGCTTGCTGAATCTTCCAGTTTCTTTGGCTAAGTGCAAGTCACATTGAGTCAGATGGGCTGATTCTGGCAGCACGGCTCAGTGAGTTGCCTTACCATATCCAACTAAACCTACTGCCTTAATTGCCATGGCCATCCATGACATGTATTACATCTGATGGGTGGAGAGGTGCACCTTCACAACATGTAGGGAGGGGATATTTGTCTTCAAACCAGAGGATCGAAACATCCTCTGGCAACCAAGTAAGTACCTCATACTCTTGCAATGAAATGCTGACTGCAAATGACCACTGCTTAGTGAGAGCAGCTGTGTAAAACATAACAGATGAAGTGAGATAATTATGAAACAAAGATGGGTCTCATTGCACTTCTTGTTCAATTTTCCCACACAGGCCATCATAGCCCATGTCACTCAGACCCCTATAAGAATTTCCAGAATGAAACTCAGGATTCATGGATTTTGTTTTGTGTTTCAGTAGCAGTTGTAGCTGGGTTTTGAAGCTGGTTGGAAATTGTAGATAATCTCTCCCTGCTACACTTTCTCGCAGAGTTTTCCGTTGATGTTTTTTACTTCCTGTTGCTGGAATTGCCTGTGAGACAATCTATTTTTCTGAACATGCCTTTTGACATGTTTATTGGATTTACTACATTGGAACAATGAATTAGGAATAGTTAATTCTCTACTATTCTGTTAAGTTTTCAATAGAATTAAATTGTTCCAATTTCTTATTTCTTTTGTTATATTTTAATTACAGTGTATGAATAAAATATGTTTAGCTTCAAAACTGGTAGCTTGACCAATCAAGAACACAACACTTACACTTACCTTTAAAATAAGAAAAAGTTAGCATCTAAGCTATCTTCTGAATATATTTTGGCAGGGTTTGGTCTGGTCCATATCAAATAAGACCATAAGGCCATAAGACATAGGAGTGGAAGTAAGGCCATTCGGCCCATCGAGTCCACTCCGCCATTCAATCATGGCTGATGGGCGTTTCAACTCCACTTACCGCATTCTCCCTGTAGCCCTTAACTCTTTGTGACATCAAGAATTTATCAATCTCTGCCTTGAAGACATTTAGCGTCCCGGCCTCCACTGCACTCTGCGGCAATGAATTCCACAGGCCCACCACTCTCTGGCTGAAGAAATGTCTCCGCATTTCTGTTCTGAATTTACCCCCTCAAATTCTAAGGCTGTGTCCACGGGTCCTAGTCTCCTCGCCAAACAGAAACAATTTCCTAGCGTCCACCCTTTCCAAGCCATGTCAATGTTTATACTCAATTAAAGCAAGTAACAGACTATATCTCAATGCATCACAGCTAATAAAAACTGAAAGTAAGCTGTGTTCTGATTAAGAATCATTGGACCTGAAACATTGACTCATTTTTAGTCAAAATAAATTTTGATGCCTTCTTGATTCTGTATTCCTGATCTAAATTTCTAGTTCTAAGATGTAAGTTCTTTAACAGCTCCCTATAGTTTCACCTAATAGAATCTACTTGTTGCTACTCATGGGGAGGGTGAGAACTCTCCTTTGCACTGCTTTGCCTTCTTTTTCTGATCTTTGCACCATCTTTTTTAGAGATACTCCTTCCTCTTTTAGCAATCGCTAATTTTGCTATGTGGAGCTTTCAATGTGTGCTTTTCAGGGTCTCCTTCACTAAAACTGCTATATTTTCTAAGTGTGGCTAACTTTGCTCTCTTTTTCTATGTTTCTATTTATGAGTGTCACCTGTGGTTCACAATTTACACAGACAATCCAAGATCACAAAGACTAATCAAGGGCATGGTGCTGATTTTCATTCGTCTTGAACTATAAATGTGTGACAACATGCTTTTATATGGATGATAAGGTTTCAGTAATCCAACACACTCACAATATCTCATTGCATTTATGCAATATGGCTTTTGATGCAGTTAGTGAAATAGGGTCCACAATATCCAAGGTCTATATACAGGCATTCATGGCCCTCCTTTTCAGAGACCTCCATGCCCCAATGTATCAAGGACTATGTTAAATTGACATTTTTGTGAGATGGGAATGCTGATTGCTCACATTACTAATGACCTGTCTGCATTTGGTATTCCTCATTTAGGTTCTCAGGAATAGTGATCACAGCAGGATTTATTGCATTGATGAGTGTGGCACAATAAAGGCATAGAGAAAGTGAGGAGGAATAAATGTGCCAGCAAGCCCAGGATCAGCAATAACCTTCAGTCACTGGCCAGTCTGCACAAGGTCCCCTCAGGATGCAGAGGATGAACAGGAATTTTTTGCCCTTGATGCCATTTCGTCCAGATAAATGAGATACATCATTGCATCAGACTGAGAATGTCCTGAAGTAGGACCATCACAGGCTATGCTATCTGCTGGAATGAAACAGGATAGGTGGTCACCCTCTCCTGGTGGACTAAATTTTTATGCAACTGCTTTCTTACCAGTGGGAACCTTTGGTTTTCTCTCAGCCCTCAAACCATAAATGAGCCATTACGATACAATTTGTGTCAGATCACACTAGCTCATTTCAGGGGCCCATGATGAAGTCAGTTCGGCAACAAAGCTGTTATCCTCCAGGAACTAGGTACTCTGGACTATACAAACATAGGTACCATATCATAATGCCACAGACTTTATCAATAGAAGAGACTTTCATTCAGTAAGACATCTGTCATCATTGGTACCATATCTTAGAGGTCTGCACAATGAATCCTGGATGCTGTCATGATGTCTCCATCATCAATAACTCTCATACTTTTCCATTTCATTGGCTGATTCTGGACAAGGATGGCTGCCAGGAGACAATTGTTACTTTCTGCAATTGTGGCCATAGCACAACCCCCAAAATGGGACAAGCATAGATAAAATGCAGTCAAGATTAGAGTGGTGCTGGAAAAGCACAGCAGGTCAGGCAGCATCCAAGGAGCAGGAAAATCGACATTTCAGGCAAAAGCCCTTCATCAGGAACTTTTCCTGCTCTTGATGAAGGGCTTTTGCCCGAAACATCAATTTTCCTGCTCTTTGAATGCTGCCTGACCTGCTGTGCTTTTCCAGCACCATTCTAATCTTGACACTAATCTCCAGAATCTGCACTACCCACTTCTGCCAGAGATAAAATGCAGCCTATTCTTCCACTGGTCCATGATGGAGAAGATGAAAGAGCTCCAGAAGACTAGATTCTGTCTGAATTCTGATTCTGTCTGAATCTGTCTGAATCGGGTTTGCAACAAAGTACAGGCACAATGTTGCATACGATCCTTGCATACTATGTTCTGCACACCTGGAGAAGGCAAAGAATGGATGTGATAGATGCTGAAGGGCTCCGGCAGTGGTGAAAATCTTCTGGAAAGGAAGATGAGGATATTGCTCAAGAGAAGCAATACTCTCAGCATGATAGCAGTGATGCAGCGTCAGACACAACAAGGCAGTCAGGACTTAATTGACTCATCATGTCGACTTAATTCCACTAGGCATAAAACAAAAGCATAAATTGCTGGAGAAACGCCATGTTTGGCAGCATCTGTGGAAAGAAAGCAAAGTGAATGTTTCAAGTCCAGTGAACCTTCTTCAGGACATTCTTCTGTTTCAGTTCTTTCGAGAGATAGGAGTCAGGCAGGATATTAATTTATTGATTATAAATTAGTTGTTGTTCAAAAAGTAAGCATACCCTGTTTATTCTGAGAAGCAAATGCCACATTTTCACTTTTTTAAAAGATTTGCTTCTTCTGTTGTTGAATTAAGTCAATGTTATCAATTGTTTGAAGTCTTTACAACATGTGATTTTCCCATATTGAATATTGACAAGATGTTATGCAATGCTGAAAATGTGTTGCTGGAAAAGCACAGCAGGTCAGGCAGCATCCAAGGAGCAGGAGAATCGACGTTTTGGGCATGAAGCTCTTCTTCAGGCTCATGCCCGAAACGTCGATTCTCCTGCTCCTTGGATGCTGCCTGACCTGCTGCGCTTTTCCAGCAACACATTTTCAGCTCTGATCTCCAGCATCTGCAGTCTTCACTTTCTCCTAGAAGATGTTATGCAATGCCAATTGTCACAGAATATGTTCCAGACCTTTGAACAGGTTTCTAATATTGTTTGTTGCTAAGTCTGGTAGCCTTTCTTATTTAATTCCTGTCACTTAACTTAGAATAACAGTCAGTCATATCGGTAATAATGAAAAGAGGCAAAGTGTTTATGATAATAAATTTCTATTTCCAATTATGAGTTCCCTCATGCTACCTCTGCACCCTCAGAAGCTTTTCAATGCTTTTGTCCTGGATAAACAAGGGCTGTTCTTATCTGGCACCCTTTGACCATGTACATAGATAGGATTTAAATATGGTGCCCATGGCATAAATCCTGGAAGGTCCTGACATTGTTGTGTACTTTATTGTTGGTGAGTGCATGATAATGTGAGCACAATGGTGTTAGGGTATGATGCATAAGTAATGAGGTGAGCAGTGGAGAATGTATCAGCAAGTAGGCTAGAACTCACAAAAGGAAATCCCTCATACCATTCCCCAAAGTTGCCACTACTCACTTTTGATAAAATCTGGCCCAAAGGCCTTGATAAGGTACAGCAAACTCCTTTAGAAAATATAACCTATAAGTAAAATTGGTAATCTCAACAATCTGGGCTTCACAGACCTTGATTATGTCAATGGACACCTTATTTAATTTAAGCTTGAGTGAAGTTTTGACATTGTTATCTTGTCAGACCAATTACCATGACTGAATAGAACTGAAGCTACCGTCTACAGACTGAGACCTCATAAAATAACTGTTAAGACAATCAGAGTGTTACAAGTTATAATGCAAGGATGGGTAAGCTAGTGGAAAATGTCTGTGGAGTTTAAAAGCATCACCCCTCAGTTTTGAGTCAACATGAATGCTTGGATTGCAACTTCCTTAGAAAGTTAGAAGGAGTCCCATTAGTTTCAAGAGAACAATAAGAGCAGAAAAGAAATCAAACAACTAGTCAAGGGGCAAGCAGTTGACAAACTCAATAGTTCTAAACACACATTAGAATCCATTGAGAAAAAAACACCTATTCAGATTATCTCATTATCCCAGCTTTCCTTCAAGAAGATATATAAGTCATAAACTATAATTCAGGTAAATTTCTGAGCAAAAGCTCACAATCAGAGTAAGAGTGAGCAGTGCCACCCACTTGAGCTGATCCAAGAACTTTACCTGATGTTGTTCAGATGACAAAATGTTCTAGTGAACAAATTGATATTTCAGAATTGTCAATGCCAGTGACAAAGGTAGTGCTGAATGAACATCAATGTTTCAGTAATGCAGCTGAGAATCTGAAAAATGCTTCATAAAGGACTACAGAAAATGACCATTCTGATCAAATGTTCCAGAGAGATAATGTATTAATGACTCTCAGAGAAACAGATCAATATAACGGATTCAGAATATAGACAAGATGAAGAAACCATTGAGACCAACTATCCTCAGATACTGCAAAATAAAAGGTGATTGCTTCTTCTGCATTGAAAGTGATTGCCTGATTCACAATCCAATATACTATAAGGCAAGAATGTACTTATTGATAACCTTTGTAGTTTTTAAAAAAATGTTAGGCCACATAACATGCGTCACAAAGACTGTGTTCTTATTGAGACAGATGTCTTGAAGTTGTACAATATCACAGACTGAGACATATAGTCTGAGTTTGGTGCTTTCTAAGGTTACCATACATTACACAAACCTAATTGATTACACTGACTTCATTGTGTAGTGATCATAACTGAAGGTGAGACATGTAACTTGATATTCAAACAATTTTATGTGTGTGATGTCATGTTACTGTCTTAAAGGTCTCGACGCCTGTCTGGTGTTAAATCTATGCCATAATACTGTACTTAGCTCAATGGGGCAGTTACTTTCCAGGAACGTTATTCTTCCAGATAAAATAATTAATTATTACAAAGAATAATATCCTCCATGAAGGATATCCAAAAGATAAAAGATTCACCAGCAATAATTGATCCACTGATCAGAACCAGGGTCAAAAGTCCTCAAGCAAGGGAACTAGCATTCTACCAATTCTGAAGTGAGTGCATTCTGAGAAAAGAGTGAAATATCTAGATTGCCTATATTTATGAAATTAAGAAAAAATATTTTAAATAACCTAAAAGGGGGAGATAGGAGTTTAAAAAATGTAAAGGTAGTCATACTTGATTGTTTGATAGGTTAACAATGGGGAAAAATACTTGGGGCAAGGTTTTGGGAAATGCTGTAGTGCCCACCACTCACAAAATCATCATATGCATTGTTGGAGAATGTTGAAAATGAGATGGATTAAGTAAGTGTGTACTGAAACAAATGAGTTTCCATTTATCTTCAAGGTACAATATGCTTTCACTTCTACAAATATAAGAATGGGATATGAGAAAACATTGGAGTATATCCAGATTAACCCATTATCTCAGTTCAACGTATGGTGCAAGTGAAAAATGCTCAGAGATCCATTTGATTTGCAAACAACTCAGAAGCTGAAACAGAACATATTAAAATATTTTTGAGTGTTTCACTATGCCTTCAATTCATTAAAAATGTATTGGTTTTGACAAAAACGCTTCTGTCCACAAGAGTCTGACTCTCAGCAAAGCAGCATAAATCAACACTAATGGCTACCAAATAATACTGTTGCTATGATCCAGTAGATGCTAGCTATGATATGACTACAAATTCTAAGAATCAGAAATGTATTTGATTCAAATTCTTTCAAGTGAAAACAGGGGATTTTGTTTTTTGTTTTGAGGCATTGCCTCTTACAAAAGATAGAGACACAGAGAATTCAGCCAAGAGTGATCTCTTGAATTAGTTTTGATCAACTAGATGAATTGGAGAGAAATTTCACAGAAATGCATTCTGCTACCCCCATTAAATTAGTCAAGGTTGTTTTTATTTTGCTTCTCCGTTCCTAATGTTAAACTAGTTTTAACTAATGGCCAAGGATCCTGGGAAACTGCAACAGTTTGAGCACCAGAAGTTCCAGTGCTGAAAGCCTACTTCATGACTGATGAGGAATCAGAAATGATAAAGGTGCCACAATAGTTTTGACGATCTTGAATTAAGAAGGAGAAGTTCAACAATGTTCCATTTCCTGGCCTGGCTGGTAGTCTAGGGGTCAGAAAATGAAGATATGATTACTGTGACTGTGTAGTCTCCCATTAATTCAGTAGTCAGCTAACTCTCACTGTTGGAGGAAACACAATGGCCTGGATTTCAACAAAAATAGTAGCAATGCTCACAACACAAAAAAGTCACAAAATTCTTGACTGAGGTGCTTTGAGCCTCCAAAATCTGAACTAAGTACTACTGATGAGACATAGCATTAAACACATGAAGATGAAGAATTGAGTGTTTCCAATGTAGATACATACAAAAAGACAGTAAGAGTTATGGTTTGCCCATTCAGTGTAAATTAATGCTTACCAGTCATGTAAATGTAATAACAACCAAACAATTTATCTTCCTTTGTAAAGTTTCTGTAACATTAGTGCAGGACTTCCCAAAATGTGGGTTAGGACCACCAATGGAGTCAGCAGCTGAAATCTTGCACACACAAACTCCGTTGCAGCAATGGCTATGGTGGAGCTCTGATCAAGTGCTATCAACTTTATTTAAAGCTCATGGTATTTTAACAGTGAGCCTGATCTTACGGCCCAATGTTGTAAACCTGACTTTGAAAAGCAAATGGGAAAATTGGTTCTTTTTTAGTTAAAACATAATGATTAAACTGCTTTCATTCCCCTCCTCCTCTCCCTACCTCTCCCCCACCTTTGATTGTTTGCATTTCCTTTAATGGGTTTTGCATATAAATTACTCAACTGGAAATATGAGTGATTTACTGATGGTGGTTCATCAATGGAAAAAATACTGGGTGATCTTGTAGTGGGGGAAACCCTTCAGCTGGATGTAAGTGCATTTCTGGATACAAAAAGAGTTAAATGGTTTTCCCATCTACCACTGTCACAGGTCATTCACTCCTCTGCTCACAGTCATCTCCACAGTCCTCCCTACACAGGAATTTCCCCCTAACTCATTTCGAGAGCATCTCCACACACAGACATTTCCCCCAATCGCCTCCTATTACAGACATTTCCCTCTCCTACTCTCACTGGCATCTTTCCCCCAGCCTCCACAGTTTCACAGCCATCCTCGTCCACCCATTCACATCTAGAGTCTCAGCAACTTTCAAGCATCAAACTGGGGTTAGGCTGGGAAGAGGGTAGGGAAGCACTTCGAGTCTCATTCATAATGATTTTAATTCCTTTTGGAAATTGGTTTCTCCATGGCAGAAGGAAAAGGGAAAGACAATATCATTTTAATGACACAATTTTAAAGAGTGTGCAGGGACAAAAGGACCTAGGGTACATGTGCAGGGACCTTTGAAGATATCAGGACATATTGAGAGACCGGTTAGCAAAGCATGTAGGATCTTGCGCTGCATAATTAGAGGTATTACGTATAAATGGAGGTGTGTTATGCTGAACATTTATAATGCTCTGGTTAGGCCCAAGCTTTTTTGAATTGCAGCCAGTTCTGATCTTCACAGTTATATGAAAGATATGCAGGTCCATAAGAGAACTTAGGTTAAATTAGCCAGAATGGTTCCAAGAAATAACAGTGTAAGTTAAATGGTAAGTTTGGAAAGGCTGGATTTGCTTTCCTTGGAGAAAAAGATACTGAGGGGAGATTTGATTGAGGTTGACAAAATTTTTAGTGTTTTAGACAAAGTAAGCTGGGAAACTTTATTCCTTTCAGTTGATAATATAAGGACTAGAGAACATAAATGTAAACCTTGGAAAGAAATGCAGAGGGGAATGTGAGAAAGAATTGTTTCCATGCAGAAAGTGGTAATGACCTCAAACTTATCTTCCACAAGGTTGGTGGAAGCATAAGCAATCAATGATTTCAAAAAGAAATGCGATGGGCATGAAGAAAATAAACTTACTCAACTATGGGGATTGAATGGCTGAATGAGGCTGACTGAATTACTCTGCAGGGAACTGGCATGGAATCAATGGGCTGAATTGCTTCCTTGTGTCATGTAAATAACTCTGAGTAAGATCTTCTGCTGCTTATGGGAATGAGAGGAGTGGTAGGTGTCTGAGCTTAATTTGGCAAGAGGCCAACATTCAGAATCCCATAAAAAGGATGTTCATGCAATTACAGAATAAATCAAGCCTTCCAATGGCAAGCATTGGGATGTCTTTTTACACATGTTTACACCTCATGAAAGCTCATTAATAGTTCAACATGACAGAACTAAGTTCACTTCTCAGTTAAGTTTTCCGTGAGCTAGTAATATAAATCTTTTGGATTCCAACAAGAGGCTTCCCGCAAGTGAACGACTGGACTAACTGGGCTTCAGAGTGACTAATCATTGTTTAGTCCTCTTTGGAGGACATTTATCGATGCCATGTCATAATTAAGATCAGATAGCTGTAGTCTAAATGTGATGAGGCATGGGGATGACCGAGGGAGTAAGGCTGGAGAATAATTCTTGATGAAGGGCTTTTGCCCGAAATGTCAATTCTCCTGCTCCTCTGATGCTGCCTGATCTGCTGTGCTTTTCCACACCACACTCTCGACTCTAATCTCCAGTATCTGCAGTCCTCACTTTCGCCCTGGAGAATAATTAGGCGCAGGTTCAAAGAGACTGGTTAAGGATGGCCAAGTCAGTCTGCCAAGCTACTCATGTACTCATATTCAACAAGCTGAGAATAAGGCGACTGTGGGAGAGAAGCTGACCTGCCACTGAGTGTAAGCAATGCTCACTTTAACACATAACACAAAACTTAGACTTCATATAATGTAAGATGTTGCCCTTGTCTAAATTGAAAAAAGATTTACATGGTCTTGGGTGGGGTGAAGTAAATATATTATATGCATCACAACCACATTAGACAGCTAAACTGGACAAAAGGGTCTTTACGTAACATTTTCTGTAAGTGGGAAAATATGAGGTCATCTACTTTGGTGGGAAGAATCAAAAAGCAAAACATTCTTAAATTGGAGACACACTGTGGAATATAATGCTACAATGGAATTTTGTTATTGTACATGAATCACAAAACGTTAACATGCAAATACAGCAAGTAATTAGAAAAGTAGATTAATGCTGGCTTTATTGCAAAATTGCACCGAGAATTTTGCTCTCCTTATTTATGGAGATTTATACTTCCATTGGAAGCAGTTCAGAAAAGGTTTACTTCAATGATTTCTAGCATAGAGGCATTGTCTTACAAGGCATGGGCTTAAGCTAACTGGTGTTTAGAAGAATAAGAGGTGATCTTATTGTATCATATAAGTTCCTAAGGTGACTTGACATGGGAGATGCTGAAAGCATGCTCCCTCTTCATCGGGAAATCTTGGACTGGTAGCTCAGATTCAACGTAAGGCATCTCCCATTTAAGACTGAGATGAGGAATTTCTGCTTTCAGGGGGTCGCTAGGAATTTTTTTACTCCAGAGAATCATAGAATTGTGTCCAAATATGGATCATTGGATGTATTCAAGACTGACTTCGATAGATTTTTGATTGACAAAGTTTTTGGAGACATGGCAATAGAGTGGAGTGAAGGTCTCAATCAGCTAAACCATGATCTTCTTGAATGATAAGTTAAATTAAAGGGTCAAATGGACTACTTCTGATTTTGAACTAAATTTATCAAGTAGTGTTGCCTTAAACCCAAGTTCAGATCATGTATGTATGTTAAATGTTTAAAAGGTTCTTTTTTGTTTGCAACCTTCCAATTTATAAATCATCCCTGTGTTGTGCTTTCATCCACATCCTATTCATGCTGCTGTCTTAATTTAATCAACAAACCTCCAATTTGGCACTTTATTAAAAATCAATTGACAACATCCACTTTACTTATCAATATACTTTGTCATTTCCTAATTAACCCAATGAATTTGGCAGACATGGTTTGCCTTCAAATTATTCTTCTATAAATGTGTTTATGAAACCTTTACTATTTTCTAACCATACTGTCTGTAACCAAAAGCTTGGAACGCTGGGCTCATTTAAAAGTGGAGTGGGTTCAAAAGATCTGGGAGGAAGACAGTAGTTGGAATTTATGATTCATGTCGGAACTAATGAAATGGAAAGAAATAAAACTGAAATTTTGCAATGTAAGTTTCGACAATTAGACGTACATGAAATAGGAGGAGGAGAGCAATCTTGGCATTCCTCACAGTACCAAGTAATTGTGAATAAAAGAATATTAAGTTTAGAGAACTAACTTGGTTGAACACACAATGTACGAAAAAGGAATTCATATTCCTGAAATATTACAAACTGTTTTTGGACATAAAAGCCCTGTACAGTTATAATGTACTTTCCCTTTCTGGACATGCTATTTTGCTCTGAAATTATAATCTGTTTTTAAAGTTTTGTGCTAATTTACATGGTTTTACTCACTTAAGAAGCCTTCTTTGTGTCGCTGTGCTTCTTAAGGCATGTATCTCATTCACTCACAGTTAATATTATTTTTAAACCGCATATTATTGTGCTGCTGCCTCTGGGTTAATTCATTTTGATATCTAACTAGACTACATTTCTTTTTTGCTTGTACCTTTATCTTTTATGACACTCTTCCTTTACAACTTTTCAATCAAGAGGACCTCTTGGATTGTCTGGAATGCTGGATCGCCTGATATGCTGCATGGAAAGAAAGAGGCTAACTGTAAATCATGGTAGGTTTCCATTAATTGACTGGAAGTGGCCCTTAATGAGTTGTGTTGAATATCTGTCAAATGCTAATGGAAATTTTTATCATTCTTTCACTTCCCACTTCCATGTCCACCAATCTCATCTCGATAACAATAATGGGGAGGGGGAGAATAGAGCCAGGAAACAAGCAGGCTATTCAGTGGGGCTATTCCTAGCTTTTCATAGAATCATGGAATCTCTCGTGTGGAAGCAGGACATTTGGCCCATCGAGTCCACACTGACCCTCTGAAGAGCGTCCTACCCAGACCCAGTCCCCTACCAGATGCCAGTAACTATGCGTAACCCTTGCCTGCACCTCCCTGGATACAATGGGCCAATCCAATTTAGCATAGCCAATCCACCTAATCTGCACATCTTTGGACTGTGGGAGGAATGCATGCAGACATGGGGGGAAAATGTGCAAACTCCACCCAGCAGTCATCTGAGGATGGAATTGAACCTGGGTTCTTGGCACTATGAGGCAGCAGGAGTAACTACGAAGCCATTGTAACTTTTCATCTTTTTTGAGTCACTCAAATCCATGTCATTATCTCCAACCATATGGATTCAGATTTGTATCAACCTATATGATTCCAAATGATTTAAGGCTACAATTAAATGACTGGATGTCTTCTCTTTCTCCCAAATTGTTCCCTCCTGAACAACTTGAAACTAGGAATTCTGCTTTCAATTCTCCCTTACTCACCCATTCCACATTTCTGGATTAGTGCTGCTGGAAGAGCACAACAGTTCAGGCAGCATCCAAGGAACAGCGAAATCGACGTTTCGGGCAAAAGCCCTTCATCAGGAATAAAAGCAGAGAGCCTGAAGCGTGGAGAGATAAGCTCGAGGAAGGTTGGGGTGGGGAGAAAGTAGCATAGAGTACAATAGGTGAGTGGGGGAGGGGATGAAGGTGATAGGTCAGGGAGGAGAGAGTGGAGTGGATAGGTGGAAAAGGAGATAGGCAGGTAGGACAAGTCCAGACAAGTTATGGGGACAGTACTGAGCTGGAATTTGGAACGAGGTTGAGGTGTGGGAAGGGGAAATGAGGAAATTGTTGAAGTCCACATTGATGCCCTGAGGTTGAAGTGTTCCGAGGCGGAAGATGAGGTGTTCTTCCTCCAGGCGTCTGGTGGTGAGGGAGCGGCGGTGAAGGAGGCCCAGGGCCTCCATGTCCTCGGCAGAGTGGGAGGAGGAGTTGAAATGTTGGGCCACGGGGCTGTGTGGTTGATTGGTGCGGGTGTCCCGGAGATGTTCCCTAAAGCACTCTGCTAGGAGGCGCCCAGTCTCCCCAATGTAGAGGAGACCGCATCGGGAGCAACGGATACAATAAGTGATATTAGTGGATGTGCAGGTTAAACTTTGATGGATGTGGAAGGCTCCTTTAGGGCCTTGGTTAGAGGTGTGGGCGGAGGTGTGGGCGCAGGTTTTACAGTTCCTGCGGTGGCAGGGGAAGGTGCCAGGATGGGAGGGTGGGTTGTAGGGGGGGCGTGGACCTGACCAGGTAGTCACGGAGGGAATGGTCTTCTGTGGAAGGCGGAAATGGGTGGGGAGGGAAATATATCCCTGGTGGTGGGGTCTTTTTGGTGGTGACAGAAATGTCGGCGGATGATTTGGTGTATGCAAATGTTGGTAGGGTGGAAGGTGAGCACCAGGGGCGTTCTGTCCTTGTTATGGTTGGAGGGGTGGGGTCTGAGGGCGGAGGTGCGGATGTGGACAAGATGCGTTGGAGGGCATCTTTAACCACGTGGGAAGGGAAATTGCGGTCTCTAAAGAAGGAGGCCATCTGGTGTGTTCTGTGGTGGAACTGGTCCTCCTGGGAGCAGATACGGCGGAGGAAGTGGGAATATGGGATGGCATTTTTGCAAGAGGTAGGGTGAGAAGAGGTGTAATCCAGGTAGCTGTGGGAGTCGCTTGCAGAAAGTATATTTCCCTCCCCACCCCTTTCCGCCTTCCACAAAGACCATTCCCTCCGTGACTACCTGGTCAGTTCCATGCCCCCCTACAACCCACCCTCCCATCCTGGCGCCTTTCCCAGCCACCACAGGAACTGTAAAACCTGCGCCCTCACCTCTATCGAAGGCCCTAAGGGAGCCTTCCACATCCATCAAAGTTTGACCTGCACATCCACCAATATCACTTATTGTATCCGTTGCTCCCGATGCGGTCTCCTCTACATTGGGGAGACTGCGCGCCTCCTAGCAGAGCGCTTTAGGGAACATCTCCGGGAAACCCGGACCAATCAACCACACCGCTCCGTGGCCCAACATTTCAACTCCCCCTCCCACTCTGCCGAGGACATGGAGGTCCTGGGCCTCCTTCACTGCCGCTCCCTCACCACCAGATGCCTGGAGGAAGAAAACCTCATCTTCCGCCTCGGAACATTCAACCCCAGGGCATCAATGTGGACTTCAACAGTTTCCTCATTTCTCCTTCCCCCACCTCACCCTAGTTCCAAACTTCCAGCTCAGCATTGTCCTCATGACTTGTCCAGACTTGTCCTACCTGCCTATCTCCTTTTCCACCTATCCACTCCACCCTCTCCTTCCTGACCTATCACCTTCATCCCCTCCCCCACTCACCTATTGTACTCTATGCTACTTTCTCCCCACCCCCACCCTCCTCCAGCTTATCTCTCCACGCTTCAGGCTCTCTGCCTTTATTCTTGATGAAGGGCTTTTGCCCGAAACGTCGATTTCGCTGCTCCTTGGATGCTGCCTGAACTGTTGTGCTCTTCCAGCACCACTAATCCAGAATCTGGTTTCCAGCATCTGCAGTAATTGTTTTTACCTCATTCCACATTTCTGTTAATATTCTCTTACAATCTCCAGTTTAGCAATCTATACTTCTAGCTCCTAACCTTGTTCATCATATTTCATGCATCTATCAATGTCAGAACCAAGTCCACGTTTACTTTTTTGCAAATCTTACTTCACTTGGCTTTTGCTCCTTATAACTGTCATGCATTTATTTTCCTGTATTTGCTGTTCTTCTGCTTTCCTTTCAGTTTCCATATCTTGCATTTTCTTTACCCCACAAAATCATTTTAATTCTTGCCCCAAAGCAAGTTACCATTCCAGCAAAGACGCTGGACCAATTTCATCTGCTTTTACTAAAATTGACTATTTTCTATCATTTAATCATGTAACACATCAAATTATTTATGCTCATTCCACATTGTGGGTTGAATACACAGTAATGTTCCATTCCATCTGAAGCTAACAACCAGACAATCCTTCGAGCTCCATTGTTTCCTCATTGTTTAAGAATTTCCGGAACTTATTCATTGCTCAGATTCACTCTGAAGTTTATTGACGCAGAGTTGCAGGTATGACTACCAGCTGTGAAATATTCTTACACCATTGATAAAATAGTTCCCTTCCCTAACTCGCAACATTGCCCTTCTGGGTATAAACTTGTCAAAATGCATGTACATTGTAGTTGAAGATCCAGATTGTTTGCCGATTTTTGCTCCAAAAATTGCAATCAGGGTTCCCTATCTATTTCTTGTAAAAATGTAAAGGAAATTCAGATGTGTGACATACCCATTCTAATACTAAAACCATCTTTGAACTGTTATTCCCATTCTAGCTTAGGTTATAGTTATAACATTTAAATGATATTTGGACAGGTACATGAATAGGAAAGGATTAGAGGGATATGAGCCAAACTCACAAAAATGAGTCTAGTTTAGTTTGGGAAAATTGGTCAGCATGGATGAGTTAGATCAAAAGGTCTGTTTCTGTGCTGTATGACTATATGACTCTTCACTACTCATTAGTCCAATCCTCAAAGCAAATTTCCCGCATTTGTGCAGCTTCAGAAAACGTGGACAGTTGTATTCAAAATTTCATACACATACAATTCTTTGAAATGCATGTTTTTCAAAAAGATTTGTAAATGTGATTCCATGGTAGAGGCAGGACTACCAGTCGGCACAGATCCTGCTATAAACATAATTCATAAGATTCAAATCACAATCACTTTGACAGAACAGACCACATGTGAAGCAAACCAATGATCAAACAATCTCTGAAGATATTATTTTGAAATGAGGCATAGGCCAGGTGCTAGGATAGTTATGATTGACACATTGAACAGCGTATCCAAGCCATACAAAGACCAAGATATTCCTCCTGACCTAAACACTGATGCTCCAGACTATGAAGATGTATTCAAGGTTGATCTGCCAAAGTCACCATATTCAGCAACTGCCAAAGCTAAGCAATTTCAAGAGTTGCAAAGAGTTATCCTGACAACATTAAAAAAATACTTTTGATAATGATGAGTTGAACTCCATATTTCAACAAAAAGCCATTTTCGATCATAAGCAAGTTTTAATTCCAAAAGCATTACACCAAGATCTGGTGTTTAAGGAATGCTAGTGATGTATTGTCTTGAATGCACAAGAAAGTTCGTGCACAAATCTCTGTACTGCCTACTAATAAATTAGGATATACAATAACTCATGAATCGATGTAAAATATGCCAAACGAATCTACCCCAGCAGTGGAGGAAATCTCTACCCATTTAATATTCCATTGATTCCTTGAACAAAAGTAGCAACAGACTTATTCACAGTGTACATTACAGCTTTATGATGGATTACTTCTCTAAATTCCCCATTGTTCAATCACTTAGTAGCACAATGATGTGACCATCACTGACACGATGAGTGTTATTTTCAGTTTATTCAGTATTCCAGAAAGGATAGCCTCTGATAATTGATCACAGTACCAGGAAAAACAATTTTAATACATGTGCTAAGTAGGGGAGGTGGGGGTGGTGGTGGGGGGGGGGGGGGGGGGGGGGGGCAGGGTTTGACCCATATCATATTATCACCCCATTTTCATGATCAAACTATTTATCCAAGCATATAATATGTACTATCAAATCAATGATCATGAAGTGTTGGGCAATAAAGCAATGTAACACACAAAAACAGGTGTAATCCATTAATTTTAAATGAGGCTTGATTCCGCTTAAATGTATTAATAGTTTCCTTTCAATCAATACATGCACATGTAGCTACATGAATTATAATTTCAATGAATGTTATTTTATGATTTTTTCCTTCCTTTAATAAACAAATAAAATATATAAGATAGTTTGCTGAGCTTGTAGGTTTGTTTCCAGAAGTTTCATCACCATACTAGGTAACATCATCAGTGAGAGTCTCTGGTGAAGCGTTGGTGGTATGTTCCCCCCTCTCTATTTATAGAAGGTGTGTGATGTCATTTCTGATTTTTTTTTCAAGAGAAAGTAGATAGGGTATAAATTGATGTGTTTATTGATGGTGTTCTGGTCAGAATGCCATGTTTCTAAGAATTCTGGTGCATGTCTTTGTTTCACCTGTCATAGGATATGGGTGCTGTCCCAGTCAAAGTGGTATTCTTCTTTGTTGTATGTATAGAAACTAGTGATAGTGGGGCATGTCTTTTGGTGTTCATGTATCCTGTTGGCAAGTTTCCTTCAAGTTTGTCTGATGTAGTTTTTTTTACAGTTCTTGCATGGTATCTTGTAAATGACGTTAGTTTTGCTGGTGGTGTCGATTGGATCCTTGATGTTTAGTCGCTGTTTATGTGTGTTGTTCGGTGTGTGGGCTACCATGATGCCAAGGGGTCTGAGTCGTCTTGAAGTCATTTCTGATGTAAGATAATGTGACTAATGAACCTAAACGATCCAGTAGATGCCACCAGCAAAACTAATGTTATTTTCAAGATACCATGCAAGAACTGTAAAAAAAAATTCCTTCAAAGAAACTACCAGGAAACTTGCCACCAGGATACATGAACATCAACAGCCACCAAAAGACATGGCCCACTCTCACTAATTTCTACATATACAGACAAAGAAGGACACCACTTTGACTGGGACAACACACACATTCCAGGACAGGTGAAACAAAAACACACACGGGAATTCTTCGAGGCATGGTATTCTAACCAGAACTCCATCAATAGACACATCAATTTAGACTCTATCTACTTTCCCTTAAGAAACCAAGACTATAAATAAAGAGGCGGTACATATCACCAGCACTTCACCAGAGACTCTCACTGATGATGTTACCTAGCATGGTGATGAAACTTCTGAAAACAAACCTTCAAGCTCAGCAAACTATCTTACATAGTTATCATCAACCTGTGCTACAAATCTTCTCAAAAATTGTAAACCAATAAAATCCATGGGTAATTGTCACATCATATTTTTGAGTTAGTTAATATTCATTGATATGATTAAGTACAGCAGTTATTAATAGTTATCAATGCAAATTAAATAAGAGCTGAAAACATTTATTAAAAACATTGAGTCAAGTTTTAAATAACATAACTGAGATTTGTTTTTGGATATGGATATGGATAAGGCAAATTTCTAAACATGGAGCAAGCACGTGGCTAAAGGATAAAAAAAAATAAAGGAGCTGAACATGAACACTATTGAAATGCCAACCTGTTGTGGAAAAAAAAGGATCCAACTACCAGATAAAACGCTTTCTGGATATGCCCTTCACCCTTTATCAATTCAATATTTTGAAATATTGGTATCAAGTCTTGATATGTAAATGTTAGTATTCTAAACCATGAAGATCTATTTCAGTTTAATAAGTGTTGAACTGAAACCTAAGTTTTTTGTTGTACCCAGCTGCTTTCAGTGATTAACAAAAAAAATGACAAATTTTCAGTTCTGTAGATTAGCTTGACTCAGTTAGTAACACTTTTCACTTGGAAGGTTTTGTATTGAAGCTTCATTATAAAACATGAGTATGTAAACCAGGCGTATAGTTCAAGGTAGCACTGAAGGTGTGCAACAATATTAGTGACACTATTTTTTTAAATTAGATGTCAAAGTCAGACTGCATTTGCTAATGCAGGTGGATTTAAACCATTATTTCACAGCAGTATCTAAAGAATAGGGTGTTCTTCCAAGAACATCATCAACATTCTTCCCTCAACTGATACCACAAAAAAAATCCTATTTATCCCATTTTGTGACAGTGAATTATAATGTCTGCAAATCAACAGTTGTGTTTGTTTACTTAACAAGATCAACAATTTACATTGATGTGTTGCTATATAACACTGTAGTATTACCTTACTAAACTTACAAAAATGCATGAAAGCACTTCAAAAAGATATAATCATATAGAAATAAAGACAAGCCAGACATTATTGGAATTGTCAATACATCTGTGAAGGTTTCAGAAGCAGATAAGATGAGGCAGGAGCAGATATAGGCATTGGGAAATGGCATTAGGTAACGTTTGTCACAAAAAGGATATGACATTGGAAGCTCAGCTTGGAATGGTCAATCCTGAGACAATTGTTGGGAAAGGAAATGGAATTAATATTAAGCATGCCTATTTGTGGCAAGTTGATGGCTTTTATCTTCTACATGAATGAAAACAGTTTTCTATGTAATCAGACCAATAAGAGTAAAAGGAGCATGTGAGATAGAACGATGACCATGATAGCAGCAATAACATTTTAAAAACTAACTTACTGGTTCAGAAACACTTCAAGGAAATGTGAACATTAACCCGCTATATAACTGCAAGTTTTTTTCATGATGTGGATTATATTAGTACTGCACCCATTAGCTGCTCTTCTCTAAAAGCAGGGGAATGCAGCCTGGTCTTGAATTATGACGGAGAAGGGGTTGAAATGGCAACTGTGTGATTCTCTCTGATCATGTTGTCAAATGAAGCCCATAACCAACAACGAGAATGATATATTAAACATCGGTTTTAATTTTTTTTCATTTCCTTTGAAACTAAAACAATCTGTAGCCATGTCATGATTTGGAGGTGCTGGTGTTGGACTGGGTGCACAAAGTTAAAAATCACACAACACCAAGTTACATTCCAACAGGTTTTATTGGAAACACTGGCTTTTGGAGCGCTGCTCCTTCATCAGATGGTTGTGACAAATATATTGTATACATAATTTTCTCAGTTCATCTATCTCCAAATACATTTTTAAAATTCTACTTTGTGAAATTGATTGGTTCCAGAAAATATAACACTTTAATTTCTTCAGTCTATTATGATTCCATCATATCTGTCTGGAATGTTTTGAATTCACTGGATACGTTGCACTTTAGGCTGCATTTTTCCAGCATCTGAAGCCTCCATATAGGTGGTACTCTAGTACTATTGCCCACATTTTTAAAATACTCTATTATCAGGTCTCTAGTTGAATGATTTTTGTCTGTTTCTTTGCTGTTGTTTTGGCTTTTTCTTTGCCGTCATCTCTTGTTGCCAATGTTCATTGAGTAGCTGCCACCCTCGTTAGCCCAGTCAAAGAAAACTCAAACCTCTAACCGAACCCAAACACCAAAAGAAATGCAATACTGAAAATCCGCTGACCTTCACTCACTATGATTCCTGCTGACAGTATGAAATCTCAGAATAACCAAAAGGAAGATGATAATCAAGAAAAGCCTTTAAATTAGACACAACAAATAACACAAATTGTGGCCTGCTTGAAGCTTTCCAACTAACCTGTTCGGAAAGTAATAATGCTCCTTTTCATTTTTGATTGACCTACATTAGATTGAAATAAGCTCCTGCTGCAGATGTGAAAGTATGCTCATTGCTTGTCAAAGTACGGTCCCATTACAAAACTAATTATAAATGTGCACTGTCCTGCTCATGCTGTTTAAATAGGTTGCCAGAGTCCTGCCAGCCCCAGGTCAGGATTTAAACTAATGATCAATGTTCATTTACCAGAGAAATACTGAGGAAATGTTGCCTTGTCAGAACAACCATAGTTTGGACAATATGTTTAACCAAGCACCTACTTGCCTATTAAAGTCAACATTAAAAATCCCATGGCACTTTTTAAAAAAAGAATAGAGAGTTTGAGTGTCCTTGCCATTAGCTCTCCTTCAATGAAGTGATTATTCATCTCATTACTGTAGAGCTAATGTGGAATAGCTGTTCCATTTGTGCACAATATAAAAGTCAACTGCATATCAAAAGTAATTCATTCTGTGAAGCACATTAAGCCTGAGAAGACATTATATAAATAGCTATTATTATTATTAAATGGTATTATAGTTTTCTTTTCATCATTGTTTAAGGCTCAACAGATTATGTAAATAGACAAACAATAAAAAAATCAAACAGCTTCTTCCCGTGTTTAGAATATTCATGATGAATTTCCATTTATACCATGATTAGTATCAAGAAAAAGCAAAACTTGGGTATTACAAATTATCTTGAAAGGTATTTATTTTAAACATCAAACAACTTCAAAACTATACATTGTCTAAGAACAACTGATATACCACGTAGAATTAAGATCTCTTTTCCAAAAAAATGTCAGATTAGAAACTATAAACTTAAACACAGTAACTTATAATTAAAGTTATTTTGTACTGCAAATTATTTTATCACAAGCAAGTCAGGACCTCTCAGTTAATAGATGTTGATGCAGTTGAATGAACTGTTTGACAATATGGAACTACAACAAGTTTAATCTGTTGGACTATAACATGGTATTGTGTGATTTTTAACTTTGTCCACCCCAGTCCAACACCGACATCTCCAAATCAAGTTTAACCTGAATTTATACAGCTCTTTTATGCTGGCTTCAGGGTGGGTTAGCTTAGCTGTCTAAAGGGTAGAGAGTGGTATAGTTACCTTTTCTTTCATTTTTAATACTAATTACTCCTGACTGAATCTGTATTGATTTCTTCCTGGGTACACATTTATTGATTCCTTGTCCCAGAGACCATTATTCCTGTAAATCTTGGCAGTTGGCAGGATATAGGATCATGAGGGACATCACAATCAATCTAAGCCTGTGCTTCCTAATGCCTACCAATTCTATCACAAATGTAACAATTGGGAATATTTTTAAAAATGTAAAATAAAAGCAGAAAACTTTTGGAGATACTCAGCAACTCATACAGTTCTTATAACAGCTCATCAACCTGAAACATGAACTTTGTTGATTTTCTCTCCATAGATGATGCCTAATATAATGAGTATTTCCAGCATTTTCTGTTTTTAATTCCATCTGTTTTATTACGAGACATTAGATGATGATCAAAAGTAAAACCATTGGATAATATTTTATATATTTAGCCTAAGGTGATGAAGCCAATTGACATTCTCTCCTCCCCTCCCCCAATTACCATAGCAGCTGAATCTCCTAAATCAACACAGTCTCTAGATAGAACATGGGATTTCAGGACTCTGGCAACATGATGGTAGTGTCCCTAGCTCTAGGCCAATAGGCCTGCCTTCAAGTCCCACCTACTCTTGAGGTGTGTCATGAAGTGTCTGAACATGTCAATTAAAATAACTACCTTGGGAGTTTCGGATTTGTGGTGCAGTGGTACTTCTAATCCAGAAGGTTCAGGTTAAATTCTTCAATTTCACTACAAGTATATGATAGCATGTCTGAACAGATTGGTTACAGGTTCTGAGGAAGGCTCACTCAACCCAAGATGTTAACTGTGATCTCTCCCCACAGATGCTGCCAGATTTGATTACATGTTAGTTTGGCTTAATATCACCCACCTACATTTTTTTCCAGAATCCATTCTTCTGACTTTCCTACCCTTCAATGGTAGTTCAGCTGGTAGCATTACCACCTCTAATCAGAAAATCACAGTTCAGGTCTCACTCTGGAACGTTAGCACAAAACCCCAATTTTTACATTTGAATGCTTTACTGTTGGAGCTGTGGTTCCTCTGATGAATTATTTATCCTCTCAAGTTCATTTTGATGATTTCATGCCATGGGAGTTAGCCCCAACCAATATTTGCTTTTCGAATAAAAATTACAAAGACAAGGTGATAGAAGGTATCGGAACAGGAATTGGTCAGTCATCCCCTACTGCACACTTCTGCATATACTTCCTACCCCTTCCATTCACATATTGATTATTGTTCATTTCTTCACTACCCTACCCGCAGTACTTTGGTTTCTTTTTGTTTGTTTTTTAAATTTCCCTTCAATTGAAACACCCACTTTTAACAGAGTACATAGCCATTATGACATAGCTGTTGACAGGAGCTTTCAAACACCAAGTGGTTGCTTATATTCCTGTTTTAATATTATACTTCAAAAGTACTACATTGATTTGATTTTGGGGTTATTAAGTGCAAGTCTTTTTTACATTCAACCCAAAGGCTTGTGGTAGATCATTCAACCACCTAATCTTTTTTTGCCTGAGTTCACTTTATAAATATTTTCCCTACATTTCTTCACTCCTTTAAAGTAACTCACAACCAATTCATCAACTAATGTTTTCAGTCACTAACATTTTATGTCTCTCTTATTGGCTTGGTGTTCAACACAAATATTTTTGTGATCTTTTTTAAAATTAAAAGCACGACTTACAGCCATTTCTAATTATTTCCTGTTGTCATGTTTGTAAACTGGCTAGTAAGCAACTTGCATCACATTTCAGTCCTACTGTTCTCTGTATGCATGTTGATTTAATCAACTGAGTTGGTGAACAAATATTCTAATTAAAACAATAAAAATAATTAAAAGAAACTGTCTGCATTCACATGATAAACTTACCACACATATTCTGTTAACATTTATAATTGTTGTTTGCTTTCTGTGGATCGTACCTACTTCTCACACAATTCTAGTTGTTTTGAAATCTACTATCCCACTTCTGCAGTCCTTCCAGCTCAAAGGTAGAATCTACTGGCATAGCATGATTTCACACAGTGCTTATTCGTTTAATTACTTGTGTTAATGATATTTCGTATAAGCTGAGACAGTAACTTTTGATAGCTATTCAACTTTATTGGTCATTACACTCAAGCACATTTCTGTTCTCATTCAATACTTGTATGTGCGTTTTCCAACAGAACCTGCTGACAGCAAACAAGCACTTAAGTTAATGATAGTATGCTGGTGAAGATTTGAAAATGCAGTCTGGAAATTGAACATGAGTCCTCTAGTTTATAGACTGTTAGTTGCAAGATATCCATTTTCAAACACTTAGTCAGTGTTCTGAGACTCAAGGTACCAAGGACCATTTCAGTGTTATTGAATAGGTTACTGTGAATTTAATTGTAAGCACAAATGAATTAATTGGTGTTCAGGTGTGAGCCTGGATAAATATCAATGAGTAAAATGCTGGAAGATATAGCGTAATCTGGCTGAGTGACATTGAACTAAATGGTGAGATATGTTTAAGTTTTTCTCCATTTTTAATATAAATTAAAGCAAGGCTGTCATATTTGTAGCAGTCAAAACTTTCTCACGAGTACATTATTATTCAAATAAAAAAACCCAATAATTTAAATAATGGACTATTTTAATGCACCCAATTGAGTATTCCACAATTATTTTTAAAATTGCTTGACAAAATGAAAAAGGAAAAGGACATGAGAAAGGTTTTACAAAACTTTGGTGAAATAATAAATGGAGTACTGTCAGCAGTTCTGGTGACAGTACGAAAGGAAGGATGGGATTGCACTTGAGGGGGTGCGGATGAGATTCACCAGGAAATTGCCTAGGATAGAGCAGGTAATTATGAAGAGAGGCTGGTTAAGCTTAGGCTAAGACTATAAGAAATAGGAACAGGAGTAGGCCATTCGAACCCTTAACTCTGCTCCTCCATTCAATAGGATCGTGGCTGATCTGATGTTTCTCACATTCACTTTCCTGCATTTTCTCCATATCCTTGATTCTCCTGCTGATCGGGTATCTATCTCAGACTTAAATATACACAAGGATTCGACCTCCACAGTTCTTTGGCAAAGAACTCCAAAAACTCACAACCTTCTGAGAGATTAGTGCCTCTTTATGTTGAGAGTATGGACTCTGGTCCTGAATTCTCCCATGAGCAGAATCAATCTTTTAGCATTTATTCTGCAAGGTTCCTTCAGGATCCTGTAAGTTTCAATGAGATCACCTCTCAATCTTCAAAATTTCAGTGAATAGAGTCCCAACCTCTTGGCCTTTCCTCATACAGCAATTCCTCTGTACCAAGGATCAGCTGAGTGAATCTTCCCTGAAATGCTTCAATGAAATAATATCTTTTCTTAAATAAAAGGAATAAAAATTTCTCAAAGTACTATAGATCTGACCTCAGCAACACCTTATATTGTTCTTATACTTCAACCCCTTTGAAATAAGGGCTCACATTCCATTAACTTTCGTGCTTGCTGGACCTGTACGCTAGCTTACTGTATTTCACGTACAAATACACTCAAGTCCCTTCCTGTTGCAGCTCTTTGCAGGTTTTCTCCATTTAAATAATATTCTGTTCTTTTGTTCTCTCTTCCAAAATGAACAACTTTGCATTTTCCCACATTGTACATATTTGCCAACTTCTTGCTCACTTACTTAACTTATTAATATCTCTCTGCAAACTGTTTGTATTCATCTCACAACTTGTCTTTCCACCTATTTTTGTGTTGTCTGCAAATCAGGCTGCAGGACATTCACAGCCAGTCAGGGTCCCAGCACTTGTTCCTGTGGACAAGTCATTAATATATATTGAAAGTAATTGCAAGCCCATCACTGATCGCTGCGGAAAAGATTATCAACCTGAAAAAGAACCCCTCAACCCCACTTGTTGTTTCCTGTCCATAAGCAATTCTCTATGTTTCCTAATATACAACCTCCAACTCTATGGTTTCTTATCTTATGAGTTGTTTTCATTAGAGCACAGAAGGCTGAGAAGATATCTGATTGAGGTGTATTGGATTGTGAGGGGAGTGGACGTTGTGGATAGAAAGCAAATGTTCCCCTTGTTTGAAGGGTAAATAACAAGGAACATATCTATAAGGTGAAGGGCAGGAAGTTTAAAGAATTTGAGAAAAAACATTTTCACCCTGACGGTGGTGGAAGTCTGAAATGCACTGCCTGGGAGTGTAGCTGACTCAGGAAACCTCACAACCTATTGGATGAGCAAGTGAAATGTCATAACATTCAAGGCTACAAACTGAATGCCAGAAAGTTAGACTGGTGTAAACTTAGAGTAGTTTTTGTCCCTGTCGGCACGCTAGGCAGCAGGGCATCTTCTTTACCACATGATTCTCAGCTTAGACTAACATTTGACAATTTAGAAAGAGGATGGTTAACATTATGTGAAGCACATCAATTGTTATTCAGTATTACTTTATTTGTCAGAGAATCATAGAATTATAGAATCATAGAATCCTTACAGTGCAGAAAATGGCCATTCAGCCTGTCAAGTCTGCACCAACCCTCCAAAGAGCATCTGACCTGACCCAGAATCTCACTGTATCGACATTACTATGAACAATTTCAGCATGGCCAATCCACCCAAGCTGCACATCCTTGGACTGTGTTGTGTCTGGGTTGAAAAATGTGTTGCTGGAAAAGCGCAGCAGGTCAGGCAGCATCCAAGGAGCAGGAGAATCGACGTTTCAGGCATAAGCCCTTCTTCAGGAACGTCCGAAACGTCGATTCTCCTGCTCCTTGGATGCTGCCTGACCTGTTGCGCTTTTCCAGCAACACATTTTTCAACTCTGATCTCCAGCATCTGCAGACCTCATTTTCTCCTTGTGTCTGGGTTGTCAAGGTTTGGAATGTTAGACCGGAAGCTAGTAACTTAAATGAATGAACTAGAATTTAAATGAGAAGAGATTTTCTGAAGATATAAATGCTTTTGAGTGATTCTAACAAGCAGCTTTGCACCTAATGATTCTTCTTTAATTTGAAGATTCCACAATCAATGAAAATTCATTGTGGTCATTACTTCATTGAACATGTTTTGTGGGTGGAGCCAGATTTCTGTGCAATGGTTTTTAGAGCAGATTTTAAATGAAAATTCTACAAACTTTCAATGTAACTTGTGCTTAAAATTAGTTTTATTGCTTTGAGGCAAATTGTTCTGATAAAAGAACTGCAAACTATTTGAAAATTTAGGCCAGTCACAGTTTATTGGAAACTGTGGTTTATCATAACAGGGAAAGTCAATACATATCGAATGTCATAATTCTAAAGAGTGTACAGGAGCAGAGGGATATGAGTGCATGAACTTCAGTCATTAAAGATTGCAAGCCATCTTAAAAGAATGGTTCACAAAGCTTTGTGATCCCAAGTTTCATACATAGACCCGTGAATATAAAACATATATGCCACTTAATCTTTATAAAGCTCTAATTAGGCCCCAACTTGAATTTTGCAATCAGATCTAATCACGGCATGTGAGGAAAGATGTGAATACCCAGAAGAAGATGATGCATAGATGTACCAGAATGTATCTGCAATTGCACAGTGAAATGATTAAACTAGAAAGACTGAGTTCATTCTTAGAGTCATAGAGACATACAGCACAAAACAAACCCTCGGTCCAACTAGTTCATGCCAAACATAATCCCGAAATAAACTAATCCCACCTGCCTGCTCCTGGTACATAGCCCTCCAAACCTTTCCTATTCATGTACTTATTCAAATGTCATGTAAACATTGAATTGTGCCCAAAATCCACCACTCCCTTGGGAAGTTCATTCCACATGCAAAATGCCCTCTGTTTTAAAAATTTGCCCCTCATCTGTTTTATAAATATCTTTCCTCTCACCTTAAAAATGTGGTCCCCTGACATGAAATTCCCCATCCTAGGGAGAAGACAGTTACCATTAAACTCTATCTATACACCTCATGATTTTATAAACGTCGAAAAGGTTACCTCTCAACCTCCGATGCTCCAGTGAAAAAAATCCCAGCCTATGCAGTGTTTCTTTATAACTCAAACCTTCCATATCTGACAGCATCCAAGTGAATCTCCTCTGCTCTCTTTCAACTTTAATAATATCCTTCTTATAACTGGGTGGTCAGAACTGGACAGAGTCTCCCAGGAGAGGCCTCACCAATGTCCTGTATAACCCCAACATAATTTCCCAACTCCTACACTCAAAGGACTGAGCACTGAAGGCAAGCATGCTAAATGCTTTTTTAACCAACACATCTATATGTGACACAAACTTCAAAGAATTATGTACCTGAACCCCTAGGTACCCCTGTGCTACAACACTACCCAAGACCCTATCATTAATTGTATGAGCCCTACCCTTGTTTGTTGTATTAAAATGTAATATCTTGCATTTATCCAGATTGCACTCCATCAGCCATTTTTCAGCTCATTGATCAAGAACCCTTTGCAGTCTTAGAAAACCTTCCTCACTTTTCACTGCAGCTCCAATTTTGGTGTCATCCACAAACTTTCTAACCATACCTTCTGTATTCTCATCCAAATCATTTATATAAATGACAAACAAAACACAACCCAGAACTGATCACAGTCCCCCAGTGTAAAAAAAAAAGCAACCCTCCACAATCACTCTCTGTCTCTTGCCATTAAACCAATTATGTTAGAGGAAAGGAATTGACAGAAGAATTGCTGAAGGCTTACAAGAGTATTAAAGGCTTAGATAAGGTAAACAGGGAAAATCTGTCTCCATTAATTGTAGCACAAAGACTAGGGGACACAAATTTAAATTTTCTTTGGAGAATATGAGGAAGAGTTTTGTTTTCTTCCGGAAGTGGTAATGATTAGAACTTGTCATCCACCTTAGCATTGACTGTGAGAATAAATAATGATTTCAAAAAGAATTTGTATGAACACTTGAAAGAATTAAACTTGCAGCATTATGGGGATTAAATGGGAGTGTCAGATGACTGAATTGCTCTGTGGAAAGCTAGAATACTCTTGAGGGACTAAAGGGCCTCTTTCTGTGCCACAAATGTCACACTGACTTTATTTTCCCATTGTATTACTTTTATTAAATCCTAACTTTCATTCCTTCTCCCTCTTTAATTTCTGCATATGACATTACATTGCATTAAAATTTTGAACTTATGCTTCCTGGTTGAGTTTGCATGCCTCGACAAGAATGTTGAGGAGACAAAATATGGTTTGCACAGTCACATTGATCCTGCATTCTCAAAGGGAATGCTGTGTTTTTGGATTTCTATTCAACACAGTTACCAGTGTTAAAATCCATAAATAACCTGCAGACAAATGCAAGTAGAATGAATTCCTAGTGATTAAATGATTAAATGTGAAACATGGTGTATAGGTTTACTATACATGTCAAAATGTTGGTCTTTTTCCAAGGTTACTATGCCAATGAGTTTCTTTGCAGAGAGGGAGTAATTGGCCAGGCTCCATCTAGACTGGGTTTGAAAGGTATATTATGGCCTTTGTGTTTACCCCTAATAGATAATGCCTCCAGTCTAAGGCTTTCATGTCTTCAAAAAAAAAAGATATAAACAAAGGGGAGTGGCCAGCTAGCTGTATAGTTAGCCTTCATTTAGATTAGAGTTTTTGATTCAGTTCAGCAGCAGTCTGTGTAAAGAAAGGTTGCTGGGACAAGTCTGGCCAGGTACATTCTCTCTGTAGCTTTAAGCCTATAAACCGTGGTTTGTTTCATTTTTACTCTTTGTGTGAAGGGATGTGTTTATTGGGACTGTTGCAAGTATTTTTGGAACAGCACCATTAAGTTGGGATAGTCTGTCGGGATTTTGGATAGGATTAGTTTTCCAGTATTCTATTTTCTGTTGTGTTTCATTCCTTAATTTTGTAAATAAATTCTATTTGTCTGCAGTCGGATCAGCTAATTTGCTCTGGGAATATCCACAATAAACTTACCTAAAACAAAGAGCAAAGTTACCATCTGGGCTACCTGCTTAAAAATGTTTTGAGGGGTTGGATCTGGTGCATAACATGCAGATAAATATATTCGAGAGACAAAAAGTTGTTGAACCAAATTTGCTTGAAGTGCTAACACATTACCAGAATTATTTTTCTTTATCAGGTCTCCCAGTCGCATAACTGTGCAACATGGCAATTAAAAGTTTCTCAAAAGTCACAATTGTAATGCTGAAAATTATTCTCTCCGAATTGATATTACACATTGTTTAAGCAGCTACTGGTTTTCCAGTGCTTTTTACTTGTTTAGTTTCCTTATTTATTTCCCATTGTCACCAGTCCCAGGAACTTAAACACATTGTTGATTCTTGCTCATATGGCAGTCAGTCAGTTGTTAAACAATTGATAATTTTCAGATTGTGTCAGATGAGCAAGAAAAGAATTCCATTGAAAAGTTGAAAAAAATGCTTAAAAAAGGCTTAAGACATCTCTGATCAAAGGTTGGTACTGCATTTCCAATGATTTGACTGGTATAAATTGAGCTTGGTTGGGTAAATGTTTGATTGCCAAATGCAAGAATGAAAACAATAACTGATTCATCTTACCATGATCATGCATTTTTTAAAAATAAAACAACAGTGAAAATTATTGTATTTAACATTGACCTTATTATGTAACATGACATAAGGCTCCATTAATTGAAAATGTGGAAGCAAGTAATTTTTATGGCCAAGAAATGGATTAAAACTTTTTTTTAACGAGAAATAGAGCATCGGATTTTAACTGCTGCTATTTCTGGCACCTATTAATTTCATTTAGGCTTTGCTGTGAAAAATCTTCAGAGTATATACATCAAAATATCGGTCCCATTAAAAAAAAGTATCATCAGAAGTTCAAAGTTTTTCTCCATTAGAAAAGGAATGTTAATGCATCAAATGATTGAAATATTTTTTAAAATGGCTAGACCCTATGTCACTGATGCCTCAAATGTTCGCACAGAATAACAGAGCCAAAAAGACTTAAAAGATTTCAAATTCTGCCCCTGCTCTGTGATTTAAATTATCTGATTTCAACTATGATAGTGATTGAAGCATTATAATGTGCTCTTATTTAGGGATTTAAGCATAAGATAATTTGGTGCTGTTATAATGAGACCCAAGAGCTAAAATGGCTGGCATACATATTGAATGCTGCATGAGGGCATCCCAAACACAGCTCACGACATCTGCTGCAAGCCCACCTTGAGTTAGAATCATGTTTAATGTGATAAAAAAAGAAATTGGTTTTCAATACTCAAAATAAGATTCAAAGAGGATATGATCTATATCTTTAAAATGCTGAGAGGCATGAATAACATAGGTGTAATCAGATTGTGTTAAGTTAACTGTGACAGCAGAACCAATGTTATGAATATAAAATTAACAAGCCTAAAGCAAAACTAAGCTCTGAAGAATTTTGTTCCTTCAGGAACAGTGGCATGTGTAAGTTATGGTAAGCCAGATCACTTACATTTGAATTAATTAGCAGCTTCTTTCTAAAAAAAAAATTACTGGTTAGGGATGGATTGAGGATTATGAAGGTTAGTATCAATACATAAAAATCAATTGCTGTTTGTTGATTTCAGTGCTGCTGGAATATTGCAAATGTCAGGCATTGCACCTGGGTGTGGATAAAATGTGTAGTACTCTAAAATTATACAAATATTGGACAATTTTATTGATTCATCTTTCAGAAGCAGGGAAATACTTTGCAGAATTTTATAATAAGGGAAGCCGTTACAATGCAGACTGTAAACTTAAATAAGGAATATATTTGATGGAACAAAAAAATTGTCATTTAATTTTTTTTATGATCTTCATGTGAACTTGTGGAAAGAATTCTTCTGGTTGCCAGATAATGTAATTTTGAAAGCCTATTTGCCGAAGGGAATGGCCTTTGCAGGACCCAGGTAAAAATTATGAGCAATGTAGAATGCTGCCTATTTGTTATCATCCATTTATATTACCAAACAAATTCAAAATTATTGAAGCAATGTGATTGGCTGGCAATGCATTAACTTCTCCAGCCATGGAGCATTGCTTAATCTCACCAATTAATAACAGATCAATGATATTTTCTGTAGCGTATAAATTTTTATTGTGTTATGAATCCTTTTATTCTGATGCTTTCATCATCTTCTCTCAACAGGCAAATTAAAACACAATACTGTAAGAAAATACATAACTGAAAATACAGTAAAACCAATGTTTTTGTTAGGGATCTAAAATAATTTTTTTAATATCTGCTTGAGTTAAACAATTTTTAGAAACTGAAATCAGGGACTAAAACAGGCTCTAAATTTGTTATGTTCCTTTTTTTGTTTTCTTCAGGAATGCGCCTGACATATTTTGGAGCCTTAACAACAAGCTACTTAGAAATCCATACATGCAAAATATCTCTCCATCTGTGATGGAATGTACATATCGATACTTACTTAGCTTTTCTTAGTCAAAAGGCTCCAACTCTGTGTAGGTCTAATGTCTAATTTGGTAAAACTGTATATCTAAACAACAGAAAGAACTGTAAAATGTCCCATTATTTTGAGATAGGATAATTCAGTATGATCTTGGAGTTGAAATCACAGCTCAGTCAAATATTTTACGGGATGGAGAAGGCAATTTTCTGTGGTGCTTGAATACTGCTGCTGGAATTAATAGGATTGTATTTTTAAGATGTGTTTTGAAATCTTTAAACATGTTTTATATGTAAATTGTTTAATTTTTTTTATTTCTTTTGTGTAATGAAAATCTGTTTCACTGTTAAATCCAAATCTGCAATATTGTATGGTTATATTTCAGTGAGAGACCATCTTGTCAAAACCAAAAAAAGACAAAATATCAAGACAGATTTCAGTCTTGAATCTGACTTATTCAACAGTAACATCAACTGGTTTCATAACACCAGGCACATCTTCCAAAAGATCAACTGAAGAAAATGCTTTATCCAACTCTGAATGATAACAGAAACAGGAGGGTGGGGAGATGAACAGGGTAAGTAACACTGCTAGAGTGTGCAGGAGGAGGTAAGGATCAGGGACACAGCTCTGAGTAGTCACCTTCCAAGGATGTTAAACAGATACTACATTGCTGAGCTGCAAAAGCTCAGGAATCACGGATGAGAGTTAATGATGCAGAATGGAGGAGTCAATTCATCATCTGTACTTTGTTATGTCTCAAGGTTTTAAACCTGTGAACTCTCCCATTGAGTGACAGCCACTTCACATAGAGCTATAGGCAGCAGCATCTGAGCCAGATGTGGGAATGTGCACTGGCAAATAAAGAATGTATGAGGCATTTTGTAATATTAACTCGTTAGGAGCACCAAAGGCACAAAGATGCATGAGTGGGTGCAATGAATACCACTCACCTATGTCATGACAGTGTTAAGGCAATCATACATGAATCTTTCACCATCAATGTCCTTATGACTGCATTATAATCTGCACTGCAAGGCCCTGTGACAGAGACTGGTCTGGTAATCATTTTGATGTAGCAGCTTCTGATGTACTTTCACAATGAGGGCCCTTGTGTTGGGCATTTGTTACACATGAAACAAGTGGAATATCTCTCTCAATCTCAACCCCAAAGTGCAATCCTGAGGTAAGCCATGACATCAGTAAATGAAATTTGTGGTTCTCTTGCATGACAATTTCCATCTTGACATTGAGGATAAAAAGATTTACCAAAATAAGATTGGTAACAAGTGAAGTATTCGGTGGAATGTGAATTATGGATATACAGCCTCATTTGAAAGAAGATCACTCACAGAGTTAACTTTCCCGTAGCATGAGTACAGCTCTGGTGAAATGGTTCTGGATCTGAGTGACCTTTGTGATGAAACCTTTCCTCCTGAATCGGCTTCACTGAGCTTTCTGCAAATAATGGGCACTGCTTGACAATGCATCTTCCTCCTCCATCTGCTCCTTTTCTGAGGAACAAAGCCATTCCAAGACCTCTCTTTCTTCAAAGTCCTCACCTCTTGAAAGGCCATGAAGGGTACAGCAGCAACATAATGTTTGAGACAATTGAAGAATTGCACTGGAGGGTTGCATTAAATTAATCAGGGCACCTTCAAAAGTGTGAAGGTCTGTTCAACGCTAACTTCTTGTAATAGTATGGGATCAGTTGGGTTATTGATGTCGTGGCATATTGTTGCATCTACTCCTCTGTGACTGGGTTGAGAAGGAGACAACCAGACTCCTGGTTTCCAAGTGCGACAATGCTCATTGCAATGACCCTCACGGTGGAGGTGCTACTGGGGGCCCATTCCAGAAGCTGCTGTATCAACTTGTGATTACAAAGGTAACCTCTATCACAGGGTCTTACCATACAGATTGTAATACTACCCTGAGGGTCTTGATGGTAGCATATTGTACCTCCACCGCAAGGTTACACAAATGTGTCAAAAGGCATTTCTTCAATTATTTCTGAACAGCTATGCATGAATTCTCACCATGACAAACTGTAGCACTTGTGAGTGTTAGAAATAAAATGAACAATAGAAACTACCTGGTTAGTCTGAACATCCCTGCAATAAGTGCTTGTTGTGATTGCAGAACAGTTGGACATTTCAGAAAGTGAAATTCTTTTGTATTAATGACTCTCCCTGACTCTTCACTTGCTGCTTTAAAAGACATATATGTAAAATTGACAATATTCTGTGCCTGAGAGAATTCAGCAACAAAAGTAAATCTCATTGCCCATTGTTCCTCACAATGCCCAGCCATTGGAATGTTTAGGTAACACTCCTCAAGAGGCCAGGACATCCATTTTATTATGGAATGTTGACTTGTCAATTGAAAGTCACCACCAAGGTCTTGGCAAGGTCTCAGCAGGTTCTTGGCAACAACTGAAAGTGAAGAAATTCAAAATCACTTTGACTTCAATGTTTATGGGCAAGGTGTGCACAAAAGATCCTCACTGAGAACATACAAATCAGAAATCAACTGCCAAGATTAGTGATATAATCCAACAAAAATGATGCTTTATCATATCATCTACTTTATTCTATGCCAGTGTGCCCTTTGCTGGAAGTGTTAGCTTATGTTATGTTCCATTTGTCACAGTATTACTCCTCATGGAGTTCCCTTTACATATTTTCAACTGCGTGTCAATGAACATTTCCCCTGTTATGTTTCCTTTATCCCCTGTCAGCTCTCTACAGAGTTGCTTCTTGTCTTGATGAATGTGAATTGAGAATGTCTGTGGTCCCCATATCTCATTTCCAAAACAGTAACCTGCCTCTTGATGAGCCATCAACTTACTTATTTGTGTTATCAGTTGTCTAACAATACATTTTAAGTTGGTTGCTGGGTCCCACTTTTTGAGGTTGGTGTAAACGTATTTATTATCCTTTCACAGAATGTCACACAGCTGGTTGGACAAGTACTTGCCATCTATTCCTAATTATCCTTGAGCTGGCATTTTGAACCACTGCAGCACACTTAGTGACAGTACAAACACAATGCTGTGAGTGGGAAAGTGCTGTGAGTTTGACACCATGACAGTTAAGGAATTTGTGCAGCTTAGAGGAGGATCTTATAGGTATCGGTGATCCCATCTGCTGCCTTGCTCTTTTCAATAATATGGATTGTGAGTTTGCATGTGCTATCAAAGGAGCATTGGTGTAGTAATTACTGAGCACTCTTGACAATGGAGGTTGAAGCCCTCCACCCAGAATACATTCTGCTACCCTTGTCACCTCCAAGTGCCATCCCCCAAATGGTGTTCAACATGGAGAACAAATTTACCAGCTAAGGGGGTGGGCAGTATGGAACATGAAATCAGCAGGAAGATTCCTTGCCCATGTTGACCTGCTGTCATAACTACTTCATGGAGTTTGGAGGCAGTTTTGAAGCCTCCCAAGACAACTTCCTCTTTATTCTATACCAAGGTGATACACCCTGTGCTGGGTGTGTCCTGCTGGTGGGACAGGAAATACCAAAGGATGCTGATAGTGTTTTCTGGGACACTGTGCATACATTATGCTCCCTGTGTATGCCAATTTTAGACTGAGTCCCCAGATGTTGGGCATGATTGCCAGGACTAATCTTGGCATTGTCATATCCAATGTCCCAGATGATGCCAGGTAACCAATCTAGTTTTATTCCTTTTTTGAGTCTTCTTAATGTTTGTTATAATTAATGAAGGGCCTTTTCAGAGGCATTTAATGGTCAACCACTTCTGCAGTCAAGAATCACACATAGTCCAGACCAGGTCAAGATAGCAGTTTTCCTTGCTAAAAGACATTAGTGAGCTAGATTTTTTTAAGGATAACTGACAATAGTTTTGTGTTCATCATCAGACTTTTTAATTCTAGGCTTTGATTGAATACAAATTCCACACCTGCCTTCGGATTATTAGTTCAGTAACAATATTACACCACCATCTCCTCCTCCTTTTTCCATTTAAATAATATTCAGCAACGATGTTCTTCCTGCTAAAGGGCGTAAGTATAAAAACATTGGATCCCCGCAAATTTTCTAGGATGTGCAAAGAGCACAGATCATAACAATGTCATTACTGATAATGATGCTGCATGCATATAACAGAAGTCAGTTCAGACAAGGTACAACAATCATGCACGGAAAGATTGAGAAATAAAACTCAATGATGAGTGACATTGAGTGACAGCAACCCATAGCAGGACAACAAAGTCAAACAAGGTAAAAACAATGACTGCAGATGCTGGAAACCAGATTCTGGATCAGTGGTGCTGGAAGAGCACAGCAATTCAGGCAGCATCCGAGGACAGGCAAAATCGACGTTTCGGGCAAAAGCCCTTCATCAGGAACAAAGTCAAACAAGTCTAACAGAGAGCAACGTACATATCTCCAGGTGGGAATATGATCACCAGATTGGAACAAATTGTCAAACTCCAAAACATCACATTGATGTTTGCAATGTTGATCTTGCAAACTGTGTTTTTTCTGTGTTTATAATTAATAAATTGACAACACAATCCTATGTACAATCATGTAAAGCTGACTTTTTAAAAATCTTTGGAACAAGAGCTAACTGTGTTTGGTCTCACATACAGTATTGTAGAACACATTTAAGAAACATAGTCATGATATCAACACTGTATTATAACATGTGACTCAAGGGTATAAAAACCTTATACTTCATCTTACACTGGGATCTCTGTATGTATGGCACACTATTAGAAGCATGCTGCTGTTTATAACCAATAAGTAAAGTTAGCCCAAAATGTTGATGTGCCTGTGGATGCAATTTTGTTTTCATAATAGCTAGTTGTAATTGACATCTGTTGGATTCTTCAAATCCATAAAATCCATATTTTTTTTATGTATTGAAGGATCAATTGCAGCATCAGATAAAATATGCTCTAAGAGGCAAAACCCAAAGTATCCACAGTATTTAGATGGCCGGATCTGTTCTAATTCTGGTCAATGGTAACCTTCAGGATGTTGATGGTGGGAATCAGCACTGGTCAGTAATTTAATGTCAACGGAAAATGATTACCTTCTCTCCTGTTGGATGCTCATTACCTCACACTGGTATGTACCATTTATCTGTCCAAGCCTGAATTATGTCGAGGACTTGCTGCATATGGACACTGACTGGTTCATTCGCTGTTTAATTGCTAAACCAACAGAACATTTCCACATCTGACATTGCAGTGGAGGGAAGCTTATTGATGAAGTAGCTGAAGATAGTTGTGTAAGGAACACTACCCTGGAGAACTCCTGTACTGATGTGTTGGTATTGAATGATCAGCTTTCAACAGCCCAACAATCTTCCTTTGTGCTCTCCATTTGGTGAAGAATTCTTCTATTTACTCATATTGACTTTAATTTTGCAAGTGCTCCTTGATATCTTTGAGCTCAAATGCTGCTATGATGTCAAGGATAGTAATTCTCACCTCATCTCTGGAATTCAACTCAATAATTTAGTCAAGATTTCTACAAATAGCATGGTACCATGTCAGGATTTGGTTCTTCACTTTGTGATGTGAAATTTTAGGCCTCCTCACCTCTGTCCCTGTCCTCACTCCTTAATTTCAAATCATTAGATTCCTTTTTATAGGTTTGTATAGGTTTATTGAGCCATATAACACTCTCAGGAGGTTTGACAAGTTAAATGCTGAGAGATTGTTTTGCCTTGTGGGAGAACTGTGGACAAGAATGGATAATCTCAGTGTCAGGGGATCACCGATTTTAGCAGAGACGAGGAAGAATTTCTTCTCTCAAAGGATGGAGAATCTATAGAATTCTTAACCACATAGGGCTGTACAGCCTGGGTTATATTCAACAAATAAACTGATTTTTAATCAGTAAGGTAATCAAAAGTTATGGGAAAAAGCAAGAAAGTAGAGTTGAGGACTGTGGGAGTCCAGGTAGCTGTGGGAGTCGGTCGGTTTGTAGTAGATGTCCGTGTTGATTCGGTCGCCTGAGATAGAAATAGAAAGGTCGAGGAAGGGGAGGGAGATCACCTCAGGGGATCTCCCATCCACCGCCTCCAACCTCAAAGTCCCACAACCCCGCACCACCCGCTTCTACCTCCTGCCCAAAATCCACAAACCTGACTGCCCCGGCCGACCCATTGTCTCAGCCTGCTCCTGCCCCACCGAACTCATCTCTGCATACCTCGACACGGTCCTGTCCCCCTTAGTCCAAGAACTCCCCACCTTCGTTCGGGACATCACCCATGCCCTCCACCTCCTCCATGATTTTCACTTCCCCGGTCGCCAACGCCTTATCTTCACCATGGACATCCAGTCCCTGTACACCTCCATCCCCCATCACGAAGGACTTAAAGCTCTCCGCTTCTTCCTTTCCTGCCGTACCAACCAGTACCCTTCCACCGACACCCTCCTTCGACTGACTGAACTGGTCCTCACCCTGAACAACTTCTCTTTCCAATCCTCCCACTTCCTCCAAACAAAAGGAGTAGCCATGGGCACCTGCATGGGCCCCAGCTATGCCTGCCTCTTCGTAGGATATGTGGAACAGTCCATCTTCCGCAACTACACTGGCCCCACCCCCCCACCTTTTCCTCCGCTACATCGATGACTGTATCGGCGCCGCCTCGTGCTCCCACGAGGAGGTTGAACAGTTCATCCACTTCACCAACACCTTCCACCCCGACCTCAAATTCACCTGGACATTCTCAGATTCCCCTCTCCCCTTCCTCGACCTTTCTATTTCTATCTCAGGCGACCGAATCAACACGGACATCTACTACAAACCGACCGACTCCCACTGCTACCTGGACTACACCTCTTCCCACCTTGCCCCCTGTAAAAACGCCATCCCATTCTCCCAATTCCTTCGTCTCCGCCGCATCTGCTCCCAGGAGGACCAGTTCCAAAAACGTACAACCCAGATGGCCTACTTCTTCAAGGACCGCAATTTCCCCCCCGACGTGGTCGACGATGCCCTCCACCGCATCTCTTCCACTTCCCACTCCTCCGCCCTTGAGCCCCGCCCCTCCAACCGCCACCAGGACAGAACCCCACTGGTCCTCACCTACCACCCCACCAATCTCCATGTACAGCGTATCATCCGCCGTCATTTCAGCCACCTCCAAACGGACCCCACCACCAAGGATATATTTCCCTCCCCTCCCCTATCAGCATTCCGTAAAGACCACTCCCTCCGTGACTCCCTCGTCAGATCCACCAACCCAACCTCCACTCCCGGCACCTTCCCCTGCAACCGCAGGAGGTGCAAGACGTGCGCCCACACCTCTCCCCTCACTTCCCTCCAAGGCCCCAAAGGAAACTTCCATATCCGCCATAAATTCACCTGCACCTCCACACACATCATCTATTGCATCCGCTGCACCCGATGTGGCCTCCTCTATATTGGGGAGACAGGCCGCCTACTTGCGGAGTGTTTCAGAGAACACCTCTGGGACACGCGAACCAACCAACCCAACCACCCTGTGGCTCAACACTTCAACTCCCCCTCCCACCCCACCAAGGATATGCAGGTCTTTGGACTCCTCCATCGCCAGACCACAACAACACGACGGTTGGAGGAAGAGCGCCTCATCTTCCACCTAGGAACCCTCCAACCACAAGGGATGAACTCGGATTTCACCAGTTTCCTCATTTCCCCTCCCCCCACCTTGTCTCAGTCAAATCCCTCGAACTCAGCACCGCCTTCCTAACCTGCAATCTTCTTCCTGACCTCTCCGCCCCCACCCCACTCTGACCTATCACCTTCACCTTGACCTCGTTCCACCTATCGCATTTCCAATGCCCCTCCCCCAAGTCCCTCCTCCCTACCTTTTATCTTAGCCTGCTGGACACACTTTCCTCATTCCTGAAGAAGGGCTTATGCCCGAAACGTCGATTCTCCTGTTCCCTGGATGCTGCCTGACCTGCTGCGCTGTTCCAGCAACACATTTTCAGCTCTGATCTCCAGCATCTGCAGACCTCACTTTCTCCTTGTGGTCTTAAAAGGAGCCAATTTAACCAGGTTTTTATCGTAATCTGGCTTCTATACATGATGTATATCTGTTGTGCTCCATTTTAATAAGGCGAGTTGATAATATCAAATCATAGGTCATTCTCCTTTCAAGTGACAGCTATGTTCATCCCGCGATAGAAAATTGCGATGGAAAACCGCTATAGAAAATCACAATGTAGAAGCACCTAATAGAAATTTGCTATACCACGTGCAGTGGAAAGTTTGCATTATCCAAACACTGTCCAGAATTCGTCAATCACATTATGGCCAACTTGTGCTGATAAAATGCGCAACATAGCAGAATGACCTGCAAAAGCTGAATGTATTCATAAATATCACAACATTCATCTGAACGTCTTTGTATAGAAACTGAATAAGAACCAGGTAATAAAAAGCATGGGGTAGAAACTTATCCCTTTCATTCATATTTTCCAGGCACAAAAGAATGCAATGAGCTTCAATTTTAGCCTGTGCCCAAAATACCTGCTAAACATCCCAGCCGATATCAAATTGGGTCTTTGCTCAGGCACTCGTGGATACCCTATATGGCAGTATTGCATTACTTAAATGTATAAATGTAATCATATGGTTTGAGCTCCAACACTAAAATTGGAACACGTTCATGAAGCCACACATCAAGTTTGCTCAAGATTCCTCAGTAGGAGGTTGGAAGAACACAGCAAGCCAGGCAGCAAAGGAGGTGTAGAAGTTGACATTTCTGGTGTAACCCTCCTTCAGACCCTTCTATTTTGGATTCCAGCATCTGCAGTTTTGAACCAAGATTCCTCAGTGGCCATTGTAGCCTAACTAGCAGTGACCAGCTGGCGATAAATTTTGAAAAGCATCATTGATATCATTTGTAATCATTTTTAAAAATAAAGTTGTGTGAATCACTTTCTCCAGTTTGATAACCCATTTGAGGGTTGCTCCCACTCAATGATTGGAATGTCCTCTGTTTCTCCGTTTGCTTGATGGTTATTGCAAATGATAGAGGTGGCCTGAGCCTTAACCTATAGGATAAAGGCAATCTCAGAACAGGCCCCAGCAACTCAGTCATCTTATTGATACGAGGTCCAAGGTCCAGTTTTATGTTGATCACCATCCTTCTAATGCAAGATGTCTGAACTGGGTGCCAGATAAATGCCCCTGTGTTTCAATGCTTTGTTCCCTGAAAATGTAGCATCTTGTTTGATTGTTGAAAGAAGTTTTAACATTATTATTCAGGACAATATGCAATAGAAATCAATCATAGATACACATGCGCTGAAAAATAAATCTTTGGACTGAGGTTGATTTATGCAAACAAAATGGCAGTTAATCTGTCTGAACACATTGTGCTGCTGATGATTAAGAGTGCCAGTGAAATTTAGCTTGATATGCTTTTGGGGTTCTTGGACCAAATTTTGGATGATAGACAATGTCCCCAGTGCAGATTGTGCATTGTTGCAATGCAGGTTGGCATACGGTCACATTTCTTTACATGCCAGACTTGTGCCATTGTTGCTAAATACCCAGGGACACAGCAGATGGTCTGATGAAATATTAAAAATTTAGAGAGCTCAAATTATTCAAATTTCTATCTTGAAAATATGCTGCTGCATATCTGTTCCCTTTTCCTATCTCTGATGAAAGGTCAGAGAGCTGAAAAGATAACTCTGTTTATCTCTCCATAGATCTGGCCAAACCTGCTAAGATTTCCAAAATGTCCTGATTTTATTTCTAATACCATTTATTATGCCAAATTGTATTGGATAACTCTCCTTGAAATGCCTCAGGACATTTTTCCAATGTTATGGGCACTATATTAATATGCATTGTAATTATTGTTGTTAATGGGATAGAGTATGATAGAAATTGAATACTGCATTTACCCAATTTCTAAAGAATAACATTGGATTGATTACTTAGAGCAGGAAAGAAAAGACATCAGCCTAAATATTCCTGCTTAAGTCAAAACAAAACACAAATTTTACCTGAACAAAGTTAGATGATTTAATTATTAACCTAAAGAGGGAAACAACATGTGTCAATGACAGATCTCAGATGTAATTAGTGTGTGTAAGTTATGCTAATTATAAAATGCACATCCCTAATAACCAATATAACTAATCCTATAATTATGCAACCAAATCTAATATAATAGTCTCTTATAATTGGTAGTAATTTACATATTTTATTTGGGTCAATATCAGAATAGATTTTTCTCCAGAGTACTAAGCTAATAAGTCCAGTCAGTATAAATTTAACAGAGTTTGGACATATAATTGCCTATGAAAATTGAGTACTTAGCTCACCGGAGCAAGAATGTTAGATCAGTAGTAAATCGTTCAGACCAGAAGTTCCCCACAACAGAGCTCCTGTTTTCACTTCTGTTTGACATCACAATGAGGTCCCTGACATTTTCACTTCTCTGAGCACTGATGTACCATCAGTGCTTCGGGAAATGGTTTATCTCACCCACTAGTAATTCTGGGGTGTTCTTGCTTCAACTGCCAGATTTGCACAGGACTTAAAAATTTGTCCATTATATCCCACCCATGTTCGCAAATAAAGATTGAACTCAAACATACCAAGATCAGAAGGTCCACAACCCAGGTCCATTTGGACTTGTTTTTGGAGTGCTGGTAGGTTATGTGGTACCAGACTCCATCAAAATCAGTACCCGCATGAGTTGATGGGTGATAATTGGAAAGTTTAAATGAAGATTGAAATTTAACTCTTATAGATTCTTAAAAAATGAAATTTCATGTTTTTACCAATTAATTGTCTACCTCATTGCACAAATGACTTTTGTGTGTGTAGGAGCAATTGATGCTGGGAACACTTTTAGTGTGTTTGACTGGTAAGTAGACAGGCTGGAGGTTGGAAAAACACAGCAGGCCAGGCAGTATCAGGAGGTGGAGAAGTTAATGTTTCGGATGTAACTCTTCTTCAGGATTGGGGGTGGGTGTGGGGGAAGCTGCAGATAAAGGGAGTAGAGGGGGCAGGCTGGTGAAATGGGGATAGGTGAAGACAGGCAGAGGGTATGACCTCGTTGGTGAGTGGGAGGAATGAATCCGGTTTGGGGGCAGGTAGTGGAAGGGAGGAGAGGGGCTGGGAAAGGAGTCGGGGGACGCAGAGGGAGGTTATTTGAAATTGGAGAACTCAATGTTGAGTCCTCTGGGCTGGAGGCTGCCCAGATGGAAAATGAGGTGCTGTTCCTCCAATTTGCACTGTGGTTCATTTTGGCAATGGAGAAGGCCAAGGATGGTTATGCTGGAAAGGGAGTAGTTGGGGGAATTGAAATGAGCGGTGACCGGGAGATCCAGTTAGCCCCGTGGACCTGGCTGTGATGGTTGGTGAAACGTTGCCTATGTTAATGCTCAGTCTCCCCGACTGTGTTTTGAGTTATTAAATTCAGATCTCTCTGAAAATCCTTACAATGTTGAAACAGGCCATTCAGCCCAACAAGTCCACACTGACTCTCAGGAGAGGGTACCAGACTCACCTCTTCCCCCCACCCCGAGTCTGTCCCTGTAATCCTGTATTTCCCATGGTAAATCCAACTGACCTGCACATCATGGGCAATTTAACACCTGCACATCTTTGGACTGTGGGAGGAAACCGGAGCACCTGGAAGAAACCCATGCAAACATGAGGAAAATGTGCAAACTCCACACGGACAGTCATCCGAGGCTGGAATCAAACCTGGGTTCCTGACATTGTGAGGCAGCAGTGCTAACCACTGAGCCACAGTTCTACCCCTGTTCTTGACCCTTCTATAGTTTGGTGTACTAATAGGAGCCATCTTTTGCAGTTTTCAAACCGAGACACTCCACAGCACCCTTAGTTGGACATGCTTTACCATCAGTCACTTACATCTGCAGCCTTTGAATTCCCTCTCAAAATCTTTCAATTTGACAAGCTAATCGAACCATGAGGCCTGTTAAAGGGAGCAGAAACCCAACTGTCCAGCTGCTTACCAAAAGTGGTTGCAAAATTTAATGGAGGGCTCAAACTTTGCAGGTATTAATGAACTAAGATATGCTCAACAACATTTCATTTGAGCTTGTTCCAAAGAAAAAAGAAACAAAAGTCATGAAACACCACAAAATCTTGACCTTTTAGTATTGAATTTATTGAGAATAAAACTAACTAAATAAATATAAATAAAGACTAAATCTTCATGAGATTTTTTTTAATTTTCAGAGTTTGAAGACATTTGTTATTATTATCTTGAAGAAAGCAGTGTAAAATGATGCAGTGAATTCTGCCAGCCATTTGGAGGTGAGGTGGGTGCTCCTAACTGTCTTCTAAGTCTCACTGAAGGGACTGCTAGGGTTTAACTGGCCATCTCCCCTTGTGACAGCAACTGCACACACACACGCGCGTGCGCGCGCACACACACACGCACACATATGGGTATACACTTATGCACACAAATACATACACACACATACAAGCATACACATACAGACATACTCATACACACACAGACATGCACGCACACCAACAGACGCGCATGCACATATACAGACATCTGATAAAATGCAGGATTATGGGATAGCGTGTCCTAATTGACTATTTACATGGCTCAATTGTGTTCTATGATGGCAGGTATAGCGTACCACCTTCCCTTGACATATTGTGTCCAGATTGTTTGATATATTGAGAGCAAACTTGCTTACTGAAATATATTTTTATATTAATCATGGGCGACAAGGACCTGAATCATAATAACTTAAACCTTATAACTGTCACTGCTGAATGTTCTATTGTAACTGGAATGATTCAGTACCATTATTCAAATAAAAAATCTCCTATGATCTGTCCAATATTTCTTCCTCCACCAATTTCACCAGAAGTAGATTAATGACTCATTGCATTGCCATTTCTGACCTCTTTTATTTGTAAAGCAGCTGTAGCATTTGTTTATTTAACAATAGCTGCTGCACATCAAAGTAATACATTGTGTGTGAAGTGTTTAGAGGAAGATCTGAAAGATATAATAAAACATCATAGAAGCATAGAATCATATAGTATGGAAGAGGCCTGTTAGCCCATTGACTCTGCTGCCAAAAACTACTTTAAATTGACACTAGTCCCTCTTTATAGAATTTGGCTTATAGCCTTGGATGTTATGATATTTCAAGTACGTTTTAAAGGTTGTGATGTTTCCAAACACAAATTAATCTTCCAGACAGTGCATTCCAGATTCCCACCATCTTTTGGGTGATTTATATTTCCTCAAATCCCCTCTAAATCTCCATCTTTTACCTAAAATGATGCCCTCTTGTTATTGACAATTCAATCAAGGAGAGCAGCAGTTTCTGTACATCTTATACATGCCCCTCAGAATCATATATGCCTAAATCAGGACTTCTCTCAGCTTTCTGTGCTCTCATGGAAACAACCCAAACTTATCCAGCTTTCCTTCACAGCTAAACTGCTTCACCCCAGGCAACATCTGCTCTGGGGAATCTCCTCGACACATCCTCCACTGCAAACACAACCTTCCTAAAGTAATCAGAGCTGTGCACAATACATCAGCTACAGCCTCGTCAAAATCTTGTGCAGCTCCTATATAACCTCCCTGCTCTGATAATATGTGCCACAACTGAAAAAGGCAAGTGACCTGTATGCTTTTTAACTACCCTTTTAATTTGTCCTGTTACCTCCAGGGATCTGTGAACAAGCTTCCCAAGATTCCTCTGTTCCTCTGAGCTTCCTAGTGTCCTGTAATTTACTCTGCACTATCTTGTGTTACTTCTTCCACAGTGCATCACCTCACACTTTTCAGGGTTGAATTCGATCTGCAACTGATCTGTCTATCTGACCAATCCATCCACATCTTCCTGTAAACCAAGACCTTCTTCCTTACTGTTAACCACTCTGCCAATCTTTGTGTCATCTGCAAACTTACTTATCACTTCCTCGTTTTATTTAATGTTGTTTATGTATATTGCAAACAACAAGGGATCCAAGCTGAAAATGTGTTGCTGGAAAAGCGCAGCAGGCCAGGCAGCATCCAGGGAACAGGAGAATCGACGTTTCGGGCATAAGCCCTTCTTCAGGAATTTGAAGGGATCAAGGGATCCAGCACTGTATACCACTGGACAACAGCCTCCAGGCATTCAAATAGCCTTCTACCACTACCTTCTCAAGCCTACCACAAAACCAATTTTGGGGGGACACAATTTGGCAAGTTACCCTGGATCTCGTGTGGTTTTATCTTCTCTATCAGTCGCCCATGTGGAAACTAGTCGCCCGTGTGGAAACTTGTAAAACATTCTGTTGACATCCATATAAACTGTTTCAATTGAACTACTCTCAACTATGCATCTTGTCATTTCCTCATAAAATCGCATTTATCTTTCAGCATTTTTTTCTTCACCACTGTAGTTCACCCAGATCTCAGACCTTGGATTCTCATATTTAAATTTTTATTTATATTAAGAAGCATAGACATTGCTCAATGGTAAAGTCAGTGTAACTGACAGAAACAGCAAATATATGATTTGTCAGCCAACTATAGAACAACATCAATTATCCGAACGAGAGGGACGGGAGTACTTTGTTCAGATAACTGAGTGTTCTGATAACTGAATGTTCGGATAATGGATAATGTTTTTACTGGACCTTGAGATCTTGTTTGGATAATCCAAAATTTGGATAATTTATGTTTGGATAACCGAGGTTGTTCTGTATTTCAATCTTTGTGACTTGGCACAAGTGGATTATTGCGCATCAGATTTTTGAGGGAATTCTCTTTTCTCTTAATAGAGTTGACTTATTTCAAAATCCATAAAAAATGTTCTTACGTTGTTGAAATTGATTAAGTTAACATATTCTGCATGACTTAATTATTTGATCAATATTTTTACTTATGTCATTCCAAAAAGATGGATCCACATGCCAATTTCTTGAATTTTCTCTACTCATGTGACCCCTATGTTTTTGGCTTTGCATGTCCCAATTTAGAGCTTGTGGAAATATCACTTCTTTGCCTTTGAAGGTTACCTTCTTAGAGACCTAGTTTGTCTCTGATTGCCCAGAAAGATAAACAGCTGAAGGACCTGCTGGATGTGTTCAGGCAGTAACAAATACCTTTTTGACCCATTGCAACTCATTGTCATCTAGTGTAGCTTTTTGAATCTGCTCGACTTGACTGAATGAGATCAAATTTTTAAGACTATAATATTCATTTGTAGGCCTGAAGGAAATATATTTGTTCTTAACAGGGTTTGTAAAATGGCTAAGTGCCCTTGAAATATTCATTTGGGAACCTGATCTGTATTGTACTTCTTGCTCAGACCCATGGATGTTTGTAAGTTGTCAGTGGAGTTGTAGAGGTATGCTTGTGAGAGACTTTCAATCAATAATTTCTTGTGTGGTCTATATGAAGAATGAAATGCTTGCTGAGCAAGTACACATACAAGCGGGGTGTTGAAGTGAGAATGTCTCTTTCAATGTTGTAGTAGTTTGCTTGAGCCATTGTAAAATTTGAGAAAACAAGACAATAGATTTGCCATCATGTAACCGCCTTGCTCCAAAGTTTTTCCATGATGTATTTACTTCCAATGTAGTAAGCCTTGAGGGATCATAACATGGAGGAGCATTGACTGAATGATAACTATGTGAGAGACTAAAATTTATCATGATCTTTCTACCATATGTACAATGGTGTTTGGGGAAAATCTCCCAAAAAGGAGAAATCCTGGTCATAAAATTAGGAATATACAGGGATAAAAGATTGAAAAACTTGAGAAATCTCTCTTCATTATGTTTGTCTTGTGTGTAGGCTTTTCTTTTTGGTAAGATCAGTTTAAGTGTCAGTTGATGAGCAGATCAAACTGAAGAAACAAATTAGATTTATGTTGATTTGACATTTTTACATTTGAAAACAAGATCATATTTTCTTGTCATTGATATGAGCTGGTGAAGGTTTGAATCGCGATTGTCTTTAGTTTTTTTTCTGAGAACTGCAATGTTTTCTATGATGTAGAGGTAACTTGGTAGATTCATGATGATATGACCTATCTGTTGTTGGAATATATCCTGACAAATGAAAGCAATGTCTACTGACAATGCTTTAAATGTTGTCAGTTCCTCTGACTGGGAAAAGCTGCATGACCAATATCCACTTTGGCATTGAGCTTGGAAGCATGTTTGATTCCTGAGAACTTGCGATTAAGCTCATCCACAGTAGGAATCTTGTATGGGCATCTCTTCAGGGCAATGCTTAATTGCCTCAGATTTAAACTTGTACATCTCATGTCATCTTTCTTCAAGACATAATGAATAAAGTTGCAGCAACCTGTCTGATGCTTAGCTTTCTGGATGATATTGTTTTGGACTGTACCATGAAATCCAATTGCAAATTGAACTCTTCTTGAACATGAATGCTACAGTTCTGAGGGTGTTATTGAACACAGTACAGTTAATACTGTGGGGCTGCAGACAATGATTTCCATGTGGATTTAAGATGTTGTAATGATAACATAGAGTTGGCTCAAGGAAGGGCAGGAGTGAATTTTACAAATTCCTGGTTACAGGATGTTCAGATTTGAAAACAAGGACACAATAAATTTGATTGAAGCTAAGGAATAAATAGTTGCAGTTACATTCTTCGGTACAATATATGGGCCACTACCTAGCAAGATGGGTGTGGAGGGACAAATCTGCATATAATTGCAGCGTGGTGTGAACATCGTAGAGTAATTTTAACAAAGGACTTTCATTATTCAAATATAAATGGGAATAGTGGCAGTTTAGGGGTCAGTGAGAGGCAAATGTTCCTCGATTGTTTTCAGGAAACTTTCTTTCAGGAGTTTGTGTTAAGTCCAATAGGAAAGTGGCACAGCTAGACCCGATTCTTAGGAATGAGATGAGTCAAGTAGATCAAGTGACAGTGGGAGAATATTTACAAGATAGCAATCATTGTTTTGGAAGGCTTAGGGTGATGGTGTAAAATGACCTAGCTCAATACGGAGAAAGAAAAATAAACGAGCAGAGACCTTAGTTCAATGGATAAAACATTGAGCTGGATAATCCAGATCTAAGGGTTAGTGTGGAAAAAGTGACTGAACAATGGTCTACTTTCAAAGAGGAGATGGTTTTCATACAATCAAAATATATTTCCTCAAATGGAAAGGTAGAATGAAAAAGTCAGAGCTTGCTGGGTGACAAAGAGGATTGAAATTAAGTCAAAAATGAAAAAGTTAATTATTTCTTCCTATTTAATTTTGCTGTTTGAAGTTTCCTTGACTGTATAAACGTGATATTCATGGGTCCATGCAATCCTGAATTTATGTTCACTGTCATATTTTGGTCATAACAGTCCTCTTTTTAAAAATGTTGCTGTTAAAAGTTCAGGATATAAATAAGTACTTTGGAGTTATGATCCATCACCATGACATAGTTTTGAATAGACTCAATGTGCAGTCTGGAAACTTTGGTATAGCGACTGCAGAATTTGTTGCCTTTATTGATCATAAGAATATTTAGACTCATGAATGCTGGTAAACTAATAATAGAAAGTCCTACTGCATTAGTGATGTAAAAGGTTTAGGGTGCCCATTCTAAACTCCCAAACTGACATTTAGAATGGATGATGCTGATGAAATGAATGTCAAACCTGTTGCAAGCAATAAACTTATCATGTGCGGACTGCCCTTCATTATACCCAGTTTCCTGAGTATTGTCCCTTTTAATGTGCAGACAGGGATAATACTTGCACTTCACTAAGTGTGAATCTTGACAATTAGACTATGTTATTGATTTGTTTTTGAAATATTACTTGTGTAGAGGTAAAAACATCAGCTTTTCTGAAAGCATTCATGTAACATATCAAAGTAACCATGTGTACTATATGCTTGGGATCTGTAAGATGTGTCATTGATTTTCTTTTTACTTGTTTATAAGATATGAATTCAAGACTGTATGCTGAAATTCATTGAACTTTAAGTTGGTCATTTATAAACAAGAAAATGGCGAGAGGATCTTTGTCATCATTATTAGAAATGCTGAAGGATTTGACTTGTCATAATCCTTTGTTTCCCAAAGCAATGAGGAACTTGACCACCTGTCTTTCTTTATCAGCTATTGGTTAATCTATGAACTAATGATTGATTCTTTCTTCAGATAACTGAAATTCTGAAAGAATGTCATTGGAGTCCCAATTCATGCTTAAATGTTTGCTTTCCATATTTTGTGTTCTCTTTAAAATGCCAGTCGAAATATCTGTACTGATTTGTTGTTATGTTTTCTGCATTTTTATTGTTGTTGTTGACCTTTTTTCGTGTTACTTTTAAAGTAAGACTTGAGTTTATAGGTAGCATTCATGCCAGAATGGGAAAATAATGATAGCAAGCACTTTTATTTTACTTCTGTGCCATTCATAAAAACAAAAACTAAATGGAAAAATGAACTAACATATGGATACCATCAAGACTTTTTTAAAATTTGAAACTTTTTTCATTCATTTTTCTGTAGTTTGCCTGAAGATGGCTTTACTGTGTAGGAACTGTTCTTAAGAACCTGTAAAACTCTACTTTTTTAATGGAAAGATTAGAGCAGCTGTGATCTCATTATTTTAAAAGAGTAAGAATACTTGTAAATGTTCTTCTCTGTTGAAGCTACCATGTTTCAATACAGTTGTAACACATTAGTCTTGGTTGTAGTTGTAACATCAGCTGCAAACTCAGGTAGATATTGAGGAATGACAGGAAATAAAATCTCTTCACAATTTCCAATGATGTTGTTATCTTTTACTATCAGCTTAGCTGCCACTAATTAGCAGTCATTATTAGCTTTTAGTGACCACTTGCTGCCACAAAGCTGTAGTTCCTTGGTTTATACATCTCTGCCCATATAATATGGTTTGAGGACTGCCCTTTATGTCAACATAACATATACTGAAAGGACTCTGTTCTTGTGGAAACTGGTATCTTGATGTTTATTGACAATACTATATATATTGCTGTCGTAACACAAGCTCACACAAAGTCTGGATTTTTAATGTTTCTGCTTCCTGATATCTGTCAAATGCTGGGCAACCTGGGTTTCTCCAGCAATTTTTTTTTTTCATTTCAGAGTACATTTACAACAGAAGGCCACATGTCTTGCCTCAACATGTAGCTGTCCTAAATATACACTATGTGTCTGATCTGGACCTATGCAATAACATAACAGTTGCAGTTTGATTCATTTAGTGTTTACTGTTTCACATTCTTAGAAAGAGCAGTTAACTTCTTTAAATTGCCTTCCATGATGAGATTATGATATCATTCTGACATTGGGATTACAATATGTGATTGTTGTATTGGTGCACCCTATTTCCTGCTATTGCTTTTCTGGGAGTCTCAAAACTACATGGCCAGATTCAATTAGATTGACTGATATCATGGTTCAAGTTTCAAGGAACAGAAATCACTAGTCCAAAAATATTCAGCAGAGGTTAGTAATGAAAATAAATCCATTACCACACCTCAACAAATAATGGGAGGAACAACTTGCAAAGGGAAAGAAAAGAGAACATAAGCCTACCTAAAAAATCAATTTGTGATTTTTGTGAGAATTAAGACTGAGAACGAGACACTAAGAAATAATGGAATCCATCTCCCTTTTTGTAACAGATGATAGCTATTTTGCTACAGCATGTTTTAGTATGTATTTTGTTGAATGACGCAATCAGAATGCTGTTAGCATATTTCTTGGGCACATGAGAGCACAGCAGTCACTATGTTATCAAAATACTCTCAATAAAACAGAACTTCTAGACTGAGTAATGGCTCATAGTACACAAAGGTAATGAATGGATTAGGATTAATAGCAACTAAGTAGCACAGTAGGCTGCAATGTATTCTCAGACACTGTTCCTTACCTCTAGAGAGCTGAGCTGAAGTCAACTTCTGTGTCACATCTAACAAATAATCTTGAGAGATGACTTATTTTCTTAAGCAAAACAATTAAGCATGTGTCTCATAGCCATAGCAAGTCACTTTATCTATCCCAGCTTGTAACATCCATTGACCCAGCTCTGTAATAAGCATCCATTAACAGCATGCAAATACTACATTATATGTATTCCCAGTTACTTCTATTAACCCACTTTACACTGAGCAGCAACATTGCAATGCATCTGAATGAGTACTCTTATTGTTGAACTTGCCTAGTTTACAAAAAACAAGACTGAGGAAAACATGACATGGTATGGTAATCCTATATTTATTGCTGCTTCTTCTGTGAAATACTTCAAATATCCTGTACAAATTGCTGAGGATTTGTATCTTAACCATTCTAGTCCTTCCAGTTCAGTGTATGTTTGATAGGTACAAACTGTAATGTTCCGTACTGTGATAGCTATACATAAAACAGTGATTTGGTACATTGTGATCTTTTACCAAAAATCTAGCAAAGATTTGCACTTCCCTCTTATTGTATGATTTGCTGTTTGACTACACCCACATTGCATTAGAGGCTCCATATACACTAAAATTACAAGTTCTGACTGAAACTAAATTACATACAACAATACTTCTTCCTCCAATCAAAGCAAAAAAATGGAAAAACACTTTTAATTATGTTGCACAAATGCCAGATATCCCAAAACATTTTACAGACAATGATATGCTTTTGGATATAAGCAGATTCTGGACTATGTGGACTATGATGAGAAATGTGGCAGATTCATGTGAAAAGCCCAGCAAGGCCTAACTGGATATTATGTCCAACCCACTGGATCTTTTAAGTAAGTTTTGAGTGTGAAGCAAAATTCTTGCTAATCAGAAATGAGTTGCCTATTAGGGGATATTATTGCTTGTTAGCAACCTTATTAACAGTGTATTACATCCCTTTAGTATGAAACTTTCTATTGTACAGCTCAGTGTGAACTAACCAGAAAATCCTCAACATGGAAGTCAGATTAGGTACTTGGTGATTCAGCTCACTGCTTCCTCCAAAATACCTCTATGTTGAACATGAAGCATAAAAAATTCAGAATACTGACCTCACTCCATGGGCATGAGCCACATACAGTCATATCCATGGACATTGCCACCTGATATGTGCCACTTACAGGATATTTCTGTACTTCAATGATGTGCCCAGGGCACAATAGCAACTAATATTGTAATTGCTGCAGCAAAGGCACTCAGTGACACATAGCCAACTCATGGACTAGATCAGACTGCATCTCTGGGCTGATCACTTGCTCTCTTAGTGCTCACTTACTTTTAGCCTAGCTGGATAGTCATAGCATTCTTCCCTTGGCTTGGCTTGTCATTTTGTGCCTTGTTGCGCAATTTGAGATACCAGGCTCACAGTGATGCTTTTGTGCTGTGCTGTGTAGTGCAGAGACAACATGGAGTGGGGGAGTCCAAAACTAGATGGTGTAGGTTTAAGGTGAGCGGAAAGAGGTTTGTAAGGGACCGAAAGAGCAACGTTTTCATGCAGAGAGTGGTGTGTGTATGGAATGAGCTTCCAGAGCAAGTGTTGGAAGCTGGTACAATTACAACATTTAAAAGGCATCTGGATGGGTATATGAACAGGAAACATTTAGAGGGATATGGGCCAAATGCTGGCAAATGGGGCTAGGTTAATTTTGGGATATCTGGTCAGCATGGACAAGTTGGATTGATATTTCTGTTTCTGTGCTTTACAACTCTATGATACAAAATGATGGTTGTCAGAAGTTCTCAGCGAAGTCAAGGAAGATAGCCCTTGATCAGGGGGTCCTGAGTGAAAGGCTGACTTTAATAAAAGTCCAGGGGCTTAGACATAGTCAATCTGTCACTTGGGGTAACCAAAGTCAGGATGCTCTCCACTTAAAGATTGGGGAATGAAATGTAAACCAGCTCACGATCCACCTTTACTTTGACTTCTCTTTTGTTAGCTGATTTCCTCCTGGAATGAGAGAGAAGTTGTTCATGGTACAGTGCATGGCAGAATTGAGCTAGATTGAATGAGCAGATACCAAACAATTGTGGTAGGTAGTTAATGAGATGGATTTCATAAGATGCAATGAGAAAACCCATTAGACCTCACAGGGTGAAAGCAATCATGAAACTCAACTAAATTAACACAACCAAAAAAACATAAGATTAAGCACTTAGTATATCTTGTAATGTAACAAATACAGCAGTAAGTTTGCAAACTGCAAACTCGCTCTTACAACAATTACTAGATAATCTGCTCTTGTCATGTTCATTTCAGTATTGACCATGGTACCATAAACAATTCCTTTGCTCTTCATTGAAGGATGGCCTTGGGATGTTTTACTCCCACCTTTTGTGTGCAAGCTCAGCAATCGGTTTGTAAATCTACAATCTTGCAACTCAGAGGTAAAAATTCTACCAACTGTTACAACTGCACAATAAAAAGTGGTTCAACAGCAGAAAAATAGTTCAAGAATTATAATTCAAATTAGTGACCAATATCTCATAATTTTTCTTAAGTTACAATTGAGATTGCTATTCATATATTTCTTAAACAGGGTGCCGTTCAAGGACCAGATCAGTTCAAGGACCAAGGATACAATTCTCACTTTCTATGTTTGGAAGTTAAAAACCGAATCCACAAAATTATTAACATAAAATCATTTTGGGCTATGTTGATTGCCTCCTACAGTTGCCACTAATGCTTAGCTCGATGCTGTACAGCTAATGGTAATGGTTCTGTGCCATTATAATGGTGAGATTGTGCCTCCATTAATGTTGCCGCTTAATCCCCTGAATAGCAATGAGGCCTAAGGGGCAACATTTTCACACAGAGGGTGGTACTTTATGAACTGCTAGAGGAAGTGGTGGAGGCTAGTACAGTTGGAACGTTTAAAAGGCATCTGTATGGGTATATGAATAGGAAGGGTTTGGAGGAATATGGGCCAGGTACTGGAGGTGGGACTCGATTGGGTTGGGATATCTGGTCAGCATGGACGAGTTGGACCAAAAGGTCTGTTTCCATGCTGTGTATCTCCATGACTCTAAACACAACCTTATATAGAAAACTGTAAGAAACGTAAAATACTCCCATCACTAGTTTGGAAGGAGCCAACACATAAATATTCATTGCCATAGTCAATTTCACAGAGATTTACATCTCATTCCACTCTAAGTTTGTACCAATGCTGAAAGAGGAAACTAGTACAAATAAGAATCATTATTACGAAGCACAGAAGTCACACATTGTTCTCCTTTGAAATTAGAAGAATTATTTCCTGAATATTTGGCAACAATGGTTCTTTGCTTATAATATAAACACAAAATACTGCAGAGGCTTGAAATCTGAAACAAACATAGAGAATGTGAGAGAAACACAGCAGCATTTGTAGAGAGAAAACAGAGTTAATGTGTGAGTCTGAAATAATTCTTCTGAAGGAGTAATAAAACACTGCTCCACCTGGAAGATGTATTTGAGGCCATAGACAGTGCAGAGGAAGGAGGTGAATGGACAAGTATTATACCTGCTGCAAGGTGCCTCTTGCTTACCATCCTTCTCCTCTTCCCTCATCTTGTAACTTGTTTTCTTCAGTGTCACATCTGCTCATTCTTGCAGTCAGGCTACAGTTAAATCCTGCTGGAATCATGGCTGGGAGAAACAGATTTATGCAGACATTCAGTTGTCCCACATTCTATATACTTTAGCAGCCATAAAGAATTTCAGAAAGAATTTAAAGATGGATACTTTTACTGTAATCATGAAAATAAATCACTTAATATTTAGCCTAAGAATAGTTGTCAGTGCTGGCTGCTAGGTGCGTCTTGCCAATGTGTGTTCAGTTGTGTGCAGTTCAGAAAGGATATTAACTGGACAGCATTCAAAATGGCAACATTGGTGCCAAATCAGCATTATGCACTCATTGATGCCATTATTTGCCTGCTCTGCATACTTCTGGTAGCTAATCATTGTGTACCTGATAATGACCTCACTAATATGGCATCCAGTGACATTCAAACAAGAATTGTGCACTTGATATCTGTCAGACCTCTAAGGCCACTGGATACACTCCGAAAATTGTGCTGAAGACCAGAATTTCTTGACAGTTGACAATATATAACCCAAATAGGCAATCTTCTTTCGATCATCCAGCACTTAAAGAGAAATATCAATTAACATCTTGGATGTCACCTAGGATCAGATAAAGAGAGAAACTCAAAGTATTATGCTTCCTTTGTACTTTTCGAGTTGCTCATTTTATTGCATTGCTTTGCCAACAATTTCTGTTTTCATTCAGATTTTTACCACTGTCGCTTTTCTTTGATTTCAATCCAGTTCTTAGTGGGTTTGAGCAAATAACACAAAATTGCCTATTATACAATTTTGATTTATACTAATTGAGCAAATTCACACAAACAATGTGTAAACTTTAATCATATAGGAACAGAACATTGGCTACGTAGTTATTTTTTTCTTCATTTGGACATTAATGGAAATCTGTGATTTCAAAACACAATTGTATGTAGGAGGTGAATTTACTGGTAGTCCAAATCACACACAGACCAAATTGAACATAGACCAAAGCTGTAGTTACAAAAAACAACTATAAAACACAGTTAAGTACTGATTCAGTATACATTTCTGAATAACTTTACTTCCATGATTAATCATTGAACAAGTGGAGAATCTTTCATGGTTTTCCTCTTTTTAGTCCAGGATGTTGTGATGAACTGAAGATCAATTAAAAGAGCAGCTATTGATTGAGAACCATGTCTATTAAACTGGTCAATAGTTTTTGATATGTATCAACAAGAGAGATTGTTGCCTCCTTGTCTATTTATATAAAAAATAAAATTTCTTGTACCAATCATGCATGCCAGTACGATCAGGCCAAAAGGCATTTGATCAAATTTGTTTCCTTTTCACTTATTAAATACTTTAGTCTCTAACTCTGAAATTTTGCGATGAGGCGTCAATGTAGAATGGCTTAACTCCATTTGTAGAATGTTATTATGTCAACTTCTGGTTTTGCAGAAATGGTTGTCAGACCAGAACACACCAGTATTCGACAGTTAAGATCTCCAGTAGATGTTATTAGTGCCTGACTTAATTCTTTTCCGCAGGAAAACTTACTTCTTATTTAATTTTCCAAACTTTCTACACCAATGCAACTGCCAAATAGACAGCTTCACACATAGGTGTGTTCCAAACTTCACTCAAATATCATCCTCCTTCCTGAGCTTCCAATTGGACCGATTTGACTTTAAAATCAAAGTGATGCCACTTAAATTCAAATTTAAGAATTTCATTTTCACACAAATGGTAACAAAAATCTGGAACTTGCTGTGGATGCCAGGCTAATCCAAATTTTCAAAATGGTAGTAATTAATCCTTCTTAATTAAGGACAGTAAGATATGGAGAGAAAGGCTGGGCAATTGAATTTCAGGTACAGGTCAGCCATGTTTTAATTAAAAAGAAATACTTGGTAATCAACCTGAGCAATTATATTATGGTACACCCTAATGGCAGGTGGGATTTAAACACAAAAACCTTTCCTGCTTATAGCTAAGAACACTACCGCAGGGCCATACAATTGGAAACAATTTTTAATCAACCTGTTCAAACATGTTAATGACCCACCTTCAGGGCAGGTAGTACTTTAGCCAAAATCTTTTGGCCAAAGATAGGGACACCATCACTGCGCTACAAGAACATGTTTGTTCTAATTGAATTGTGATGTGGTCTCAGAATATTAATAGCCACACCTGTTTTTCTTCTTTGTCAACTGACTTTAGCAGTCAGATCACATGATTTATTAATTCAAATCTTACTGTTTTTATTTCCTTTATCCACAGAGATGTACACTGCAACCAAGTTAAATACAATACTTTTAGTGAACCCATCAGCATTCATTAGAAGATATAGCTTTCACCTTCTCAAATTGATCATTGATTTAACTTATTCCTTTCTTTGAGGAGAAAGTGAGGACTGCAAATGCTGGAGATCAGAGCTGAAAATGTATTGTTGGGAAAGCGCAGCAGGTCAGGCAGCATCCAAGAAGCAGGAGAATCGCGTTTCGGGCATGAGCCCTTCTTCAGGGGAGCGAAGGATCCGAAGGGAGGTCTGTTGCTGGAGGCTTCGGATTTGTTGTAGGTACTGGTTGTCCTGGTTGGGTCCAAATTTTGTTGGTCTAAACGTAGTCCGGAGTCCGTGCAGGATCAGTCGGCTCCGTAGGCAGGTGCTGAGGGAGGAGATGTGGCTGTGGTAGCGAGTCTGTTTGAGAACGTGGCTGAAGAGCTTCTGGGCAGAGGAGATGACCTGGGGTGTGCAGTGAGAGAGGGACTCACTGAAATCCTTGTAGAGGGAGGAAGAGAGCTTCTTCAAGGAAGGCATCCTTGCAAGAGGATTCGCAGTAGGTTAAAATCTTCGAGGAGAAAGTGAGGACTACAGATGCTGGAGATCAGAGCTGAAAATGTGTTGTTGGAAAAGCGCTGGAAAAGGCCTGAAGAAGGGCTCATGCCCGAAACGTCGATTCTCCTGCTCCTTGGATGCTGCCTGACCTGCTGCGCTTTTCCAGCAATACATTTTCAGCTTATTCCTTTCTTTGCCAATTCTGTAAAGCAGATTAACAGTGTTTGAAAACTAAATAGTCCCACACTGTATCATTCTTACCTATTTAAATAATTAAATCTTCAATGTGGCTTTCAAATTTATGTTCACAGTTTTCTCTTCATCATTCAGTTATATTCTCATCTCTTTGGAAGCTTTGTGAGGATGCAATCCATGGGTGCCTGCTATGCTCAAATGCTTTACAAAAATGATCATTTTTCAACCAATGGAAAGGTAGACTGAATTTTAACAAGTAATTTGTCCAAAAAACAAATTATATCCAAGTTGTATTTTATTGATGTTTTCAGGCAGTCGTGAGTAAAATATGACGAGAAGCTGAAACTCTGATTAAAGCAAGCTCAGAGTTGTTAAATGCAATTGTATGTTACTGAATGTTGCTGGACTTGGGATTAGTCACCAGAATATGAACCAACGATCAAACAAGAAACTTTCCGAACTCTGTGATTTAGTGCTCTTGTGATTTAGACTCTTTGGTCCTCTGGGAAACATAACACTTTTGAAAATGAATGACTAAGTACACAAAACAAATAATTTTGATTTTAAAACTATATCATTTTCATCAAGTAGGATAATTTATTTTGTTAATTTCAGATTTTTTATTCATTTAGAAGTGAATTTCCATTTTTTATAACTCGTGTCCACAGTTATGTCAGTGTTTTTTTTTTGCTTTCTCACCTTATACTATGTGACATGAACACTGCGTTTGATTTGACAAAAGATATCAGACCTTAAATTTCTTTCTTTGTCCTAGCTGCGTGCCTACTAGTTTCTGTAGAAAGATGCCCAATTAGCGTTGGACAAAGGAGTGAGAGTATCACAATGACCACATTGTTGTCTACTACAATATGTGTGACCAGAAAACTCTGGTCCCTACAGATACCCAGACATACACTGCAAACCACCACCAGTCATATACCAGTTGGCCTACAAAATTCTCTTTGGCTGGCTAAATTTGTTCATGTGGAAGCTGGTATCTTGTCCCTTGAAACTTTAGTGAATTCATTGAGCAGTAATACTAGTATGTGGTAATACCTTCGCTCTTTGAGATCATGTGGCATTTAAGGAGTGAATTGAAATTCTATAGCTTACAAGGCAAGTAAAATGACAGAGAATAATGAAATCTAGTCTCTACTATTTTCTGGAATTTCCATTGGTATCCACCAGAATTAGGGTGAATGAGGGGTGAAACTATCTGAGGAATTTTCGTCCATTGTGACTTAGTAGTTAATGTAGATACAGCTTAGAGCACAAGAATACATCATTAAGACAGACTAAGTATAATCAGCTGAACACCCCATGGGCATGAATTTTTTCTCTATTTCATATTTTCAGCAGTTAGCTAAGGACAATTGCAATTAAAGAAAGTTGCTGAAGAGTCAGATAGCAAGATAATCAACTAATCATGCAATGTCATCACCTTGTTCAATCGAGGCTAAAATGTTAAATAATTTGACTGCAAGGACAAATCAAACAACTGCGACTGGACTAAGAAAAGAATATCGTTTGCATGGAAGGTCATCATGTCCTTGCCATTGACAGCCAAACATGAGCAATGAAAGAGGAACATCACATAGATTGCTTGAGGAAATGTAAACTTCCCATTGGGTCAGACATCCCATTAGGTCAGCATTTGGGTCAGGTATGGTAACGTACTGAAAAATAGAATCCACTTTAACTTGGTACATCAAGACTCAATCACTTTGGTTCATTCTCCAAGGGCACATTTTTTTTCCCATGCTCAAGAAATATGACCCCATCTGTGAGAAAAAAAACATAGTCACTGACTGACTGACTGATTTTAACAGATTGAGGTCAGTTTGAATTGAACTGAACGACTCAATAGAGTAAGCTGAACTTACTCATTTGTGCCTCACACATTACCTCACTAAATTGTGACTTCCTAAATTCATTTCCTTTCTGACTTATCTTTAATCTTTTCAAGTGTCCATGCTGAATTTCAAGTGATCACAATTTATACTTCATGAGAAGTGACCTATTCTGTTCAAACAAAAATAATATGTTCAAAGTTTGTACCTTTTTTTGAATTACATTGGAACTTGCAGTGCTTATACGTTCCCACTGCTTTCTCCATGGCAATGTCTCAGCCAATCAGAGTAGACTTCCCAAGTAATCAGCACCCATCTCTTTTGTATAAATCTTTTGCAATCATTTGAAATTCCTGATGAATTGAAGACACTAGGAGTTAACAAAATAAATCATTTTTCAACAATATTCAACTTGAGATGTATAGGTGATGCAGCACATTAATATCCAGGCAGAAGCTTCATTCTTTATACAGTCATCAGGCAAGTTTGATATTAGGTCAGGACTCTGTATTTAAATGCAAAATTACTTTTGGAACTTTTAGTACAAGTTTGTCAGAGCTATAATGTGAATGTGTTGAATTAACCAAAGAATGTTCTCATTTTGCAAAAGCTCTACTGCCCTTTAACAGGCCATTCAGTCCCATAAGGTTATATTCCACACAAGTTTCCTTCCATCTTATTTTGTGTCACTCTTCCATTATAGCTTCCCCTCAGTACCTATGTTATTCTCCTTAACTAAACCATGCAGTTACAATTTCTATATTCGAAGAACACATTGAACAATTTCAAAAAAAAAACCTTGTTTTCACAATGCAAAATAAGAAGGACTGTAGCTTTAATAGAATCATGACTAGTTTACAAGATAACTTTTAGGGTATGGCATTGAAGTTTAGATATTTAATTTTAAATGGATTTTGAGAGGTTAAGAAAGAGCAAAGGATGACCTTGGAACTCTAAGCATGAGATGTTAAGTACAGACTGACAGAATCAAATGCAATCTAATTGAAGGAAGTTGGAAAGGGAACTTAGTTAAGACATGTGAAATCATAAAAGAAAATATATTGTGAATATAAGCACGTTGCTCAAACAAAATTAGTCAGCCTGGAGGTCATGTGGATGAAATTACTGATATGTCAAGTAAGACCTGAAGTTAAAGATATTTTCCTCCCAAACACCTCCCTTCCTGTACGCCATCTGCCCCAGCCCCTTACGCCAGCACCATATTCATGGTTATAAAAATGTTTGAACGTGCATTTGAGGAGATATTGTTCTACATTAGAACAGCTTCTGCCCTCAGAGATCATTGAAATGTCATCAAAGAAATGCACTTTGTCAAGTTACAATTCTAGTCTTGAACTCATTTATTTGATTTTTTTGTTGTTTTATTTGATTATGTATGAATCCAAGGCGCAAAACGGTTCAAAATTATTCCTTATTGTCTATAATTATTCAGTTCCCTTTGATGATTAAATATAGCTGGGTCTTTTCACCATAGTTTAAACTTTGTGGGGTCAACTAGAAGGAAAAACTGCAATCCCTATAATAATCCCTATGGCCTTTTCTTGTTCAATTAAGGCATCCGGATTGAAAATTTCCATTTTGGATTCTTTTGCATTAGCTAAACAAAGTCCAGTCAGCTGTTGTCTCAGCACTCCAGGGTTTGGAAAGAGATCAAAATCAACCAGGATTTCCATTGAAGTTCTGTCCAGTGAATACTGCTGGAAAGTCTGAACATAATTGTCAGGCAAGGTTGTCCTCTGTTGTGCTTTCCCAGTAATTGAATACCCTGGCAATGATCATTCTTCCAATCTCATGCATGAATAATCACAACTTGAGGATGGCATTAAAGAGCTGCTGACAGAAAAAAAAACAAATTAATATACTATTTTTCCAGCTATGTTTTGTAGGACTTTGGAACCTTCTCATTTGTCACTTACTTTGGTGACTATTTTTCTTTTGTACTTCTTTATTTTAAAAAATTAAATCCTATTTCAGTTCTCTATACCTGGACAAGGAAACAAAAAAACGAACAGATGCTCATCAGCAAGGAGAAAGTGAGGACTGCAGATGCTGGAGATCAGAGTCGAGAGTGTGTTGGTGGGAAAGCACAGCAGGTCAGGCAACATCCAAGGAGCAGGAGAATCGACATTTCGGGCATAAGCCCTTCATCAAGAATGAATAATTCTTTCACTCTCGACAGATGCCCATCAGCACCAAGACCCAGATGATTATGACAAGAGAAGTGGACTGAAATGGATGTATACAAAAAGGCTTTGATTGCTAAGGATGTGCTGAGGTAGAATTATTATTCTGTGCACCTGTACAATACATTTTGTTGAAATAGGCACAAATGCACAGCACATTTTATTGGAATAGTGAGTACATGAGTTTTATATCTTGTGAATATATTGGTCATAGTTAACAATCCCACAGCAACAGGTTATCGTCAAAGAGGTTTATTTGGAAGCACTAGCTTTCGGACTGCTGCTCCTTCATCAGGTAGCTGTGGAACAGGATCATAAGACCCAGATTTTATGGTAAAGATTACAGTGTCTTGCAACTGAAATGATACATTGAACAAATCTGGATTGCTGTGAAGTCTTTCATCTTCCGGAATGGGTTGCTGGTTTGGTTCATTAATATGTAAATCTCAGAACTTCTTTTAAGTCACATTGTTGAGACAACTTAAGGTTCTATAAAAAAAGGGTGACACCTCAGCTCAGACAATGCATGAAAGGTGAGGTTAAAGTCTGTCTGTATCTCAATCTTGAGTCAGACTGATTCTATTTCCAAAGCAGGAACTTAGAAAATATTACATGGATTGACTGCCTGCATTGACTGCCTGCAGATTGTGAATATAATTGTGCAAATGCAAATTCACCCCATAGACTTATGTGTGTGGGCGTGCATGAGTGTGTGCTTCTGAGTGTGTGAGTGTGAGTGCGTGTGAGAGTGTATGTTTGCATGTGTGCATGCTTGGTAAAGTGTGTATGTAAGTGTGATGGAATGTAAGCCTATGAAAGTGCCTGTGCGTGGATCTGTGTGTGGGGGTGTATGTGTATGAGACTGTATAGTATAGTAGGGTCACCTGTAATGTGACAAGAACCCAAGGTCTTAGTTGATGCCATTCTTATGGGTTCTGAACTTGGCTATCAGCCTGTACTCAGCCACTCTGCATTGTTTCGTATCCCGAAGTCAACCTCAGAAGATGGTCACCCAATGATCAGAGGCCAAATGTTTCTGACCACTGAAGCTTTCCCCGACTGGCAAAAGTCCATTGCAAAATACAAATGGGTTATTAATGGAGGAGAAGGTGCCTTGCCATTGTAATCACAGATGATGTAACACTTGCCCATTCACCTCCTCCCTTCCCACTGTCCAAGACCCCAAACATATTTTCCAGGTTCAGCAGCATTACACTTGTACCCCTTTCAATTTAGTCCATTGCATTTGCTACAATGTGGTCTCCTTTATATTGATGAGTGCAAAGACAGACTAGGTTACTGCTTTGCAGAACAGCTCCACTCTCTCAGTGGAGGAATGACAATGACCTCCCAGTTGTTTGCTTTTTCAATAAATCATCTTGCTGTCATACTAACATTTCTGTGCTACAATATTGCAACAAAGCACAAGGCAAGCTTGAAGAACAAGACCTCCTTTTCTATTCAGGCACTTTACAGCCTTGAAGACCCAGAATTGAATTCAATAACTACAAAAACAAATTATAATATGTCTGTTACCCATTATCTCACTCACTCATCCCTCACCCACAGCTTTATCTTGTTTATTTTACTCCTAGTTTAGAGGACCCATTTCCTCCCTTTCACACCTTATCTTACACCCATTTTACATCTGTTTTTCTCATATTTCACCATTAAAAACCTTTTGCGTTTTGCACTGAGCATCCCTCTCTGTCAAAACTGTATTAAAAAAAATTTGAACTTTTCCTGTTCAGAAGAAGAGTCCAAATAGACTTAAAACATTGTCCAGTTTCTCTCTCCACAATGCTGCTGGACCTGATGAGTTTCCCCAGTATTCTCTGTGTTTGTTATTGAAACTCATTATTTTTGCTGTTGCTTTGCAAACAGCAGGGGAAAGCGAATGAGATGGCACAGCACCAAGTCGTGTATACAAAATGGGTTTTGCTCGGCAACAGGTTTCAGCACCTTGCCCAGTTCTGGATGTCAAAGGTCATCAGACTGATGCAACTGCCTGATTGGTTCTTAGATAACTGAACATCTTGAGGATATGAATGATATTGTGAGAAGGCCTTAGAACTTTAGAAGGGGGCAGGGCAATGTGTGTTGCTCTCCAATAAAATGCCTGAAGCTAAACTACTGTACTGTAATGATTGTTTAACAAACCAGTGTTGAAATAGTAAGCAAAAGACTTTCAGTAATTTATAAGAGTTTTATTGTAAATCTATAGATTAGCACAAACACAAGTTTCCACCTTTCCTTTTGGGATAATTTCTTTGCCAAGACCATTTTCCACACAAAGTCCAAGGAGCATTACTTGCTCTCAATCAACTCTGGAGCTGTTCTGGACTGCCCTTAAAGCAAACAACATTTTTAACATTAAAAATGATGCACCATTATACCATACATTTGCAACATTTGTTCCATTGTCATCTTTGCAAACGTTCTGATGAATAAATGAAGATTTCCAAATTTAAAACAGACCATTTTAATTATGAATGTTTGTAGCTTCTTTCCCTCAGCATGTTGTGAAATTACAGATGGTTAGGTGGCTGACAATTCTCTTCAGACATCACAACCTAAGCCAAGATTTCAATGCCAAGCCATTTTACAGAAGAAAACCAAATTGGTTTTTAATTTTCACAACTCCAATCTTTGAGCTGTCAGAATTTTCAGCACACTGAGTTTTCTACATATGGATTATTTCCTGCACAATAAGCCTTCGCAAATCATCTAAAAAACTGAAAAATATGTCAAACTTACTTCATGTTTGCTCGAATGTCATAATTTTAAACCTCGTCCTCAAATTTTCTTCATAGCTCTATTTTTCTTCTGAAGCAATGAATTCATATCTAATACTTTACACCACCACCCTATTGGCTTGGTAATGTATGTTCAGCTAGTGATTCTCAGCACATTCTTGAAACATGGGGTTATTGTAGTTGAGCCCAAAACTGTTCCAACATGTACAAAAATGCACTTTTGCAATGCTAATCACTGTACAGCAAAGGAAAGTAGGAATTTGAGTGTTTCCTGTTTTTTGTAGTTGCTTTTCCTGATGGGTGGATTGTGAAGAACTTATTCAAAACAGCAGGTATCATTGCTGGAACCTATTAGCATGGATATTTCCATTAGATTTTGCTGTATACATGACACTCCAGACTTGTACCTTTTGGATGATCATCTGATTTTTCGGAGATCAGAGGGGAGCTATTCACTGGAATGACCAGATTCAGATGACCATTATAGCCACAGTATTTATGCAATAGTTTCTGGTGAAGGATACGTTCATTTGTGAGATTAAATATTAGTAATGCCATTGAATGTCATGAGGAAATGGTTAGATTCTCACTTGTTGGAGATTGTCATTGCCTGTCTTTTCCCAATATGGCATGCATATTACTTGGCACTCATCAGCCCAAGACTTGCTGCATGTGGCAACAGACTACTTCAGTGTCTGAGGAGTAGTGGGTGGTGTGAACTTTGTGCACTCATGTGCAAAATCTTCAGGATCTGACGTTATGATGGATGGATTTTTCATCTCAGCATTCACAAAGGAAAAGGATGTTGTGGATATAGTAAACCAAGAGGAGTAGTCTGAAATATTGGACAAAATAATCATAACTAGAAAGGAAGTGTTGGAGTAGTTGGAATCCTTGAAAGTGGATAAGTTGACAGATGGATTGCTCCCTTGTTCAAGGAGGTCAGGAAGAAAATAGCAGATATTCTGAAGATTGTTTTCCAATCTTCAGTAAACTGCCAGATGACTGGAAGAATGTAAATGTCGTTTTTTTTAAAAATGAGAGTACAAAGGAAATGCCAAATAATTATAGGCTAGTTAATCTTACTTCAGTGGTGGGCAAATTGTTTGAATTTATCCTGAGATGAGATAACCTGTCACTTAGAAAGGCATGGACTAGTCAGGGTTAGTCAACAGGACTGTGTTAAGGGAAGGTCATACTTTGCAAATTCGATTGAATTCTTTGAGGAAGTGATAAGGAACATTGACAGAGGTAGTGCAGTGGATGTTGTCTATCTGGATTTTAGTAAAGCATTCAACAAGGTTCCACATAGCAGACTGATCAAAAAAGTAAAATACCCCATGTGTTGAACTGAATCCAAATGAGACAAGTTAGCTGTGAGTATGAATCATGATCAGTTTATCAACAAAAGAATGATCATTGACATGTGAACAGGCTATGAGCTTAACAACTCACTGTGGTGGTCATTATATTTGGAGTGATTATTCACAATGCCAAAATGACCGTTGCTCATGCACAGAGATGTCCCATGACATAAAGCTAGTTTTAGCAGAACAGACTGTAGGAAACATCTGTGTGTCCTCCATACTCAGAGACATTATCACCAGCTCAGTCATTGCTGCTGAAGGGTTTGGGGAGGCAAGGCTGAGGAAAGAACTGGGCAGGAGTAGGGACAATGGCTGGGACTGGGAGTTGGGGGTGGCCTGCACCAGGAGTAGAGGAATCAACCTTTGTTTATTCCATTTTGTGTATTAGTTTTTATGAAAGAATTATTTTAAAAACATAAAGAACTTTCTAATCATACACTTTCTGCAGTGCCATTGATGAGATTGATTGCTGCTATTCATTATTAATGATGTTGGCTTTTTCTTTGCAATACCTCCAGGTAGCATTTTTAGAAATCTTAGCCAATCATTTTCTTTTTCTGCTGTGTAGACAGCAGGGGAAGAGATTAAGAATTGTCTCTGGCCTTGACTTCTGCACAGCTCAGAAGATTGAAAGACCAAGATAAAGATGTGCAAAAGGTCAGGGAGTCCAGCAGGCAATCAATTGCATCTACATCCAATGCTCTGGTATGTCTTCATGACTGGGAGACTATAAGACAGGGCCACATTGAAGCACAGTCACAGCAGTATGGTGAAAAAGAGTCACCTCCAAATCCAGGCCTACAATCAACACTGGTGGCAACCAGCCATGTCGAAGATTGTCAGTTTCAGTCAAGTCATGAAGGGGTTGTATTATTGTTTTGTTGCTTTAAGAAATGAATGAATTTACGGTTGAGCTGAACTACATTTGCTGCATACATTTTTATTCTTGTAACTGTTTTACAAAAGGTCAGAGTCTTTTACATCACCAAATGAGTTGAATGAACCAATAAAATAAACATCGCAGAGTATGATTCTTTTGCAGACTTACCTCTCAAAATGCTTGTGTGGTAAAGTATAAGTTGAGGGGGTCACCATTGTTTCTTGAGACCCGACATTAACGTTTTGTATAATGCTTATGGTTTTAAATGCAATTATGTAGTAAAATCTAGATTTTATATTAAGAGTTCTGCAATTCATCCTGACATGTTTTATGCAGCAATATCTCTGTAGTCATGCTTTACTGTGACACGATTCTTATATTCTAAGTAAATACATTGCTGTTCAGGAGCTGAGGGCTACAGACTGCATGGTTTTCTGTTCTCAGATGTTTTAATCATCTAATGGAAAACAGAAGCAACAGTAAAAAAAAAGGAGATTACAACAATCAGTGGCAGAGGATGAAACCTTGACTCAGCCTCAAGATAAGGATTTGTCAGATGTTTACCATGAGCTCTATTGCCTGACATTGCTAAAAAGAAACTAGAAATAGCATCTGCATTATTTTCTTTCAATGCAATGCAGTTATACCTCATGCAAGCAAAAGGAATAACATGGTTAGACCATTTCAAAAAAAGAAGTGCCCAGAGAATTTCCCCTCAGTTGCTTCACAATGCACATTTCATCTACACTTTCAGTAGATTCAATCCTTGAGATCAGTTCCTATGGAAGGGGAATTACATGAAGGAGCATGTATACACTGACAATCCTGACAACATCGAATGTCTGAAGGTCAGCGTCAAACAAACATGCAGGAGACTTTTCTCATTGACATGACTCAAAATGCCAGAGACATCTATACACAACATTAGTGAATTCTGTATACTTTGTGGCAACAAGAATACTGACTGGTTTTCCTTTAAATCTGCAGATAGCTGAAAAAAAGTTCAGATTTTCTGATGAGTGATAGTCTCACACAAGTTGCTCCTTGCCCTTTACTTTTTACGGAAGAAGCGAGTTCCACTTTTATTAATAGGAGATCCCTCAGAAATGTAGAGCTATACTTCCATTCTGACAATTCTTTTGTGGTGTACAACTGTCAGAGGAAAGCAAATCATGTCCCCCTTTAAATTGCAGTCAGCTGTCATATTCTGGACTTTAAATGTCTTGAAAGCCAAATTGACATGTAAGTATGTCAGGCTAGGCATATAAGGTATTAGGGTATGGAGAGAGTAGAGTACAAAATGGGTAGGGGAGATCGGGTGCCAGTTAAGTAGGGTCCCAGGTGTTTGGGAGCCTGGGTGCCAGATAAGTTCCTACTTATCTCTAAATCCATCAGAAGGGTGCCAGTTAGGGAGTTAATCAGCTGTTGTGATGATGCCGGTACTTTCACAAGGTTATGTTGCCCTTGGCTTTTTTTTGTCAGAGGGGCCGTAAAGACATAAGTTCCAAGCGTCTGGTTTGGATGTGATTTAGGGCCAATGTGGTAATAGCTAACAGACACTGCCTCAGGCAGAAGACTTTCAAGTGTAAAAAAAACGCTTGTATAATGAAAGGGGAGCGGCCAGTTTCTCCCAACTCAGCTTTCCTCTGGTTTGGTTTGGTTTTAGTAGTCTGGCTTTTCAGAGCTGCTGGTCAGTTGTTAGCTGGGAATCCAAAGGAAACAGCTACATGGAAGAACGTGTTCCATGCTGAATCTCTCTGCCATCTCTCGCTTGTGTGCCCCTGTGTTTGATTTTACCTTTTTTGCCATGGGGTGTTAATGGGGACTGTTGCAGGCATTTGGAACATTTGGAGCAGGCTATTGGTTTTGGTATGGTGGAGATGTACATGAAGATTGGGTTTTGGGAGAGTTATAGTGTGTCACATCAAGGTCTGGGTAGGCTAAGGAATCTGAGGGAAGTGTAGTCACGTGTATATAAGTTAAGTTCCTCTGGAGTCAGACTATGCATTTATTAGTTTAACTTTATCCAAGTAACTACTTTATTTAATTCATAGGAATCCTCAAAAAAGTTTATGATATAAACTCTTTGACTTTGGAGGCTTTGCAGAATTGCAGTCAGAAAATTTAATTAGCTGTGCAGTTTCCTCACAGTGTGCCAAAATGGAAACTCTGCAGTATCCCCAAGAATAGATTTTATCACCTGGGCCTCCTCCAACACCAAATCCTAGCCACCTGACACCTGGAGAAAGAACACCTTGCGGCCCTCCAACCAGATGGCATCAACGTCGATTTCACCAGTTTCCTCATCTCCCCTCCTCCCAGATCCAACCCTCCAACTCAGCACCATCCACTTAAACTGTCTTACAAGTCTGACTTCCTTCCCACCTATCAATGAAGTCCTCCATCCAGACTACATTTTGTGTTTTTGCCCCCCTCAGTGCTTCCTCTCAGAGTTATTCAACGTGGAAGAGTACTGATTCATCAGAGGAGGGAGGATGCTATTTGGTAATCAGCAGGAGGTTTCCTTGAGCATATTTAACCTGAAGACTTCATGGGGTTCGGAGTCAATGTTGAAGTCTCCCAAGGAAACTCCCTCCGGACTGTACACAACTTCAACTCTGCTGTGTCTGTCTTGTTGGAAGATAGGTATTGTAATGGTGGTGTGTGGGTTGTTTTATGTAAGTTATGACTCCATGTGTATGAATATGTCTGCATGTTGCTTGACTAGTCTGTGAAACTGCTGTCCTAATTTTGGCATTAGCCCCATCACCTCTACCCCTAACCATGTTAGGAAGGACAACTCTGCAATGTCAATGGGGCTATTTTTGCTGGAATCTTTTCCAATGTCTAAGTCAATGCCACCTGGTCTGTCCCATTTCATTTCTTTGTTGAGACTTATATAGCTGAGTAGTTTGCCAGATCATTTCACAGGGCAGCTGAGAGTCAACTGCATTACTTTGGGTCTGGAGTCACAGGCAGGCCAGGCCAAGGAAAGACAATAGTGAGCCAAATAGGTTTTTACAGCAATCAATAGTGGTTTCATGATCATCATAGATTTTTAATTCAAATTCAAATTGTACCTTGAGGAAATTCAAACCAGGGTCCCCAGAACATGAGCTGAGTTTCTGGATTAATCATTTAGTGATGATACCATTAAGCCATTGTCTAGAGATGAGATATGGTTAAAATACCCTTTAAATAGGCACTCAATTTTCCCAGAATCATTTTGAATTGAATTTATTGTCATGTGTACCACGGCACAGTGATAAGCTTTCCGTCTTGCGAGCGATACAGGCAGATCACATAGTAAAGTAGTGTAGATAAGTAAATAATAGGTACACAGCGGCAAAAACCAAAACATAGCTACAGGCAAATATGAAGAGTTTAAGAGTCCATTCAGTATTCTAACCACCATAGGGTAGAAACTGTTGCGAAACAGGCATGTGTGTGTGTGTGTGTGTGTAGTGTGTGTTCAGGCTTCTGTACCTTATCCCCGATAGTAGAGGTTGTAGAAAAACATTGCCAGGGTGGGATGGATCTTTAAGAATGCTGGTGGCCTTTCCTTGACAGCGGGCCTGGCAGATGGATTCTATAGATGGGAGGTTGGCCTTTGTGTTTGTCCGAGCCAAGTTCACGACTCTCTGTAACTGTCTCAAATCTTGAATGGTACAGTTGCCATACCAGGGAAAGGTTAAAGATGTCTGAGAAGACCTCTGCCAGTTGAGCTGCGCATGCTCTGAGTGCATGGCCTAGTACTCTGTCTGGTCCCATTACTTTCCTTGGATTCGCAGGAAGGAAAACTGATGTGACCTCTGATACAGTGATTGTTGGGATAGGTTCGTCAGGACTTGTCAGAATAGGTGTTACCTCTCTGCCAAACTTCTGCTCAGAGCGAGCATAGAAGGCGTTGAGACCATCTGGGAGGGATGTGTCATCATCTGCTATCTTGCGCTGTCTCTTTTTAAAACCTGTAATGTCATTCAGTCCTTGCCATAGTCGCCGGGTATCTGTCTGGGTCTCTAGTTTGGATCAGTATTGGTCCTTGGCTGCCTTTATGGCTCTGCGAAGGTCATATTTGGATTCTTATATTTGAGTGGGTCTCCTGATCTGAAGACCTGGTTTTTAGCAGGTTCTATATGTCCTGATTCATCCAGGGTTTCCTGTTAGGGAACACCTGAATTGACTTCCTCGGTATGCAGTCCTCCATACACTTGCTGATGATGGTGGTGGAGTACCCGTCCAAGGTACCTGCAGACTGTTTGAACATGGCCCAATCAGCCGATTCCAGACAGCACCAGATCCTCTGCCTCCTCCAACTAGCACTGGACCTGTATCCGCAAGGGAGTCTCCTGCTTGAGCTTTGCCTGTAAGCTGGGAAAGGAAACATGGCATTGTGGTTGGATGTCAGGCTAGGCATATAAGGTATTAGGGTATGGAGAGAGTAGAGTACAAAATGGGTAGGGGAGATCGGGTGCCAGTTAAGTAGGGTCCCAGGTGTTTGGGAGCCTGGGTGCCAGATAAGTTCCTACTTATCTCTAAATCCATCAGAAGGGTGCCAGTTAGGGAGTTAATCAGCTGTTGTGATGATGCCGGTACTTTCACAAGGTTATGTTGCCCTTGGCTTTTTTTTGTCAGAGGGGCCGTAAAGACATAAGTTCCAAGCGTCTGGTTTGGATGTGATTTAGGGCCAATGTGGTAATAGCTAACAGACACTGCCTCAGGCAGAAGACTTTCAAGTGTAAAAAAAACGCTTGTATAATGAAAGGGGAGCGGCCAGTTTCTCCCAACTCAGCTTTCCTCTGGTTTGGTTTGGTTTTAGTAGTCTGGCTTTTCAGAGCTGCTGGTCAGTTGTTAGCTGGGAATCCAAAGGAAACAGCTACATGGAAGAACGTGTTCCATGCTGAATCTCTCTGCCATCTCTCGCTTGTGTGCCCCTGTGTTTGATTTTACCTTTTTTGCCATGGGGTGTTAATGGGGACTGTTGCAGGCATTTGGAACATTTGGAGCAGGCTATTGGTTTTGGTATGGTGGAGATGTACATGAAGATTGGGTTTTGGGAGAGTTATAGTGTGTCACATCAAGGTCTGGGTAGGCTAAGGAATCTGAGGGAAGTGTAGTCACGTGTATATAAGTTAAGTTCCTCTGGAGTCAGACTATGCATTTATTAGTTTAACTTTATCCAAGTAACTACTTTATTTAATTCATAGGAATCCTCAAAAAAGTTTATGATATAAACTCTTTGACTTTGGAGGCTTTGCAGAATTGCAGTCAGAAAATTTAATTAGCTGTGCAGTTTCCTCACAGTGTGCCAAAATGGAAACTCTGCAGTATCCCCAAGAATAGATTTTATCACCTGGGCCTCCTCCAACACCAAATCCTAGCCACCTGACACCTGGAGAAAGAACACCTTGCGGCCCTCCAACCAGATGGCATCAACGTCGATTTCACCAGTTTCCTCATCTCCCCTCCTCCCAGATCCAACCCTCCAACTCAGCACCATCCACTTAAACTGTCTTACAAGTCTGACTTCCTTCTCACCTATCAATGAAGTCCTCCATCCAGACTACATTTTGTGTTTTTGCCCCCCTCAGTGCTTCCTCTCAGAGTTATTCAACGTGGAAGAGTACTGATTCATCAGAGGAGGGAGGATGCTATTTGGTAATCAGCAGGAGGTTTCCTTGAGCATATTTAACCTGAAGACTTCATGGGGTTCGGAGTCAATGTTGAAGTCTCCCAAGGAAACTCCCTCCGGACTGTACACAACTTCAACTCTGCTGTGTCTGTCTTGTTGGAAGATAGGTATTGTAATGGTGGTGTGTGGGTTGTTTTATGTAAGTTATGACTCCATGTGTATGAATATTTCTGCATGTTGCTTGACTAGTCTGTGAAACTGCTGTCCTAATTTTGGCATTAGCCCCATCACCTCTACCCCTAACCATGTTAGGAAGGACAACTCTGCAATGTCAATGGGGCTATTTTTGCTGGAATCTTTTCCAATGTCTAAGTCAATGCCACCTGGTCTGTCCCATTTCATTTCTTTGTTGAGACTTATATAGCTGAGTAGTTTGCCAGATCATTTCACAGGGCAGCTGAGAGTCAACTGCATTACTTTGGGTCTGGAGTCACAGGCAGGCCAGGCCAAGGAAAGACAATAGTGAGCCAAATAGGTTTTTACAGCAATCAATAGTGGTTTCATGATCATCATAGATTTTTAATTCAAATTCAAATTGTACCTTGAGGAAATTCAAACCAGGGTCCCCAGAACATGAGCTGAGTTTCTGGATTAATCATTTAGTGATGATACCATTAAGCCATTGTCTAGAGATGAGATATGGTTAAAATACCCTTTAAATAGGCACTCAATTTTCCCAGAATCATTTTGAATTGAATTTATTGTCATGTGTACCACGGCACAGTGATAAGCTTTCCGTCTTGCGAGCGATACAGGCAGATCACATAGTAAAGTAGTGTAGATAAGTAAATAATAGGTACACAGCGGCAAAAACCAAAACATAGCTACAGGCAAATATGAAGAGTTTAAGAGTCCATTCAGTATTCTAACCACCATAGGGTAGAAACTGTTGCGAAACAGGCATGTGTGTGTGTGTGTGTGTGTAGTGTGTGTTCAGGCTTCTGTACCTTATCCCCGATAGTAGAGGTTGTAGAAAAACATTGCCAGGGTGGGATGGATCTTTAAGAATGCTGGTGGCCTTTCCTTGACAGCGGGCCTGGCAGATGGATTCTATAGATGGGAGGTTGGCCTTTGTGTTTGTCCGAGCCAAGTTCACGACTCTCTGTAACTGTCTCAAATCTTGAATGGTACAGTTGCCATACCAGGGAAAGGTTAAAGATGTCTGAGAAGACCTCTGCCAGTTGAGCTGCGCATGCTCTGAGTGCATGGCCTAGTACTCTGTCTGGTCCCATTACTTTCCTTGGATTCGCAGGAAGGAAAACTGATGTGACCTCTGATACAGTGATTGTTGGGATAGGTTCGTCAGGACTTGTCAGAATAGGTGTTACCTCTCTGCCAAACTTCTGCTCAGAGCGAGCATAGAAGGCGTTGAGACCATCTGGGAGGGATGTGTCATCGTCTGCTATCTTGCGCTGTCTCTTTTTAAAACCTGTAATGTCATTCAGTCCTTGCCATAGTCGCCGGGTATCTGTCTGGGTCTCTAGTTTGGATCAGTATTGGTCCTTGGCTGCCTTTATGGCTCTGCGAAGGTCATATTTGGATTCTTATATTTGAGTGGGTCTCCTGATCTGAAGACCTGGTTTTTAGCAGGTTCTATATGTCCTGATTCATCCAGGGTTTCCTGTTAGGGAACACCTGAATTGACTTCCTCGGTATGCAGTCCTCCATACACTTGCTGATGATGGTGGTGGAGTACCCGTCCAAGGTACCTGCAGACTGTTTGAACATGGCCCAATCAGCCGATTCCAGACAGCACCAGATCCTCTGCCTCCTCCAACTAGCACTGGACCTGTATCCGCAAGGGAGTCTCCTGCTTGAGCTTTGCCTGTAAGCTGGGAAAGGAAACATGGCATTGTGGTTGGATGTCAGGCTAGGCATATAAGGTATTAGGGTATGGAGAGAGTAGAGTACAAAATGGGTAGGGGAGATCGGGTGCCAGTTAAGTAGGGTCCCAGGTGTTTGGGAGCCTGGGTGCCAGATAAGTTCCTACTTATCTCTAAATCCATCAGAAGGGTGCCAGTTAGGGAGTTAATCAGCTGTTGTGATGATGCCGGTACTTTCACAAGGTTATGTTGCCCTTGGCTTTTTTTTGTCAGAGGGGCCGTAAAGACATAAGTTCCAAGCGTCTGGTTTGGATGTGATTTAGGGCCAATGTGGTAATAGCTAACAGACACTGCCTCAGGCAGAAGACTTTCAAGTGTAAAAAAAACGCTTGTATAATGAAAGGGGAGCGGCCAGTTTCTCCCAACTCAGCTTTCCTCTGGTTTGGTTTGGTTTTAGTAGTCTGGCTTTTCAGAGCTGCTGGTCAGTTGTTAGCTGGGAATCCAAAGGAAACAGCTACATGGAAGAACGTGTTCCATGCTGAATCTCTCTGCCATCTCTCGCTTGTGTGCCCCTGTGTTTGATTTTACCTTTTTTGCCATGGGGTGTTAATGGGGACTGTTGCAGGCATTTGGAACATTTGGAGCAGGCTATTGGTTTTGGTATGGTGGAGATGTACATGAAGATTGGGTTTTGGGAGAGTTATAGTGTGTCACATCAAGGTCTGGGTAGGCTAAGGAATCTGAGGGAAGTGTAGTCACGTGTATATAAGTTAAGTTCCTCTGGAGTCAGACTATGCATTTATTAGTTTAACTTTATCCAAGTAACTACTTTATTTAATTCATAGGAATCCTCAAAAAAGTTTATGATATAAACTCTTTGACTTTGGAGGCTTTGCAGAATTGCAGTCAGAAAATTTAATTAGCTGTGCAGTTTCCTCACAGTGTGCCAAAATGGAAACTCTGCAGTATCCCCAAGAATAGATTTTATCACCTGGGCCTCCTCCAACACCAAATCCTAGCCACCTGACACCTGGAGAAAGAACACCTTGCGGCCCTCCAACCAGATGGCATCAACGTCGATTTCACCAGTTTCCTCATCTCCCCTCCTCCCAGATCCAACCCTCCAACTCAGCACCATCCACTTAAACTGTCTTACAAGTCTGACTTCCTTCCCACCTATCAATGAAGTCCTCCATCCAGACTACATTTTGTGTTTTTGCCCCCCTCAGTGCTTCCTCTCAGAGTTATTCAACGTGGAAGAGTACTGATTCATCAGAGGAGGGAGGATGCTATTTGGTAATCAGCAGGAGGTTTCCTTGAGCATATTTAACCTGAAGACTTCATGGGGTTCGGAGTCAATGTTGAAGTCTCCCAAGGAAACTCCCTCCGGACTGTACACAACTTCAACTCTGCTGTGTCTGTCTTGTTGGAAGATAGGTATTGTAATGGTGGTGTGTGGGTTGTTTTATGTAAGTTATGACTCCATGTGTATGAATATGTCTGCATGTTGCTTGACTAGTCTGTGAAACTGCTGTCCTAATTTTGGCATTAGCCCCATCACCTCTACCCCTAACCATGTTAGGAAGGACAACTCTGCAATGTCAATGGGGCTATTTTTGCTGGAATCTTTTCCAATGTCTAAGTCAATGCCACCTGGTCTGTCCCATTTCATTTCTTTGTTGAGACTTATATAGCTGAGTAGTTTGCCAGATCATTTCACAGGGCAGCTGAGAGTCAACTGCATTACTTTGGGTCTGGAGTCACAGCCAGGCCAGGCCAAGGAAAGACAATAGTGAGCCAAATAGGTTTTTACAGCAATCAATAGTGGTTTCATGATCATCATAGATTTTTAATTCAAATTCAAATTGTACCTTGAGGAAATTCAAACCAGGGTCCCCAGAACATGAGCTGAGTTTCTGGATTAATCATTTAGTGATGATACCATTAAGCCATTGTCTAGAGATGAGATATGGTTAAAATACCCTTTAAATAGGCACTCAATTTTCCCAGAATCATTTTGAATTGAATTTATTGTCATGTGTACCACGGCACAGTGATAAGCTTTCCGTCTTGCGAGCGATACAGGCAGATCACATAGTAAAGTAGTGTAGATAAGTAAATAATAGGTACACAGCGGCAAAAACCAAAACATAGCTACAGGCAAATATGAAGAGTTTAAGAGTCCATTCAGTATTCTAACCACCATAGGGTAGAAACTGTTGCGAAACAGGCATGTGTGTGTGTGTGTGTGTGTAGTGTGTGTTCAGGCTTCTGTACCTTATCCCCGATAGTAGAGGTTGTAGAAAAACATTGCCAGGGTGGGATGGATCTTTAAGAATGCTGGTGGCCTTTCCTTGACAGCGGGCCTGGCAGATGGATTCTATAGATGGGAGGTTGGCCTTTGTGTTTGTCCGAGCCAAGTTCACGACTCTCTGTAACTGTCTCAAATCTTGAATGGTACAGTTGCCATACCAGGGAAAGGTTAAAGATGTCTGAGAAGACCTCTGCCAGTTGAGCTGCGCATGCTCTGAGTGCATGGCCTAGTACTCTGTCTGGTCCCATTACTTTCCTTGGATTCGCAGGAAGGAAAACTGATGTGACCTCTGATACAGTGATTGTTGGGATAGGTTCGTCAGGACTTGTCAGAATAGGTGTTACCTCTCTGCCAAACTTCTGCTCAGAGCGAGCATAGAAGGCGTTGAGACCATCTGGGAGGGATGTGTCATCGTCTGCTATCTTGCGCTGTCTCTTTTTAAAACCTGTAATGTCATTCAGTCCTTGCCATAGTCGCCGGGTATCTGTCTGGGTCTCTAGTTTGGATCAGTATTGGTCCTTGGCTGCCTTTATGGCTCTGCGAAGGTCATATTTGGATTCTTATATTTGAGTGGGTCTCCTGATCTGAAGACCTGGTTTTTAGCAGGTTCTATATGTCCTGATTCATCCAGGGTTTCCTGTTAGGGAACACCTGAATTGACTTCCTCGGTATGCAGTCCTCCATACACTTGCTGATGATGGTGGTGGAGTACCCGTCCAAGGTACCTGCAGACTGTTTGAACATGGCCCAATCAGCCGATTCCAGACAGCACCAGATCCTCTGCCTCCTCCAACTAGCACTGGACCTGTATCCGCAAGGGAGTCTCCTGCTTGAGCTTTGCCTGTAAGCTGGGAAAGGAAACATGGCATTGTGGTTGGATGTCAGGCTAGGCATATAAGGTATTAGGGTATGGAGAGAGTAGAGTACAAAATGGGTAGGGGAGATCGGGTGCCAGTTAAGTAGGGTCCCAGGTGTTTGGGAGCCTGGGTGCCAGATAAGTTCCTACTTATCTCTAAATCCATCAGAAGGGTGCCAGTTAGGGAGTTAATCAGCTGTTGTGATGATGCCGGTACTTTCACAAGGTTATGTTGCCCTTGGCTTTTTTTTGTCAGAGGGGCCGTAAAGACATAAGTTCCAAGCGTCTGGTTTGGATGTGATTTAGGGCCAATGTGGTAATAGCTAACAGACACTGCCTCAGGCAGAAGACTTTCAAGTGTAAAAAAAACGCTTGTATAATGAAAGGGGAGCGGCCAGTTTCTCCCAACTCAGCTTTCCTCTGGTTTGGTTTGGTTTTAGTAGTCTGGCTTTTCAGAGCTGCTGGTCAGTTGTTAGCTGGGAATCCAAAGGAAACAGCTACATGGAAGAACGTGTTCCATGCTGAATCTCTCTGCCATCTCTCGCTTGTGTGCCCCTGTGTTTGATTTTACCTTTTTTGCCATGGGGTGTTAATGGGGACTGTTGCAGGCATTTGGAACATTTGGAGCAGGCTATTGGTTTTGGTATGGTGGAGATGTACATGAAGATTGGGTTTTGGGAGAGTTATAGTGTGTCACATCAAGGTCTGGGTAGGCTAAGGAATCTGAGGGAAGTGTAGTCACGTGTATATAAGTTAAGTTCCTCTGGAGTCAGACTATGCATTTATTAGTTTAACTTTATCCAAGTAACTACTTTATTTAATTCATAGGAATCCTCAAAAAAGTTTATGATATAAACTCTTTGACTTTGGAGGCTTTGCAGAATTGCAGTCAGAAAATTTAATTAGCTGTGCAGTTTCCTCACAGTGTGCCAAAATGGAAACTCTGCAGTATCCCCAAGAATAGATTTTATCACCTGGGCCTCCTCCAACACCAAATCCTAGCCACCTGACACCTGGAGAAAGAACACCTTGCGGCCCTCCAACCAGATGGCATCAACGTCGATTTCACCAGTTTCCTCATCTCCCCTCCTCCCAGATCCAACCCTCCAACTCAGCACCATCCACTTAAACTGTCTTACAAGTCTGACTTCCTTCCCACCTATCAATGAAGTCCTCCATCCAGACTACATTTTGTGTTTTTGCCCCCCTCAGTGCTTCCTCTCAGAGTTATTCAACGTGGAAGAGTACTGATTCATCAGAGGAGGGAGGATGCTATTTGGTAATCAGCAGGAGGTTTCCTTGAGCATATTTAACCTGAAGACTTCATGGGGTTCGGAGTCAATGTTGAAGTCTCCCAAGGAAACTCCCTCCGGACTGTACACAACTTCAACTCTGCTGTGTCTGTCTTGTTGGAAGATAGGTATTGTAATGGTGGTGTGTGGGTTGTTTTATGTAAGTTATGACTCCATGTGTATGAATATGTCTGCATGTTGCTTGACTAGTCTGTGAAACTGCTGTCCTAATTTTGGCATTAGCCCCATCACCTCCACCCCTAACCATGTTAGGAAGGACAACTCTGCAATGTCAATGGGGCTATTTTTGCTGGAATCTTTTCCAATGTCTAAGTCAATGCCACCTGGTCTGTCCCATTTCATTTCTTTGTTGAGACTTATATAGCTGAGTAGTTTGCCAGATCATTTCACAGGGCAGCTGAGAGTCAACTGCATTACTTTGGGTCTGGAGTCACAGGCAGGCCAGGCCAAGGAAAGACAATAGTGAGCCAAATAGGTTTTTACAGCAATCAATAGTGGTTTCATGATCATCATAGATTTTTAATTCAAATTCAAATTGTACCTTGAGGAAATTCAAACCAGGGTCCCCAGAACATGAGCTGAGTTTCTGGATTAATCATTTAGTGATGATACCATTAAGCCATTGTCTAGAGATGAGATATGGTTAAAATACCCTTTAAATAGGCACTCAATTTTCCCAGAATCATTTTGAATTGAATTTATTGTCATGTGTACCACGGCACAGTGATAAGCTTTCCGTCTTGCGAGCGATACAGGCAGATCACATAGTAAAGTAGTGTAGATAAGTAAATAATAGGTACACAGCGGCAAAAACCAAAACATAGCTACAGGCAAATATGAAGAGTTTAAGAGTCCATTCAGTATTCTAACCACCATAGGGTAGAAACTGTTGCGAAACAGGCATGTGTGTGTGTGTGTGTGTGTAGTGTGTGTTCAGGCTTCTGTACCTTATCCCCGATAGTAGAGGTTGTAGAAAAACATTGCCAGGGTGGGATGGATCTTTAAGAATGCTGGTGGCCTTTCCTTGACAGCGGGCCTGGCAGATGGATTCTATAGATGGGAGGTTGGCCTTTGTGTTTGTCCGAGCCAAGTTCACGACTCTCTGTAACTGTCTCAAATCTTGAATGGTACAGTTGCCATACCAGGGAAAGGTTAAAGATGTCTGAGAAGACCTCTGCCAGTTGAGCTGTCAACGTCGATTTCACCAGTTTCCTCATCTCCCCTCCTCCCAGATCCAACCCTCCAACTCAGCACCATCCACTTAAACTGTCTTACAAGTCTGACTTCCTTCCCACCTATCAATGAAGTCCTCCATCCAGACTACATTTTGTGTTTTTGCCCCCCTCAGTGCTTCCTCTCAGAGTTATTCAACGTGGAAGAGGTTGTAGAAAAACATTGCCAGGGTGGGATGGATCTTTAAGAATGCTGGTGGCCTTTCCTTGACAGCGGGCCTGGCAGATGGATTCTATAGATGGGAGGTTGGCCTTTGTGTTTGTCCGAGCCAAGTTCACGACTCTCTGTAACTGTCTCAAATGAGTGCATGCTCTGAGTGCATGGCCTAGTACTCTGTCTGGTCCCATTACTTTCCTTGGATTCGCAGGAAGGAAAACTGATGTGACCTCTGATACAGTGATTGTTGGGATAGGTTCGTCAGGACTTGTCAGAATAGGTGTTACCTCTCTGCCAAACTTCTGCTCAGAGCGAGCATAGAAGGCGTTGAGACCATCTGGGAGGGATGTGTCATCGTCTGCTATCTTGCGCTGTCTCTTTTTAAAACCTGTAATGTCATTCAGTCCTTGCCATAGTCGCCGGGTATCTGTCTGGGTCTCTAGTTTGGATCAGTATTGGTCCTTGGCTGCCTTTATGGCTCTGCGAAGGTCATATTTGGATTCTTATATTTGAGTGGGTCTCCTGATCTGAAGACCTGGTTTTTAGCAGGTTCTATATGTCCTGATTCATCCAGGGTTTCCTGTTAGGGAACACCTGAATTGACTTCCTCGGTATGCAGTCCTCCATACACTTGCTGATGATGGTGGTGGAGTACCTGCAGACTGTTTGAACATGGCCCAATCAGCCGATTCCAGACAGCACCAGATCCTCTGCCTCCTCCAACTAGCACTGGACCTGTATCCGCAAGGGAGTCTCCTGCTTGAGCTTTGCCTGTAAGCTGGGAAAGGAAACATGGCATTGTGGTTGGAGTTCCCGGAATGAGGGCGGGGGATGGAGCAGTAGGCATCTTTCATAGTGGCGGAGCAGTGATCTAAAATGTTCCGTCCCTGGTGGGGCAGGTAATGTTCTGGTGGTATTTGGGCATCACCTTTCTTAGATTGGTTTGATTGAAGTCACCGGGTACAATAAACAGGGCCTTGGGGTGTTCCGTCTCCAGGGTGTTAATGGTGGAGTACAGCACATCCAGAGCTTCCTCAATCATTTACTTGTGGTGGTATGTACCCAGCAGTTTGTACAGCAATGGTAAATTCCAGTGGTAGAAAGAAGGGGTGGTGAGGAATTTGATGGTGAGGAATTCAAGGTTTGGGGAACAATGGCTGTCCAGGTTTGCAATGTCCTTGCACCACAAGTTGTCGATTAAAAAGCAAACCCCTCCAGCCTTTGTCTGACCCGAGGACCATCCACCCTTTGTCTTACCTGAAAGAATTCTCAGCTCTTGAAAGCTTACTTTTATTCTTTTACCTTCTCAGCATGACAACTTCTCACCCTGGAAGTATCCTTCATGTTGAGAGTATAGTGGAGACCCTCCCTCTAGTGCAAATCTTCCATTTAGTTTTAATTCCTTGGATATTTGGTCATTTCAATCCAGATCTGAGCTCCCATCAGCATTCCAGGATGGTGAACTGTAGAGCCCTTCAGAGTCTCTCAGACCTTGACAAACTAATCGACATGTTTGTGATATTCAGTGATATTTTACAATAGCCTGTAACCCAATCTTTAAAATGGTTATGTCCATACCCTTCCTTATGGCAACATGAATGACATTGACTGTATATCCAAGTAGAGTCACTTATTAATGACCCTTGAGAGCCTAACACTCTCTTATTTCAGAAGTAAATACTCAGTGTGGACCACCACTGTTTAGAACTCAACATTCAAAACACAATTCTGTACTGGGAGACTACTGGTATAAGAACTGTCTTTGCTATTATTTGTCAATGTGAAAATCTTTCACCATTTTTTTTCTTTATGAAACAACCTAAGCCTTTCTTTAAACTTTGCAGCCCTGTCACTCAGAAAAGGTGTCAGTTGGACTTTTGTCCAGGTCACAAGATCCACCTTACTTTAAGTACACAGTCCCAAAACATATTTGATGGACTTTAGACTTAAATCAAACATCAAAAAAGGTGCAGGTTTGATATATCTTCCTTTCAAATTAAAAGAGTTAAATCATAACATTTTGTAATGAAAACACTCATTTTTTTTTCTTCTAAGTAATCAATATAAAAATGTTTGGCCCAAATGCAAAATTATCCAGAAAATCCTATTGTATTGATCCCAGCACCAAGCAAACTGTATTTGCTGGTGTTGACATCTTCCATCTCTTTTCTCTTTAGACTCCAGGCTACTTGCCAGAACATGTTAACTGATGGAGCATGTGTGCTGGGGACCAACACGTCAAACCTTCCTTGGCCCCCTGGTCATTAGTTCTATGCTAAATCCCCATAATGTTGAGAATCAGGAACACCAGGCTTATGTTGCCTTATTTGACTTCACTTCACAGATCGGACAATGGACAGATAGACACAAAACCAGCTGGAAATTTATAGAATGAGAAAGACCTGATAGTACTTTGTATCTCCCCTATTATTATACCAGCCATACTCTGAAGTTATCCCAAGATTGTTGCAGAAGTTTGAGAGAATTCCAAGGCCATTTTTTTTTTATTCACTCAATTTTATTGAGAGTACAATATTTGTGTATCTATTGGTCTACTTTTCATCTTATTGGTATTTGCTTTCAAACATGTGTCACTTCCATATGAACAATATGAAGCAATTAAAGGCATATTTTCACCACAAATAGTGTCCATGCAAAGTGTTTTTATTTCATCCTGATGTTATTGTTATGAAGTAAATGCTGCTTGAAACTGGAATCACGGCCTGATCTGGCAGGGGACCAAAATAAGATGACGTTGGAGGAGTCAACCTGTTTCAGTTCACTTCATTTGAAAATTTGTTCCAGTCATAGTATTTGATTTGTAACACTGATAACTGCTTTGCACCCAAATCAAACTCATGGTAACTGTCTATGAGAAGTGCAACTTCTGAATAAGCATTCAATTGATCTACATCAGAGTATATTCTTCAGTAAAATGAAGAACCACAGATGTTGGAGACCTGAAACAAAAACAGAAATTGCTGTAGAAGCTCAGTAGGTCTGGCAACATCTTTGGGAAGAAAGCAGAATCTGGAGACTATTCAAGAGAATCTTCAGAATAAATGCCACTTCTTCCAGGCTACCAAAGCTGAAGTGGGAGAGGGGGGACAGGTGAGCAGTTGGGGGAGATGGAGCCCAGAGAAAGAGTGAGAGGGAGGGAGGCATAAAAGGAGAGGTAAACAAGATTGTGGACAGCAGGGCATAAAAGGAGAGGTAAACAAGATTGAGGACAGAAGAAAGGTTGATTATTTGATAATTAGAGCTAACTGTGAGAAAACAGTTAGCTGTGCTAAATGCAATACATATCGTGTGATAATGGATCTTGGAGTTTCTCAGCTCTTATTATCACCTATTCATCTTTTCTTGTGTCCTGACTTGCTATTCATCACTGACAGTGAATAACCTGTACACAGCTCAGCTTTAAGTATGGAAGCTGCAGTGAAACTCCCGAAAGATCCAGGCTGTAGTGAATATTTCCACCACTGTTGAGTGATAGGACAAGAGTAGCACAACAAGAAAAGAACTGAAAGAACTTTGGATGCTGTAAATCAGGAACAAAAACAGAAATTGCTGTAAAAGCTCAACAGGTCTGGCAGCATCTGTGAAGAGAAATCAGAGTTAACATTTCCGGTCCAGTGATTCTTTCTCACAACAAATCTGAGGAAGGGTCACTGGACCTGAATCAATAACTTAAATTTCTCTTCACAGTTGCTGCAAAGGGTAGCATGGTACTTACATCCTGACCTGCTATTGTTATTGACAGTGAGAGCTCACTGAGAGAAACCTTTCATGACAATCCCCGAGATTGACACTGACCTGATAACAATGTCCTCTTTACTTATGAACTCTTGCATTTTTGGTGACAGCTGTCCATTTATTTTCAAGCTTAAAAATTGCCAGTAGTTGTCAATTTACAACATTTCTGTTAAAACAAAATCCTCCAGGTCGGTGGAGTGAAGCTTGGTTCCATGGAAATGAGGCTAAATAGACAATGAAAATTTGTCAAATTGAAATACCCATCAACACTACCTTCCATAACTTTGGTAGTGTCAATTAGATGTGAGAGACAGTTGAACTTCTGAAAGAAACACAGCTGAAAAATGTGTTGCTAGAAAAGTGCAGCAGGTCAGGCAGCATCCAAGGAGCAGGGGAATTGACGTTTCGGGCATAATGCCCTTGCTCCTTGGATGCTGCCTGACCTGCTGCGCTTTTCCAGCAACACATTTTTCAGCTCTGATCTCCAGCATCTGCAGTCCTCACTTTCTCCTGAAAGAAACAGAGGGCAATTTCACCTGGTGCAGCAGACCGTAAGACTATAAGACATCGGAGTGGAACTAAGTCCATTCAGCCCATTGAGTCCACTCCACTATTTACTCATGGCTGATGGGCATTTCAACTCCACTTACCCGCATTCTCCTTGTAGCCCTTCATTCCTTGCAAGATCAAGAATTTATCAATCTCTGCCTTGAAGACATTTAAAGTCCCAGACTCCATTACGCTCCATGCCAATGAATTCCACAGGCCCACCATTCTCTGACTGAAGAAATGTCTGCTCACTTCTATTCTAAACTGACCTCCTCTAATTCTAAGGCTGTGCCCATAGGTCCTTGTATCCCTGCCTAATGGAAACAACTTCCCAGCATCCATGCTTTCTAAGCCATTCTTGTAAGTTTCTATTAGATCTCCCCTCAATCTTCTCATGACAATATATGACAAACATATCAGAGAAAAAAAATCATGTGGAAAACCAGCTATGTGTGATATTTTGGCTGAAAGTTCAGCTGAATAAGAACAAACATAAACAGATTCCAGAAATAAGTCAGGCACTGAAGAAAGAGACAAGAACAGTTGTTACGCAGCAATTAGAGAAACGAATGTATACTAAAATGAGTAGTCTAACTAGGTCATTCAGATCCTGGGCTTATAACGAACTTGGTCCAAAAATGTCAGGGTGGAATGGCAGCTCAGTAGTTAGCTGCTTCACAACCAGGGACCCGGGTTTGATTCCAGCTCGGGTGACTGTCTGTGTGGAATTTGCACATTCTACCAGTATCTGCATGGGTTTCCTTCAAGTGCTCCAGTTTCCTCCTGTCGTCCAAAGATGTGTCGGTGAGGTAGATTGGCCATGGGAAATGGAAGGTTACAGGGATTGTGTGGATCTGGGTGGGATGCTTTTTTGGAGCATCGGTGTGGATGTAAATAGCCTGCTTCCATATGTGCAAAAGAACTGAACACCTGAGGTGAGCTGAGGGTAACTATCCTTGAACATTAATGCAGTATTTGACTTTGTTTTCTTATAGTTATTCATATGATGTAGGCTGTACCAGAGTTATGATCCACTCCTAGAGGCCCTTGAGCAGATGGTGATGCGTTGCCTTCTTGAACCAATGATGTGCATCAATGAGCCCCAGCAAATCTGGAGTCAATGGAAGTCATGAGGTAAATACTCCATTGGGTTGAAATCAGACTTTGGGTACATGTAGTTGTTGGAGGTCAGTGATCACAGTCCCAATGATTCTTTGCATGTGTTGCCCAGGGTAGTGACCTAGGCTAAACCATCTTCAGATGCTTCATCTATGATCCTCTCATCATCATAAGCTCAATATAAATATGATGTGAATAACATCTCCTTTCTCCACAAAGCCTTTCTAGCACCCACAAGGCAAAAGTCAGGAGTATGATGGAATATTACTCACTTACCTGGATGAGTACAAATCTAACAATATGCAAGATGTTTGACATCATCCAGGACAAAGCAATTCAGTTGACCACCACTTACACACACTGATAGCAGTGTGTGCCATCTGAAAGGATACCCTGAAGTCATTTATTTGGGCTCTTCAAACAGCATGTATCAAAGCTGTGACACCCTGATGGACAAAGGCCATAGATTTCCTTCCAAGCCACACACTATCTTGACTTGAAACTCCATCAGCATTCTTTGACTGTCACTAGGTCAAAATCCTGGAACAGTGTTCCCAAGTGTACAGTGGGTGTCCTGACATTCCAAAGACTGTAGCAGTTCAAGAAAGCAGCTCACCACCACCTTCTTCAGGGCAATTAGAGATGGAAAATTAATGCTTGCCCAGCTGCTGATGCCCATAGTATATGAACAAATAAATAGAAAGAATCTCTATTGCATGGTACTGTTGGGGGAGCAATACCACACAGGAAGTCTTGCTTAAAAAGGAATAGTTCTCATCAGATCATAGCCATGTCAATCCTTAAACTTTATGTTGCTCTGTTAAAATGTTGGCTTTGCAATAAAATTGTGTGAATTGTAATTCTCAATCTCTCACGTAATACTGCGATAATGTCTCAAGAAACTTAATCACAAGCCTGTGATCCTCACTAGAGCATGTTAGGTGAGACATGTCATTCTCATTTCAAGTAGCCCATTCATACTCACTGGAATTGGGTTTTATTGGTTTTGTCTGGCATTAAACAGGCAGTAATGATCACAAAATGAAACAATTTGGTCTGATTGACTAAAAATAAAAATGGATTCTACTGTCCAAGGACAGGAGAAAAATCACAATTTTAAATTTTAAACCTGTCTGCTGGAAATCTGTGTTGGAAATGTGAGCTTGCATGGTGTACAATTATCCAAAGAATCGCTTTGGTGTGTAGTTTAATATCCAATACATGCTGTCATCAGGTGAGACTGCACTTTTCAAATGAAAAGTCGGTGAAAAATGACAAGTTAAGTGAATTACAGGAAGCCTGGGACAATCAGAGAAACCAAATATTGGCCACCACCTTCAGAAAAAAAGATATAAGTAAAAACGTGAAAAGATGAGAAAATTAGATTGAAACTTCTGCTACTTCATCCGTATGGCTTTAAGCTGACAATATCTCACATTTTTCCTTCATTTCCCAGGTGAAGAAACTGAGATATCCCCAGCTGATGCACTTTGAGGGACATTTTTTCACTAATATAGTGGCAGAATGCCAAACGGATAAAAGGGGTTTTCATTTCCATTATCTGACAGTCAAGAAATGAATTTGAGATTGGATTTAAAAAAAAATTCTCTCCCACCTTCTCTTTTCTTAAGGGAATGGCAATGCCAACAAAGCAGACCAGAGCTCAGCTGATGACTACTGAAAGTCAACTTTTGCAAGATGCACCTGAGGATACAATATCACACAGAACACCTTTGTGCTACGTTATTGCTAAGCAATTATCCTTCACCAAATCTGAGGAAGTTACGGAACAGTATGGGGTGATGAGGCCCTTTCATTTTGTCTGCTCTATTGACCCCAGTAACAAATACACAGCTGAATCTGCTGATAAGGATCTGTCTGCTTAGTGAGAAGGAGAAAGAAATGAAAATCTTTTCACTTCAGTGCAGTCTTATCTTTAGAAGGTCAACCTTTCTTTTCAATGTACACTGCTCAAGAGCCTGAAAGACATTTCCCATACACTGGTTCTGTAAATTGCCCTTCTCCAATTAATTTGCATCCAAAACACATGATGAACTCTTTTCTCCTTTGAGTCACATGTGTAAATGAAATGTGATGTTCATTGTTAGCACTGCAAATGATAAAATAGCATTCTATTTCATTCTGTCATCTCTGACTTCAGGAAAGCAAGGAGAAGCATCTTAGTTCTACCATCGATTTTTTTTTAAATTGGGTTTCACCTGTAATCTCATACTAAGATAACCAATACTTTGCATTTCTAAATCGCAAGACTGTAGTTCTGATTCAGTCATAATCACTGTGAATAGAATGTTAATAGGGAGAGAAAAAAACAGAAGTGCAGAGGTCCTTTTATGCATGAGAAAACAATTTTTAATCAATGCATGATTTTAATTGTAATCACAGCATTTCAAGGTCTCATACCATTTGAAAATTACAATTTTAAATGTGATAAATATGCAGAACTCTAAAATGCAAGGCATGCCAACTCAACACAGTTGTCAATTCTGGTTCAGGATAGCAAGGCATACTAAAGTAACGTAGAACGACATTGAGCTGAAAGTCATATTCAATGGTGCCTTTCAGCTCAATCTGTAATGCATATTTTCCCTTCAACTTTTTTCCTTTTGTAAAGGTATTAACCCATGCTGGGGTATTGCTCTCCAATTGCAGTTGTTCTTCAGTATTCTACAGAGCTGACCAATCTCCATATGTAAAGCTAACTATTATCAGAGACTATTCAAATTGGAGGGGCTCCACACCTTTACTTGATTCTAACTTCACTTGATTCGGCCATTTGCACAATTTTACATGGGAAAAAAAGGATAAATCTGCTGATATTTCATTGCAGCTGACTCCAATTGTATTAAATATATTGTAATTCCACCTAAGATCAATTACTTCAACATTAATCTGAAATCTGAGGGAGTGCTGCACTGTAGGAGTTGCCTTTTTTTTTGGACGATTTCAAATCAAGCATCCATTTGTTGTTTCAACTGGTTTTAAACAATTCCATACCACAATGCAAAGAACAATACTGTTCTTTCGGGTATACTGCCCAATATTTTACCTCAACTACCCTCATTTAAAAAATGGTTATCAAGTAATTATTTAATTTCTATTTGTGAGGCATTTATATGTGGAAATTGACTTCAATATTTTGCTTTGTTAAATTACTTAAGTGACTCCAACTGAAAATTGCAGTATGGTTTGTCAAGTGTTTAGTGACATCCTGAGGTAACGGTGGCACAGTGGTTAGCACTGTTGCCTCACAGCGCCAGAGACCCGGGTTCAATTCCCACCTCAGGCGACTGACTGTGTGGAGTTTGCATGTTCTCCCCGTGTCTGCGTGGGTTTCCTCCGGGTGCTCCGGTTTCCTCCCACAGTCCAAAGATGTGCAGGTCAGGTGAATTGGCCAGGCTAAATTTTCCGTAGTGTTAGGTAAGGGGTAAATGTAGGGGTATGGGTGGGTTGCGCTTCGGCGGGTCGGTGTGGACTTGTTGGGCCGAAGGGCCTGTTTCCACACTGTAATCTAATCTAATAAATGGGACATTACTTTCACTCCTGAAATTCCAACATAGGTTTTCACAATTAAATATCATGAGGGGATTTTAAGCTACATCATTCTGATTCAGAGCAGAGGATGCTTCCACCAAGCAATAACGGAGCATTGTGGTCATTCTTTGGGCATCCCAAAGGGCCAAATTTAACATCCGTTCTATATCTGATGAGAACAGGGCATATGCAGTTGTTGTGGCAAAGATAAAATCAAAGCAGCTTTGTTTTTCCCCCAGGTCCACACAGGTCTTTGGCCTGCCTTCAACTTAATGGCCTATTTCAGGGAACTTGTGAAACAAAATGCAAGATCCTATAGCAATTGTAAAACTCCAATTTACTGAATTGCTATGCAAATTGCACAATAAATGAAACCCATGATAAAAAGCCAGCAATGAGTATCAACAAGCCCTGAAGAGAGCGGAAATGGATAAATTCTTTTATTTTTATGTGAATGTCTCCACCTCAGAATATGACCCACAGTTAAAATTCATGCAAAATGTTGATCCAGAATTAAAATTAAAACACAGGTTTCAGAGGAAACTATCTGAGGTCACTTTATTTGAATCAGATGCATGCAAAAATCCTGTTACTTACATGTGGCTAACATATTTAACATAGACAGTTTTCTAACACTTTACTAAGAGAGATCAGCATTTTATTAAAAGATACTTTACAATGGGTTTTTCATGAAGAGATAAATTCATTTGTTACATAGAAGTTAGCACAACATGACTGCACAGTCAGTATCTAATTTTCCAGAGGTCTCACGGGGCAGCAACTTACTGCTAGTTCTTAAGACATAAGTACAAAATCGTATTGTATTATTGATCTTCTATTGCATTCATATGGCTTCCAACATCAAACTGACAATATAACATTCAATAGTGTACATTAGTATAATTTTTGAGGGTACAATCAACTCTGTTTTCTTCTATGTTGCGTTTCTACCTCCGTCTGGAGGTGAATCTCCATTTGTTTCAGGGGAGAACAGCCTATTCATATTGTCTTGTGCAGCCATCTGAATTTTTTACAAATGTAGGTTCTTTAGGGTCTTAAGTAGTCTACTGCATGTGAGGGTCGTGACTTTTTGGTCTAATGAGATATAGTTCATTGCATCTCTGCAACTATTTAGGGGTTATAACAGGCTGCATATGAGTACAAAGGCTGTTGGGAGCACTATGACTTTTGTCTGTTTCTCATAAAATCCTACCTTACTTTCTCCCTCATACACCTCACCATTTTTAATGAGGGGAGTACATATAAATATTAACCCTTTCAAACTCTTTCTAATCTTTTAAAGCAACTCCCAGCCCCTCAACATTTGAAATCTGAACTGGCAAATAATGATGTGTGTATTAGCAATCCCAACTGTGGCTGTATGAAGGTGCTCAACTGACCATGGAGCTGAGCACCTTTTTTGGACAGGATAAAGGCACTTTACTCTGAAGACAATAGTTACATCAGTCTCAGAAGGGTTGATGCCGAATCTGGAAACTTAATAAAAACTGTGTACCTCAGTTAGAACAATATTCATCAGCCATTCTATTGTATACAAATTTGATTGAGCAATCACATTAGCAGTCAAATTATTAAACTACTATGATCCCTGATGGGACATGTGCTGGTTTTCTCCCTGTAGTGCTGTGTTGAAATTAAAAACTAAATCATGTGATACATGAACCTTGCTTTGTCAGTGTCATAATGCCTCATGTTGGCTCCCTGTCACACTAGTTAGCCTTCATTGCTGATAGTATTTGACATTTATCACAATCTTTCCTTACAGATAACTATAAATGCGATTGAGTTAAATGATAGATTCTCTGTAAAATACAATCCTTATCAAATTCATTTCATTCCTTAATTGAGAATAGGATCATTTTTGGCATGCATACACACTAGCAGTCAGCAAGGTCGATGATGTTGTGGGAATCAAAAAAGTACAAGTTTCCAGTTGTGTAGTTATAAAATTATAGAAGCTGCCCATTGTAATTGTTATCTGCTCCTGCAGATTCTGGCTGTGCTCATGCAGAGATGGAGTTTTTTCAGGTTTCGATTTTCTTACACATATTGATTCGATGTATTTTGTTATAACCTTCATGTAAATCCTGTTACTTCAGTTGTAATGAACTGACTATTTTTATGTACTGATTTTTATAGTGACCTTGCATAGATCTTTTATGTTGAAACTGCTTGCACTCTTGTTGTTTTTAGTTAACTCATCTTAGGCCCAAAAGCATGGTGATGTCATGCATTCAGAATTTTTTTTAAATGATAGGCTTTGAGGTTTTCTCGAACATTCAGATGTACAGTTTGGATATTTGGAGTGATATGAAATCATTGGGAGTTGACATTTCATGCTTCTAGGCAAACACATAAATGGCTTTATTGGTGTCACATTATCAGTAATGGTGTAAAGTAAATGGCAGGCTGATAGAGATAAGCTGTTACAAAAGGAGTGATTTATAAAATGATTGGCATGGTAAAGAATAAATCAGGATTCAGTAGCAACTAATGTCACTAAGCTGATTATTATTTTCAAAGAAATCAGTGAGGAATTGTGTGTATTGATCATATGCTATTCATATACTGGCAAACCAATTAGAATTCAGGATTCTCTGATCATGAACAGGGGTAGTGGTAAACAATTAATAAACAGTGATTCCTAATGATTTAGTGCTCAAGAGAAAAGACTAAAGACAGAAGGAGGACTTTAATCAAAAGAGTATTCTATAAGTTACACCGAGTTGACCCCTCATCCTTCTAATTCCATCAACTACAGACCCAGAGTCCTCAACTACTCCAGGAGAAAGTGAGGTCTGCAGATGCTGGAGATCAAAGTTGAAACTTTATTGCTGGAACAGCACAGCAGGTCAGGCAGCATCCAGGGAACAGGAGATTCGACGTTTCGGGCACAGGCCCTTCTTCAGGAATGGCAAAGAAGAAGGGCCTGTGCCCGAAACGTCGAATCTCCTGTTCCCTGGATGCTGCCTGACCTGCTGTGCTGTTCCAGCAATAAAGTTTCAACCTCAACTACTCCACACATGACAAGTCCTCGATTCATAGGATAATTCTTGCAAGTCTTCTCCGGACACCCTTGCCCCTCCCATGCCCTCATACCCTTCCTTAGCTACATGGCTCAAAACTGCTCACAATATTCCAAATGCAGTCTGACCAGAGCCTTACACAGCCTCAGCAGTACATCTCTGGTCTGAAATTCAACCCTTGTTGAAAAGAATGCTAATATTGCATTTGTCTTCCTAACTGACAACTGAACATCCATGCTAACCCTAAAAATTCCTGAACTAGGACTCCCAAGTCCCTTTATGTTTCAGATTTTTCAAACTCTTTTCCTGTTTAGAAAAGTCTATTTCTCAAATCTTCCTATTAAAGTGCATAACTTCACACTTTCCCACATTGTATTCCATCTGCCACTCCTTTGCCCATTCTCCGAGCCTGCTCTAATCTGCAGCCTCCCCACTTCCTCAACACTACTGCACTAAGACATTGCAAGAGGGAGAGAAAGACCTCCTCTTCTGAGGGCACATTGGTGGCATGGGTGACACTTCATTACAATTTTTAAATTAACTTTCCGAACATGGGCACCACTGGCTGATCAGCATTTATTGCCCGTCTGTAATTGCTCTTCAGAAGATGTTCATGAGCTGCCTTCTTGAACTGCGGCAGTCCACATTCCTTTAGGAAGGGAATTCTGGGATTTTGACCAAGCAATAATGAAGGAATGGCAATATATTTCCATGATTTGGAGATGCCAGTGTTGGACTGGGGTGTACAAAGTTAAAAATCACAAAACACCAGGTTATAGTCCAACAGGTTTAATTGGAAGCACTACATTTCAGAGCGTGCTCCTTCATTAGGTGGTTGTGGAGTATACGATTGCAAGTCACAGATTTTATAGCAAAAGCTTACAGTGTGATGTAACTGAAATTCTACATTGAAAAATACCTTGATTGCTTTCTTGTTTCTTTGTTTATTTGTTTGTTTATACATTTTTCAATGTATAATTTCAGTTACATCACACTGTAAGCTTTTGCTATAAAATCTGTCTTGCAATCGTATACTCCACAACCACCTAATGAAGGAGCAGCACTCCGAAAGCTAGTGCTTCCAATTAAATATATTTCCAAGTCAGGATGGTGATTGGCTTGAAGGGGAACTTGCAGTTTGTGACATTCCAATGTACCTGCTGCCCTTGTCCTTCTTGATGGAAATGGTTGTGGACTTGGAAGGTGCTATCTAAGGATCTTTGCAGTGCATCTTGTAGGTAGTACACATTTCACAAATCACTCAAAAGTGAAATCCTGTCCATGATAGGAGAAAACATGTCTTGCCCAACATGTCTAACTCTTCATCTCACTACATCATCACCTAAGTCCCAGCTATATCAAATCAGTATGCCAGATATAGGAGTCTACTGTTCTTATGTTGAAGCCAGGATGTTCTGATTGTCCATGACCCTCCCTTCTACATCATTCTTCTCTTTTGTCCATTCCCCCCACTACTTATATGTTGAGTTTCCTTGCTTCACAATTATTAATCTCAGCTTGCTGCCTCCAATCGGCACAATTGAGTTTCCCAGCTTCCCTCCCTCAGCAGTGGCCCCGAGTGACACTCCACTGTTGAATTTTAGTGGATGGACTCCCAAGTCTGACTGTGTCCCACCTCTCGAGTGGACAGCACCGAGAGATGACTGACCAGATTCTGACTTATCAGTGTGCACTCCATTACTGACTTCAGATGACTCCCTACACTGGTTACATTGGACACACAGCTCGACCATGGCCAATCCCAAGTTCATAGAGGTTTACATCCACCAACTCAGAAGATCTCAAGAAACTAAATGATCTTGCCCAAAACCACTAGGCTGATATCACTGGAGATTGTCTTTGATATACTGTGTCAAGGCCATCTGATTGAGGACTAATCCCTTAGATTTGAGACAAGGCTATTTATTTGATGAAGTGTGTTTGCCATGTCTATGGCTGACACATGATATAGGTGTGAGACTGACATAACAAAGGGATTTATAGAAACATGTCCATCCCTTTGACTGATCATTGCTGGCAAGCATGACAATCTGCCCCTAACTTTGTGTCTGCACTAACCTGTAAGGCAACAACAGAAGTATTCTGATTGTGTAAGGTATCGATAAGGTTGCAAATTTCAAAGAGTGAGCAACCAAGCAGGCAGAAAGTGAGTGAGTACAAAGACAGCAAGCAAGGAGTCCTGAGATGCTGCAAGGTTAAATCCATGATTTGGGTTCTGACCCTGCTCACAAGATTCTTAGTAGCAATATTGCAACAAAAGGAACTGATGTGTTCCAAAGTGCAGCATTTGTAGAGCACGTACTGTGTGGTAAGTGGGCCAGAGATATGTTGTGTCATGAGACTGGTAAGCATCCATAACCAAGGTCCGTGGATATGGGGTCTGTGCAATCACTCTTCATTGAACATTCTCTGAGATCTTGGTGACTGGTATGAACAGTTGGAGGAAGAAGCAGCAAGCTGGAGTTGCCAGGTAACCAAAAATCTTTATGACACACGGCGAAATGATGACAGGAAGCTGGTGACAGTCTAACACTTGGACTGAGTCTTGACTTTTTGACATCATCCTGCCTCTCATCCTGCTTTTGTAGGTCCCTTAAAATTCAGCTTGTACAATCAGATGAGGACAGGTTTTAGTTCAGTTTTTTTTGCAATCTACCAGAATTTTAACACAGGGACATATTTTCGCTACTGAGGTACATTGGTTGAGTCATGAAATTTCCCAAATTGGAAGATCAGCCCTAGTTTGAAGGTTACTGCTAAACCCAATTTTTGCTTGAGGGAGACAGGGATATAATTGAGTTGGACCGACCAACCTTGGAAGGCAGATCCTAGATGCATAGGAGTAGGTATGTCGCAAAGCGAGCTAGTTAGAAAGATACCTCTGTTCTTTGGATCATCATTCCAGTGGTTTAAAAAAAATGTTTAGCTCTCTGATCATCACCGCTTACACCCCCTCATCCTCACACACCTAACAGTGGCCTCTCCTTGCTAATTTATGCCCCACTCACCTCTTACCCACCACATCATCTGTCTCCCACTCATTTCCCCATCAGCTCTCATGAGCCTTCATAGCTGCACGCCTTCTAAGATGGTTGTAAATTTTGAAATTTTGCCAAGCACTTATAATCCCATAACAGCAACAAATGGGAAATATCAACAAACATGACTTTGGAATAGATTTTTTTTTTCCTAAATGCCACCAGATGGCCTGATAATTAAAGTCTGATGTTCATTTATGAACAATCACTAGATACCTAAGCCTTTTTTTTAACATTAAAGAATGAGAGAGTTAAAAAAAAGATAATCATGACAGTTAAATAAGCCATACCTATTCTTCAAGATGTTTATGTCCACACCATCAATTCATGACTCCCATATTGCATTTATGTCCTTGCAGAAGCCAAAACTGTGACTTTTTGAACTCAGTGCTAAGTAAAATGACCCTGGTGAGTTCAGATTTGCCACTGTGCAATGTACAACCCAATTCCACCCCACTAGCAAAAATGGAAGTGAGATATCTGCATCTAGGTACTTCCCAACATTTTAAAAATTCCATGAAGTTGGGAAAGTTCTGTGAAAATATAGCCTCCATTGTCTGAGCATGCACAAAAAGAACTGCAGATCGGCTAAAGACAAAGAAGCAAAGTTTCATGCATATACTGTCTTATGCCTCTTATAAAACATCTCAAAACTCTGCATAGAATGAATCATTTCAAAGCAAATAAATATTGTTTAGTCATGATGTACACTCACAAGATCTCAAAATGAAATTCAGGGTTGTCAGGTGAATAGAACATGCAGTCACTGGCTTAAGACTGAGGCTCTGGATGTTTGGTTATGAGACCACACCCATAATGCTCCTGGTCATGTATCCATCATAAACAGACAGGAAGTACAAGTTTGCTTCCAGGAGAATAACTTCAGTCAGCCATCATTTGCACCCAGCAAAGAAGTCTCTGTGAATGGGGAGATCATGACTTCCTTTGCAGAGCCCTTATGATCACTCCTAATTATCTTGGCTCCAATGAAGTTAGCTTCTCAGTTAACTTGGAAGGGCTCTTAATTCTTCCTGAGACCAGCCGGCCTGTTTTTACTTAAAGGGAAAGCTATACCATATTCCCTGTTCAGCCACAAATTTAAAAATACAAAAACAGAAATTATTTTTGTTTCTGATTTCCAGCATCTGTACAGTTTTTGCAAGTTAAAAGATAATTGCTGAGATTGGGGGGGGTGAGGGGGAGGTACTGACTGGTGGAACTCATATGATATTGGTGTAGCTCATGAGGCCCCTGCTTGCTCTCTGAAACAATCCTTTAGGTTGAGATTGCTGTCAGTGGGCAAGGAGCAACCTTAAAACAGACAACTAACCTGTCTATTTTTAATTGTCCATGGGCAGGTAGGGTTGAACTCAGTAACCAAAAGTCAGTTCCAACAGGGAAGGAGAAAACATCTGTGAAAAAACAGAGTATAACAACATAACAATAACTTTCCACATGAATTATGAATCAGCTGTGGAATCACATGTGCACATTTTTTTAAAAAATAGAATGCAAACTCTGATGAATATTGATCAAAGAAAGGTAAAGCACAAGAGAAACAGTCAAAACACTAAAATATGAATAAAATAAAGCAAGGATATTAATGACTTTGCTATTGGGTTTTACTATCTTTCAATCAGCTCCATGCCTAACATAAAAATATATATTTTTTATAATCAGTAAACTGTACAACTAATATAAAATTACCCTAAAGTGATCAATTCAGTGGCCAATGGTACATAAATTTATTATAGTTAACTATGTCATAGTTCATTTAAAGATTATTACACATTTACGTTGAATATGCATTAGACAGAGAAGAAATAGTCTATGTGAAGAATTGTGGTCTGTAATGACATTCTCACATTAACTAAAAGGATAATCTTGCAGAAGTTATTGTGTCTCAAAACAGCTTCACTTGGAGAATTTATTCAATATGCATTAAATAAAGCTAAATGTACGTAGGCAGAGTTGTGAGTTGATTAAGTTATAATAAATGTGTGCTTTTATAATAATTACATTAGTTAGAGTAATCCAATTGCCTGTGTTTTAATCAGAATATTTAATTCAATGAAGCAAAATACTTTCTATTTCAGCAAATCAGATATTACCTCCCATATATTTTAAGGAAAATATCTGGGATATGTTAAACACTTTCCATTATCTTGGCAGCCACCTCTTTCAAAGGTCACCTTTGATGAGGAGATTCAACACTGGGTCAGCTGCATGATTTCAATCTTCTACAGATTAGGACCACAACTTTTGACAACAAAGACATTCACAAGTCAAAAAGAAACTGTACAAAACAGTTGTTGCCACCACAATCATGTGCATTAAGGCATGTACTATGTGTCAGAAACACTTGAGAGTGTGACAGAAATTCCACCAGCACAACAGCAGACCAGTCCTCTGAGGAATGTTTGTGGGGACTGGACTTTTTAGTCATTGGAATTTAGAAGAATGAGAGGGGATCTCATTGAAAAATATCAAATTCCGATAGGCCTAGACAGATAGGATGCAGAAATAATATTTTCTATGGCCAGTGTGTTAAAACCAAGTGGTCAAGGTCTTAAAATACACAATAGGCCATTTCAGACTGAGAAGAGGAGAAATTTCTTTATTCAGAGTTGGATGAACCTTGGAACTCTCTTGCATAGAAGGCTGTGAAGATGAAGACATGGAATGTATTCAAGCAAGAAATAGATTTCCAGAAGTCAAAATGTTTCAAGTTTGTGGAGAGAGAATAGGCATAGGACATTGAAATAGATCAGCCATAATCATGTTGAATTCTGAAATGGACTTGTTTGACCAAATTGCTGACTCCTATTCCTATTTTCTATGTTTCTGTGTATCAGTTCAAACATCTTAACATTGCATTAGATTGACAGTAGAGAAGGGAAAAAAAGGAAGAAAGTCCTGCTCTCTTAATCCCTTCATGCGATGGGATATCCTGCCCAATGTTTCCAATGATATATTGATTGAGAATTGGCCAGTTCAATCACATGAAGCCCCACAGCAAAAAAATCTTGCAATCCAGACTAGTCATCATCTGAGTAAAGGGAACAATGGCAACAATGATGTCAGCATAATTAGATCTCAGGTAAAGGACTAACACAATATGAATTTACATAGTACTTAGATGCTGTTCACTTTAATGAGTACAAGATAGCTGATCAGCATGAAAAAAGGAATTGAAAGAATTAAGAAAGGAGAGCCAAGGCACATTCAAAATGAAGAGTTTTGAGAAACTTTTAAATGTAGGTTTGTAATTGGCAAAATAGCAAGAACATAATGGCTGGACAGGTGATTAACAGTGCTGGACAGAAAGCAGGGAGAAGCTAGAAATCTAGAATTGAGGAGCTAGAAGACAAGAACACAGAGCAGGATGAAGTGTTGGAGGAAATGCCAGGCAATTATCCAGTATAATTTTAAAATTGGAATACGATTCCTGTTCATTTCACTTTTATTTGAGAGAGAGATCATGTCAAAGAAGGACTCTGTGCATTGCAGTATTACAAGTTAATTGGTACTTGTAGAAAATCCAGCTGGTATTTTCCTTTATCCTTTCATGGAATCTGAGCATTGCTGACAAGATTAGCTTTCATTGAATCATCATTGAGAAGGTGATGATGAAAAAATGTCTTGACTGGTTACAGTTCAAGAGATGGAGGTAGACGTAGTTTGCTTTTAGGAAAGAGTTCCAGGTTAAATTGTGGAGGAATGACGAAGAGAGGTTGTTCCAGTCATTCACAACTGTCATGTTAGCTCTGGTTCAGTGGGTAACTCACCACTTTCTGAGTCAAACATCTATGTGTCTAAGTCCCATGTCAGGTCTTAAACATAGTCAGAAGTTGCACAACACAAAGTTACAGTCTAAAAGATTTATTTGAAATCACAAGCTTTCAGAGCACTGTTCCTTCGTTGGAGGATGAAGAAGCAACACTCCGAAAGCTTGTGATTTCAAATAAACCTGTTGGACTATACTCTGGTGTTGTGTGACTTCTGACTTTGTCCACCCCAGTCCAATGTCCATCTCAGGCCCCAAACATAGCAAATGTTCCAGAATGGTCAGATGGAAATACTGCCTTTTTAATTGAAAAAAACTGGGTTTGGTGCTAGGAATTGAATTAACCAAGATCTGTTGAGGAATGTATTGTAGGAGTAAGCTTCCTATTATAATTCTTCAACTAGTAATAGGATAAACAAGGAAAATCAGAAATTGTTGGAAAAGCTCAGCAGGTCTGGCAGCATCTGTGGAGAGAAATCAGAGTTAGCGTTTCAGGTCCAATGAGCCCTTCTCAGAGCATTTTTCATCATGTGGTTTGATGTTATGGTTCATGATAGACTAGTTGAGGAGAAGGCAAATTCAAAAAACAATCTTCAGGGTCAGACTTAAATGTAACACTTTATTATATGGGCGACACGGTGGCACAGTGGTTAGCACTGTTGCCTCACAGCGCCGGAGACCCGGGTTCAATTCCCGCCTCAGGTGACTGACTGTGTGGAGTTTGCACATTCTCCCCGTGTCTGCGTGGGTTTCCTCCGGGTGCTCCGGTTTCCTCCCACAATCCAAAGATGTGCAGGTCAGGTGAATTGGCCATGCTAAATTGCCCGTAGTGTTAGGTAAGGGGTAAATGTAGGGGTATGGGTGGGTTGCGCTTCGGCGGGTCGGTGTGGACTTGTTGGGCCGAAGGGCCTGTTTCCACACTGTGGGAGGAAACCGGAGCACCCGGAGGAAACCCACGCAGACACGGGGAGAACGTGCAAACTCCACACAGTCAGTCGCCTGAGGCGGGAATTGAACCCGGGTCTCAGGCGCTGTGAGGCAGCAGTGCTAACCACTGTGCCACCGTGCCACCCATTCTCTCCAGGGAGTGCAGTGTAGTGTGGTCTATGTATGCTCTGTGATGGAAACTCTTTGACATTATCACAATGCCGCTCTGGAGTTCTAAAGCCCTTACATAACACCTTCCCTAAGCTTTTTGACCCCTGTCATATACATTCTCAACTGATTACTCCATTTTACAAAAACTTACTAAACATTTTTTTTCTTACCTCACACATGGCATGATGGGGCAGGAACTGAATGTGAGTAATGCCTTAAGGGCAGTTTAAGTTGTCACTGAGATGTTTCGTCAGTTACAATCAGAAAACACACTGTACTCGTGACAAGAATCCTTCTAAATAAATGTAAAAATTCAGTTCAGTGAGTCCACATGGGTCCTGTTGTATTAGAGCTGTTAATTTCGGATTAGTGAATAAATGTAGCTCATAGATTTGAGTCATTAAAAACTCTGTTTTGCTCTACAATAATGATTCTGCATTCAGCATCTAATAAAGTTTTAATAATCCAAGATGGGTCATGGATTCTGTCCTGATTCTCTCCTCACTACAGTATTATTAGCTAGCTTCAATATTCATAAATCTAACAAAAGTAATAATTAGAATGAAAATCAGAGCATTTCTTGATATGGCTTTAAATGACTAAGTTCTTTTACTAATCTCTCAGAAGTGTCTATAAAGAGATATAAATATATGCTATATCAAGTAATGGTTCTGAAAGTGTGAATGTTGGAAATTACATTAGACTTTGCCTTATCTGATGGTGCAACACAGTCTCGGGTGGAGAAGTGAGGAGACAGTCTCCACTCAAAATGGGATCAGACATGTCGTCCCTGGCTCCTAATTATGTCCAACAAGCTAATGTAACTTGTACCAATTGTAATTATACAATAATTTATAACTTGCTGTTAAGACAGGCAAAGGTTTTTGACATGATTGCCTTCAAATGGTCAAAGCATTGAGTACAGAAGTTAGGATGTCATTTTGCAGCTGTACAGGATATTGATGAGGCCACTTTTAGAATACTGCATTCAATTCGGGTCTCCCTGTGATAGGAAAGATGTTGTGAAACTTGAAAGGGTTCAGAAAAGATTTACGGGCACTTTGCTAGGATTGGAGGCTTATGCCCGAAACGTTGATTCTTCTGTTCCTTGGATGCTGCCTGACCTGCTGTGCTTTTCCAGCAACACATTTTCAGCTCCGATCTCCAGCATCTGCAGTCCTCACTTTCTCCTGGGAACATGAATAGTCAGGATTAAGAGGAATATGGGCCAAATGTTGGCAAATAGGACTAGATCAGTTTAGGATATAGAACATAGAACATAGAACAGTACAGCACAGAATAGGCCCTTCAGCCCACGATGTTGTGCCGACCATTGATCCTCATGTGTGCACCCTCAAATTTCTGTGACCATATGCATGTCCAGCAGTCTCTTAAATGTCCCCACTGACCTTGCTTCCACAACTGCTGCTGGCAACGCATTCCATGCTCTCACAACTCTCTATGTAAAGAACCCGCCTCTGACATCTTCTCTATGCTTTCTTCCAACCAGCTTAAAACTATGACCCTTCGTGTTAGCCATTTCTGCCCTGGGAAATAGTCTCTGGCTATCGGCTGTATCTATGCCTTTCATTATCTTGTATACCTCAATTAGGTCCCCTCTCCTCCTCCTTTTATCCAATGAAAAAAGTCCAAGCTCAGTCAACCTCTCTTCATAAGATAAGTCCTCCAGTCCAGGCAGCATCCTGGTAAACCTCCTCTGAACTCTCTCCAAAGCATCCACATCTTTCCTATAATAGGGCGACCAGAACTGGACGCAGGATTCCAAGTGCGATCTAACCAAAGTTTTATAGAGCTGCAACAAGATCTCACGACTCTTAAACTCAATCTCCCTGTTAATGAAAGCCAAAACACCATCTACTTTCTTAACAACCCTGTCCACGTGGGTAGCCATTTTAAGGGATCTATGTACCTGCACACCAAAATCCCTCTGTTCCTCCACACTGCCAAGAATCCTATCCTTAATCCTGTATTCAGCTTTCAAATTCAACTTTCCAAAATGCATCACCTCGCATTTATCCAAGTTGAACTCCATCTGCCACCTCTCAGCCCATCTCTGCATCCTGTCAATGTCCTGCTGCAGCCTACAACAGTCTTCTATACTGTCAACAACACCTCCAACCTTTGTGTCATCTGCAAACTTGCTGACCCATCCTTCAATCCCCTCATCCAAGTCATTAATAAAAATTACAAATGGTAGAGGCCCAAGGACAGAGCCCTGTGGAACACCACTCACCACTGACTTCCAGGCAGAATATTTTCCTTCTACTACCACTCGCTGTCTTCTGTTGGCCAGCCAATTCTGTATCCAGACAGCTAAATTCCCCTGTATCCCATTCCTCCTGACCTTTTGAGTGAGCCTACCCTGGGGAACCTTATCAAATGCCTTGCTGAAGTCCATATACACCACATCCACAGCTCGACCCTCATCAACCTTTCTAGCCACATCCTCAAAGAACTCAATAAGGTTTTTGAGGCATGACCTACCCCTCACAAAGCCATGTTGACTGCATTTAATCAAGCCATGCTCTTCCAGATTGTCATAAATCCTATCCCTCAGAATCCTTTCTAACACCTTGCAGATGACAGACGTGAGACTTACAGGTCTGTAATTGCTGGGGATTTCCCTATTTTCTTTCTTGAAGAGAGGAATTACATTTGCCTGTCTCCAGTCCTCAGGTACGACTCCAGTGGAGAGCGAAGATGAAAAGGTCTTCACAAGTGGCGAAGCAATTGCATTTCTCATTTCCCAAAGCAGCCGAGGACAAATCTGGTCTGGGTCTGGCGACTTGTCAATCTTAATGTTTGACAAAATTTTCAGCACATCAGCTTCCTCTATCTCTATCCATTCCAGCATGCACACCTGCTCTTCAAAGGTTTCATTCACTACAAAGTATGTTTCTTTTGTAAAGACAGAAGCAAAAAACTCATTTACGGCTTCCCTTACCTCCTCAGATGCCACACACAAGTTCCCTATGCTACCCCTGATCGGCCCTACTCTTTCTTTGACCATTCTCTTCTTCCTCACATTAGTGTAAAATGCCTTTGTGTTCTCCCTAATCCGTTCTGCCAAGCCTTTCTCGTGCCCCCTCCTGGCTCTCCTCAGACCATTTTTGAGCTCTTCTTCGCCTGCCTGTAATCCTCGAGAGCGAAGCTTGACCCTAGCTTCCTCCACCTTATGTAAGCTACCTTCTTCCTTTTGATGAGAAGTTCCACTGCTCTCGTCATCCAAGGTTCCCCTATCTTACCCCTTCTTGCCTGTCTCAGAGGGACATATTTATTCATCACTCGCAACAACTGTTCCTTAAACAGTCTCCACATGTCTATAGTGCCTTTACCATGGAACAACTACTCCCAATCCATGCCTCCTAACTCATGTCTAATCGCATCATAGTTTCCTCTTCCCCAATTAAATATCCTCCCATTTTGCCTAATTCTCTCCTTCTCCATAGCTATGTAGAATGTGAGGCAGTTGTGGTCACTATCACCAAAATGCTCTCCCACCACAAGATCTGGTTAGCATGGACAAGTTGGACCAAAGGGTCTGTTTCCATGCAGTATAACTCTACAACTCAACGACTCTATGACCTGGAAACATTCTTCTTGTTAAGACTAATTCCTGGTTCATGCTGTGCCACTGAATAAGCCCTTCAACTAAATGTAGAAATGTGGACTGGTGGTGACTATTACTATTAGCTGGTACTGATTATTTCACAAACACACCAAAACATAGAATGATTACAACATAAATATAGATTATTCATTCTCATTTTTTCCCAAATGATATGCAATGCTTTTCTCTCCAATTCCATTTTGAAAGCCATGAATGAATCTAATTCCACCACTGCTCAGGTAGTGCATTCCAGATCCAACTCAGTCATGGCATAAAAAAGTTCTTTCTTCATCTTGCCTTTGGTCCTCTATCAGAAACCTTAAATCTGTGTCTGCTGATTCCTCCCCACACCGCTCTGCCCCCGCCCCGTCATGATTTTGACTCCTCCAGAAAGAAGGTTGACAAATAGTACCATAAAGTGAACAGCCACAATTTTGCCATCTACCCATACATTTGAAGTTTCCCATCTCAAGTACCATTCTCATTATTCTTCCCTAGTTCTTCCCGAAAGCTTCCACATATTTTCTAAGACTGAATTGGACATAATAATCTATTTGAGGCTGAATTGCACCTTTTTCCCAGAAAATGAACTATAATATTGGCAAGAGAAAGCATACATCATATACTTAGATGTTCAAAATGTTTATAAACCAATCTTCTCAGGTATCAATTTAAGACACAAATGAATTATTAATTGGCTGAAGGGAAAGAAACAAAGGCTTGTTCCACAATGGGACAAAGACTGTGTATAAATCCTTTGGAAATGGCAAAAAACGTTTTGCTTAGTAATAGCACTCCTGCCTCCAAGTCAAAAGGTTTCCTGCCCAATATTTGTTCCAACAGTTCCTTCAATAGATTAGTTATTTGCTTTTTATAGGATGTCTTTCCACAAAGTATCTGAGTATAACTGTGATCCTACTTCAAAATTTATTTGCTGCCTGCAAAGCTCTGAGTATGTGAAAAATTGCACAGAAAATGTCTTGTGAAGATTTTTGACTTTATGGTTCAAAGAAGCAAATTGAGAAACACATTTTCTGATATCAGGCCATGAGGTTTAGGATTGTAAGGAAGAGCTCCAGGTGAAATGCTGAGTGGGTTTTACTTACCTCACTGAAATGAATTGCTGGGAAGAGCAGCTAATTATCAAAAATAACTAATGGTGTGTAAAGTTGACAAAACAGGACTGAACACTTTTCATATGATCTTAAACCAGGTTCATCTACATCCATCTTGTGAAAACCTCTGAAAGCGTTATAACCTTTTAAATTTGACTCAGTTCTGGCTGGGTAATTTTTCATGCAGTTTTAATGCATTTTAACCTAACTTTTCTTGACTTTGTTAATTTGATTTGTTTGATTCAAAAATAAATTACAACCAGAGGCACTGAATCCCTGACTTAATGATACTGGGACATTGTTGTGTGACATTTTGCTGCTGCACTTATTCACATTATAATCAGAAAGTTCATTTTAAAAAGGTTGTTGGTTGTGAAGCATTTTGAGATGAATTGAGTGGAGTAAGAAAATACTGGCTCCTTTGGAATTCTGAAAAGGAAGTCCTGTTCAAGGTGTACTCCTGATGAAGGGCTCCGGCCTGAAACATCGATTCTCCTGCTCCTTGGATGCTGCCTGACCTGCTGTGCTTTGCCAGCACCACACTCTTGAATGATCTCCAGCATCTGCAGTCCTCACTTTCTCCAAGATGCATTTGGTGGTGGCTTCATACTGGAGGTGATGGAAATGGCAGAATTGATTTGCTACATACCAAGGATGGTGGCCTGAAGATGACAAAGGGAATTTTATCTGTAAGGGAGAGAAAGGAACGAAAGTAGAAGTGCATAACACTATCAAGGGTATTGTTGACTGTGGTTGGTGGAGGGAATCATCAATGGCGAATAAAAGGAAAATATATTGCAAGTGCCAATAAGGAAGGTTGCATTAAAAATGGTGCCTGCTGCACTGGTGTGTTAATCTAGATTTTAAGCTTAAGTTCCTACAATGGGTCTCAAACCCTAAAGCTTCAGATTCAGAGGCAAAAATATTGCTAACAAACAAACCGTTAACTCATGAGTTAAACTGCCATCTTTTCATCAAGGTAAAATCCAAATCACTTTTTTATCAGTTTAAAACTGTATTACAATGACATAACATGGCATGTAAGATATGCAAATACATAAGATATAGAAAGTATACAAGATCCTGAGCCATCTTGACAGGGTAGATGTAGAAGGGATGTTTCCTCTTATGAGAGAATCTTAAACTAGATCCCTGTTTAAAAATAAGGACTCTCTCATTTAAAACAGAGATACAGCTTTTTGCGTTACATAGAAATCTTCCTGTAAAAGTGGTGAAAGCTGCGTTTTTGGCAGAGTTGGAGAGATATTTGGTAAGTAAGGGGCTGAAAGGCTATCGGGGTAGGTGATAGTGTGGTAACTTTAACATATGAGGAACGGCTGAGGATACTGGGATTGTATTCGTTGGAGTTTAGAAGATTAAGGGGAGAGACGTACAAAATAATAAATGGCTTGGAAAAGGTGGATGCTAGGAAATTGTTTCCGTTAAATGAGGAGACTAGGACCCGTGGACACAGCCTTAGAATTAGAGGGGGTCATTTCAGAACAGAAATGCGGAGACATTTCTTCAGCCAGAGAGTGGTGGGCGTGTGGAATTTATTGCCACGGAGTGCAGTGGAAGCCGGGACGCTAAATGTCTTCAAGGCCGAGATTGATAGATTCTTGTTGTCTAGAGGAATTAAGGGCTAGGGGGAGAACGCTGGTAAGTGGAGCTGAAATGCGCATCAGCCATGATTGAATGGCGGAGTGGACTCGATGGGCCGAATGGCCTTACTTCCACTCCTATGTCTTATGGTCTTATGGTCTTATGGTCTTATATTTGATAAGTAAGGGGCTGAAAGGCTATCGGGGTAGGTGATAGTGTGGTAACTTTAAGTTCAGCTATGATCATATTAAATGGTGGAGTGGGCTTGAGGGGCTGAATGCCTCCTCCTGTTCCTCTTTCATATGCTTGTATAGCAATAACAGCAACATTCAGAATCTGTTAGCATAAAAACACATTCCCAGTATTTCACAGGAACTTTAACAGATTTTTAAAAATGACACTAAATCACATAAAGAATTTAAGAAAGCAGCCATGTGTCTGGCAGACATAAAGGAGAGCTGCAGACCACAAAGACGAACCATCGACTGAGGAGCTTGAGGTGAAGGTGATCAGTGCACAGAAACTCCAGAGACAACAAGAAAGGCACAATGAGAAAGCAGACTGAGGCAGAAAGAGGAATACAGAGAATTCTTGTGTGAGAAAGAGACAAATTACTGTCAGGAAGATGTCAATTGTTAATTTCTGCTTGGCAGAACATTATGCAGGACCTCTTGAACATACTCTGCAAATTGGCTAAAAAAGGTCTGAAGCATGGATAGCTGTGTGAATAGCTCAAAGGCATTAAAAAGCTGGATGCTTTCCCAGAAGTGGTTAAGTTGTAAACCAAGTTGTTATTGGTAGGTCAGTTGGAAAGGGACTCTGGAAAGCAACATAACCAGGACAACCATGACCTGAGCAAGAAAGGGTTCATAGAAGTGTGACCTACTAATGATAATTGTACACAGGAAACTTGAAGGTGAAAGCTGTTGTCAGATAGAACTCCTGAGTTCATATATATGAATAAAGAATAGTGTATTGTGGAGCTGTACAGTAATATGGTGCCACATATGTTCAAGGAGTAATGCAAAGGCTTCTATTTTGTGTAAGACCAATTGTATCATGTCAACATTTCAAGTTAATTTAACTTTTAATTTGAATCATAATTTCCAATGAATTCATGCGTAATCTGTATTGGTTCTGGTACTTGCTCAAGTATCAAATTTCAAAAAGTGAAATGTTGCTATAATTTCTTTATTCAGGATCATTTTGTGAAAAAGTTGGTGAATTGAGTATGTTGTAGGAAAGTATGCAATTATCCACATTGACAGGAAGAATGGAAAGGAGGAATATTACTGACATGGAGACCAAGAACAGAATACTGCAGTGCAGAGGGATCTCATGAAAAGTTAACTGATGAGAGAGTGTTTTCCCTCATGAGGGTATCTAGATATAAGGAATATAGTTTAAAAAGAGGAGAGTCTAAGAGATAAGGAGGATTTTTTTCTCTGGAACAATCATTAACTGCTGGAATCCTCTTTCACTGAGGATAAAGGGTAAGTCATTGAATATTTACAAGGTTGAGTTGGATAGATTTTTGATCTGAAGGGTTATGGGAGTTAATACACCTTTACATTTTTGATAATGTAGAAATAAAACCCTATGCATCATTTAATTGAATTCCAAACCCATTCGGACAATTAATGTACAGAATCTAATGTAGCATCCTTTCAGTCCATACTTTTCAGCAAGGCTGAATAAAAGGCTCACATCATTTCTATTTCCCTTCAGAATCTGAACTTCTCAGATGTGACTTGCTTTGATTGAAAGGTCTTTTTTAACATAATCTATTGTTCTTTGATATCCTTTCTCCTGATGCTTCACTTCCAAGAAACACAACACATCAAGGCCAGCCATGGTAATCCCTTCAAATCGAATTTGTGTTCCATCGCAAACTCTACAGCCGGCCTCCACATTCTCTTCCTATCTATTACTGTTTGTTGCAAATTATGTTTCTGTTTTATAATTGGATTTCTGATTCCTTGGCATGAGATGCATGTCAGACTTTTTCAATCAATTCATCTCCACAATTTTTTTTTTTTACTTTTCCTTCTGATATTTGTGTTTCACCTGTGTGGAGCAGAATTGCTGTCACTTCTGTTTTGAATACATACACTCTGCATTCCAATAAGCTGTCAGATGAATTTTGTTCCTGATTTTAATTCAGAATATACATGTAGCTCATAACATTTGTCTAATTCAAAGTTATTATGCATCTTTCTACATTTAATATAGTAAATATCAATACATACTATATTATAGAGTATATCAATATTTGGATAATTATACATGTGGAATGCAGTTCTATGGTGTTCTAAGTCCTTGGAATACATTTTCTTCAGTCATACCATAAGAAAGAAAACAATGTAATTATATTCCTTTAGAAATATTTAGAAGTCTTTTTATTCATATTACTTCAATTCAAACGTTGATGTTTCTATACCTTCTCACCCTTTATTTGGAGAAAAGTGTGAAAGGTTCACAGCCTCAATTCCGACCTAACCAGCTACACTGTGAATGATTCTTCTTAACTATTTCAAGACAGCCATTTGAGTAGTTAATCCAACATTTTGGGAGGGTTTTTAACCTACTTGCTAAACACATTTGTGAGGATAGCTGGGGGAGATAAAGGTGGCATGAACTTAGTGTACCACTACAGAATTCAGCATCAGAGATCCTGACTCTACTCACTGTCGAGATTCCTATCAAGCCAAAATCTCCCAAGGACTGTTTCCCTGAGAAAGTTACAGCAGCAAGGCTAACAAAATACTCTAATCATAGTTTAGCTGGTAGCCTGCAAAAATTGGTGCAGTAATCAAATGTACAATTAACCTGTTTCCATTGATTGCAACACATAAACAGTGTGCAAATTCATGCTGGCCTCCAGCATCTGCAGTCCTTACTATCTCCATGCAAGTTTATGTAACCTCATCATTATAATGATATTTGCATCCAGTGAAATGAAATGCTGTTCAGCTATAATGTGAGCAGCAATGTTGTGAAGAACTAGCAACATTTAAAGCCAGGCCGTTTAATTCTAACATGCACATTTTGAAGACGTAGTGCATTGTAGTTGAAACAATGAGTTGTGATTGAAGATAATCTGATCTGCACAAGAACAAAGCATGGCATGACAGGGAAAGGAGCAGACTATAAGGATTTTGTATATGTCCTGAAGTTCTGGGGGAGGAAGAAAAATCCCTTTTGTACATGATGAGGAAGATAACCATTTGGATGCAGTGAAAGAAATGGATGCAGAGGTTGTGGAGGCTGAAGTTAAAAATTATGTTGCGTTTTCTGTAATGTAACTATTGTAGATACTTTACATTGCCCTACACAATGTCAAAAAATGGGCCCTGAGTTTCAATCATTCGCTTATTATAAGAAGAGTTATTTTCTTCACACAGATTCTGAAAAGTCTGCAAGAGGTATTGTAATCTAGTTGCGTCAGTTATTTAGAAAAGAACAGCTATTAATCCACAGTATTTCAATGACTTATCAATGAGATGTTCCAAAAGTTTGTTTGCATTTTAATGTCTTATCTAGACATGAACATCAGGGCTTTGTCTGGTTTCAAATACATTGACAGGAAGAGAAAGGTGACTTCCAATGCATTTACACACCTTCTTAAATAAGGGGACCAAAATACTTCACTTGAAATGTTACTTGAAATGTGCCTTCACATGTCCAGGTATCCTATATAACTGAAGCATAATATCCTTACTTTTATGTTCAATTCTCTCAGAATAAAGGATAGAATGATATTATTACTTATTGCATACATGCTGGAACTGCAAATTAAGATTTTGTAACTCATTTACCAGGAAACCTAAATGCCTCTGCTCGTCAGAACTTTGTAGTCATTCTTCTTTTAAATAATACTTTGCTCTTTCACTCTTCCTGCCAGCGTGAACAACTTCACATTTTCTCATTATAGTTCAGCTGCCAGATACTTACCCAGTTCACCTTATCAGTTCACCTATCCATATCTGCATCTTCATACCATACTTCCCTGCTTATGTTGGTTTTGTCTGTGAGTTTAGCTACCATGCCTGAGCTTCTCTCATCCAAATCAATGGTGTCAAAAATATGGTGCTGGAAAAGTACAGCAGGTCAGGCAGCATCCGAGGAGCTGGACAGTCAACGTTTTGGGCTTTTGACCCCAGCGTAGACCCCTGTGAGACTCCACTCATCACATCCTGCTGATCAGATAACAAACCAATATTGCATGCTTTATAATATGCTTTACAGATGCTGTAAATTAGAAACAAAAATAGAGATTGCTGGAAAAGCTGAGCAAGTCAAGCAGCATCTGTGAAGAGAGATCAAAGTTAAGTTTTGGTCCAGTAACCCTTCATCAGAACGGGTGGTAGCAAGGAAAATGTCAGTTTATATCCAGAAAATAGGATGGAGAGAGGGGATAAGGAGTAAATGGGAAGTGGAGATAGAGCCCAATGAAAGTAAAGAACAGTTAGATAGACAAAGAAGAGGATAAGGGAAGGTGAATAGCTGTTCATTAAGACTGTTAGTGGCTAATGAGATGTAGCGTGTAATGGCAGACTGTGTGATAGCAAGGCCTAGTCTGTAGCTTGGAGGCTAGGGCATGGGAGAGCTCAGGCCCTAAAATTATTGAACTCAAAATTAAGGCCAGAGGGTTGCAGGGTCCTGAAGTGGAAAATGAGGTGTTGTTCTTCTAGCTTGTGCTGAGCTTTGCTGGAACATTGCAGCAAGCCTGAGATAGATGTTGGCCAGGGAACAGAGCGTTGTTTAAAATGTCAGGCAACTGGAAGCTCAGGATCTTAATGTGGGCAAAACATAGATGTTCTACAAAGTGGTCACCCAGTCTATGCTTTGTTTCCCAAATGTAGAGGAGACCATCTTGTAAGCAGCGAATGCAGGAGACTAGATTCAGAGGTTGCAACTTCGCACAATCTAGTCGACTGCATTCACTTCTCACAATGTGGTCTCCCGACATTGGGCAAATGAAGCATAGACTGTGTGACCATTATGCAGAACATCTACATTTGGCCAGCAAACATGACCCTGAGCTTCCAGTTGCCTCCTACTTTGTTCCCTGGCCAATATCTCTGTCTGGCTTGCTGCAGCTTTCCAGCGAATCTTAGTGCAAGTTGGAGGAACCACACCTTATTTTCTGCTTGGGTACCATGCAACCCTCTGGACTTCATATCGAGTTCAATAATTTTAAGGCCTGAACTCTCCCATGTCCTCGCCCCCAACTTCACACACCAGGCCTTGTTATCACAGTCTGCCATTACACACTACCTATCATTAGCCACTAACAGTCTCCATTGACAGCTATTCACCTTCCCAGCCAGATCGTTATCCATTCCTTTGTCTGTCCAACTCCTCATCTCTCTCTTTGGGCTCTATCCCCACATCTCATTTACTCCTTATCCCTCCACTCCACACCCCCCCCCCCCCCCCACTCTATCTTCTGCAGATAAACCATCATTTTCCTAGTTACCATCAGTTCTGAATAAGGATCACTGAATCCGAAATGTTAATGCTGATTTCTCCTCACAGATGCTGCCAGACCGCTGAGCTTTTCCAGCAATCTCTATTTTTGTTCCATACTTTATGTTTTTCTGCCAACCATCCAATGCTCTGACCCATGCTGCAACTTTTATTTTCCACACTAATGATGCAATAGTGAATCGAGAGATCTTTGCAAAATTAACACCAATACATCGACGACCTCATTAACAACATTTTTAAAGGTCCTAAGATGAAGTCCATCTGGACCCAGAGACCTGTTGGACCCAAATTCCAACAGTTTGCTAAGTACCGCTTCATTCATGATTGTAATTTTGTTAAGTTCTTCTCCTCTTTCCATCTCCTGATTTACAGCTATGAGTGGAACTTTCGTATCTGACATTGTGAAGACAGAAGCAAACATTTGTTCAATTCGGCTGCCATTATCATTGACTGTTAGCTCCCCATTCTCACACTTGAGAAGACCAGCATTCACTTTACTTTACTTACTTACTGTGTTCCTTTTTTAAATACCTGTAGAAATGCTTGCTGTTTATTTTTACATTCCGCACTATATTCCTCTTATTCTAATTTCTTCCTTCTCATGAACCTTTTAGTCATCCTCTGGTATTCTTTATATTCTGACCTGCCACTTATTTTCATTCAGTTATGATTTTTCCTTAAGTTTAAATATTTTCTTTAACTTATTTAGTTAAACATGGATGGTGAACTCTCCCTTTGGAATTTTTCTTTGTAGTAGCCAGTTTACTTAATCTCACTCAGTTTTCATGCCTATATCGCTGCCCTTATTTAAATTTAAAATATTATTCTTAGATCCAATCTCCTCTCTTTCAAACTGGATGAAACATTCAGTCATATTGTGATCTATGTTACCCAAGGATGCCTTAACTCTAAGGTAATTAATTAATTCTATCTCATTACACAACTCCAGTTCTAATGGAGCCTGCATTCTGGTCAGTTCCAAAATATGCTGCTCAAAGAAATGATCTCAAGGTTTTCTATGAAGTTCTCAACCAGTCAATGACTGTGATGTTTTCCGTTTACATGTGGAATAAGGTCACCCATGATTATCACCTTCCTTTGTTTTTATGACAAAGTACTTCTTGCTGTTTACTATGTTCCACTTTATGGTGACTATTACGGGGCCAAGAGACCACCCCCACTCATGACATCTTTCCCCTATTATTCTTCATTCTAGCCAAACCAATTCTATAACCTGATCTTCAAAATCATTGTTAATCTTGAATATGACACACCAGTCATATTTAGGTGCCAGTCCTTATCAACCTGAAACCATGGGCTGGATTTTCTGAAGATGGCAATCTTCTTCAGGTTGAAAAATGTGTTGCTGGAAAAGCGCAGCATGTCAGGCAGCATCCAAGGAGCAAGAGAATCAACGTTTCAGGCATAAGCCCTTCTTCAGGAATCCTGTTCCTGAAGAAGGGCTTATGCCTGAAACATCGATTCTCCTGCTCTTTGGATGCTGCCTGACCTGCTGCGCTTTTCCAGCAACACATTTTTCAGCTCTGATCTCCAGCATCTGCAGTCCTCACTTTCTCCTAATCTTCTTCAGGTTGCCATTCCAAACACTCTGTTTTGCAAAAAAAAGAGAGTTCTGTTTTTCTGAGAGAAGCAATATTTCCATTCTGACTTTTCCTTCGAAGGAAAGAACAATCAGTGGAAGGCAAATCTGATCACAGCAGTCAGTTGTGGGATTCTGAAATGTAAATGTTTGAACAGCCATTTTGACAACTGCTATGAGATTGTATGTGGATAATGTAAATGGTATGCTAGGATGCTGGGAAGGTAAGGTGAAAAATTGGTGTGAGTGAGATCAGCTGGGTGCCAGGTGAATAGAATTCCAGCTGGAAAGAGTGCGAGCTGGGGAAGGATATGGTGTAAAAATTATGAATAAGAATCTGGTTGGGTGCAGTCCAGTGGATGGGGTCAGGTCTGATGGCGAGGGGCAGGAGAGGGGGGGAAAGGGGTCGTTTGGGTCTGCGGAGGGAGTTCGGTTACATCTGCTTAATTTTAATTACCCTATGCCAATTTGGACATAGTTCAGGTAATAATTCAAAGATTATAAACTTGGAGGCTTTGTATTTCAGTTTAGTGCCTTGCTCCCCTTCCTCTGTACACTAAACATCTTGCCCAGTTCTACCTTTTGCAACTTGAAACAGCTTTAGAAAACATCACACTTGCAGAATTGTGGCAACAGCCTTATGGCATCAACCAACTGCAAGCCAATGAATAGTTGATGATCCTTTAAATGATACTTCTGATGGAGACCTTCCTGAGCCTGAGCATACATTCAGCTGAGCAAGGTTCAAGGATTCTGTGCAAGGTTCTGTACATTCCAGAACTGCACCACTAGTACCTTTGATAGTATGACCTTTGTGTAATAATGATGGTGCAACTGTTAACATGACTGACATCATCAGATCTGTTTCCAATTGCTCCAGTTTTAAAATGTAACAATGATATTTAGCTTTTGCTGAAGAAAATCTCTATGCAAGTGGAAACCAATTCAAACAGTTAGTAAGTCAAGGATATAATAGAAGTAGCTCAGAGAATATTTTTCCACTAATTCCTGTGCTAGAAAAATATTATGTTATAGGGAAAGGTTGATCATCTTGGATCTATTTCTATTGGAGTGAGCTGATTTTATTGAATCCTATGTGATCCTTTGTGGATTTGATGGCGTGGTTGCTGAGATAATGGACAGAATCTTATAGGGGCTTGAATGATGTGCACTTTTGCAAGAAATGGGACAGTTTGCACATCAGAGCTATCATACAGCATCTTTTAGATAAAGGTAAAGTTACCATAGTCTTACTAGACCATAGTGCTGCTCTCTGATTAGAGAGACAACTGACAGTGGTTTAACCTGAGGATCATCATGCCTTAGATGAGGGGAAAGGTTAAGAAAGAGATTCCTTCAGGGTAACCTCAGCTGGTACAAGAAATGAACCCACGCTGTTCTGCATTAAAACCCAGTCATCCAAGCTAATGAACCCTCTTTCCTTTAAATGCATGCCATGTGCCAAGGTGAGATTCTCATTAGGTTGTGGTGAGCTGCCTATTACATGGAATTGTTGCTTGTTGCAAGCCTTATAAACCTCATTTCTTGGTTCTTTTATATGCAGCATTCTCCCATGCCATTGGAAACAAGCAAATTGGGCACCAAGAATTCTCAACATGGAAGTCAGAGTGGGCACTTGGGAATTTCATTCTGGATTAGTGGTGCTGGAAGAGCACAGCAGTTCAGGAATTTCAGCTTGCCACTTGCTTAAATGACCTCCGTGTTGGACACCAGGCACCAGAACTCAGGGTACACTCCATGGGAACCAGCCTCATGCACCCCACATCCATGGACATTGGCATTTAACTTTGCCAAACACTAAGAACCTTCATGGAACAACACTGATTCACTTACAGTATTCTTCTGTGTACATGTGTACATCTCAGGGTACTGTATCACTATAATAATACTGCAAGAACACTGTGAACTCAGGGCTAAATATCCAACTCCTGCAGTGGACTGGGCTGCACGTCTAAGCTCTTTACTTGGTCTCTTACTGATAACTTGCTTTGAACATTCATAGATGCTCATAGCATCCTGCCTTTGCCATGTTGAACATTGCCCCCTCGGACAGAGATACCAGCTATTACTGTATTGCCCTGCCATCCATCACAGGCACAAAGACAGACTGCTTGTCCTGTTGTCAGCAGTCTTCAGTCAAGTCAAGAGAAATAAAACGAAAACTGAAAGAACTGCGGATGCTGTAAATCAGCAACAAAAATAGAAGTTGTTGGAAAAGCTCAGCAGGTCTGGCAGCATCTGTGAAGAGAAATCAGAGTTAATGTTTTGGGTCCGGATCTAAGGAAGGGTCACCCGAACTGAAACATTAACTTTGATTTCTCTTCACAGATGCTGTCAGATCTGATGAGCTTTTTCAGCAATACTGTTTTTGAAAGACATAAAGCCTTTGGTCAGAGGGTTCCAACATAGGGATATTTCCAAAGCCATTCCAAAGGTTTGGACATGGTTAAGATAGGAAGATTAGAGTGTGAATCCTCTTCACATAAGCCTGAGAAAATGGAATGTCAGGCAGTCCAACAAATCTTTTGAGTATTTACAGTCATAGAGATGTACAGCACAGAAACAGACCCTTTGGTCTGACTTATCCATGCCGACCAGATATCCCAACCTAATTTAGTTCCATTACTTGACCCATATCCTGCTAAACCCTTCCTATTCATATTCCCATCCAGATGCCTTTAAATGTTGTAATTGTACCAGCCTTCATCACTTACTCTGGCAACTTATTCCACACAAGCACCACCCTCTGCGTGAAAAAGTTGTCCCGTGGATCTCTTTTATATCTTTTCCCTCTCACCCTAAACTTATGCCCTTTAGTTCTGGACTCCCCCAACCCAGGAAAAGACCTTATCTGTTTACCCTATCCATGCCCCTCATGATTTTATAAACCTCTATAAGGTCACCCCTCAGCCTCAGGGGTGGCGCTGCAGGGAAAACAACCCCAGCCTATTCAGCCTCTCCCTATAGCTAAAATCCTCCAACCCTGGCAACACCCTTGTAAATATATTCTGAACCCTTTTAAATTTCATAACATCCTTCCTATAGGACGGAGACCAGAATTGCACACAATATTCCAAAAGCAGCCTGATCAATGTCCTGTAAAGCCACAACATGACCTCTCATCTCCTATACTCAATGCTCTGATCAATAAAGGAAAGCATACCAAATGTCTTCTTCACTATCCCATTTACCTGTGACTCCACTTTCAAGGAGCTATGAACCTGCACTCCAAGTTCTCTTTGTTCAGCAGCACTCCCTAGGACCTTTCCATTAAGTGTACAAGTCCTACTCTGATTTGCCTTTCCAAAATGTAGCACCTCACATTTAACTAAATTAAATTCCATCTGCCCATCTGATCAAGGTCCTGTTGTAGTCTGAGGTAACCTTCTTCGCTATCCACTACATCAACTTAATAGAATTCTTCGAGCAAGTGACCAAGTTGATCGATGAAGGAAGGGCTGTTGATGTCATATACATGGACTTTAGTAAGACGTTTGATAAGGTTCCCCATGGTAGATTAACTGAGAAAGTGAAGACACATGGTGTGCAGGGTGTTCTAGCTGGGTGGATAAAGAACTGATTGAGCAACAGGAGACAGAGAGTAGTAGTTGAAGGGAGTTTCTCGAAATGGAGAAATGTGACCAGTGGTGTTCCACAGGGATCAGTATTGGGGCCACTGTTGTTTGGAATGTACATAAATGATCTGGAAGAGGGCACTGTTGGTATGATCAGCAAGTTTGCAGATGACACGAAGATTGGTGGAGTTCGCAGAAAGCATAAGGGGATTGTCAGAGAATACAAGAAGATATAGATAGACTGGAGAGTTGGGCGGAAAAGTGGCAGATGGTTTTCAAGCTAGTAAAATGTGAGGTGATGCATTTAGGCAAGACTATTTCTAGAGCAAATTATACAATGAATGGAAGAGCCTTGGGAAAAGTTGATGGGCAGAGAGATCTGGGAGTGCAGGTCCATTGTACCCTGAAGGTAACTGCACAGGTGGATAGAGTGGTCAAGAAGGCATATTGAATGCTTGCCTGCATTGGACAGGGTATTGAGTATAAGAGCTGGCAAGTCATGTTAAAATTGTACAAGACATTGGTTCGGCCGCATTTAAAATATTGTGTACAGTTCTAGTCACCACATTACCAAAAGGATGTGGACATTTTGGAGAGGGTGAAGAGAAGGTTTACGAGGATGCTGCCTGGTATGGAAGGTGCTAGCTATGAAGAGAGGTTGAGTAGTTTAGGTTTATTTTCATTAGAGAAAAGGAGATTGAGGGGGGAACCTGACTGAGGTTTACAAAATCAGGAAAGGTATAGACAGAGTAGATAGAGACAAGCTTTTTCCCAGGGTGAAGGATTCAATAACGAGGGGTCATGCTTTCAAGGTGCGAAGTGGAAAGTTTAAGGGGGATACACGCGGTAAGTATTTCACACAGATAGTGGTGGGCACTTGGAACACGCTGCCAGCAGAGGTGGTAGAGGCAGGCATAGTAGATTCATTTAAGATGCATCTGGATAAATGCATGAGTAGGTGGGGAGCAGAGGGATACAAATGCTTAGGAATTGACCGTCAGGTTTCGACAGTTTATTTGCATTGGCTCAGGCTTGGAGGGCCGAAGGGCCTGTTCCTGGGCTGTAAATTTTCTTTGTTCTTTCTACCTCCAATTTTGGTGTCATTTGCAAACTTAACTATAACTCCTACGCTCACATCCATTTATATAAATGACGAAAAGCAGTAGACCCAGCACCAATCCTTGCGGCACACCACTGGTCACAGGCCTCCAGTCTGAAAAACAACCCTCCACTACAACCCTCTGTCTTCTATCTTCGAGCCAGTTCTGCATCCAAATGGCAGTTCTCCAGGTATTCCATGCGATCTAACCTTGTTCTATTCTAATGTGGACTGATTTCCTCTAGGAATGAAAGGAAGAGGGGTAATCAGGGATATTAAAATGGGTTGGCACAGTTCTTGCAGTTGAGGAGGTGTCCCAAGTGAGTCAGCTGGCAGCATAGAGGGCATGCAAGGTTAAATGATGTCATAGGTTGGGATGAGTGATAGTGATTGAGTGAAGATGTTGGAGGTCGTAGTGAAAATCGTAGGAATTTTCATGGGATGTGGGTACCACAGTAGAGACACAGTGAAATGGGAGGTATCAGAGAGAAGATGGTGTCATGCATGCTGGTGCAGTGAAGAAGAATGTTGACCTTCTTCCTACAGTGTTGTGCTTGCCTCTGGATGGTTGAGACTGTACTGACCTAGTTGGTAACCTTGGACTGGCTAGCACAGTCAGGTGTCGGAGATCTTCTGCCAGTCCTGGCAGAATAAAACACCCCACCTTTTCACCAGCTCAGGATCTCCAAGTTCCGGCCCACAAAGTACAGCACCAATGTTAGCTTGTCCTCCATGTCTGGAGCAAATGTCAGGAATCAAGCAGGGCAGCTTCAAACTGACAGTGCTTATCTATGTACATAACAACATTTTAATGAAGGTGCTGCCCATGCCATTGCACCAGTGGAAAGTTATCCTACATAGTGGTAGAATGGGACTAGAATTTGGCAAGAATGGCACATATTGCAGCTAGTTAATGAGGCAGGTTTGGTAAGAAATGGCAAGCTATCTTGTTAGGACTTGGGGAGTGAAACGTTTTATACATTTTTATTGACACTTAGCTGAAAAGTGTGGCACTGGAAAAGCACAGCAGGTCAGGCAGCATCTGAGGAGCAGGAGAGTCAATGTTTTGGGCAGAAGCCCTCTATCATGAATGTTAGTGGGGGGGTGGTGCTGAGAGATAAATAGGAGAATGGGGGTGGAGGAAGGTAGCTGGGAAGGTGATGCAGTTTGGGGGGTTGATAATGATAGAATCATAGAATCCCTACAGTGTGGAAATAGGCCCTCGGCCCAACAAGTTCACATCGACCCTCTGAAGAGTAACCCACCCTCACTCATTCCCCTACCCTATTGCTCTATATTTACCCCTGAGTAATGCACCTAACCTACACCTCCCTGAACACTATGGGCAACTTTGCATGGCCAATTCACCTAACTTGCACATCTTTGGATTGTGGGAGGAAACTGGAGCACCTGGAGGAAACCTATGCAGACACGGGGAGAATATGCCAACTCCACACACAGCAGCCCGAGGCTGGAATCGAACTCGGATTCCTGGCACTGTAAGGCAGCAGTGCTAATCATTGAGCCACCATGCCACGCCCCCCACCCCCCAATAGCTGCAGTGGTCATTTGGAAACAATGGCAAGGCATCCTGGCCTTTCCTACTGGCTGTGCACCATGGGAAATGGAAGCACCTCGAAAAAGTGCTCAATTGTAGGGAAGCTGTTTGTGTGAAGGGGCACCCAGATTTGAACTGGGGATCTCTTGATCTGCAACCAAAAACTCGACCACTGAGCTAGAGGTTAGAGGGGAGAATGGAGCAGATAGGTGGCAAAGAAGGCGGACAGTTAGGATAGTTCAAGAGGCTGGCGTGGAGTTGGAGGGTTGAATCTGAACTGTCTGCAGTTCTTTCATTTTATGTTTTACCTCCCTTGATTCGACTGAGGACTGCTGACAACCAGGACAAGCTTTCATTCTCCTATATCAGCCCTCCAACTCGGCACTGCCCTCTTCAACTTCTCCTACCTGGTCATCTTCCTTCCCACCTATCCGCTCTACCCAATCACCATCACCCCCATCTTCCTCAACCTATCGCCATCCTAGCTACTTTCCCCCCAGCCCCACCCTCCTACTTATGTCTCAAGTCCCCTTGGATCTCCCCCTCCCCCATGTCTGATGAAGGGCAAATGCCCGAAACGTCTAGTCTCCTGCATCTCGAATGCTGCCTGACCTGCTGTGATTTTTCAGCAACACATTTGTTTGACTTTGAATTTGAATGATTGGACTATTCATGCTCTAAATTCTTGTGTTCAAGGTGACCCTCTTTCTATGTCCCCTCTATCCTAAAACCTATGAGCTTTGTAAGGTACTTGAGGGCACTCCTAATGAATTCTGTCACCCTCTGCATTATCTTGTGTTGTTAGATTTTGTTCAACATTTAACAGATATTTAAGATTTAACCTTAAATTGAAGCCATCATTTTCAAACACACATTATATACCCGTGTAGTTATTTCCAACATACTCCCTGGCCATTTCTTCCAGTGGAGATGAATATTTGCAACCTCTTTCGATCTGAGTCAACCTCAAGCTGTGTTTCTGATCTTATACATTCTTCAACACAAAAAAAATCACTTGCATTCATCTCAATAAAATCACTCAAGATTTCTCATCCCTCATTCTATCTTTGTAACTGTACTTCTGGGATCCCATTCTAATCCATGCTTCCTCAGCTCAGTGCCCAGCTTTAGCCAAAGGACCTAAGGTGCAACCTTTTCACACCAAAGGTCGTGCCTGTATGGAAAGAGGTGCCAGTGAAAGTGGTGGAGGCTGGTACAGTTACAACATTTGAAAAGGCATCTGGATGGGTATATGAATAGGAAGGTTTTAGAAGGATATGGGCCCAGTGCTGTCAAATGGGACTCATTAATTTCAGATATCTGTTTGGCATGGATGAGTTGGACCGAAGGGTCTGTTTCCATGCTGTACAACTCTATGACTCTATGATAATGCCACTGTGAAGCAGCTTGGAATATTTATTTTACACCAACGATCAATTTAGGTGCATATTATTGTTGTGACAGCACTTACTGCTCAACATCTTAAACTAAGACCACAATGGTAATAATTGTGGTTGTGAAAATAACTATTAAAAATAACTCTAATGTAATAATATTTATGCAAGCAATTTACTCCAAGCACAATCAATAAATTTGTTCTGAAGTGTCGCTGTAGTTCCTATATTGGGCAAACGCTGCTGACAACTTGGATGCAGAAGTGTAAATAAGACAAGTGTCTACTTTTGGTAATGTTGGCTGAGAGAGACAGATGCTGCTTAGGCCAGGGATTCTCAACCAACTACCCAAAAGGCAGCTGGGAGCTACCAGCAACTCCCTTCTCCATTGTGACATCTCAGCATGTCAACAATCAGCACAGGAACAAAATCAATTCAGTCCTGGATCTTTCACAAGGCATGAGGATTTGGAAAATTCCTCAGTGGCTTATGATCATCAGTCCAATATCGTTAAGGAGACAGTATCCAGTCTTAGCATACAATCCACTCAGTTCATTTGTAAAGGATAACTGAATGAACAGTTTCGGTTGCTGGCATTGCCAGTCTCATTAGCTGTAGTGACAGTCTATAAAACTCACAATGACAGTCTAGTGACCAAAGTGTGATGGTCTACCAAGCACACAGTGCAACTCCATTAACCACAAAGTGGCAGGCTACACAATATGACTGTTGACCAATCACACTGTGACAGTCTACTCACTTCTCAGTTACAGTCTTCCAGCTCTCAGTTTCAAATCTATTAACATCACAGTATGACAGTCTATCAACCTTCCAGTATAACTAACCATGCTGGTCAGAAGTACTAACCTCATTTTTTTATACCATGTTCTCAATATTCTTAAAAATCTTTCATTAAATCTCTCCACTAACTCACAAATGAAAGATCCACAGTTTGATTTCATGAACACAATGCCTTGTGGAAATCAACTTGTGATTGAAAGTCCAAATTCCAATTAATGACAATCTCTTTCCTTCACAATTTCAATTTGCTACCTGTCAAATGCAATGCCTTACATTGCAATATAATCTATGCTAAATCTTACATTTTTTTAAGCTGAGTCCAAGTTGCATTGAGTTTTTTGTCATGTTTGTCACCATAAGTCTTACCAAGTTTTCTTGCCATATAATACAAAATTCACCTCATTAATAAACTCCGACGCACCTATCATGTCTCTCAAATTTGAATCCAATCCATCTTACCATGCATTCTTCCTGGAATAATTCACCAGTTAGTAGATATCCGCTGAAAGACCAATATCAATAGTACCTGCACTATCTTTGAAAGACTATGGTGAACTGAAACAAACACTGTCAGACCAGAGTTAGTCTGTGTAATTGCTGATGTTTGCTTTGCATGTGGCAGACAGTGGGAATTTGGTATCAAAGAGTGTGGGTGCTGGAAAAGCAAAGCCAGTCAGGCAGCACCTGAGGAGCAGGAGAGTCAACGTTTTGAGCATATGCTCTTCATCAGAAATGAACAGGTGGCCCAAGAGGCTGAGAGATAAATGGGAGGAGGGAGGGAGGCTGGGGGTAAAGTAGCTGGGAATGCAATAGGAAGATGAAGGTGGGGGTGAAGGTAATAGGTTGGTGAGGAGGATGGCGCAGATTGATGGAAAGGAGGATCGACAAGTAAGGCAGATCAAAAGTGCGGCGCCAAGTTGGAAAGTTGGATCTGGGATAAGGTGGGGGGAGGGGAAATAAGGAAGTTGGTTTAATCCACATTGATCCTGTGTGGTTGGAGGGTCCCAAAGTGGAAGATGAGGCATTCTTTCTCCAGGTGTTGAGTGGCTAGAGTTTGGTGATGGAGGAGGCCCAGGACCTGCATGTCCTTGGCAGAATGGGAGGGGGAGTCAAAGTGTTTGGTCACAGGGTGGTGGGCTTGTTTAGTGTGTGTGTCCCAGAGATGTTCTCTGAAACATTCCACAATTTGGCGTCCTGTCCCCCAAAATAGAAGAGACCACATCAAGAGCAACAGACACAGCAGTTGACATGTGTGGAAGTACCGATTAATCTCTATCAGATGTGGAAGGATCCTTTGGGGGCTTGGATGGAGGTGAGGGTGCAGGTTTTCCACTTCTTACGGTGGCAGGGGAAGGTGGGGTGGGGGGGGGGGGGGGGTGTGGACCTAACAAGGAAGTTGCGGAGAGAATGGTTATAAGTACTGAACTTATCTCTGTATACCTTGACAGCATCCTGTTCCCCTTGGTCCAGGATCTCCTCAAATATGTACAGAACACCACCCACGCCCACCACTTCCATAACTTTCACTTGCCTAGCCCCCAATGCCTCATCTTTACCACGGACATTCAGTCCCTGTACACATCTATCCACCGTGACAAAGGCCTCCAAGCCCTGGTTCTTCCTCTCCTGTCGACCCAACCAGGACCATCCACTGACACACTCATTTGATTGGCAGAACTTGTCCTCACCCTCAACAATTTCTCTTTCGAATCCTCCCACTTCCTCCAGACCAAAGGGGTAGCCATGGGCACCCGTATGGGCTCCAGCTATGCCTGCCTCTTTGTCGGGTACGTGGAAGAGTCTATGGGTCGCAGCTACACTCGCACCATTCCCCCCGCTACATTGATAACTATATCGGTGCTACCACATCAACTTCACAAACACCTGCCACCCTGACCTCAAGTTCACCTGTACTATCTTGGACACCTCCTTCTTGAAATTCTCCATCTCCACTTCCAGCAACCGACTCAACACAGACATCTACTTCAAACCCACCGATAGCCTCCTTCTTCAAAGATCACAATTTCCCCTCCCACACGGTCAACAATGCACTCCAATGCATCTCATTCACGTCTTGCACCTCCACTCTTGAACACCACCCCTCCAAGTGCAACAAGGACAAAATCCTCCTGGTCCTCATCTTCCACCCTACCAACCTCGGGATACATTGCATCATACTCCACCATTTATGCCACTTACAAACAGACCCCACCACCAGGGATATATTTCCCTCCACACCCTCATCTGTGTTTCAGAGGGACCCATTCCCTTTTCAACTCCTTTGTTAGACCCATGACTCCCACAACCCACCCTTTACTCCCAACACCTTCCTCTGCCACCGCAAGAAGTGCAAAATTTGCACTCACACCTCCCCCCCACACCTCCATCCACTTCTCCAAAGGATCCTTCCACACCTGATGGAGATTTACCTGTACTTGCACACGATCATCTACTGTGTTCATTGCGCTTGATGTGGTCTTCTACACATTGGATAGGCAGGAGGCCAACTTGCGGAATTTCAGAGAACATCTCTGGGACACACGCACTAAACAAACCCACTGCCCTGTGGCTGAATACTTTAAGTCCCCATCCCATTCCGCCAAGCACGTCCCAGTCCTGAGCCTCATCCACCAAAACTAAACTCTCGCCACCCGACACCTGGAGGAAGAACACCTCATCTTCCACCTTGGGACCTTCCAACCACACGGGAGCAATGTGGATTTCACCAGTTTCCTAATTTCCCTACCCCCACCTTATCCCAGATCTAACCTTCCAACTCGGCACCGCCTTCTTGACCTGTCCTATCTGCCCTACCATTACCCCCACTTTCATCTATCTATTGCATTCCCAGCTACCTTACTCCCAACTTCACCTCCCTCCCATTTACCTCCCAGCCCCCCTTGGGCCACCCACTCATTCCTGATTAAGGGCTTATGCCCGAAACGTTGACTCTTCTACTCTTTGGATGCTGCCTGACTGGGTGTGCTTTTCCAGCACCACACCCTTCAACTTGAATCTCCAGCACCTGCAGTCATCACTTTCTACTATTGGGAAATTGGTGCCAACTTTATGGGCAGTGTCGTAGAGGAATCTGGAGCACAGACAGAATTTTCTCTTTTCCAAAGACCAGCAGTAGAAACCAACCTGGGCAGAGATTGTTACCTAAGATGAAGCAGTGTCAGCATCTGGAAGAATGCCCAGCAGAATAAGAAGGTGATCAATATTGTTCTCCACTCTGCCAGGGTAAATATCATTATCTGTTCACCAATTCTTCATACTCACTCTGTTTCTGCTGTTATACACACTTCTGACCTAGGCTGATGTTATATCATTCCAACTATTTCCTGCAACATTTTCCTGGTTCACTTTTACCCACCTCTAACTTGGCATTCCCTATGCACAGCCTGTTCACGCACTTGGGACAGCTCCCAATCTGTACTCATAGTAATCGCTGCATTACCCACTTGCATCTCTAGTAATTCCTTTCATGAGGAAAGCAATTCACAATAGGGCTGAAAAAGTCAAGACAGATGGTGCACTGCCCATCATTCTGCTCCTTATTCCTTATGAGAAGGGAATCCTGATTCTGAGCAGGGCCTGGATTGCAATCAGAAGCTGCACTTACTGTGTTTGAAATCTCTGAGTAAAGACTATCCCTTTTGTCTTGACTGGGGCATACTACCAATTATGACAATTTACCTGGCTTTGCATCCATGCTAAGCAGCACAGAAAGGCAGCAGCAATTTAGCCTGGTATCTCTGGCTGACAGAGCAAGGCACAAAAAGGCAATGCAGCATATGGATGCTGTGAGCATTGAGGTAGGCTTAGAGTGAATAAGTGCTATGACAGAAAATGGAGATACAGCCTGGTCCAGTCCATGAGCTGGGCACATGTCCCAGAGAACACTATAATTGCTAAAACATTACAATGATAGCTGCTGGTGCAGCCTCAGACGTAGCATTGTAGATGAAAAGTGTCAGGTGAGTGAATTGAAGATGTGCCATCAATGTTCTTAGATGCTGGCACTTGTTGGATGTCAATATCTATGGGCATGAGTGCTTGTGGTTGGTGCCCACAGAGCATGGCCTGCGATGTTGATCCCTGATTTCCAACATGGAAATCATTTGGGGAATGCTGGGAGCTGAATCCACCAGGTGCTCAGTCTAGTGTCTTGCCATATTTTCCTGATGTCGAGCTTGTTTGGTAAGCTTAGTAACATGGAAGGCTCAATTTTCATGAGGCAGGTTGGGCTGGTAACAAGATGTTTAACAAATAATCATCATCTTCAACTTATGTTGCCTAGCAAAAAGCCAACCTCTTCACTTCTGAAGAGTGTAAAAGATGGTGCAAGTTACTCTGATCTTGAGATGGGCCTTGCTACACTTGTCACCTGGTTCTTCCACTTGCTATAGCCCACATTGCTCAAGCTTTATCAGGTTCCATCCAATCTTTTTTCACGGCCCCATATGCAGCTCTGTATTACATGTCTTTTGGAAGTCAAATCAGACTCAGCAGCAACTATTTTATCTATAATTCTAGTCACTTTATCAAAGAATTCAACTGGATAAGTGAAAGAGGACTTTTGTTTCCTAAAGGCATGCTGAGAACCCTTAATAACCACTAACTCTCCAAGCAACGATAAATCACAGTACATGGAAGTCCAGTGATTAATTGCTCGAGCGAATGATGTAGTTGGTAAATCATTAGTCTTTCACCTCTGGGATCTGGGTTCAAATCCATTCCAAACTGACAGCAATGAAGGCATGCTGGCTGCAATGGCCCACGTAAAATAGGTTTTGGCCGTCTCAATTCAGTATAGCATGATCTATAGGACACAATATCCCCTCATTTGTCCCAAATATCAGCATAACATTAACAATCTGAATCAGCAAGAATTAAAGTGTAAAATATTTAGTCAGTAGAAAATATTTTCTAAAGTTGGATTTGAGCTTGTTGCTGGGGTTATGTGTACCAATAGAGGAAATGGTACATCTGATTGGAGTTTCATTTTGACACTAATACACTTGAGTGCCTGAATATAAAATATTCTGTTCTCCAAAACTGGCATTCTGTCCTCACTGAGAGAACAAACGTTCATATCTTTGTCCTATTTGGATTTATTTCCATCACACGAACTTCTGCACTTAGAATAATTCTAAAATTACTAACTGTCAACCGTTTTGCAACAACAGTGAAAAAATGCAAATTTCACACTTTTTGGACTCTTAGCAAAGAGATTATAGCTGTGAGAGAAACAACGTTTTAAAAAAAATCCTGAGCAATTTCTGGTTTACAGATCCCCATTCACTCAAATAGGGATTTTTTTAAAAAATACATTTATTACATGTTTGCTTAGATAATAAACCATGCTAAATATTATTCTGTTCCATACACTGCTATAAAGGTGTTTTACTAACACCTTCCACCATAACCTCAAATTCACCTGGACCGTCTCAGACTCCTCCCTCCCCTTCCTAAACCTCTCCATTTCAATCTCGGGCGACCAACTCAACACAGACATTTACTACAAACCACCGACTCCCACAGCTACCTAGATTACACCTCCTCCCACCCTGTCCCCTGTAAAAACGTCATCCCATATTCCCAATTCCTTCGCCTCCGCCGCATCTGCTCACAGGAGGACCAATTCCACTACTGAACAACCCAAATGGCCTCCTTCTTCAAAGACCGCAATTTCCCCTCCGGCGTGGTCGACATTGCTCTCCACCACATCTCCTCCACTTCCCACACCTCCGCCCTTGAACCCCGCGCCTCCAATCGCCACCAGGTCAGAACCCCACTGGTCCTCACCTACCACCCCACCAACCTCCGGATACATTGTATCATCCTCCATCATTTTCACTACCTCCAAACAGACCCCACCACCAGGGATATATTTCCCTCCCCACCCCTATCAGCGTTCCAGAGAGACCACTCCCTCCGCGACACCCTCGTCAGGTCCACACCCCCACCAATCCAACCTCCACTCCCGGCACCTTCCCCTGCAACCGCAAGAAGTGCAAAACTTGCGCCCACACCTACCCGCTCACCTCCCTCCAAGGCCCCGATAGATCCTTCCATATCCATCACAAATTCACCTGCACCTCCACACGCATCATTTACTGTATCCGTTGCACCCGATGTGGTCTCCTCTACATTGGGGAGACAGGCCACCTACTTGCGGAACGTTTCAGGAAACACCTCTGGGATACCCACACCAACCAACACAACCGCCCCGTGGCTGAACACTTTATCTCCCCCTCCCACTCCACCAAGGACATGCAGGTTCTTGGCCTCCTCCATCACCAGACCCTGACCACACGATGCCTGGAGGAAGAGCGCCTCATCTTCCGCCTAGGAACCCTCCAACCACACAGGATGAATGTAGATTTCTCCAGCTTCCTCATTTCCCCTCCCCCCACCTTATCTCAATCCCAACCCCCAGATTCAGCACCGCCCTTTTGACCTGCAATCTTCTTCCCGGCCTCTCTGTCCCCACCCCCTCTCCAGCCTATCACCCTCACCCTCACCTCCTTCCACCTATTCCCAGCAACCCTCCCCCAAATTTCCTCCCCCCTACCCTTTATCTCAGCTCGCTTGGTACACCGGCCTCATTCCTGAAGAAAGGCTTATGCCCGAAACGTCGATTCTCCTGCTCCTCGGATGCTGCCCGGCCTGCTGTGTTTTTCCAGCACCGCATTTTTCAACACTGCTATAAAAATCACTGACTGAAGGATTATTGTTCAATTAAAGCATTTTATTCGTTATTACATGTTTAGTTCCTTGTGGTTCTTTTGAGTATTCCAAGCCTATACTTTATAATTTCTAAAATACTGATTGACGTACCATGAATAAATTATAATGGTCAGATAATTTTCTAAACAGTAATGTTAGACTTTAACTTTTAATTATGTTCCATGTTTTACAAATATAACATTCACAAAGAGGCTGAATTTCCACCATTATTTTCCAAATGCTCCACAGTTAGTGGAAGGTGTGCTGCTTCTGTCAAAATTATAGCAGACAGTCAAGGGAACCACTGTGGAAATGCAACGTTGATAAGTGCTTCCATGAACATTCTTAAGTTATATAATTATCATTATAAAGGTGGTGATGTTTGATCTACAGCGACCAGATTTATTTTTGATTTGCGCTATGCTAATTCATTGCAACAACTGATCTCACGACCTTTAAGTCAAAGAGATAAAATCAGCAACCAATCCTGTTTCTGATCAGACTCATGTCAGAAATGCATTTATGTGGATAACATTTGATTTGTCCAATTTCCTTTGTATAACCTAATATTATTCATGAATTATACTATTTACTAAATAACATCTGAAGAATGAATCCTTGGTTGAGATACCAAAGGATGGTTGAAATTATTCAAAACTATATATTCACAACACCTTCTGGACAGGAGCAAACAAAAATTCAGCAGTCACATCTTAACAAAATAGAATAGAGCTCATTGAAGAAGTGTATTGAGGAAATTTGTGTTGCAGATGTTTCGTCCCCTGTCTAAGTGACATCCTCAGTACTTGGGAGCCTCCTGTGAAGTGCTTCACAGGTGGCTCCCAAGCACTGAGGATGTCACCTCGACAGGGGACGAAACGTCTGCAACACAAATTCCCAGCTCGGCGAACAGAACCACAACAACGAGCACCCGAGCTACAAATCTTCTCACAAACTTTGTATTGAGGAAATAAAATAGCCCCTAAAATTACATTGTCTAAAATGTTTTTAAAAAAGCATCTCAAATTCTTCAATTATTTTACTAAAGCCATTATCCCAAGTGAAACGAATGGATCAATTCATCTACCAAATTAAAAGAATGAGGAACTCTGAATACCTGCCAACATTATTTTAAGTTTAAGGGTAAATCATGTTAAGTATTTGTGATTATGGAAATGAACATTGTAATAAAATTTTTCACCATTATGGACTAATTTTCTGGTGTCACCAGATGCTGTAAGGATTATGTTAGAAAAATTAATGTTGTCGAGTATGCCAATTTTTACTCACTACTTGAGCAACGTGAGCTACCCTTGTTAGCTCTTATGGTGGCTGAAGAATTTATTGAATTCACACAATTATATATTTGCAATGTCTGAATCTCTTGCACTTCCTCTCCCATGAAAATATAAACTAGTTCAAGCCAGAAACAAAATAAGATGATTTCTCCTGAGGTGGTTGAACTGGCAACATATTTTTGTGAGCTGTACCTGCTGTGTAGTTGAAGGAACTGTGCAACTAACTGTTCTTTGACCTTGATAATGGTAAATCAACAAAGAACATTAACAGCTTTGTCAGATAGTTTTTTAAAAACAAGCAAGAATTTATATTCTATCTATTCAGCTGTGAATGTAAATCAATAAACCATTAAATAATACTTATTTGGTTGAAAATGATGGCTCTTAAATTAGCCTGATTTTTATGCTATACATTTAATGCTTCTGCATCTGAAACAATTTATTCTTGTTATTATAACAATGAATTACAGTAACCTGATACAATATACTAGACACATTAATTTGCTTCTATTTTTAAAACAACTCTTGGAAAAGTAATATCCTTTAAGAAATCATTACTCTTCCTGTACATTGAAGACCAAGAATAATTGGCTGGGCACTGTATAAAATTCTACCCAAGACTTCACCTGGGAATATGCAAAGCATCTTGCTGCTAACAAGAGCAGGCAAAACCAAAACAGTGCTTGGGCTAAATTTAGCCAGCTTTATCAATGATTTGATGAGACCAATCACAGTAAGTGAGAAGATTTTATGATTGTGAATTTTATTGCAGAAGTCCCCTCAAGTTTACATGAGGTACTCTCAGGGGGTCAAATAGGGTCCCAGAGGACTGGGAAAAGGCTAATGTAACATCCTTTTTGAAGAAGGGATGGAGGCAGAAGACAGGAAACTATAGATTGATTGTCTGACTTTGGTCATTGGTAAGATTTTAAAGTCCGTAATTAAAGATGAGATTGCGGAGTATTTGTAGGCTCATGGGGAGAAAAAGGCTGAGACAGCACTGCTTAGTTAAGGGGAAATCATGTTTGAAATCTATTAAATTTCTTTGAGGAGGTAACCAGCAAGTTAGACAAAGGAGAGACAGTGGATATGATCTATTTGGATTTCCAGAAGGCCTTTGACAAGGTACATACAGGGAGCTGCTAAATGAAATAAGAGCTGATAGTGTTAGGGGCAAGGTATTGGTATGGATAGAGGTTTGGCAAACTGGCAAAAGGCAGAGAATATGAATAAAGGGATCTTTTTCAGGATAGCAGCCAGTGACTTAGAGTTCCACAGGACCGCAACTATTCAAGTTATACGGTATTGATTTGGACAAATGAATTGAGGGCATTGTTGCTCAGTTTACAGCTGACACAAAGATAGGTGGAGGGGCATTTATCGTTGAGGAAGCAGGGAAGCTGCAGAGAGAGTGGGCAAAAAGTGGCAGATGGAATGTAATATGACAAAGTATGAAGTTATGCACTTTGGTCAGAAGACTAGGGGCCTGTACTGTTTTCTAAATGGAGAAAAGCTGCAGAATTCTGAAACACAAAGACACTGAGGAGTCTGAGTTTTAGAATTTGCTTAAAGTTAACATGTTCGTTCAGTTGGCAGTTAGGAAGAGAAATATATTTTAGCATTCTTTCAAGGAGGCTAGAACACAGGAGCAGAAATGTATTGTTGAGGCTGTATAAGGATCTGGTCAGACCACATTTGGAATATTGTGAGCAGTTTTGGGTCCCGTATTTAAGGAAGGATATGCGTGTTGGTCCAGAAGAGACTTACAAGAATGATCCTGGGATGAAGGGCTTGTCATATGAATGACAGTTGAGAACTCTGAGCCTGTTTAGAAGGATAAGAGGGGGATCTATTGAAACTTGCAGGATATTGAGAGGCTTGGATACAGTGGACATGGAGAAGGTGTTTCCACTAATAAGAGGGACTGTGACCCAAATGCACAGCCTTAGAGTGAAAGGACCAGCCTTTAGAACTGAGATGAAGAGGAATTCTTCAGCCAAGCAATGGTGAATCTGTGGAACTCATTGCACTGAAGCATAAAGAGACAAAGTCATTGAAGTTATTTAAGACATAGATAGATAAGTTCTTGATTAGTAAGGGGATCGAGGGTTACAAGTAGAAGGCAGGAGAATGTAGCTGAGAAACCTATCAGCCATGTCAGTTAGCAGAGCAGACTTGATAGGCTGAACGGCCTAATTCAGTTCCTGTGTTTAATGATCCTGTGGTCTTATGGATGGCCATTTATATTTTGTGATTTTCACATCCTTACTTTCATACAATCCTGTGTCTGCTCTCTGTCACAACTGACCAATGGTCGTGTACCCATATAGGCAGTGAGAACTGACAGAATGATTAAGCCTGCTTGACATTACAGAAAATCCTGATCATCTCTCCATCTGATGTCCAAAACATGAGGTAATTATTGTATAAGTTAATGGCTCTGAAAGCATTATTGTTGGAGACTGTATTAAACTTTACCAAGTCCAATTATATTATCCTGGTGTTTCATAGATTAAAGGCTTATAGTTGAGGTGATAGTGACTGTCCTTTATGCCAAGGCTAATTTGATGGAGTATGGTAACAATTGAAGGGAATGGGAATCAGAGGGAGAACTCTCCACTGGATTGCATTACACCTGGTACAAAGGAAGATGATTGTAATGGTTGGAGATCTTTTATCTCAGTTCCAGGACATCTCTGCAGGAGTTCCTTGACCCACCTATCTTCAGCTATTTTATCAATGACCATCCATCACAGGGTCAGAAGTGGGGGTGTTCACTGATTACTGTACAATATTCAACACAGTTCACAATTCCTCAGATGGGAAAGAAATCCATGCCCAAATGCAACAAGATCAAATTAATACAGAATTTTGGGTTGACAAGTGACATTTGCATCACACAAATGCCAGGCATTGACTGTTTCTAATAAGAAAGAATCTAACCATCAATCCTTGACATGCAATGGAAGCGACCCCACTGAATCTTCATTAATCAACATCCTCCGGGGTTACCATTGATCAGAAACTGACTTGGTCTCACCATTTATGACAGTGACCACCAGAACAGATCACACATTGGAATCCTGCAGTGTATAACTCAATTCCTGATTCCTCAACCTTGTTCATTACTAACAAGACACAAGTCAGGCTTGTGATGGAATATGCCCCACTTGCCTGAATGACAGCTCCAAGAATACAAGAAACTTGACACCATCCATTACAAAGCAGCCTGCTTGATTATCACCATAGCCACAAACATTCAGTCCCACCACCACCAACGCACGTTGCAGCAGTATGCACCATCTACAAGATGCACCCAGGCTCCTAAGATAAAACCTTTCAAGTCCATGTCTACTACCATCTATACAGACAAGGGCAGCAGGTGCACCACCTGTAAAATCCCCTCCAAGTCACTCAATGTTCATACTTGGAAATACACTGTCATTTCTTCATTGTTGCTAGGTCAAGATCCTAGAACTCCCCTTGTAACGGCATTGCAGTTGTACTTACACCAGTTGGGTTGTAGTGGTTCAAGAAGGCATCTCACCAACACCTTTCCAGCCAAGAATTGGGCAATAAAAGTTTGGCCTAATTAGCGGCACACACATCATGAGTCAATTGGAAACTTATATATAAATCTATACAAATGTATCTATATGTCATCTCACAGTTTTGGCAATAATATAATCACGGAATTAAGTACAGCTTGTTAAGAATCACTAGAGATTGTTACTGTAAATAAAATAGGCTCCTAGCCTCAGACAAGGGAAGAGCAATGGTGGCAGCAACTTTAGAAGTAGTTAATTATATTTTCTTATCACAATGATACTGATGCCAATTGCAATATTATCCTGGAACTTTGAACATAATCTGAAATTAAACTAAGAACTTCTGCTCCATATGTTTCAACAAGTGTGCAGAACAGTAAATTCCCTAAAGTTTGTTACAATTAAGGTTGTTGTTGAGGAATTAAACAAAAATAGCAGATCACAAGACAACCAAGAAACAAAAATTGATTGGTAACTATAATGTGACTGAGAATAGAACTTTAAATGGTAACAATGAACCTGAGTGGGAAAGCAAAATAAATGTCTGGGGAATCAAATAGCTTCATAACACTTAATAAAAACTAAAACTGAATGCTTGACAGTTGCAGGAAGAAAGCCAAAAGAAGGCTGTTTCAAGAGGAAAGAATATGGAGAGAAATGGGTAAGAATGAGACTAACAGGCAATGACAAAATAAAATGCAAGACCATCCATTACTAGCTTCCTGAGCAGCCTTGCCTTTGAGTACAACATTCTGTCAGTGAACATCTTGAGATATGTACTCAGAGTAATTTATGACACAGAAGGAGACCACTTAGCTCCTAAGACAGAACTACTTTTAAAGCACATGGTATTGTGTCAGTCTGCAGCTTCCTGATTCACATAATTGTCCCTCCTGTTCATTTTGTTAATAGCCCGTCTTCATTTACTCAGTTTTCAAAAGTATAATTTGCTACCAGGGTTTACTTAAATCTTGCCATATATTACCTCTATTTGTGACTTACAATCTTTTCATCCTGCATATCTTCTCTTCTATCTGTCTCCAATTCTTACTATCTAGAGAAAAGCAGAACAATCCAGTTTACTCCATGAGAGATTCTGCACTTGGTATGCAGTATTTTATAAATTAGGGTAACTGTAAAATTTCTGGAAATGGTCAACTTTGTGTGTGTCAATGAATATCATACTTCTTCATCCAGAGCCATAACAACGTTAAAATTCATCAGAAGTTTGCTTTCAGTGATGAAATATTTCCATTTCTGTTTCAAACTACACAATTTGTAAATCAAATACACTGTATAAAAGAAACGAATGGGCTCGTATATAAATGCTGAAAAAAAAATACTTTGGACCAAGCTTTTCACATCATATGACAAGTGGTTCAAAGATTCAAAATGTATTTGCCAGAAGTAATTAGTATAAATTATCAAACTGGCAACTGACTAAACTTACATTCTACTATATAAAAATTAAGATTTTCTGTATTCTTGGATTGGAGTTTACAGTTCATTTGAGAAAATATTGAACCTTTATTTTTATATATATAGGGTAGACCTGAAAAAAACTGCTTCAATCTCATATCATACATGTTGCCTCAATATCCTTGAAATTTATTTTGATGAACAATTCTTAAACAGAAACTGCCAGAATTTTTCTAACTCATTAGTTCATTTCACACAATGCTAGCATACTGCAGATTCCTGAATAATTCCATCAATGCAGTAGCTCAATTTAAAAGTTCCTTGAATGAGCATTATTTTTTAATAAAAACCAAAATAAGCCAGCGTATAGTTTGCTTTAATTGGCTGATATATTCCAGCTCCTGTGTGATTTGACTTTGCAATAAATATGGATTAATAGTGTTTCGTCTGATTTATAGTTCACAAGTATCATGTTTTCTGTTGGTTCCAAGAGGAGCACCCAAAGATTATTCTCAGTGCGTAGCCCAGAGAAAAAAACTGTTCATCTGTTACCCTGCAGCAAAGCTGTTTCAGAGACTTAATGCATAATATCAAGTTTCATTGCCTATGGAAACTGATTTTTGTGATGAACACATGAAATAGTAGGAAATAACCTGAAAATAACCTGCTTCACAAATTATATCTCTTTCTGTCTGCATATTTTATCTGTTTTTCTACATGTCTTCTACCCTGTGTGTCTCATAAATAATCTGGCAAATTATTCCACTTTCGGCCACCAAAATCATTTGCCTCCATCCCTATCTTAGCCAACTCTTTGTCGAAAAACTATTTTCAAGCTTTTGCCACCTCCAACTCGAAGGCTACAAAATGCAGCTCCTTCGGGCCAGTAGTTTTGCAGTGATGGGTGACACTTTTGTCTGAAAGTGGTCTGGGCACTGTTTCTGTTCACTTTTAACACAGTTTATACTGAACTTTCCAACATTTTGACAAAGTGGTATTTGTTTGAGTGAGATTCATGACAGAAAGTCTGCCCTGGCCCATGTAGACTTTTCTCATGTAATTGTCCACTCTTCAGCTGATTATTTACGCAACTGGTTCTCTTTGGCACCTGTCTCATGGAACCCTGTGGCAGGAGATTTGGAAATGCTCACTGCAGCTGGGACTTTCTTGTTGCTGACACCACATTCAAACCCCAGCTCTGCAGTACTTCAGGTATGATGAGCGACAAAATGCTCTTCACAGTGTGCTGTTTGACTGTCATCACTGAGGACATGGCACAGGAAGGCAAGCTAGCCTCTTACTTTACAGAGACAGACCTGAATAAGCTGGTGGATGGATGGGTGGAAAAGAGCTGCTTTAGGATTGTTTACAATCTGCTGCCTATCATGACAGACTTCACTGCTCAACACTCAGATATAATTTACTGACTGAAGCCTCTCAGCCACCTAACATCAGTGCCATTCAAAAGTCACTGTCCTGTTTCAAACTTACAAATGGCAGTAGGACCAGTAATGTGCAGATATCGAACATGGAAGCACGTGAAGATACCACACAAGCTATCAAATGGGTAAGAAAATATTTATTCAGCAACAGCAAAGTTCAAGGCATGTGGAAACAATCACGTTCAAGTGTGTTTTGGACTGAATATAACCACCACACACTTAGGCAATGAAATGAAGTCCCAAACCTAGTTTAGCACCCTGGAAGTGGATTTTTATGAGGTTCAGTCAGGCCTCTCATCTTGATAGTGCTTAGCTCTGACATCCTCTTTTGGATGTCCCATCCAGATCCTCATTCTCAGAATTTCTCTTAATTCCCCATTCCTCTGCATCTAGATGTCTGTCCTTTGTCAGCTCCTGTTGTGACGGGCACAGCTTGCCACAATAATGGGGCAGCCATCCTTTCTGGGCTATATTGCAAGGCCTCATTGGAACAGTCCATGCATCAAAATCTCATTTAAGAAGGCTATGGTCCTCCTCGGGTTGAAGAATAGGCAATGTCATATCTTTGTTCTACATCCGTCTGAGGGTTTCAGAAGTCCTTCGGAATGTATACCTCATAGCAGTTCACAGAATATCTGTACGCACCAAAGCTGGTATCAATTCTCACAGCTGAGCTGGGCATTGATGGAATGGAAACCTATTTGATTGACAAGCTCCATAGTTTGAATACGGGGCACTTTGAAAGCAATGTCTATAATACCCTGAATCAACCAGTGATAATGGAGGGTCTCTGCTCCTGGGTTGCTTTATCATCCTTAAAACAGCAGGATATAAACTGTTGTCATCTGGAGAAAATGCATCAGTTACATTCTAGCTGCATTTAATGATCAAGGATTGGGAGATGTCAGAAAGGCACCCATTTGCTATTTGGAATGAAAGCTCCATGTTAGATGTGATTTCACCAAAGCTATAACATTTAACCCAGCCAAATCATCACCTTGGATTATGTAAATTCTGTCCACAGGTCATTTCTGAACAACTCCTACTATCACTGCTCTTGACATCAAGTCACATTCTAAGTGCATTTCTCACAAAAATACGTGCATGCATTCACAATTTATCACACATAATAAAACTTCGGTTTTCAAAGCATTCTCTAGTGGAATAATTATGTCCTTCTCCCACAAAGCTGGAGTAGCTCTTTTATCTCAGTATAACTATGGATTGAGCAATATCATTTCAAGACAAAATTCCTGCATTTCTCTTATCCACCTGATCCATCACTACCTTGTTCAGAGCAGATTTTAATTTAATTTCATTGTTGCCATTAAAGCTACAATTTGATCTGTGATACATTCCTTTATGAACCCCAATAAATCACATGAGCTTACCATTTAATTCCAGCATCCTAAAAGAAGACCTCCAATTTTGTGACAATGGAAACACTTAGGCCTACAACTCGCACTTCCACCCTTAACACCATCCTTTCTTGACTGTGCAAGTGATCTTGAGATATTTATCTCTCATCCCCGACCCAGAAACCTCATTCCTGATGGCTGTCATCGATATTGTTCTTCTTCCTGCTGAAGACCTCCCTGGGTCATTTTTTTTATTTTTACTATGAAGATGTTTCATATGAAAAAATACATTTGATAGGGAATGTTTCAAATGGCAGTTGATCTCTCAATGGCAGTTACTCTGTCTGACTTTCAAATTGCCCCCTTTTTAATACCCTCAACATTGGATTGTCTTATTGGTTCAATGTTGGCAAAAACAACAAATTCAAACTCAATTGGGCTTTAGTATCCTGGGGCATCATTTAAACTGATTGGTTAAATTCCAATTGTTGTCAAAACAGCATCAAACTCAGATATTTATTTCACAACCAAATGTTACGTATTTTCAATTTTCTAGTACACTCTGAGACTGGCTGTTAGTCATATGACAGGTGCTTGTAAGCTCACAGTTCAGAACAGCATTAATTCTCTCTTAAAGAACTGTCTTAAAGACAGTTCATGCCTTCAACTTCATAACATCCTGCTGCATGTCTTGCAGTTGAAAAAATCTGATTTTCCAGATGGAGTATAATTACCAAAGGTAGTGAATTTTTAAATTCTTCTGAGAGAATAATTTCTCTGAAAGTGCCATGCATGATATTT